>NC_064920.1:1186068408-1186748408 GCF_023897955.1 Schistocerca gregaria | reverse complement strand
AGGCTTGTTTGCTTTACTCACTTTCACGTTATTATATCGTATGGTGTTACATTTTGTGGCGATCTGAGAACACACCAACAATATTTGTAGCTCAGACAAGGGCGCCCCGGTAGATATTTTGTGTGAGTTTACGAACTTCGTTAGTTATTGCTATTGTAACCCAGACATCGTTGTACATATACGCAATCATCTGATTTGTTGTTGGTAATAATGACTTACCCATATATTACTGCAAAAATGCTTCATTCAACACTAGACTTGGATAACACTTGTGCAGAAAGTTGTGACCTACTAAACAGATTTCATTTTCTGTAGACTTCCTACAGAAATGAAAATTAAGCTTTAAACCTAAATTGAAAGGTTTCCTTGTATCTCATTCCTCTTACCCTGTGTAATGTATTTATTCGTACACATTCACTCATTTTTTCCATAAGACATTAATTCTTCAGCTTCTTTCGTTTATAAAGTTTGTAATGAACATCCTGTAAACTCTTTGTTGACCCATTCCATGACTATGTAGCATTGGTTCGTATAGTACCACTGCGGAGAAGCAAGCACTGTGGCTACAAAGTAACGGTGACGGAACAAGTCAGACCTTTGCTTCCTCGTCACGCATCGAAGCCCATGCCGTGCTTAACGTTGCACAAGCATTCAGATAAATCTTTGAGCAACAAACTAAAGGAAAATTAAATATTTAAATAATATCACAATACTTTGCCACATAATGTAATACCATACCAATGTTACATACTTCTAGTTTCAACATCATCCGTTGAATAGCTACCACAAAAATCGACTTTCGAATCTAATTTCAAAAGCGCGAAATAAAAAAAGGACACAAAGTTGTAATTTTGAATTTAGGTCCATTTTATGTAAAGACAGACTGTAGTGGTTTTTATGAAGTTATCTCTTTCATTTTTCAAGTTATTAAGTAAAATATTATTTTTGGACTAAAACTTGTGAAATCATAATAGATTAACTATAATTTAGAAGTAAATAACAATGATAAAATTGCTATATTCATCTTATGGATTTGCAGCTCTTGTATTCTTTTCGTGTTTGTATTTAAAATTATTTCATACACGTTTCACCTTTCATGCAAAATACTTTTTTTTTTTTTGTTATCCAAACATCTTTCGGCAGCTCTGAGCAATCATCAGTGGGTTTAGTTTATTGAAAAACTTTATTTTACGTCATATGGTTTAGCACGTCCATCTTTACGGTGTCCTGTACAGATAGAAAATCGTGTTTTGTTGTGACAGATTCTTCTTCTCTCATGTTGACAGCACTGCATATATATATTAAATGTACTTTGTGTGATTTTGGTCTGACAAACGCCTTATCACTTCATAAAACGGGGTGTACATATGATGTTGTTGTTTGTCCTAAACACCGACGGGGTCAGCACAAACAACAACATCGTTTACACCACGTTTTGCGAAGTAAAAAGGCGTTTATTAGACCAAAATTACAGAAAGTACACTTCATATATGTGTGCAGTGCTCTCATAACATGAGAGAAGAAGAATCTGCCACAACAAAGCATAACAAGTTGTCACTGCAGGACGTCATACAGATGGTTCTGCAGAACCGTATAAAGCAAAATCAAGTTTTTCAATAAACAAAACTCACTAATGATGGCACAGAGGTGCAGAAACATGTTTGAGCAACAAGAAAAAGTCAGTATTTTTCAAGAAAGGCGGAACCTATGTCCAGCAATTACATCACTATGCACATTACAAGTTATGATGAAGCTCCAATAAATTCCAAGATAAGTATATAATTTTACAGAGGTACAGACAGTAGAATAGACATTGTAGAGGTTGCAATCTACACTCTGTTCCACTGAAAAATTATAGATGTCCTAATTTAACAGTTATATGACTAATATTTTATGGAGCATACGTAGAGTGCAGCATTGTACATAGAAAAATCAGAAAAGTTGTTAGTTTAACCTACCAACGACACGTAATATCTTTGAGTAGAAAGAGTTCCATTTGAGCACTGCTGCAGGAGCTTAAAGAATTTTACAGGTGTTCTTTTTCCCATCCGGTGCCAACCTGCACCGAGAGTATAAAAGAACCACCGGTAGCTGTATATTGATTCATTCCATCGTCCTCAGTCGTCCTGATGTATCTCGGTACACTTCAGGGCGAGCTGTATGTCTGTCTATTACGGTGTATCCAAGCTTCGGATGGCACTGAAGACGACTGACTTGAACATTTATCGATCAAATTAGTTACCGCCCATTTTCGTGAAAAAGTGTACAACTGAACTTCCTGGAAAGCCTATGTTTTAGTTTCGATGTTTTAGTCTGGAGGCCGCCTGCAGTTTTGTGGAAAACCGCGTGGCAAGTGTTATGGCTTATTCATTACATTTGAGGCGAGTAATTGTTGTAGTTATGGTCTTCAGTCCTGAGACTGGTTCGATGCAGCTCTCCATGCTATACTGTCCTGGGCGAGCTTCTTCATCTCCGTATAACTACTGCAACTTACATCCTTCTGAATCTGCTTAGCGTATTCATCTCTTGGCCTCCCTTTGCGAATTTTACCCTCCACGCTTCCCTCCAGTACTAAATTGGTGATCCCTTGATACCTCAGAACTGTCCTACCAACCGATTCCCTCTTCTAGTCAAGCTGTGCCACAAATTCCTCTCTTTCCTAATTCTGTTCAGTACCTCCTCTACCCATCTAATCTTGAACATTCTTCTTTAGCACCACATTTCGAAAGCTTCTACTGTTTTCTTGTCTAAACTGTTTATTGTCCGTGTTTCACTTCCATACATGGCTACACTCCATACAAATACTTTCGGAAAAGACTGACTGACACTTAAAACTATTCTCGATGTTAATAAATTTCTGGTCGTCTCTCTCGTCTTCGGCGAGTAATTAACTGCACTTAATTAACTTTTGGAGCGATAATTTGCAGTACTTTTCTGACTAGAGGGTGTCCCTGAACTGCATCGAGTGCTGATTACGGTAGAAAAACTTTACTGAATTTAAAAAATTATTACTTGTGTGTGTGAACGTCTCTTGAATACACCGATTAGTTAAAAGAGTAAACTTTCTTTTATCGCCTTAGTTACCGACTCCAATAAATTATAATGAGTGAGAAATTTTTATTCCAGTTTGGCGAGCTGGACCGTGGATTTTGGGACTGGAGATTATAAACAACAGGTTTCTAGATTACTTTCTGTCTGTCCACACAAACAATTTGCAAACGGTAGTGATATTTACGTCTCATAAACGCTACTAAATGTTTAGCGTCCCCTTAGAAAAATTATAAATGACTGCTCTTACGTTATTTGATTTTCAAACAGCTGAGCAAAACTGAAGGTACTCAGACATATCTCTCTTTACTTATTCTAATCATCACTAAACTGACACACAATATTTTTTTAGCGCAAAGCAATCTGACTTTCAATAATCCCTACAAAAGAATGGCCCTGACTAACAATAACCTATACCTTTCATTATTCACTTACCTTACCAAAATCTTGGTTACCCTTTTTCTGGCGGACACACGTCCAGATCGTCCGCTCTCAAAACTGTGGCATGTCTCTCCCCACATCCACCACTGCTGGCAGCTCACCTCAAACTGCGCAATGCTGCACGCTGTTCACTTTCAACTGCCCAACACTGCACAAGCTAATATTCCAACAATAAGTCCAACCAGCCACATACTGCACACAGCACAGTCACTGATTTTCATACAGAGCGCTACGTAGCGTTACCAACAGAAAAACCTAAACAGCCTAGTTACAAATCAACCAAAAATGACCAATATATTACGAAGCAGTAACGAAAGTTTCAACCTTCAGCCTCACACCAAGCAGCCCAATAAACAACATGTCAACGCGGCTATATGCTCAAAAAATTTTATTGAAAAAAAAGTTCAAACTGTGTCAGATATGTATCTTTAATTGTTAGTTAATCCATGTATTCGGTGAAGTTATACAGGGAGAAGGCTCATTAACATAGGATAAAATCATTAAAATTGGCTATGTGGTTATTAATTTATTAATTTCTATGTTTATACCTCTGTTGCGGCTTAAGAAAACTGAAACATTTCATATATGCCATTGACGAGAGAGCTCATTTTCTGACCTAGGTAACGCGCCGTATACAATAGCGCATTGTAGGCCATGGAGCCTGTGTTCAGGCCGTAATTACAGCACCAAACACTGCAGTCAACAGCGTGAGTGTTTGCCACTGCGTTGCTTGCTTCGGCTAAGGAAGGAATAAGAAGGACGTTTGTCTAATCACAGTCAGTTCCTCCACACGCTGGCTCTCAGCTGTAAGGCCCTCGGCGGTTCTGAAGTAATGAATTCATTACAACCCTCGCTATAAGCAGTTCCTAACTAGCTAATGAGAAGTGATTACGCTAACAAGGATTCTCGGGACAAAACTTGCCCACGTCGACTGACGGGGAACTTTCTCCCCCTTGCGAACCAAAGAGCTCGCATGAAAGGATCGCAGCACGTGTCGCGGGCTGGCTTCCAGTCAACGGCGCAATAGCTCCCTCTCCAAACTCGGATCCCCGCTGCTCGCCTCCGAAAAGAGGGGACGTCCGTGAATGTTCTCCCCAGTTCTCGAGAACGTCGCCCCTCCCTACAACACCACCCCCAAATCAACCGCCGTGGCCGGGAAGAACTGGAGGGCTTCAAACTCGTGCGGAACGCAAACCCCGGCACAATGGCACGTGACAGCGTCCACGATCGTCATAAAAACAGTCCTTAGAATGCGCTGAGGCGAAGACCTCCGAGTCCTCGAAGGCCACTTGGGGGAGCAGTCTTTCTATACGAGTCACTGCGTTCGTATCTCCGCTCCCATGTTCTGTGGGCACACAACATAACTGCTAACGAACTGCACTGCGCAGCTTCTCTTTAGGAGGAGCGCACGCGGTTGGACGTGCTCAGTGGGTAAGCTCTCCTGGCCAGCTGAGAATGGAAAACTAGATATCCTTTATCATTCAAACCGAGATCACACACAGACATCTTCCTTTTCAGTCATCAGTCTGAACCGTGATTTATTTTCAAAGTATATCCTTAAGAATTTATTTTATTTACTAGCGATTCTTCAAGAACATTAACACATTTAATCACACTTTGTAACCTAGAAAGTAGTTGCCAGGGAGTAACTGATGAAATCATAATCAAATTCCTTTTAACAAATAAGAATTTTATTCACTTTAATGGTGCCTAAAAGCATTTTTAAAAGAAAAACATTTAAAATTCTAATCAGAAAGCACCCTCTAAATATCAAAGTTACAATTTATTCAGAGGCAGAAAGAAACATGTTTTGACGGTATGAACTTTCAGGCAGAGAACCTGCACCACACCGGAAAAATTTAAACAAAGAGTTATAACAATTTACACAAGCACACAAACTATGCACCCCCCGAAGGAGGGATGGAAATGGTACGAAACATTAACAATTAAAATATTAACCTTGCCACCGAAGGTGCAAAATGATTTTAACTTCTAAGAAAGTCTTCCGGTGAATGGGTGGCAACTTTATACAGAGTGTTACAAAAAGGTACGGCCAAACGTTCAGGAAGCATTCCTCACACACAAAGAAAGAAAATATGTTACTTGGACATGTGTCCGTAAACGCTTACTTTCCATGTTAGAACTCATTTTATTACTTCTCTTCAAATCACATTAATCATGGAATGGAAATACACAGCAACAGAACGTACCAGCTTGACTTCAAACGCTTTGTTACAGGAAATGTTCAAAATGTCCTTTAGCGAGGATACATGCATCCACCCTCCGTTGCATGGAATCCCTGATGCGTTGATGCAGCCCTGGAGAACGGCGTATTGTATCACAGCCGTCCACAATACGAGCACGAAGGGTCTCTACATTTGGTACCGGGGTTGCGTAGACAAGAGCTTTCAAATGCCCCCATAAATGAAAGTAAAGAGGGTTGCGGTTAGGAGAGCATGGAGGCCATGGAATTGGTCCGCCTCTATCGGTCACCGAATCTGTTGTTGAGAAGCGTACAAACACTTCGACTGAAATGTGCAGGAGCTCCATCGTGCATGAATCCCATGTTGTGTCATACTTGTAAAGGCACATGTTCTGGCACCACAGGTAGAGTATCCCGTATTAAATCATGATAATGTGCTCCATTTAGCGTAGGTGGAAGAACATGGGGCCCAATCAAGACATCACCAACAGTGCCTGCCCAAACGTTCACAGAAAATATGTGTTGATGACGTGATTCCACAATTGCGTGAGGATTCTCGTCAGCCCACACATGTTGATTGTGAAAAATTAGAATTTGATCACGCTGGAATGAAGCCTCATCCGTAAAGAGAACATTTTTACTGAAATGAGGATTGACACATTGTTGGATGAGCCACTCGCAGAAGTGTACCCGTGGAAGCCAATCAGCTGCTGATAGTGCCTGCACACGCTGTACATGGTACGGAAACAACTGGTTCTCCAGTAGCACTCTCCATACAGTGACGTGGTCAAAGTTACCTTGTACAGCAGCAACTTGTCTGACGCTGACATTAGGGTTATCGTCAACTGCAGGCTGCACGAAGAATTGCCTCGTCCATTGCAGATATCCTCGTCGTTCTAGGTCTTCCCCAGTCGCGACTCATAGGCTGGAATGTTCCGTGCTCCCTAAGACGCTGATCAATTGCTTCGAACTTCTTCCTGTGGGGACATCTTCGTTCCGGAAATCTATCTCGACACAAACGTACCGCGCCACGGCTATTGCCCCGTGCTAATCCATACATCAAATTGGCATCTGCCAACTCCGTATTTGTAAACATTGCAGTGACTGCAAAACCACGTTCGTGATGAACACTAACCTGTTGATGCTACGTACTGATGTGCTTGATGCTAGTACTGTAGAGCAATGAGTCGCATGTCAACGAGCACCGAAGTCAACATTACCTTCCTTCAATTGGGCCAACTGGCGGTGAATCAAGTAAGTACAGTACATACTGACGAAACTCAAATGAGCTCTAACATGGAAATTAAGCGTTTCCAGACACATGTCCACATAACACATTTTCTTTATTTGTGTTTGAGGAATGTTTCCTGAAAGTTTGGCCGTACCTTTTTTAACACCCTGTATACTAAAATGATCATTTAAATAAAAGCCCATGACATGCAACCTTATATAAAATTCTACAAGGTTGGCCAAACAATAGTTAACATGCTCTACAGTACACAGATACCGCCTCTCAAGATGATAGGCAATAATATCAGTTTCCAAAGATCGAAACATTTTTCAGGTATTAGGCCGTAACACTCCAAGCAATAAATTCGTTAACACACAGAATCCGACAAACATGACAGAGGCAGCTATTAACATACGGTAGATTGATAGGGAGATTACCGAACAACCCGAACCGCAGGTTGCTCTAAACCGTCCCTACTCGCCAAGGGAAATACGGACCACCCAATTTATAAACAACCAACTTCCCGCGGGTGCGCAAACGGAGAAGAATGGTGGGACGCCCCGAAAGAAAAACGGCTGGTGACCTCACCAAGAAAACAAACAGAATTTAACAGGAGTAAATCAAACAACATATTACCAATCACTTAACTTCTAATAAACTGCGATTTCTCGAGAAGACCTGGCGCAGCACCCCCAAATCGCTCTCCCGAACCGTCCGCTGCCAGCCGCTTCAACGAACGCAGGTAAGGCTCGCCAATCTCCGGTCTCACGGCGTCGCAGCTCGCGCCGGACAGACTGGTGTCGTGGGTTGACTCCTGTCACTTTCGTGTCGACCGCGGAGCCACTACCCCTCGCTATACGCCGCATCCCACTAGACTCACGTGGAAACCTCACATGCGCCGACGCCCAAGAGGGACAAGTCATCTTATGTCTCAGTGCGCGACCGACCAACCGATCGATCCAACCGCCAATGATCATTGCCTGAGCAAACTCGAGCAGACCAGGAGCATAACGCGCAGACTCAGATGCAGGAACTAAGCCCCGACCGGGCGATCACTCGCTGAGTTGTCTTACTGGCGGAGTGGAAAGACTCTCATTATACTGGCTTTAAAGGTTGACCCCAACGACAGACGTACTAGCACTCCGAACGACAGACAGACACTAACTGCCTAACAAATGCGGACGAGAGACTGACCCAGACTGACCGACTGGCGAGCTCATAGCGCGCCTTAAATGCACGTGAACAGGCAACCTTTCTGCTTTCCACCGGAGGGAGACACCAAAGCTGCGACTGGCACAGCGGCGCCACCGCCAGAAACGAAGGGTGATTGCTACACACTAGGCGCTGCGGCGCGCTCTTCGAAACAGCAATTTTTACCACAGCTCACAGTATTACACAATGTTTTATAAATCCTATATTCTTCTGCATCGTTCAACGTGTACTCTAATTACTGTCTTTGTTTTCTTAATTAGTATATGCCTGAGCAGATGGTATTATCATATAGATAAAAACGAAATAACCCACAACGGACGAAGCAAGGGGAACATAAAAAGCAGACTAGCAAAGGTAAAGAGCCATTCCTGACCAAGATAAGTCCACTGGTATCAAACATAGGCCTTTCAATCAAGGAAGAGACGCTGACGATATACGACTTATAACACCAACACAAACTAGTGTTAGTTACCCTCTGGGAGGATTTTTATGTTTTGACAGTGTGTGTGTCTAACGGAAAAAATGGTTAAAATAGCTCTGAGCACTATGGGACTTAACGTCTGAGGTCATCAGTCCCCTAGAACTTAGAACTACTTAAACCTAACTAAATCAAGTACATCACACACATCCATGCCCGAGGCAGGATTCGAACCTGCGACCGTAGCAGTCGCACGGTTCCAGGCTGTAGCCCCTAGAGAACCGCTCGGCCACCCCTGCCGGCTCTAACGGATAAAAGTATCGAACAGTAATTTAGATATATAATGCAGTTAATAGAAAAATAGCTAAACCAGGTTTTGGCTTGGCTCTGAGCGCTATGGGACTTAACATCTTAGGTCATCAGTCCCTAGAACTTAGAACTACTTAAACCTAACTAACCTAAGGACAACACACACACACACGCACACACACCCATGCCCGAGGCAGGATTCGAACCTGCGACCGTAGCGGTCGCGCGGTTCCAGACTGAAGCTCCTAGAACCGCTCGGTCACACCGGCTGGCGGGTAAACCAGGTTTTACTTTGGGGATAATGAAAGTAGAAAAGTTTCTTATGAATAAAACAATAAACGGTCGCAGCCTAATTAGGCATATTAATTTGGAACATTATATTTAAGGGCATTGAACTTCAGTAGTTGTGACTTTCGTTAAGATGCCCTTTGAGTGGTACGCTGGATACACACTACTACAAAGCGATCTAAGATGTGGTTAGCAGTAGTTGCCTTTAATGCACCAACCAGTAATCATAGAAAGCAAGATATTGCCCCACTATTATAATAACAGTTACAATCACTATCATTACATGATTCAGTACTGAGATGTTACTGAAAGAAACACTGAACTTAAGTTGAGCACGAAAAGATTTCTGACTTAACTGACAAATAAATACCACAAATTAAATTAAATAATACTACATATACACTTTTTATGTTCCCATTTCTATAAAAGTATCAGATTTCTTTAGTAGCAATAAATATCCCAATTATCCTTCTGATGTGTGTGGGGCACCCATAAACTGATACTGCCTCTCAGGGCAAACTCCATGGTTATTTCAGAAGCAAAGTTCAGTTCAATCAACGTTAATTCTTAGCCCCACTTGGAATAATTTGTTTTCATCCTTTAAGCAAATTACTTAACAGTGAGCTCGATTAAGCAAAAAAAAAAAAAAAAAAAAAAAAAAAAAAAAAAAAAAAAACGTTCATGTTAGCAATCAAGACTAAATTACGTTTTAAATAAGTTTAATTTAAGTGCATTTTTCATCACCTATGAAGCAGGTGCTTTAGACAGTGACATTTACACTCTCTGCCACTGAATTTTTGCACATTTAATACATAGAAACAAATTACTAGTTACTTAGAAACAGGACACTCGGGTGTCTGCACACTTAGGAGGGTATCCTGCTTCGGTTCATGATTAGGATAAAGTTAGGTGACAAAACAAGGGTTTATAGCATTTGGATTATTATTGAAGACAATTACACAAATTTACTGGTCAATGCTATAATACACTCATGCTCGTAAATTAAGGATAATTGCAGAATGTCGTGCCACACAACGTGGCACTACACAAAACTGGCGCTAATAACTAAGCACACAGGGAACACACACGACACAGATCTGTAAGTCCACGGTATTGCTGATAAGTTGAGAAACACAAGTGCTACAAAACGCCACTTTTTCCTGGGCATGTACCCCAACATCAATATGGGATATGATCACCATTCACACGTACACAGATCGCACAACAGGTTGGCATACTCTGGATCAGGTGGTCGAGCAGCTGCTGGGGTATAGCCTCCCATTCTTGCACCAGTACCTGTCGGCGCTCCTGAAGTGTCCCAGGGGTTTGAAGTCAGTCTGCTTTGGGCCGGTGAGCGGCGAGGACACCTTGTTTACGTCCCGTCCGCAGAGTCGCGAGCGCGTAGTTTGTTTACTTCCTCGCCGCAGCTAATACTTGCGTCCGTTAATACTGAGTCGCCATGGCTCATTCGTACAGAAAAGCTACCATCAAGATCAGCTTCCAGCCCGACTACGCACGACCACGAGCCTTTGAAGTCGAACGATTCATCCGTGATGAAGTTCAAATACCAACACAGCACATCATCAGTATCCACCTATCCGTCACAAGTAGCATCGTTTACGTCAAGATGGTCGATGACGAGTTATGTCACGCTGTTGTGAATAGATGCGCGAACACTCTCAAGTTCAAACACTCCGATGGTCACATCGGAGAGGTTACTGTTGACCATGCTGGACTAGGATTACGCACACTAAGAGTCTTCGAACTCCCTTTCGAAGTTCCACCAGACGTCGTTACCTCAGCTTTCCGCCATGATGGGACGGTAATTAGCCACGTGGCCGAAAAATGGAACACCTTCGAGACGTACCAGGTCCTCAACGGCGTCCGACAAGTGAAAATTGAATTGAAGAAACATGTGTCGTCCCACTTAGTCATAGGTGGCTGTCGAGCAATAATAATGTACGACGGACAACCTCGTACTTGTTCTGGTTGCGGCCAGGAGGGTCACGTACGCTCGGCGTGTATTCAACGTCGGGTTACACAACTTCCATTGCATCACACGACACCACCTCCTACGCTCACGGCCCTCCCTCTCAATTACGCAGAGGTGAAACGATCGACCGTCATGACAGACGACAACCCCCCCCCCCCCCCTCCCGGAAGACAGGAAGCGTTAGAATGCGCACCTGTCGCCGGTCCTGGATTGACCAACACCATTACGGTGTCTGCAGAGGTTGAAGAACGCCGCCCATCGACTCCACATGAAGATTTGGACGAGAGAATGGAACTCGACGCTAGGGTTGTACCGACGTCTGCCTTTCTACCTGAGGGAGATGCTATACGGGAACCACAAACTCTTTCGGACACAGAAACCCATGTCCGCAAACAAAGGTCACCGAGAAAACATAAAAAGCGACGTCGCACACCCTCAGACGATTGCCTCCAGTGGACGTCTGCACGAAACGACGAGGAAAATGGATGACACGAGGTCGCTCTCACCTGTCACTTTGTCTGATTTTGACAAACCCGATTCTGCTCTCTCGGACAAACGGATGGCCAGCACAGCGCCCGCCGTTTGTACACAACCGGAAACAACTGTGGATTCACCCTTAGTCACTCAGCCCATAAGTGTTCTTCCGCAGCCACCGTTAACTTACGGACCTTGGGCGGATGACATGGAAGACGATTCTACGGCCACTGTGGTGGATGAGGAGAGGGGTCTTTCCACCCACACCTCGGGCCCTCCCGAGTAGCAACAGATGACGGCGCGGACGCGGCCAGCAGATCACAGGCCCCACCTTTTACGGCGACACTGACGGCGGCCCCCACCGCAGGAGACGATCTACAGACCTATCGCTTAACGACCATCAACATTAACATCATTCGGACACGTACGAAGTTGTTGCTGCTCCAAGACATGCTCAGTGCAGCAGACGTTGACATTGTCTTTCTCCAAGAAGTATTCGTCGCCGATTTCCCGGGTATGTTTGGTTATACGGTTCATGTGTCCCACGCCTCGCCAACTAACAGTGGAGTCGTCATTCTCCTCATAGAGGGCCTCGAGGCGGACGAAGTCCGATATCTCCCCGACGCTAGAGGAATGGCCGTAACGGTGCAAGACGTCCGCTTTATCAACGTGTACGCCCCTTCCGGAACGAATCGCCGTCGTGATCGATCGCGCTTCTTCGCAGAAGGAATAGCACCGCTTTTTCAGGGCAGGCACCATGACTTGATATTAGGCGGCGATTTCAATTGCACCCAAGCACCAAAAGATCAGCTGCCACGCCATTCACCGTGCCCCAAACTTGGGACACTCATCGGCGATCTGCAGCTGGTAGATACATGGGAACATGACCGAGGAAATAGACCGGGATACACCCATTTCACGAGTCACTCGTCTAGTCGCATCGATAGGATTTACGTCTCCCATTCTCTCGCGGCAACGGTGAGTGACGCGGAGGTGTGGGCAGTAGCCTTTTCTGATCACGAGGCCTATATATGTGCCGTCCCCGTTCGTCGCCAGCGGGTGTGGCTCAGCCGACATCGCTGGAAATTAAACCTTGCTCATCTCGCTTCTCCGGATTGTCGACGCGCCATCGAAGACACGTGGAATTTGTGCGTCTGCCGCCTCCCAACGCATCCTACGTCGATTAGTTGGTGGTTGACCTGCGCCAAGCCGGCCCTACGGCGAACCTTTATTACGTATGGTCGTGAGACTGCTGCTTGGAGGCGGCAGACCCTTGATTTTTATTTCACCGTCCTTCGCGAATGCGCCTCCTTCCCACCCACATCGGAACGACACTTGACAGTTCAGCGTGCGAAAGCACAGATCGTAGCCCATATGCGCCGATATTTCGAAGGGACGATCGTCCGAGCACGAACACAAGACAGACTCGCAACGGAACGACCCACCATGTACCACGTCATCCGAGAACGTACACTGCGAAGACGGGCGCTGATACATGCCATCACCACTGAGGACGGCCGTCATCACACCACACAACGCGATTTTGCTGCAGCCTTCTTCGACCATTACGCACGACTTTCTGCTCAATGTTCGGACCCGACGACGGTGACAGCAGTCTCATAACTGGTTTACGGCTTTGTCCCACAGGATTTACAAACTGAATTATTGAACGACATTACGGAAGACGAAGTTATCGACGCCATCGGCAAAGGAGCGGCGAATAAGTCTCCTGGCCCAGACGGGCTCCCTGTGGAGTTTTATAGAACTTTCCAGTATTTACTGGCTCCCAAGTTAACAGACATCTGTCGGGAGCTTATGTCTCCCGCGGTGCCGCTCCCTGCGACCTTCTTAGAAGGAATAATTATACCCGTTCACAAACCTAAAGGTGGGCTCGAATACAAGATTACCGCCCGCTAACACTCGTCAACTGCGACATGAAGATATTCACCAGACTATTAGCCAACTGTCTACGACCGACCCTACCTTACGTCGTCTCACCAGATAAGACTTCCCTAGGGGGTATCAACAACATCCGCACAGCACTGTGTCGATACCGTGACTTAATAGCCCTAGCCAGGGCACGCCGCATCCCGGGAGCGCTGGCATCACTAGATTTTAGCCAGGCTTTTGATCGAGTGGATCACGCGTACCTAACGTCCGTTCTCCAGCACTTGCAGTACCCACAGCAATTCTCAGACGTCGTGATGCGCCTCCTCCGAGGGGCGACTTCCAAAGTGCTCGTTAACGGGCGACTCTCGTAGTCCCTCCCGATATTCCGCTCCGTGCGTCAAGGCTGCCCCTTGGCGACGTTACTATATGCTCTGGCGCCGGAACCGCTCCTCTGTGGCCTCCGTCAACGCCTCACCGGTCTTACTCTACGTGACGTTACATTTTGCTGTACAGCATATGCAGACGACCTGGTTCTCGTGTTCCGCAATCGCGACGATGTCAACAGGGCACTAAAATGGATTACCACGTACGGTGTGGCTTCCGGCAGCTGTCTGAACGTCGCCAAATCGGTCGCCATGGCCGTAGGAGACGGGTTGAACCCAGCGTGTGTCGAACCCCTACAGCTTCGTGGCACTATCAGATGTCTCGGAATAGAGTTTCACGACGACATAGGGCGCACTGCGGCTCTTAACTACCACCGCTTATTACAACAAATTCGGGTCCAGATCTTCAACCTTCGTCTGCGGACCCTAGACATTCTCCAAAGGACACACTTCGTCAATATTTACCTCGCATTGTGCCTTCCCCACAAAGCGTGTTCTCCCAATACCGTTGCTGATGGCTCGACGTCTATTAGCGGCATTCGGAGCCTACGTCAGTACAGGCATGCTCTTCAAAGTCAGTTATGAGTCACTGAACCTTCCTCCAGAAATGGGAGGTCTTGGTCTAGTCCATGTCCACGACAGAGCTGTAGCCCTGTATGTCAGCTCACACATCAAGCTGTGGCGCCACCACCCGGAAAGTTTGACAGGTTTGCTGTTGGAGTCCTTAGCTCCGCCCTCCCTTATGCCCCCACTGACGACGCAAGACATACCCCCACCCTTCTACTATTTCGGGAACTTTTACATTGAACACAGTTATGTCCGTATCGCAGTACCACCGACGAAACAGGCGTCGGCGCGGGATATATATCATGTCCTACAGCAGAGGCGCCCACCAAACATCGTGGAGACCAAAAGCCCTCAGGTTAATTGGAAGGTGGTGTGGAAGACGGTTCACTCGGTTCCACTGGATACAGCCGTCCGATCCACATGATACTTCACAGTCAATGGGAAACAGATCACCCGATCACGCCTCCATAAGATAAGCATGGCGGAATCACCTCTCTGCGTAGACTGCGGGATACCAGACACGGACGAACACCGTCTCACATGTGGCGCAGCAGAAGACGTATGGCGCTTGGTGCGACAAATTTTGTCGTATTTTCTACGAGTGACTCTGGAACACATTACACCTCGGTTTCTACTATTTCCGGATCAACAATATTTCCCGCACGCCAAGACCAACGCTATCACGTGGATCCGTGCGCATGCGGTACACTACTTATTTCACGGTGGACCTAAAGATGTATTAGACTTTTGGAACTACCTACAAGAGCGTCATTGCAAGATCGTACGGAACCCAAAATACAGACAGTATTTTTCTAATTACTTAGGGAGTGCCCTACGCGACCCTCCACGCAGCTGGATCATCAACAGGTAGGAGAAGATACCCACTGAGTGAGGTGACATGACTAAGTTCGATTCTCGGTGGAATAACATGATATACGTGAAGATGTACCTGGATGATGAAGCGTAAGGAGAGTAGCGAAGCACCCTTCTGCATCCTGTATGAAGCACTCCCCCCCCATATACATTACCTCGCCGTAGGAACGTGCCGAGATGTTGTTTTCTTTTTCTCAGAGCACGATGCGGTGCTAGATACACTTATTTTCCTTGTGGTATAAAGTAAAACCACATTAAGAATGTATTAAAAACAGTAAATAAAAATAAATAAATAAATAATAATTCCCACAAAAGATTTCCCCTTCCCATCTCTGATTCCTTGACGGACAGGGGGGACACTGCGACCAGGCCTCGGGTTACGACCCCTGATCGCTCTGCCTTCCCCGCCCTCACCCACCTTAAAAAAGGCAGTAAAAAAAGGAGAGGTCCTTGGTTCAAAAAATAAAAAGAAAGACGTGCAGCGATACGTCGACCGAGAGCATTCCAGGTGTTCTCGATGGGGTTTACGTCTGGAGAACAGGCAGGCCACTCCATGCGCCTGGTATCTTCTGTTTCAAGGTACTCCTCCACAATGCCAGCTCGGTGGAGCCGTGCGTTATTATCCATCAGGAGGAAGGTGGGACCCACTGCAACCCTGAAAAGGCGAACATACTGGTGTAAAATGAACTTCTGATACATGTGACCTGTTATAGTTCCTCTGTCAAAGACATGCGAGGGTGTACGTGCACCAATCATAAACCCACCCCACACCATCAAACCACAACCTCCATACAGGTCCCTTTCAAGGACATTAAGGGTTTGGTATCTGATTCCTGGTTCAAGCCAGATGAAAACCCAGCGAGAATCACTTCAGACTATACCTTGACTCATCCATGAACATAACTTGGGACCACTGTTCCATTGACCATGTACTGTGTTCTTGACACCAGGCTTTACGAGCTCTCCTGTCACCAGGGGTCAGTGGAATGTACCTTGCAGGTCTCTGGGCGAATAAACCATGTCTATTCAGTCGTCTGTAGACTGTGTGTCTGGAGACAACTGTTACAGCGGCTGCAGTAAGGTCCCGAGGCTACCTGCAACGCTCCGTGGACGTCTGCGAGCACTGATGGTGAGATATCGGTCTTCTTGCGGTGTTGTACTCAGTGGACGTCCAGTACTGTAGCGCCTGGATACGTTTCCTGTCTGCTGGAATCGTTGGCATAATCTAGAGATCACACTTTGTGGCACACTGAGGGCCCGTGCAACGACCTGCTGAGTTCGACCAGCCTACAGTTGCCCTAGTATTCTACCATTCATAACATAAATATGTGTTCTTTGAGCCATTTTCAACACACAGTCACCATTAGCACGTCTGAAAACGTCTGCATACTTACTCGCTGCACCGTACTCTGACAAGCACCAACACACCTCCGCGTATGTGGACTGCTGCCAGCGCCACCGCGCGACGACCGCAGGTGAGGTGCCCGCAAGGTCAAACCCCGAGGTGATTTAAACCCAGAAACCGCCCACCAGAGCGTTGCGTTGTTTCACCATGTATCACCTTTATCCTTACTTTATGAGCATCAGTGTATACATCTGTGTGCCTGAAGTTGGTGGAGCAGTGGCGAAGCAGTGGTGGCAAGCGACGTGGCGGCTAACTGTACTCGCGGCTCTTGATGTTGAATGCTCTATACAATTTCTTCTTGTCGACGGATTTTTAACGTGTTAGAGCTGTTCCGTATTGCCGAGAGTACTAAGCAACAGCCAAATCCACATCCGAGGCTATTTTCCATGCAAAACGGATTCCAATTGCCTCCATTGGCACCCTCGATGTTTACCGTCCTACGCTAGCCACTGACTGCGTACCGTTCCCACCAAGGAGCCGCCCAGTTTGACCGCCAAAACCACCTTTCACATCGCGCCACGCCACTTCTGTTGCGGAGGGACTTCCCTACAGCTTTTACCTTTCACAAAACGAGTTCCCTAAGCATGAACCAGCTTTCAATATACAAATTTTTCTTTATGAACATGCATATATTATAAACTTCCATTATTTTTAAACATGACTTAGCTCTTAATATATATATATATATTACACACTTTAACTTTCCTGTCAGAAATCAATGACCTTAACTAACAAAGAACAAACATTAGAAGGGAGGTCAGCGTTGGCTGTAACTTTGATGGTTTATTGACAGCAAAATCGATATTCAATCACATAATGATGAGCTTCAGTGGTGTAGTGTACAAATTAAAATTCATACGCACTGGTGTCAAGTTATTATCAGTAACCAAAGCTATGAAACGATCACAATAACTCCTGCTTTGGCTCAAATGGCTCTGAGGACTATGGGACTTAACATCAGTGGTCATTAGTCCCCTAGAACGTAGAACTAATTAAACCTAACTTACCTAAGGACATCACACACATCCATACCCGAGGCAGGATTCGAACCTGCGCCCGTAGCAACCTCCTGCTTTGGTTCATTGTGATCGTTTCATAGCTTTGGTTACTGATAATAACTTGACACCAGTGCCTATGAGTTTTAATTTGTACACTACAGCACTGAATATGATCATTATGTGATTGAATATCGATTTTGCTGTCAATAAACCATCAAAATTACGGCCAACGCTGACCTTCCTTCTAATTTCACGAATATGGTCGTTGTGCACCCAGCAATCTATGGAGTCTCCAATCAGTAAAGAACAAACACTTCATAATCACATACACATAGTTACATAGATTAAAGCTATTTCTAATCGATATTGGTCTCACAAGCTGGAGGGCAGTACTGTACATGGACAGTGGGAAAACTGGAATAGTAGAGAATCGTAGCTTTTGTGATGTTGTGCTAAAGAATAACGTTGAAGATTAGCTGCACGTTTAAGGTAGGAAGAGAGATCTTCCCCATAATCGATGAAGAAAGGAACAAACAGAAAACACTCACACAAAGAAGGGACAGGATGATGAGGCGTATGTTAACACGTCAGGGAACAGCCTTCACTGCCGTAGATGGAGCTATAGAGGGCAACAATTGTAGAGGGAGACAGCGGTTGCAATACATCCAAGAAAGAATTGAGAATATAGAGCCCAAGTGATACTCTGAAATGAAGAGGTTAGAGTAGGAGAGGAATCTTTGCTGGACCGCATCAAACTAGTCAGAAGATTGATGACAAAATTAAAGGATAATAATGGAACCAATCAGAATCAGATAAAACAGAGAGTGAAAACATAAAGTACAGGGTGAAAATATTTTACGTGTACACTACAGTAGCTTATAATGTTAAATTTTTATGAACACAGCCAACAGCATCCGGCTTTAGTGTGAGAAAGTCCTTTGCATCGCCCACATATGATTTTAAAGTAAACTCCTGCGCGATATGTTAGTATGGTCTGTAGCCTCTCCCTGCAGCTGTAAAACGAATTGTACACTTTTTATTCACCTGAAAGGGCAGTTCCTCCGTATCCCATGTTTTGTACGTGCTCTAATTGCTGTTCTACACTACGTCTGTGAAGTCAGAACTCTGCTGGTTTGCTGTGCGTGCCGGAACGTACTTCTTTCTTTAACCATAATTATCCCACCCCCCTACCCCCGTCCCTAAAAACCACAAGTCACGACTTTTGAATACTTGTGATAACATAACGAGAAATCATAGAAAATATTGTTCTGAAATTTCGATTTTTGAAACATAATTTCTTGCAGCCAAAATAACAAAACAACAAGACTTATGTAATGAAAAGATGATACCGTCTGTTCACGTAGCGGTGTGAGTTTGGTCCGTAGTTTTAGGTAGTGGGCAGGGTAGGGGGCGAACCGTTTATGTTAGCGAAGTTTCCAGGCTGTGGCTGGCGCAGCGGTGAGAGCGCAGGGTGGTAATCCTAGAGTCGTGACCCTACGCCCAAAACTGGTGCAAGCCGCAATATTCAACCATTTGCATTGCAGCTGCTCGGTGAAGTGAAAATATTCGGTATATACTTGTATAACTAGGTTTAGAAAAGTATAAGACAGATTTTCTGGAAACTTAAATTTCCTCTCTGAGATATTACATTCCCTGGTAGGTGCCGGAATGCCAGTCCGGCGCGTTCCGGTCGAAATTAATCTCTGGTATTCAGGTGGGTTTCTGTACCTGGCAGTGCTTGCCGGATCCATATATGCTCCTATTTATGGCGTATATCCAGTCCTTCGTCAGCTTGATCTGCTGTGTATTTTATTGCCGGTTGTTGAATTTGGCTGTCAGATGTAGCAGTGAGCATATAACCATTATAACCATTAACGTCCAGTGTCAGGAAGAACGTAGAACTAGGAACCATGGATAAAACAGTTGTAAATTGGCGTAGCAAAGCTCCAAGCACTAATAGAAAGCACAATTGTTCAAATCGTAATAGGCACTGAAAGCTGGCTATCCGGCCGCTGTGGCCGAGCGGTTCTATGCGCTTCAGTCCCGAACCGCGCGGCTGCTACGGTCGCAGGTTTGAGTAATGCCTCGGGCATGTCTGTGTGTGATGTCCTTAGGTAAGTTAGATTCACGTAGTTCTATATCTAAGGGACTGATGACCTCATGTTAAGTCCCATAGTGCTCAGAGCCATTTGAACCATTTTTTCGAAAGCTGGCTAAAGTCGGAGATAAGATCAGCGAGGGACCTAACGGTGACCAGAAAAGATATGCTAAATACATTTGGCGGTGGCGTTTTTGTTGCTGCTAGAAGTAATTTATCTTGTAGCGAAAATAAGATAGATAGTACCTATGAGCTATTATGGTAGGGGTCATTCTTGGCAGTGGGAATAAAATAATAATTGGATTCTTTTACCGACCTCCCAACTCAGAAATACAATTGCTGAAAATTTCAATGAAAACTTGAGTCTAATTTCAAACACGTACCCGACTACAGTTGGTGATGTCATCAACTTACCCTCGAAATATTGGCGAAAATACGTGTTTAAATCCGGAGGAACAAATAAACATCTTCAGAAGTCGTGCTAAGCGCATTCTCTGAAAATTATTTCGAGCAGTAAGTTCATGGGCCCACTCGAATAGTAAATGGTTCTGAAACTACACTTGCTCTCTTAGCAACGAATAATCCTGAGCTAATAACAAGCCTCAAAACGGATACAGAGACTAGTGAACACAGGGCTCTCGTAGCGAAAATGAATGCCGTAGTTCTCAGATCCATCAAACATAAATGAAAAATACAGCTATTAAAAAAAAAACAGATAAAAGTTGGCTAGACTAATTCCTGAGAGACACTCTACACTCTTTCCAAATCGCAATGTAAGTGTAGACCAGATGTGGCGTGAATTAAAAAGAAATAGTACCGAAAGAAACTGAGAGATTTATACCACATCCCCCACGGTACACAAAACAGGTCAGAACGCTGTTGGACAAACAATGAAAACACCTTGCCAAATTTAAACGAACGCAAGACCCCCAAGAATGGTCTTTTACAGAAGCTCGAAATTTAGCGTGGACGTCAATGCGAGAGGCTTTTAACAGTTCCCACAACGAAACTTTGTCTCGAAACCTGGCAGAAAATCCCAAGATATTCTAGTCGTACGTAACGTATGCCAGCGGCAAGACACAACAAATGTCTTCTCTGCGCGACAGCAATGGAAATAATATCGATGACAGTGCTGCTTAAGCAGAATTACTAAACACAGCGTTCCGAAATTCCTTCAGCAAAGAAGACGATTTAAACAGTCCAGAATCCTAATTAATAACAGTGAAGAACATGAGTAAGGGGTAGATATCATCGGAGTAGTAAAGCAAATTGTTGTTGTTGTTGTTGTTGTTGTGGTCTTCAGTCCTGAAACTGGTTTGATGCAGCTCTCCATGCTACTCTATCCTGTGCAAGCCTCTTCATCTCCCAGTACCTACTACAACCTACATCCTTCTGAATCTGCTTAGTGTATTCATCTCTTTGTTTCCCACTACGATTTTTACGCTCCATGCTGCCGTCCAGTACTAAATTGGTGATCCCTTGATGCCTCAGAACATGTTCTACCAACCGATCCCTTCTTTTAGTCAAGTTGTGCCACGAACTCCTCTTTTCCCCAATTTTGCTCAATACCTCCTCATTAGTTGTGTCATCTACCCACCTAATCTTCAGCATTCTTCTGTAGCACCATATTTCGAAAGCTTCTATTCTCTTCTTGTCCAAACTATTTATTGTCCATGTTTCATTTCCATTCCTGGCTACACTCCAAACAAATACTTTCACAAACGACTTCCTGACACTTAATCAATACTCGATGTTAACAAATTTCTCTTCTTCTGAAACACTTTCGGTGCCATTGCCAGTCTACATTTTATATCCTCTCTACTTCGACCATCATCAGTTATTTTGCTCCCCAAATAGCAAAACTCCTTTACTACTTTAAGTGTCTCATTTCATAATCTAATTCCCTCAGCATCATCCGACTTAATTTGACTACATTCCATTATCCTTACTTAAATCACTTAATAACTTCCGGTCCAGATTTTATACCAGTCAGGTATCGGTCAGAGTATTCTGATGCAATAGCTCCATACTAAACATTCATATACAACAACTCGCTCGACAAAAGATCCTTACCCAAAGACTGGGAAGCTGTACAGGAGACATCAATATTCAAAAAAATTATATGCTCTTATCATTAACGTCGATATGCAGCAGAATTTTGGAACATATTGTTTTCGAACATTATTAATTACCTCGAAGAGAACTGTCTATTGACACACATCCATCACGGATTTAGAAGATGTCATTCGTGTGAAACGCAAGTAGTTCTTTACTCATACGAAGTGCTGAGTGCTATCAACAATAGATTTATTCCCTATTTCTAGATTTCTAAACGGCTTTCGGCACCGTATCTCACAAGCGCCTTGTAATCAAATTGCATTCTTTATATCGTCTCAACTATCAGACTGGTTTTGTCATTTCTTGTCAAAGACGTCACATCCTGATTTAGGTTTACCGTGGTTTCGCTGAATCGCTTTAGGCAAATAACGGGATCTTTCCTTTGAAAGGGTGCACGACCGACTTCCCTCCCTGCCCTTCCCTAATCCGATGGGGGCGATGACCTTGTTGTTTGATCTCCTCCCCCAAAAGAACCAACCAACCATCATTATCCACGACGCTCACAATCGATGACAGAGGTTTCTTATACTTTTTTACAGTTGTTGTATTTTAGTAGTCGCGTTGTCTGCTATAAACTGTAGCATTCCATCAGTTACAGAACTGCCATGCACTTACTATGTCACCGTCAGTGATACCTTTTGCGGCTCCTTGAATCCTTGGCAACCTGATAATTATGTTGTTTATGCACGTGTGCAGAGTGTTTCTTTAGCCATTTGAAGGATTCATTCTTACACAAAAAATGGTTGATATATAAGCTGGCGCACCATTTTCTTCACCAGTATCACTTTCCTCTGAGGCTAATTTTTCATCAAACTACACAACACCGTCAGCGACTTCTGAGGGAGATGATGGTTCGTCCTGATCGTCATCACTGAGAACTAGGCCGCGCAGCAGACGCTGGTCTTCGTCCGTCAGACCCTACCTACCTGCCACTGCACATCAACCTCTCCAGATATTACAAAAATTTAACGCATGAAACTGGGAGAAAGTGCCACAGAAACCTTTCACTTCAGAAAAAAAAGACCCTAATATGAACACTATGGGGGGGTCTTACAAACCTACAGCTGTTTCATCTGTCAGGTAGGGCGGAATAAATTCAAAGTGATGCCACCTGCAGAAAATATCAAAACTGCCAAAGCTGTCAGTTGTCCAGTATGGAAGGTACGTGCAGAACAAAAGATGGTATATATCATACTCCGCTACAGCAGTTAAAGGTTCAATCAATTGCACTGCCAAAATATAATTTTATAACTGGCCTCGCAGATCACTTCTTCGCATATATTTTCGTAATGTGTTCTGCCACTGAACAGATACGAGTACAGGTAGAATAATTCGTAATATAGACATTGTTATAGTATTTAGTTGTTTCCTATTTGTTTGTCTACATTAGATATATTTCGAAGTCTTTCTTGGCTCTGTAACAAGAAGAATGATATTTTTACTTGCAGCAGTATATTCAGGTTTTACTTTATAATATTCTATCGCTTGCGCCTTCTCCCGCGATTACGCAGGGTCGGCCATGGTTAACGGGATTTGGCATGTCAATGTTAAGAGGTGGCCGGATGCCCTTCCTGCCGCCACCCCATACCCCCAGGACGGAGTTAGTGTACCCCAGCTGTCTGTGTCTAGTGTAAATCGTGAAATAGCGTGAATGTGTTTCAAATGTCTGTGAGTCGTGTAACATTGGCGGGACGTGGGGACCAGCCCGGTATTCACCTAGTAGGATGCGGAAAACCGCCTAAAAACCACATCCAGGTTGGTCGGCCTACCGGCCGTCGTCGTTAATCCACCGAGCAGATTCGATCAGCGGCTGGCGCGCCCACCGGAGTCCAGGAAGCAGCGCGGGTATCAGGTTTTACTTTAAAATACATACGTGAAATATTTTGTTGCAGACGATTTCTCTTTCACATAGAACCTTTAAGTCTCATCTTTTTTACACATACAACTTCAGTATTTGAAAATATCTGAATCCCAGAATACGAAATGACGCACGCAGTACAGCTACTTCCCAAAACCTCCATGCAGCTACTTTGAGCTAACTATGAAGGGCAAAGATATCACATACATCAAAGAAATCCTTTCACGTAACAAGTGAGTTACTTATCGAGAATATTTTCTGAAGTTACTTTGAAAGTTTATAACTTATAATTTTAATGTCAATGTCTTCAAGAGTAATTACAATGAGCTAACAAAATTTTGAAAAACATCCAATATATAAAAAGTAACTGCGTCTTTTGAAACGTAATGAAATTGGTATTATTTATGCTAGATTCTTGTTTGAACGCATTTTCTGTAAATGAGCGTACAAAACTATTTTATTTGTGTCTTTAAAACTATGCGTAGCGCAAGATTACAATTTTGAACTTATACGTATAGTATAGAAAATTTATGAAGTGTATTGGGTTGTTCAGTATATTGTGAAAATGCATCACTGACCAGTTCCGTTAAACGGTTTAGTTTGTATCGTGTGACTCATATCTTACCGCCATGAGAAAACGCAGGCTCCAGTTCTACCATCGGAGATCCATGAATTTCTTTTTTTTTTTTTTCTTCCCCTTTGCACAATGAACTTTAACTCTGCATCGGAGTGTGATCTGATTTGAAATTTCCTGCCAGATTGAACTTGTATGCCGGACTGGGATTCGAATCTGAAAGCTTTCCCTTTTACGTTAGTTCCTATTTCATCTTCAGTTAAACGTGGAGACTCTACTCTTGGAAAAAGTTCGTGGATGATTTCCTCCTTATATGTTTGTCTAGCCCCTACCCTAGAAGCTGTTGTTCCCGGCGAATGACGTGTAAGGCTTTCAAATGTGACATATTTCGTTATTGGAGTAAACAGCAGTAACACAGTAAAAAATGGTAATTTTGGCTATCTGTGTTTTAGGTTATCAGTGCAGTCTCGGACCTGATGATAAAAAACAAATGTCTTGTGACTAGGGCCTCCCGTCGGGTAGACCGCTCGCCTGGTGCAAGTCTTTCGATTTGACGCCACTTCGGCGGCTTGCTCGTCGATGGGGATGAAATGATGATGGTTAGGACAACACAACACCGAGTCCCTGAGCGGAAAAAATCTCCGACCCAGCCGGGAATCGAACCCGGGCCCTTAGGATTGACAGTCTGTCACGCTGACCACTTTTATTTTATTTTTAATCTCATTTTGTTTGTTATAGTTCGCTGCAATTGTTCGTGGCGAACGTCCCCTGACGCCCATTGAAGTTCGTTATTGATCCATTCACTCAGTTTTTTTATTACAGAGGGCAGCTAACCCTCTGACCGAACACGCTGAGCTACCGTGCCGCCATCCACTCAGTTACCGGATCTGATGATGATGTTTGGGTTGTGGGGAGCTCAACTGCGCCGTTATCAGCGCCCGTACAAATTCCCAACCTTTGCTCAGTCCAGTCTCGCCACTTTCATGAATGGCGATGAAATTATGAGGACAATCAGACACCCAGTCACCCCTCGAGGCAGGTGAAAATCCCTGACCCCACAGGGGATTTTTTTTTTTTTTCGACCAAAACCCGAACCGCGCAGATTGTGCAATGTCTTACAATAAGCTGCTGCACCGGCCGCAGTGGCCGTGCGGTTCTAGGCGCTACAGTCTGGAGCCGAGCGACCGCGACGGTCGCAGGTTCGAATCCTGGGTATGGGCCCATGCGTTTTTTGTATGTCTTGGAAAATGGCAATTCAGTAGAAGTTCTATCCAGACAGCGGGTGTCCTGACAGCAAGACATTCCAAGAAGTCCACCACCGCTTATGAGAGCATTATAGTTTCATACCGTTACGTGGGAAAAGAGGATGGTCAAGACGCACCAACCCTGCAGCTAAGGACGCTATTGTTGACGCTGCAGAACAGAGCCGCACATCAGCAGTTGGCTCTTATGTCGTCAGCTGGATGTCCTTCACAACGCCTCTGGCGACATCTGCTTGAACAACAGCTGTACCCTTACCACCTACAGAGGTTTAAAGTATTGCCCTCTTTAGATATTCCAGCAAGACTTAGGTTTTGTCGATGGTTTATTCAATAAAGCAGCACGAGGCCTGCTTTTCCAGCAGTGGTGCTACGGATGGATGAGACAACATTCCGCCGGCCGCGCTGGTCTCGCGGTTCTAGGCGCGCAGTCCGGAACCGTGCGACTACTACGGTCGCAGGTTCGAATCCTGCCTCGGGCATGGATGTGTGTGATGTCCTTAGGTTAGTTAGGTTTAAGTAGTTCTAAGTTCTAGGGGACTGATGACCACAGCAGTTGAGTCCCATAGTGCTCAGAGCCATTTGAACCATTTTTTTGTTAGAACTACTTAAACCTAACTAACCTACCGACATCACACACATCCATGCCCGAGGCAGGATTCGAACCTGCGACCGTAGTGGTCGCTCGGCTCCAAACTGTAGCGCCTAGAACCGCACGGCCACTCCGGCCGGCTCTACAACTGTTTCAGTTGATTCTGTTTGTAATGATTACTGGCTACTCATAGTCACACTCCGAGTAACATCTGATTTTTTTTCATCTCTTCACGCAAACTGGCAAAGACATTGCAATGAAGGTGCAGTAATTTGTCACTATAACCAAGTCAGTACCTATGTTCGTGCCAATCCATCACCGCAGGGCTCCCTGTGACGTGCGCCGCTTTGCCCGGAGCCCGAAACCAATAGCCCAGTGCCCCTTTGTCGGTGCGCCAATTACCCGCTCTGCTACGCTCGAACAACCAATCAGCTAACGGCGCGTCGCTCCCCCATCGGCCGGATTAACGTCTGCTCGACGCCGGTCGTTACGCATGCAGCCTCTCCCGTGCCATTCACCGAAATGACTCGACCGTTTCCCGTTTTCCGCGACCAACGGGACTGCGCAGATGGGCGTTTAAACTGTAGGAGCAGCTTTTGTAACGCGCAGCAGAAGCGGGAGCGGAAGCGGGGAAAGGGGGAGTGCGGACATTAATGCGAAGTGCGACAGTTCACTAGGCGGATTACAAATTTAAATCGACAAATGGACGTTAGGAATTTGGCTTCGGGGCATTGTACGGACAACAGGCACGAAGGCCACTTATAGTAATTGCCGCACTGCTCGGAGCACAGCGTAGGGAACGCGTTTTTCAAACGAATAACAGGGGAAGCAGAAAGTGGGGCAATATGTAGCAGGCTGATGACTAAACTCATTCGCAGCGAACTCCATTTGCCATTATTAGAGACAGGATTTTTATGTAACACCAACACGCAAAACATGTAGGGCAGAGTCTGTTACCCAGACGGTAGTGTACCTAGTAACACATGTTGGATTTTAACGCCACTTCGGTCTAGTGACTGGTTTTAGAATACCATGACGGTATGTACACAACAGACTGCCATAAGCAGTTTCCGACATTTTCTACGGTTTGATGAGGTTGTGTTTTGTGCTCCATTCTGGAATATTTAAAGTTTTACACATTTCTGTGCTGTACACACATTTACGTTATTTAGCATACATTGATAAAAATCATTCAGTTACAGGTTTTTATGGCAGGTGAAATTCAACTCGTATATATACTCTTTTACATTAGTTGTATAACATGTGGATGATTAAACCATATTACACTACTGGCCATTAAAATTGCTACACCATGAAGATGACGTGCTACAGACGCGAAATTTAACCGACAGGGAGGCGATGCTGTGATATGCAAATGATTAGCTTTCCAGAGCATTCACACAAGGTCGGCGGCGGTGGCGACACCTACAACGTGCCGCCATGAGGAAAGTTTCCAACCGATTTGTCATACACAAACAGCAGTTGAGCAGCATTGCCTGGTGAAACGTTGTTGTGATGCCTCGTGTAAGGAGGAGAAATGCGTATCATCAAGTTTCCGCCTTTGATAAAAGGTCGGTTTGTAGCCTATCGCGATTCCGGTTTATCGTATCGCGACATTGCTCTTCGCGTTGGTCGACATCCAATGACTCTTAGCAGAACATGAAATCGGTAGGTTCAGGAGGGTAATACGGAACGCCTCGCATCACTAGCAGTCGAGATGACAGGCATCTTATCCGCTTGGCTGTAACGTATCGTGCAGCCACGTCTCCATCCCTGAGTCAACAAATGGGGACGTTTGCGAGACAACAACCATCTGCACGAACAGTTCCACGACGTTTGCAGCCGCATGGACTGTCAGCTCGGACACCATTGCTGCGATTACCCTTGACGCTGCATCGCAGACAGCAGCGTCTGCGATGGTGTACTCCACGACGAACCTGGGTGCACGAGTGGCAAAACATATTTTTTTTTTTTTTTCGGATGAATCCAGGTTCTGTTTACAGCATCATGATGGTCGCATCCGAGTTTGACGACATCGCGGTGAACGCGCATTGGAAACGTGTATTCGTCATCGCCATACTGACGTATCACCCGGCGTGATGGTATGGGGCATCATTGGTTACACGTCTCGGTCACCTCTTGTTCGCATTGACGGCACTTTGAACAGTGGACGTTACATTTCAGATGTGTCACGACCCGTGGCTCTACCCTTCATTCGATCCCTGGAAAACCCGACATTTCAGCAGGATAATGCACGACCGCATGTTGCAGGTCCTGTACGGGCCTTTCTAGATACAGAAAATGTTCGACTGCTGCCCTGGCCAGTACATTCTCCAGATCTCTCACCAATTGAAAACGTCTGGTCAGTGGTGGCGTGCAACTGGCTCGTCACAATACGACAGTCACTACTCTTGATGAAATATGGTATCGTGTTCAAGCTGCATGGGCATCTGTACCTGTCCACGCCATCTAAGCTCTGCTGGACTCAATGCCCAGGCATATCAAGACCGTTATTACGGCCAGAGGTGATTGTTCTGGGTACTGATTTCTCAGGATCTATACACTCAAATTGAGTGAAAATGTAATCACATGTCAGTTCTAGTATAATATATTTGTCCAATGAATACCCGTTTATCATCTGCATTTCTTCTTGGTGTAGCAATTTTAGTGGCCAGTAGTGTGTATTGACTGCAGTACTTTTGTAGGAACGCGAGATATTTAGGCACTTTAAGTTTGTACAATTGTACGTTCTCACAGCCATATCGGAACACTTATCATGAAAAAATTCATTTGTGAAGTTTACGGTCTTTTGTATCCGTGTCAACAACGTTTGTCTCTTAAACGATTTCACTGTTTTTTTTTTTTTATTTCTGTGCTTATCACGACGTATATGTCGCTCGAGTTTGGACTTCATAGAGCACCAGATCCAATTATTGCAAGCTCGACATAGTAGTGAAAGGGTCGTTCATTGTAACCCAAGTTCTTCATTTACATGGTAATTTTGATGGAACAGTAGGCATCATGAAGACAAACACTGGTCAACAGTACTATCTGACATACTTTTCTTGGCTCAGGCAATCCAAGTTCAGAATCGGAAGAAGCCGCTAGTCGTCGGGAAACTTCGACTTGCTAGTCTTTAGTTTGCGCCACTCCCAATCTCGACAGCGCACGAAGCCCACCACCAGACGCGCGGCTTTCCCCGTTGGAAATTCTTCTCCTCCCTAGGGCATGGGTGGGTGGGTGGTTGTGTTGTCCATAGTTAGGTAAAGTGGAGTGTAAGCCTAGGGACTGATGACCTCAGACGTTTTGTCCCATAGCACTTAACTCAAATTCTTTCCCTTCACCGCAGACAGCAACGACTATTAAAATGGCACAATAGAAATGTTATTATATCGGATTTGTTTTTAATCTGCTTTGTTTTTCAAGAATGAAAGCACATCCTTCATCATCCAACTCAAAGAACGCTTAACCACGTTTTATTATAATAGCAAGTAATTTTTAGACGTAATTTACTTACTTCAGATTCGTATATTTTCTAGGGAAATGGCCTGCTTTAGGGATGTGTGGAGTTATGAAGACGGGTAAAAAATCATCAATATGTCATTTTATGTAGCGTGGAGTAAATACGTAAAAAATATAATTATAGTGAAACATGTAAAAATAAAATATATTAATACCGGCAAATTACATTAAATTAAATGATCGTATGGCATTGTTGGCCGGGAGACCCCATGCGGTGTTGTTCGGCCGCCGTATTGCAAGTCCTTTTGAGCAGACGCCACTTCGGTGACTTGCAAGTCAATGATGATGAAATGATGAAAGACGCACAACAGCCAGTCATCTCGAGGCATAGAATGTCCCTCACCCCGCCGGGAATGAACCCGGGACCCCGGGCGCTGGAAGCGAGAACGCTACCGCAAGACCACGAGCTGCGGACAATACCGGCAACTAATTCGTGATTATTTACACTTTTCAAGCAAAGTAAAGAATATACAATTACATTAAAGCCATTCATTACAGTAAAATTCTAAGTAGCGTGTATGAGGAAAACTGGCAACAACTGTGCACCAATTGCAGCTACACCGTGTGAGGTGTCGGTGGCAGAGAGTAAATATCGAACAGTTAATTACGTTTTTCACTAGGTGAAGAAAAAACAGCTCTTCACGTGACAGAGATAAAAACCTTCTTATTGTAGTAGAACTTTTCTTTCGCACACAGTGGAGATAAGCACGTAGTGTCCCTCCCATATCACTTAGCGTTGTAACTTAACAACAGAATCTGATACGACCGCTAATCTCCCCACATAGCGCGACCTCCAATCAAACCAAAAATCACTGTAAGGGAAAGGTATATTACAACTGGCACAGTCGATTTCCGCCGTGTTACAACCTGCACTGAACAAAGCATTGTTCTTGCCATTTCTCATGTACGAAACTTTTCCTGACGTTAAAATTACGCCTGTAAAAAAAAAAAAAGAAAGAAAATAAAAAGAAACCTTATGTATCTGAAGAACTGATTTTTGATGTGTTAGACATTGCGGCGGCGCGGTTCCTTTCGTCCATTACCTGCACCTACCTGTGAACTCGTTGCAGTAGATCGTCATTAGGAAAGCCAAGCAGAAACCTACCGTATTGCAACTCGCACCAGGATCCATACAATGTAACTATTCTAAGAAACGGGAAAAGGTCTTTATTTTGAATGAAAGGTGGAAATACTTTGCAAAACTTCGGTATATTTTGAACCTTGATAGCTTACAGGTTCAATGCCAAGCCCTTCCTAATCTTAACACATTCATGCACAAACACTTTCCTTCACGTTAGCAAGTTTATTATAACATATTTCCCGAAAACTGAACAGTAACTAAGCACAGATTGTTCTTAAATGAAAATCCTCGCCATACTACTAAGTTTATCGGTGTCTTAGTGCACTCAACTTTTTAGCCACCGATCTGCTCAATATGCCACGTGGAATTACTGTGTTTTCTCATACACAAAAGTGCTTTAAAAAATCCGTAGTTTCTAAAAACACACCTCAATAATACGCCTACACTTTAACACACTTTTGAAACATGTAAACCGTCAAATTATAACTTCCTTCGGAGCTCATACTACACATGACCGTACCATTGAACTCCGACTACTTAAGACAGCTGTAAGTATTCTCTGTCTCTAAGGGAAAAGACGCGCGAAGAATACTCCGTTCTGAATGGCCAATAGACATTATTCTCCCGCGTTAGTGCGCAATTTTCGTGATTAACCAATCAACAAATAACACACTTACAAAGTGTACGTTCTCCCGAAGTAAATATTTGACATTCTGATATTTTGCTTATACTTTATGTTATTAACTATTTTCATTGGCACTCGAATTAGCTTTCCTTTTACCATAAACTTACTTAACATATTATGATACAAAATTCCCCGACGTTCAACGTTCACCAGTAGAACAATGATATACAAATTTACTTTAGACCACATTCACGCCTAATTCACACTACTAAAAGCATATACAAAACTGTACAAACATAAATAAGCACAAAACGCCTCCAAGAAATAAACAGAACTGTCTCTTTTCCCTGCTGTCCTCTGGCAGATGTATATTAGAACTACGTACTCGACTTAACCCGCTTCAGACCATTTGTCACTGTTAACGTATGAGTCATTCTCCCAACACACAGGCTCTAGTCAGGAGCGATATAAGGCGCCACACCTCAACGTTATATACCACACCACATGTGAATTTCAGCATGTTTACCTGCTTCTTGTAGGAGATAAAATGGTTGAAAATGGCTCCAAGCGCTATCTGACTTAATATCTGAGGTCATCAGTCCCCTAGACTTAGAACTACTTAAACCTAAATAACCTAAGGACATCACACACATCCATGCCCGAGGCAGGATTCGAACCTGCGACTGTAGCAACAGCGTGGTTCCGGACTGAAGCGCCTAGAACCTCTCGGTCACAAGGCCGGCATGTAGGAGATAAAGAGTTTAGACTTCTTACGAGTTAAACATTCATAAAATTACAAAAAGAGCCATTTTCCGAGTCTTATACATAGTAAACACAACGCAACACGAAAATCTGGAAAGATCCGCGGGTGAGGTATATTTGTAATCAATGAAATTAACTCTATTTCAGTGAGTTCAACTAATTTCGAGATATCACGTGATAAGTCTGATATTGTTTCCAACATGGGAAATTTCATGCTTTAAAAAAAATAATAACGTAACTCTGGCGCTAATTAATATAAAAGAACGATTGTTTGCAAGGGTTGCAGACACCAAGAAATATAAATAATTGTTTAAATTTTTTCAGTTAAACTTAATCAAATTTAGGTTCCCCCCTCCTCCCTTAGTAGTAGATGTGACTTTTCACAACTAATGTCTAACTCAGTAAATGATAACGTCAAAAGATATTTTCGGGTTCTGGGAGCTACTTACACATCATTACCTCTTTAAAATGTATGTTGTTAATAAAGGTAAACAATAGTTAACGAAATTTATATTTTCTTTAATTTTATGTAGTGGTCATAACATACCCCTCCCTGCTCATAGTAAATAAACACTCGAAAGAAAAAGAGCCCACAGTGCACTGAATATGTTTATTCTAAGTCTTGACCATTGTTTCTGCTATAATAATATAACCTTCTTCAGAAGTCCTAAATAGTGATCAAAATAATATCTAGACCAGTAATACAATCTATTCATAAACTTCTAAAATTACGTATGCGATAACACATCACTTACATAAGCTTTTGAAAATGAAAAACGTCTTAGCCCAACGGATGCGTTGAAGTGATTTTATTTTATTGATCTTGACGCAGCCGCTGGGCTAAGACGTTTTTCATTTTTAAAAGCTTATGAAAGTAATATGTTATAACATACGAAATTTTAGAAGTTTATGTATAGTTTGTATTACTGGCCTACATGTTATTTTGATCATTTTTTAGGACTTCTGAAGAACGTTATATTATTATAGCAGAAACCATGGTAAAGATTTAGGATAAACATTATCAGTGCAACTGTTGGCTGTTTTTCTTTCGAGACAATTTCGTAACGGTTGCTGGTGTTGATGCCATTACAAAAATAAGAAAATTTTATGTTATGTAGCACATAGTGTGTGCAGTTTTTTTTGTTTTTTTTCTGGGGGGGGGGGGGGCATCAGTCTACTGACTGGTTTGGTGCGGCCCGCCACGAATTCCTCTCCTGTGCCAACCTCTTCATCGCAGAGTAGCACTTGCAACCTACGTCCTCAATTATTTGCTTGACGTATTCCAATCTCTGTCTTCCTCTACAGTTTTTGCCCTCTACAGCTCCCTCTAGTACCATGGAAGTCATTCCCTCATGTCTTAGCAGATGTCCTATCATCCTGTCCCTTCTCCTTATCAGTGTTTTCCACATATTCCTTTCCTCTCCGATTCTGCGTAGAACCTCCTCATTCCTTACCTTATCAGTCCACCAAATCTTCAACATTCGTCTATAGTACCACATCTAAAATGCTTCGATTCTCTTCTGTTCTTGTTTCCCCACAGTCCATGTTTCACTACCATACAATGATGTATTCCAAATGTACATTTTCAGAAATTTCTCCTTTAAATTAAGGCCGATATTTGATATTAGTAGACTTCTCTTGGCCAGGAATGCCTTTTTTCCCATAGCTAGTATTCTTTTGATGTCCTCCTTGCTCCGTCCGTCATTGGTTATGTTATTGCGTAGCTAGCAGAATTCCTTAACTTCATCTACTTCGTGACCATCAATGCTGATGTTACGTTTCTCGCTGTTCTCATTTCTTCTACCAGTGTCATGAGAAGCATATGCAGTTGAAAATGCGTTACTATAACCAGGGTCCAAACAAGATGTGCCATCTAGTTGAAATCACGCTATTGTATGCACCGAACCAGTGTGACATTGTCAATAGATCGAAAAAAAAAGTAAACAACAAGAAGAATAAACGCGGATGCTAGAATCCTGCCGGCTGTTTAAAGAGGAATATATCACGGTCATAGGCGCATGCCAACCGTGACTAATACTGGAGGTAGCAACAATCATCCGAAAAAAAACTACCACACGTCGTTCATCGCTGCGAAAGGCTATTCGGTAACATTGGACTCTCATAAGTGAAGTTATTTTGGCGATGAAATTTCGAGTGACTTAGCATATAGCAGGAAGTCAGTGATCATATGACCATCACAACATTAATGCTTGCCGGTGTTAGCGAGAATCTGAAGAAAGGCAGAAGGACGTTTTTGCTTAGTAAGTGTAAAAACATCTATATGATTAATCTGCAACTCACACTTAAGGTTTTGACAGAGGGTATATAAAACCACTTTCAGATTTTTTCTAGACCGTTCCACTCTCAGATGGCATTGGCAAAAATGAACACCTAATCTTCTCTTGTTAGGTATCATTTCTCTTTTTTTATTACAATTTCTCCCTACGTAGCAGGGAGTCAAAATATTTTGGCAATTGGAGGCGACTGTGGGCGATTTAAATTTTGTGAAAAGTTCTTTATTTTAGTGATTGCCGCCCTAACTCGATTATCACATCCATGTCATTCTCTCTATTTCGCGATAATTCAAAACGAGGTGTACTACTTTGAAATTTTTCAGTATCCTCAGTCAATTATATGTAGTGAACATTCCATATCGGGCAGTAATACTCGTGAAGAGGGCAGATAAGCATAGAACAAGCATTCTTTTTAGTAGATTTTTTGCATCTTCTAAGTGTTCTGCCAAAAAAACGCCGTACTCGCAACCAGTTGCTGGTACGTATGAGGGCGCCCCCCCTCCCCTCCCCTCCCCCCCCCCCCCTTGCAGGGCCGCCCGCATCGTCACCGGCGCCGCCCCCGCCAGTCAGTCAGCCCGCACGCTATTCGTTCGTTTCTTTCATCAGTCGAGTCGACAGGATCGAGTTATCGAGTAGCTGTACTTTGCTATGTAGCACGCCCGTCCGCGTCATCGTAATTTGTACGTTTCTGTCTGACCACATAGAGATCGACTTAATGACTTACCTCTGTTGAAATCTCACACTGACATTGATGGCCCTATTGACGATGTAATTAACCAATTTGCCAGGAATGATAGGCCCATAGATTTCATAATTTAAGGAAGAGAATCACAATTGTAACTTTTTTATATCATAAGATGGCACTGTCTTGTATATGCGTACATTCGGTTTAAATAAAACTTCATTAAGGGAACCCGGAAACTAAAAATGATGAAATTATGGGTTTTCAATTTATTGTGAAATAAAATACTACATATCTTCCTCTTTAAAATGACATATTAATACCTGTAGCTCAACTCCAAGTTTTGAAAATACACTCCTGGAAATTGAAATAAGAACACCGTGAATTCATTGTCCCAGGAAGGGGAAACTTCATTGACACATTTCTGGGGTCAGATACATCACATGATCACACTGACAGAACCACAAGCACATAGACACAGGCAACAGAGCACGAACAATGTCGGCACTAGTACAGTGTATATCCACCTTTCGCAGCAATGCAGGCTGCTATTCTCCCATGGAGACGATCGTAGAGATGCTGGATGTAGTCCTGTGGAACGGCTTGCCATGCCATTTCCACCTGGCGCCTCAGTTGGACCAGCGTTCGTGCTGGACGTGCAGACCGCGTGAGACGACGCTTCATCCAGTCCTAAACATGCTCAATTGGGGGACAGATCCGGAGATCTTGCTGGCCAGGGTAGTTGACTTACACCTTCTAGAGCACGTTGGGTGGCACGGGATACATGCGGACGTGCATTGTCCTGTTGGAACAGCAAGTTCCCCTGCCGGTCTAGGAATGGTAGAACGATGGGTTCGATGACGGTTTGGATGTACCGTGCACTATTCAGTGTCCCCTCGACGATCACCAGAGGTGTACGGCCAGTGTAGGAGATCGCTCCCCACACCATGATGCCGGGTGTTGGCCCTGTGTGCCTCGGTCCTATGCAGTCCTGATTGTGGCGCTCACCTGAACGGCGCCAAACACGCATACGACCGTCATTGGCACCAAGGCAGAAGCGACTCTCATCGCTGAAGACGACACGTCTCCATTCGTCCCTCCATTCACGCCTGTCGCGACACCACTGGAGGCGGGCTGCACGATGTTGGGGCGTGAGCGGAAGACGGCCTAACGGTGTGCGGGACCGTAGCCCAGCTTCATGGAGACGGTTGCGAATGGTCCTCGCCGATACCCCAGGAGCAACAGTGTCCCTAATTTGCTGGGAAGTGGCGGTGCTGTCCCCTACGGCACTGCGTAGGATCCTACGGTCTTGGCGTGCATCCGTGCGTCGCTACGGTCCGGTCCCAGGTCGACGGGCACGTGCACCTTCCGCCGACCACTGGCAACAACATCGATGTACTGTGGAGACCTCACGCACCACGTGTTGAGCAATTCGGCGCTACGTCCACCCGGCCTCCCGCATGCCCACTACACGCCCTCGCTCAAAGTCCGTCAACTGCACATACGGTTCACGTCCACGCTGTCGCGGCATGCTACCAGTGTTAAAGACTGCGATGGAGCTCCGTATGCCACGGCAAACTGGCTGACACTGACGGCGGCGGTGCACAAATGCTGCGCAGCTAGCGCCATTCGACGGCCAACACCGCGGTTCCTGGTGTGTCCGCTGTGCCGTGCGTGTGATCATTGCTTGTACAGCCCTCTCGCAGTGTCCGAAGCAAGTATGGTGGCTCTGATACACCGGTGTCAATTTGTTCTTTTTTCCATTTCCAGGAGTGTATTATTTTCAATAATGTGCTGTAGAAGGCATGTAGGGACGTTGAATTTCCATGGGTACATGTTCATTTAAAACATAGTTTTTCAAAACTTCCGGTCTTTCGAAAGACTTTATATTATGCTGGCATCACGATTTGACAGGCAATTGTTTTGTCTTCGAATTGTAGATTTTGGATACTGTTGTTTAAATTGATCATTTGGTGGTTATTGCACGATTTGTGTTGTATTTCTATTGCGTAACTGGAACTTATCAAACATGCCTCGATTTAGTAACAGAGTTTAGAAGAGGAAGAAGCATCCTCCGAGGTACACTAGTGGAACTGTGACAACTTCTCCGACCTTGGGAAATGATTCTGAAAATAGTGAGGTCATTCATACAGTGAAATCTACTCCTGTCTCTAGCACAAGCAAGAAGTTGCATGAATCAACTGAAATTATTGCAGTTTATTGGAGAAGTGTAGTGAGGATAATGTGAAAGAAATAATTACCATTTCATTGCTCTCAAAAGTGATTGAAAGTTCAGTACTGTGTAAGGAATGTTGCAATTTGAGTATGTCAGTAAATGTCAAGCGACACATAGGACTTGCAGCAGAAATCTGTCTCCTTTGTACTAGTTATCATTACAGTGTTTCATTTTGGAACTCAGAATATGTCGAAATAGGCCAGGGTGAAACTGATAGTGAGAAAAGCAAGTACTATGGTGTAAATATTATATGTTTTTATGTTCTAAGGTCAATCGGTAAGGCATACTCTGCTGGTCAAATGTTTTGTGGTGTACTGAATCTACCATCACCAACAACGAAATTCTCAAAATATAACTCGATAGTTGGATCCTGTGATGACGATATTGCCCAAGAATCCATGAAATAAGCAGTGGAGTAAGCTGTGGCGGTGAATGAAGAAATTCCAAATGTTCAGAATCCTCGGGACCTGGCTGTCGCTGTAGATGGTACGTGACAGAAGCGCGGGCACACTTCACATAATGGGGTAATGACGGCAACAAGTGCTGATACTACAAAAGTTATAGATGTTGTAATTAAATCCAAGCACTGTAGGTTTCCTAAAAGAGTGAAGGATGAGCATGTAGAAAACTGTCGAAGGAATTACAGTGGGTATACTGGGGCCATGGAAGTTTAAGGTGTGAAAGACATTTTGAGTCGCTCTCTTCTCTGGTACAAGATCAGATACCTACAGTTCCTGGGTGATGGTGCTTCGAAGTCTTTTGCTGCTGTATCTGAGCTGAAACTTTATGGAAATGATGTTACCATTACTAAACAGGAGTGCATAGGTCACGTTCTGAAACTTATGGGACCAAGGCAGCGTCCACTGAAGACCACACTGAAAGGCCAAGTACTCAATTATGGAAAACCCTTGGGTGGGGCTAAAAGATTGACAGACGAGGTTATCAACAGATTGCAGAGAGACTATGGACTGGCAATAAGACAAAACACTCACAGTGTTGATGCAATGGAAAAGGCTGTAATGACACTTTACTACCATCGCCTGACAAGGAACCACTACATGGATTATGCCCACATGGACCCAATTCCTGGTGCAAGTACAACAAATATCAGGGATCTGAACGTGTATTCAAGCATCATCACAGTCTTCCAGAAACTGCCATGAAGGCTATAAAACCAATTTTCAGAGATCTTTCTGCAACTGAACTTTTGAAGAAATGTATCCATGGACGTACACAAAATCAAAATGAGAGTATGAATAATGTAATTTGGAGCAGAATCCCAAAAAATGTGTTTGTAGAAATTCATACTCTTCATTTTGGAGTATATGATGCCATTGCTACGTGCAACAAAGGTAACATTCTAAAGTGCAATGTGCTGCAGAAGTTGGATGTGATGCCCGGAAAGTACATGCTGAGTGGAATAATGTCGATAGAAAATGAGAGGAAACGGTATGCTGAAAGGAAAGAAAAGGAGTGTGAGAGGCAAGCCAGACAAAGAATGAAAGGTGTGAAAAGAAGACTAGATAGGGAGATATCTAGTGACAGTGAAAACCCCTCTTATGGTGCTGGACTCCACTAAAATGTTATTTAAATTTTGAAACTCGTTTTCCACAAGTTCACTTTTTTGCCATATAAGGAACATATTCAGATAAACAGAGATAAAAATTTAAAATTTTCAAGGAATTTAAACAGTTCCAATGTACACCTTTTATTATAGCCTTTTTGTGATACATAATTCATAACAGATTTTATTTCAAAGATACTATGCCAAAAAACGTGTCAATTATTTTCAGTAACAAAATAATTAATATCTTCCAAAAAAACACCAATAAATTAAAATCCATAAGGTACATGGTATTAAATATATGTAATATTATACTGTAAAAGTTTCATCATTATGGTGTTAATAGTTCACAAGAAAATGTTCCTTACATTTAACATTGGAGGTATAGGACGTTCCGGGTCACCTTAAACTTTGAATATGACTTGATTATTTTTTTATTACGGTAAAAGTGAAGGTAGCTCGAGAGATCTTTAGCGCCCCCTCATTGAGGATTCTCTGTATCCTCCACTGCTCACAACCTTTTCTATGCGATTTTTCCAATTTAAGTTGTCCCCGAGTGTAATTCCTACTTACACACTTACAACGTTTAAAGCTGCGTTATCTGTGGTGTAACTGAAATGTAATCCTTGTTTCGGATCAATTGTTGCTTTTACCGCAAACAGATATCTTGCCTAAAACATTTTGCGATTCTTTTTGGTATTCGGGTGACTTTAGCTGATGGCAAACGTTCGTACCATGTGCAAACACTGAAGAGGGATACTTAGATTGTGTTCTAGATTATTGATGTAGCTTAAGGACGCAAAGAGCAAATAATAATTCCTTGGTGAATCGCTGATGTCACTTCTTTTTAACTACACGCCTTCCTGTCAGTATGATATAAAATTACGAATCCAGCCACACAACTGAAGCGATATTTGATAACCACGCTATTTGATTGGAAGCTATATGTGAGGAACGCTGTCAAAACCCTTCTGAAAATCTAGAAATATGGAATCAACTTGAAACCCCGTGCTGATAGCATCCCTTAAGAGCCAATTGCTTTTTTTCCAAGAATCTGAATATGTGTCAATAGTAAACTTTGTTCGATGTGTTTTATAACGGTGAAACATAGCTTAGGTTTCATAATTCTGTTACAAATCGATCTCAGTGACGAAAGCCTATAATTCAGCATAGCATATCGTTTTTCTTTCCTGTGCATTAATGTGACATGTAAAACCTCCCAGTCTCTAGGAACGAATCTTTCATTGCACATCATTACTAAAAATTGAACTATTTCATCGTCACACTCCGACCAGAACCTAATTGTATACATTCTGGATCGGAAGACGTGTCTTTATTGACTTAAGTTGCTTGGCTTCATTGTAGGTATCTACAATGTGCAACACAATTAAAGGGTTACTTTTTCGGAACCCCGTAATGTTCTTACTCTGCGACACAGAAGTTTGAAATTTGGCTCAAAGGACCCTACAACCATACTCTGTAATGGCGCAAAAGAATGGCGCCCAATGACGTCACCCTTGGGATCCACAATGCCTCAAACAGGAAGTTGTCGACACATGTGGGAAAAAAAGCCTGAGCTCTGATGTTCATTTGAGGTGTAAGGTAGCTTCATAATGTCACATTGGCACCAGATTTCACAACAATTTCGCCCTATCCATCGTGGACGTACCGCACGATGGGACGCCGTCACGCACCCTGATACCCACATTTCACCCCTCCTCTTGACACCTCTGCGATAGGGGCCAGAACCGCGAAACCCAACGTTGAAACTACGCGGTTTTCTTACGGGTGGCGGAAGAAAACATTTCAGACACACAGCAGCTCAGGATCGAAACGAAAACGCCTGAGGAGTGACACAAAGGGTGTCAAGGAAACCACCCCTTCCCTTGGTGCGTTGATTTCCACACGTTTCGGGGTCTAAAACGAAGTTCTCAGTGCGACGAGCAACAGGACGGCATTCTTGACAACCTTTGACTGCTAACACCCTCTAGTCGTTTCAACTCTTCTCTTAAGAACATCGTGTGTCTGCAGACATACCGAGCGCGATCGAACCCCTTAGAGTATATAACAACCTCTGTTTGTGCCTTTGTGCACAGAGTGGAAACACTCTGACAGCTCAAAACCAGTTGACAAAATCTGAATGTGATCAGAAGCAGCAAAGGGTTTTTATGTTTTTTCAGCCTCCTGTTTCGCATCCTCCTGCGGTATCATTGTTAGAGGGGTGGAGGAGCAACATTGACACGTGCGTGAATAAAATGGCAAACGGTGCCTCTAAGACATCCCAGTTCAGCAACAGCCGAACACCAATGCTGAGCACTTTAAATACACCATGTATCCGGCCACCTGGCGGCTGAAAATGATTTAGAAGTTCGCGGCGCCCACCGTCGGTAATGCTGGAGGTGCTGGCCCACCCTCAGCCTTGATGACAACTTCCACTCTCACAGGCATACGTTCAATCATGTGCTGGAAGGCTTCTTGGGTAACGGCAGCTCTTTCTTCACGGAGTGCTGCACTGAGGAGAGGTATCGATGTCGGTCAGTGAGGCTTGGCAAGAATTCGGCGTTCCAAAACATAGCAATGGTGTTGTATAGGATTCAGGTCAGAACTCTGTGCGGGCCAGTCCGTTACAGGCATGTTATTCTCGTGTAACCACTCCGCCACAGGTAGTGCATTATGAACAGGTGATTGATTGTGCTGAAAGATGCCATCGCCATCCCCGTAATGCTCTGCAGCAGTGGGAAGCAAGAAGCTGCTTAAAGCATCATTGTAGGCCTGTGCTGTGATAGCCCCCTCAATGAAAAACCCAGCCACTCCATAACACCACCGCATCCGAATTTTACTGTTGGCACTACACACGCTGGCAGTGGACGTTCACCAGGCGTTCGCCACACCCACACCCTGCCATCGGATCGCCACATTGTGTACTTGATTAGTGGCTCCACACAATGTTTTTTCACTGTTCAATCGTCCAATGTTTACCCTCCTTACACCAAGCGAGTCGTCGTTTGGCATTTACCGGCGTGATGTGTGGCTTATTTGCAGCCGCTCGACCATGAAATCCAAGTTTTCTCACCTCCCACCGAACTGTCATAGTACTTGCAGTGGATCCTGATGCAGTTTGGAAGTCCTGTGTGATAGTCTGGATAGATGTCTGATTATTACACATACTCTTCAACTGTCGGCGGTCTCTGTCAATCAACAGACGACGTCGGCCTGTACGCTTTTGTACTATATGCGTCCCTTTACGTTTCCACTTCACTATCGCAACCGAAACAGTGGTCCTAGGGATGCGTAGAAGTGTGAAAATCTCGAGTACTGACGTATGGCACATGCGAAACCCAACCATATGACCACGTTCGAAGTCCGTGAGTTCCGCGGAGAGCCCTATTCTGCTCTCTTCCGATATCTAATGACTACTGAGGTCGCTAATATGGAGTACCTGGCAGTAGATGGCAGCACAATGCACGTACTATATAAAACGTATGTTTTGGGGGGTGTCTGGATACTTTTGATCACATAGTGTATATACACCTGTTCATAGAGCCCTTGATGGATTACTAGACGCCTGAAGGTACGCGAACCCTTCAAGACCGCTAAGATTCCACATGCCTGCAAACGGGCACTAGGACTGTAGACAAGTGCCCTCAGATGAAGGGTGTCAAAGGGTTGCCTGCCTTTAGGCTGTTTGGAATGGCTCAAGAGATGTCTCTGTACAGGTAACGGCGTTCAACAAAGGTGTGCTGGAAGCACCAAGGACGTTGCTGAAATGGGTGGTCTTAAAGGGACCACGTCACAGGGTGACGCGAAATAGAAGGAATGAAAAAGTATAAACACCTTTGATGCTTTGAATCACATTCAGATTTCATGAGTTGACTTTGAACGGCCTCTGACGCCTCCCTGTACATTAGAGCAAAACTTGCTGTGTGCTACACTCCAAATAGGTCAAATCACGTTTAGCGGGGATGCAGGCTTATGATGCCCTCAGATAGGAGCTGCATCTTCCATGTGATGCTAGCAGTGTGAAAAGTCGCCCCGAACGTCGTCCTGTTGCTCAGCGCAATGCAAACTGTCATTTTCGACTCAGAAATGTGTAAGAAACAATGAGCCAAGGGAAGGGGTGGTTTCATAGACGCCCTTTATGTTCGCACCGAGCAGCTGGATGTCTGAAATACTTTCTTCACACACCCATAAAAGAGTCACTGGACGTCGCGGTTTTGACCTCCAGCGGAGAGGAGGGGATGAAATTTGGTTAAAGGGGAGTGTCACGCTATTTCTATTGAGTAACACGTCCACGATGGCATAGGGTGGAATTTTTGGGAAATTTGGTGCCATTTTGACGTCACTAACCCACCTTACACCTCAGAGGAACTCCCGAACTCTGGACTCTTTTTTTTCTTTCACACATGTCGACACGTTGCTGTTTGAAGAGTCTGCGAGTCCGAGAGCGACGTCTCCGGGAGCTACGATTTCGCAGCATTACTGAGTAAGGTTGTAGGAACCTTGGAGCGAAATTCAAACTTCTGCGTCGCAATTGAAGACAATTATGTGGTTCCAAAAAGTTATTTTTAAGTGTGTAGCTGAGTGTACCTGTCTTTGATTGGAACTGTATAATATTTATCTTCTTCGTTATGGGAATTTCGGGAAACCACGTTTAGCAACTCCTCTTTAATGGCAGATTTCAGCTTACCAGAGCAAAAAAAAAAAAAGGTGGAGCGCTCATCTCTGAGACTAAAAACTGTTGAGCACAAAAGTGCAACGAACGGGGGGTTTTATTGTGCAATTATAGATACATTGAAAAATATCTACTGGTCGATCTTGAGTTGGTATATGACTTACGTTGGCTCTGTTTAAATGAGCGGTTATGCTCCCAGTATTGTTTGCATGGAAATTATCATTCCAATCTAATTATCAGACAAAAATATGGTGATTGCTAGCTACGAAATCAATAATGCGGTGATTAGCGTATGATACCAAATTAAGATTTGTTCAGAAAACAGGATGAGCAATATTTCTACCTAACATCTACATCTACATGACTACTCTGCAATTTACATTTAAGTGCTTGGCAGAGGGTTCATCGAACCACAATCATACTATCTCTCTACCATTCCACCCCCGAACAGCGCGCGGGAAAAACGAACACCTAAACCTTTCTGTTCGAGCTCTGATTTCCTTTATTTTATTTTGATGATCATTCCTACCTATGCAGGTGGGGCAGAACAAAATATTTTCGCATTCGGAAGAGAAAGTTGGTGACTGAAATTTCGTAAATAGATCTCGCCTTGACGAAAAACGTCTTTGCTTTAATGACTTCCATCCCAACTCACGTATCATATCTGCCATACTCTCTACCTTATTACGTGTTAATACAAAACGAGCTGCCCTTTTTTGCACCCTTTCGATGTCCTCCGTCAATCCCACCTGGTAAGGATCCCACACCGCGCAGCAATATTCTAATGGAGGACGAACGAGTGTAGTGTAATGGACTTGTTGCATCTTCTAAGTACCCTGCCAATGAAACACAACCTTTGGCTCGCCTTCCCCACAGCATTATGTATGTGGTCTTTCCAACTGAAGTTGTTCGTAATTTTAACACCCAGGTACTTAGTTGAATTGACAGCCTTGAGAATTTTACTATTTATCGAGTAATCGAATTCCAACGAATTTCTTTTGGAACCCATGTGGATCACCTCACACTTTTCATTATTTAGCATCAACTGCCACGTGCCACACCATACAGCAATCTTTTCTAAATCGCTTTGCAGCTGATACTGGTCTTCGGATGACCTTACTAGACGGTAAATTACAGCATCATCTGCGAACAGTCTAAGAGAACTGCTCAGATTGTCACCCAGGTCATTTATATAGATCAGGAACAGTAGAGGTCCCAGGACGCTTCCCTGGGGAACACCTGATATCACTTCAGTTTTACTCGATGATTTTCCGTCTATTACTACGAACTGCGACCTTCCCGACAGGAAATCACGAATCCAGTCGCACAGATGAGACGATACCCATAGGCCCGCAGCCTGATTAGAAGAGGCTTGTGAGGAACGGTGTCAAAAGCTTTCCGGAAATCTAGAAATACGGAATCAACTTGAGATCCCCTGTCGATAGCGGCCATTACTTTGTGCGAATAAAAAGCTACCTGGGTTGCAAAAGAACGATGTTTTGTGAAATCATGCTGATTACATATCAATAGATCGTTCCCTTCGAGGTGATTCATAATGTTTGAATACACTATATGCTCCAAAACAACCGACGTCAATGACATAGGTCTGTAGTTCCATGGATTACTCCTACTACCCTTCTTAAACACTGGTGCGACCTGCGCAATTTTCCAATCTGTAGTTACAGATCTATCGGTGAGCGAGCGGTTGTATATGATTTCTAAGTAGGGAGCTATTGTATCAGCGTAATCTGAAAGGAACCTAATCGGTATACAGGTACAATCTGGACCTGAAGACTTGCCCGTATCAAGCGATTTGAGTTGCTTCGAAACCCCTAAGTTATCTACTTCTAAGAAACTCACGGTAGCAGCTGTTCGTGTTTCAAATTCTGGAATTTCTATTCGTCTTCCCTGGTGAAGGAATTTCGGAAAACTGCGTTCAATAACTCCGCTTTAGCGGCACAGTCGTCGGTAACAGTACAATCGGCACTGCGCAGCGAAGATATTGACTGCGTCTTGCCGCTTGTATACTTTACATACGACTAGAATTTCTTCGGATTTTCTACCAAATTTCGAGACAATGTTTCGTTGTGGAACCTATTAAAGGCATCTCGCATTGAATTCCGTGACAAATTTTGCGCGTCTGTAAATTTTAGTCAATCTTCGGGATTTCACGTTCTTCTGAACTCGCATGCTTTTTCCATTGCCTCTGCAACAGCGTTCGGACCTATTTTGTGTACCATGAGGGATCAGTTCCATCTATTACCAATTTATGAGGCATGAATCTGTCATTTACTGTTGCTACTATATCTTTGAATTTGAGCCACATCTCGTCTACATTTGTATAGTCAGTTCGGAAGAATGGAGATTGTCTCTTAGGAAGTCTTCTAGTGACACTTTATCCGCTTTTTTAAATAAAATTATTTTGCGTTTGTTTCTGGTGGATTTGTAAGAAACGGTATTGAGCCTAGCTACAACGACCTTGTGATCTCTAATCCCTGTATCAGTCATGATGCTCTCTATCAGCTCTGGATTGATTGTGGCTAAGAGGTCAAGTGTATTGTCGCAACCATTTACATTTCGCGTTGGTTCGTGGACTAACTGCTCGAAATAATTATCGGAGAAAGCATTTAGGACAATCTCGGATGGTGTTTTCTGCCTACCATCCGTTTTGAACAAGCATTTTCGTCAACATATCTAGGGAAGGTTGAAGTCCCCACCAACTATAACCGTATGAGTGGGTATTTATATGTTACGAGACTCAAATTTTCTCTGAACTATTCAGCAACTATATCATCGGAGTCTGGGGGTCGGTAGAAGGAGCCAATTATTAACTTAGTTCGGCTGTTAAATATAACCTCCAACCATACCAATTCGCACGGACTATCTTCTTCGACTTCACTACAAGATAAACCACTACTGACAGACACAAACACTCCACCACCAATTCTGCCTAATCTATCTTTCCTGAACACCGTCTGAGACTTCGTAAAAATTTCTGCAGAACTTATTTCAGGCTTTAGCCAGCTTTCTGTACCTATAACGATCTCAGCTTCTGTGCTTTCTATTAGCGCTTGAAGCTCAGGGACTTTGCCAGCACAACTACAACAAATTACAGTCACTCGCTATCCTAACTATCCTATCATTGGCACAATGTATCCTCTTTTCCTAACTCCTTAAGTCAACACTGAACTCCCAAGTTACTCTAGTGAAGTTCTGCCTGAACGGACACAGACTCAGAGAGCGCCAGTCAAAGAGCTAGTGGAATACGAACTCATTTATAATTACAGTGCCCTACTTTGGCTGATGACTGCTAAATCACCGTAATTCTCCGTGATGATTACGACGGTAGGCCCAGCCAAAGTCTTGATGCCGTCTTTCCCGTGAGCGAGCTTGGCTTTAATCTCAAACGTGGACGTGATTTGCGTCCGTAAATTCCTGTACGTAAGTGTTCAATTGAGGAGTCCGTCACGAGTCAACACTCAAACTACTTGTACATATGCCAAGAGCAGTTGGTAGACTCAAGTGCGCGGTAGCAAAGGTACACTTCAGATTGCATATGAACACCACAAGTTAGTACAAATCAGTTTCTCTTCTCAGAGGAACAGATAATGCTACGTGTGTGGAGTCGTATGCTCTAAACTATTCAGACTTGGAGAGTAACCACCGGACTCAATGCCGGTAATTTCTCCAACCTGCTTCTCTCCACGCTCTCCAAGCAGAGCAGCCAGACACCGCGACTGTTCCGGTCCAGAGCAGACCCCAGAGCCCTCATTCAGATTTCTGCAAACTTGGCCGTTCTTCGCCGCATGGATCCGTGCGCGTTGGTAGCCAATCACAACACAGACTCCCATATATATGTGCGCGTTTATACCCAACCACGACGCAGAATTCTCCCGCGGTCACTGTTGCCGTCAACCTTTTAATATACCGGGTTATCACAAAGTCAGTGTAAATTTCTAAACTTAATAAACCAAGGAATAATGTAGACAGAGAGGTAAAAATTGGCACACATGCTTGGAATGACATGGGATTTTATTAGAACAAAAAAAAAAAAAAAAAAAGTTCACAAAAGTCCGACAGACTGTGCTGGACAGTAAAACGTCAGTGACTGCGCATGACAGTCGTGTACACAGGGAGCTGTAATGAGAGAGAGAATTTGATGCGCCAGCACTTGCAGCATGTTGACGTTACCTGAAAAGGCGCTTTTAGTGAAGCCGTATTATCAGAATGGGGAATGTGGTGGTTCAGCGTTGCAATCGTATCGCTATAGGAAGGGGATTCGAACGGATAAAGGTCCGTTGACAAATGCAGCTGTGGCGAGAATGATTTCGAAGTTCGAAGCAACGAGTTGTTTCGACGATAGACCCCGTAGTGGCCGACAAAGCACAAGGCGTAATGCTGCTGAGACAGTTCAAGAAGAAATGGAGACTGTAGCGGGTTCGCCTATGGACGGGGAAGTCAGCGCTCGTGCAGTCGGACGTCGCACGGGCATTCCATACACTACTTTTTGGTTGGCACTTAGGCGTACCCTCCGATGCTATCCGCACAAAATCCATCGGCATTATGAACTGTTACATGGCGATTTAGTGAAGCATTCGCGGTGTGGGCGTTTCAGAAGATTGCGGAAGATGACGATTGGTTGAGTAACGTGTTGTGGACCGACGAAGCTCATTTCACGCTCCGAGGGTCTGTCAACGCCCACAAGTGCAAAATTTTGGCTAAAGAAAGTCCTAGAACTGTCGTGAAAACTCCATTGCACGACGAGAAAGTCACCGTATGGGTTGGATTTAGCACATCTACCGTTATCGGGTCTTTTTTCTTCGATGAAATGCGTGATTCTGGTTTTGTAACTGCTACCGTGACGGGTGAGAGGTACGCCGATATGTTACAGAATCGTATCATCCCCAGCCTGGCTGATAAACACCTGCTGGAACGTACGATGTTTATGCGGGATGGCGCTCAACCCCATATTGCTTGACGCGTCAAGGATCTCTTTCGCACGTCGTTTGGTGATGATCGTGTGCTCAGCCGCCACTTTCGTCATGCTTGGCCTCCCAGGTACCCAGACCTCAGTCCGTGCGATTATAGGCTTTGGGGTTACCTGAAGTCGCAAGTGTATCGTGATCTTCCGACATCTCTAGGGATGCTGAAAGACAACATCCGACGCCTATGCCTCACCATAACTCCGAATATGCGTTACAGTGCTGTTCCCATTATTCCTCGACTACAGCTATTGTTAAGGAATGATGGTGGACATATTGAGGATTTCCTGTAAAGAACATCATCTTTGTTTTGTCTTAATTTGTTATGCTAATTATTGCTGTTCTGATCAGATGAAGCGCCATCTGTCGGACATTTTTTGAACTTTTGTAACTTTTTTTTGTTCTAATAAAACCCCATGTCATTCCAAACATGTGTGTCAATTTGTACCTCTCTATCTACATTATTCCGCATTTTATTCAGTTTTCAAATTTATACTGACTTTTTGATCACCCGGTATATCTCTACGCGCTCTGCGCCAATCCCGTCACAGTCTTCCGCTAATCGTCTTCCTCTCTTTCGCATATAGCTCCTTCTCACTTCTTGTTGTGATGCCCCAGCCTCTCCCAATGTCTTTGGTGGCCTAAAGTGCCAGCCGACAAAGGGGTCCAGGGGTGTTCCAGCCTCTGCGGCCATCTCGTTAGTTTGACATGACATAAACAACTTCCTTTGGGGTTCCGGCCGTGTTCCAGACTCTGCGGCCATCTCGTTAGTTTGACATAACACACACAACTTCCTTTTCTGTGCCCATTCTCTCCTACCGGTGGGCCAATTATCTCGTTTTGTTAAATGGCTATCTCTATGTATTCGCTGTGTTAGTAGATTAGATTAGATTAGATTTACTTTCATTCCAATTGATACGTAGTGAGGAGGTCCTCCAGGATGTAGAACACGTCAGAAAAACAACAATACATGACAGATATTTACAACTCAAACAAATAAGCTAAAGTACCATTCAACAGGTCCCAAGTGGCATGGTCGTCATTTTTTAATCAACGCTATATGAAAGAATCATTTTATAACTACTAATGTACTGAATTTGAAATTTAAAAAATTTTATATTTATTTGTAAGGTAATAAACGTGTAATACAACACACACACACACACACACACACACACACACACACACACACACACCTACACACACACACATACATACACACACACACACACACACACACACACACACACACTTATTTACAATGACCACTTTACTGCACTGAAATTGTGCAGAAGTTATATAAACAAACACACAAATCATATGGTTCTACTAAGAAATTCATCAATGGAGTAGAAGGAGTTGGCCACCAATAAATGGCATCTCTTAAACTGAATTTCATTGACTGTTAAGCTTTTTGTGGCTGCTGGCAAGTTATTGAAAATGTGTGTTCCTGAATAATGCACACCTTTTTGTACAAGACTAAGTGACTTTAAATCCTAGTGAACATTATTGTTATTTCTAGTATTGATTCCATAAATTGAACTGTTGGTTTGGAAAAGTGATATATTTTTAATGACAAATTTCATTAAGGAATAAATATATTGGGAACCAGTAGTTAGTATCCCTAGTTCCCTAAACAGGCTTCTGCAGCATGTTCTTGAGTTCACACCACATATAACTCTTACTGCACGTTTTTGTGCCCGGAAAACTTTAGCTTGGCGTGATGAATTACCCCAAAAAATAATCCCATAAGACATTATGGAATGAAAGTAAGCATAGTATGCCAACTTGTTTTATAACCCCTATGTCTAACACAATTCGCATTGCAAATACAGGTTTGTTAAGACGCTTCAGCAGTTCCGTGGTGCGCTCTTCCCAGTTGAATTTATTACCAAGCTGTAATCCCAAGAATTTAACACTGTCCACTTCCTCTATCTGCTTGTCATCGTATGTTAGGCATATACTCATGGGACACCTCTTACAATTTCTGAACTGCATGTAGTGTGTTTTTTCAAAGGTTAGTGACAAATAATTGGCTAGGAACCAGTGATTAATGTACACAAATATTTTATTAGCTGACCTTTCTAAGACTACTCTTGATTTGCTATTTACTGCAAGGTTTGTACCATCGGCAAACAAAACGAACTTGGCTTCTGGTAATGTTACTAGTGAAAGCTCATTGATATACACAAGAAAAAGTAAGGACCCTAAAATGGAACCTTGTGGGACCCCACATGTAATTAGTTACCAGTTGGATGATGCCTGATAGCATGATGCATGTCTCTTTCCTAATAACACCCTTTGTTTCCTGCCAGAGATATAAGATTTGAACCATTTTGCAGCATTTTCGTTACACTATAATATTCTAATTTATTTAAAAGGATATTGTGATTTACACGGTCAAATTCCTATGACAGAACACAAAATATACCAGTTGCCTGCAATTTTTTGTCTAATGAATTAAGCTCATTTTCACTTTAAGTGTAGATAGCCTTCTCAACATCAGAACCTGATTTAACATCATGTAATGTGCAAAATATGCTACCTTACTAAAGGACAGAGTTTGAGAGTACTAAGCCTTACACCAGTGTGTGCCTAGAAAAACTGAGCGATCAAGAAGACCGGGTCGTGGTTCGACAGCAGCGTTAAATAGGTGCTCCCGAATATACTGACCACAGGATGTAAATACAAGATAGAATGAAGAGTGAGAAATCTACAGTTATACTTCTTGTATTTTTAGAAACAGTTTTTGATAGTGATCTGTATCTCGCCTTTCCTGTTTTTCTTTTATTTCATTCGTGGTTGTGACATTTTTGACCAGAAACTGAACTGTTGTTGTTGTCTTCAGTCCAGAGACTAGTTTGATGCAGCTCTCCATGCTACTCAATCCTATTCATCTCTGAGTAACTACTGCAACCAACATCCTTCGAATTTTTCTTAGTGTATTCACCTCTACACCTACCTCTACATGGATACTCTGCAAAACACACTTAAGTGCCTGGCAGAGGGTTCATCGAACCACCGTCACAATTCTCTACTATTCCAATCTCGTATAGCGTGCTGTAAGAACGAACACCTATATCTTTCCGTACAGGCTTTCATTTTCCTTATTTTATCGTGGTGATCGTTTCTCCCTATGCAGGTCGGTGTGAACAAAATATTTTCGCATTCGGAGGAGAATGTTGGTGATTAGAATTTCATTTAATGATGTCAACCCCAAATCCTGTATCATTTCAGTGACACTCTCTCCAATATTTCGCGATAATACAAAACGTGCTGCCCTTCTTTGAAATTTTTCGATGTATTCCGTCAGTCCTACCTAGTAAGGATCCCACACCGCGCGGCAGTATTCTAAAAGAGGACTGTCAACCATAGTGTATGCAGTTTCCTTAATAGATGTTTTACATTTTCTATGTGTCCTGCCAATAAAATGCAGTCTTTGGTTAACCTTCCCCACAACACTTCCCTGTAATACTAAATTGGTGATCCCTTGATGCCTCAGAATGTGCCCTAGTAACCGATCTCTTCTTCTAGTCAAGTTGTGCCATAAATTCCTCTTCTCTGCAATTCTAATCACTCCTCATTGGTTACATCATCTACCCTTCTAACCCGCAGCATTCCTCTGTAGCGCCACATTTCGAAAGCTTCTATTCTTTTCTTGTCTAAACTATTTACCGTCCATGTTTCACTTCCATTCTTGGCTACACTCTATACACACACTTTGAGAAACGACTTTCTGACACTGAAATCTTTATTCTACGTTAACAAATTTCTCTTCCTCGCCATAGGCAATCTACATTTCATATTCTCCATCCTTCGACTATCATCAGTTATTTTGCTTCCCAAACAGCAAAGATCATCTGATACTTTATGTGTCTCATTTCCCCATTTAATTCGCTCACCATCGTCTGATTTAATTCGAATACATTCCATTACCCTCGTCTGGCATTTGTTGATGTTCATCGTATGTTCTTCTTTCAAGACACTGTCCATTCCGTTCAACTACTCTTCCAGGCCCTTTGCTGTCTCTCACAGAATTACAATGTCATCCGCACATCTCAAAGTTTTCATTTCTTCTCCGTTGATTTTAATTCCTTCTTTGAATTTTTTCTTCTTTTGATGCGTTTACTGCTTGCTCAATATACAGATTGAATAACATCGGTGATAGGCTACAACGCTCTCTCACTCCCTTTCCAGTCACCGCTTCCCTTTCGTGTTCCTCGACTCTTATAACTGGCACCTGGTTTCTGTACAGATTGTAAATAGCTGTTCGCTCTCTGTATTTTACCCCTGCCACATTCAGAATTTGAAAGAGGGTTTTCCAGTCAACATTGCCAAAAACGTTCTATAATTATACACATGCTATAGACGTTAGTTTGCCTTTGCTTAACATATCTTCTAAGAAAAGCCGTAGGGTCAGTATTGACTCGTGTGATCCAACATTTCTACGGAACAAAACTTATCCTACCCGAGGTCGCCTTCTACCAATTTTTCCATTCGGCTCTACAGAATTAGTGTTATTGTTTTGCAGCCATGACTTATTAAACTGATAGTTCGATAATTTTCATACCTGTCAACACCTACTTTCTTTGGGATTGGAATTATTATATTCTTCTTGAACTCTGAGGGTATTTTGCCTGTCTCATACATCTCGTTCACGAGATGGAAGAGTTTTGTCGTGGCTGGCTATCCCAAGGCTATCAGTAGCTCCAATGGTATGTTGTCTTCTCCTTGGGCCTTGTTTCGACTTAAGTCTTTCAGTGCTCTGTCAAATTCTTCACGAAGTATCATAACGCCCATTTCATCATCATTTACGTCCTCCTCCATTTCCATAACACCGCCCCCAATATCATCGTCCTTATATAGACGCTCTATGTACCCCTTCCACATTCCTGCTTTCTCCTCTTTGCTTAGGACTTTGCTAAGATATTCATACATTCTTTTCTCCAAAGGTCTGTTTAATTTTCCTGTAGGCAGTATCGATCTTACCCCTAGTAATATATGCTTCTACATCGTTGCATTTCTCCTCTAGCCATCCATGCTTAGCCATTTTGCACTTCCTGTCGATCTCGTTTTTGAGACGTTTATATTCTTTTTCGCCTGCTTCATTTACCGTATTTTTATATTTTCTCCTTGCGTCAGTTAAATTCAATATATTTTGGTTTACCCACGGATTTCGACTAGCCCTCGTCTTTTTACCTACTTTATCCTCTGTCCTCTTCACTACTTCATCTCTCAAAGCTGCCCATTCTTCTTCTATCGTATTTTGTATTTCTTTCCGCTGTTCCTGTCAATCGCTCCCATGCTCTCTCTGAAACTCTCTAGAACCTCCAAATTTTCGGTTAATCCAGGTCCCATCTCGTTAAATCAGTACATTTTTATAGTTTATTCAGTTTTAATCTGCAGTTCATAACCAATAAATTATGGTCAGAGTCCACATCTGCCCCTGGAAATGTCTTACAATTTAAAACTTGGTTCCTAAATCTCTGTCTTACCATAATGTAATCTAAGACATTCCATTGTCTCCCGGCCACTTCCACGTATACAACCTCCTTTCCTGATTCTTAAACCAAGTGTTAGCTGTAATTAAGTTATTCTCTGTGCAAGATTCTAATCGGTCGTATCCTCTTTCATTCCTTACCCCCAGTCCTTATTCACCTACTACTTTTCATTCTCTTCCTGTTCCTACTATCGAATTCCAGTCCCCATGACCATTATATTTTCGTATCCTTTGCCTATTTGAATAATTTCTTTTATCGCATCATACATTTCTTCAATCTCTTCATCATATGCGGATCTAATAGACATATAAACTAGTACTACTGTGATAGGCTTGGGCTTCGTGTCTATCTGGGCTATAATAACGCTTTCATTATGCTGTTCGTAGTAGGTTAACCGCGTTCGTATTTTTTTATTCATTATTAAACCTACTCCTGCATTACCTGTATTTGATTTTGTATTTATAACCCTGTATTCGAATGACGAGAAGCCTTGTTCCTCCTGCCACCTAACTTCACTTGTTCCCACTATATCTAACTTTAACCTATTTATTTCTCTTTTTCCCCCATGAACCGTGGACCTTGCCGTCGGTGGGGAGGCTTGCGTGCCTCAGCGATACAGATAGTCGTACCGTAGGTACAACCACAACGGAGGGGTTTCTGTTCAGAGGCCAGACAAACGTGTAGTTCCTGAAGAGGGGCAACAGCATTTGCAATAGTTGTAGGGGCAACAGTTTGGATGATTGACTGATCTGGCCTTCTAACATCAACCAAATCGGACTTGCTGTGCTGGTACTGCGAACGGCTGAAAGCAAGGGCAAACTACAGCCTTAATTTTTCCGGAGAGCATACAGCTTTACTGTTTGCTTGAATATTGATGGCGTCCTCTTGGGTAAAATATTCCAGAGGCAAAATAGTCCCTCATTAGGATCTCCGGGCAGGGACTACTCAGGAGGACTTCGTCATCAGGAGAAACAAAGCTGTAGGCCTACGGATCGAAGCATGGAATAACAGATCCTTTAATCGGAAAGGTAGGTTATAAAAATTAAAAAAACTGAGCAGAAGAAACTTTAATGTGACTCAGGAAAAGATGTTCAACGGTTACCACTATTTTAAAGTCATTATTGACAGTCAGGCTTATTGATTAATTCACATTTAAGAAACATTCAGTGGAGAAATGCCGGCCGCAGTGGCCGAGCGGTTCTAGGCGCTTCAGTCTGGAACCGCGTGACCGCTACGGTCGCAGGTTCGAATCCTGCCTCGGGCATGGATGTGTGTGATGTTCTTAGGTTAGTTAGGTTTAAGTAGTTCTAAGTTCTAGGGGACTGATGACCACAGATGTTAAGTCCCATAGTGCTCAGAGCCATTCATCGAACCATCTTCACACGAACTCTCTATTATTACACTTTCCAACAGCGAGAGAAAAACGAACTCCTATATCTCTCCTTGCGAGCTCTGACTTCCAGAATTTTATTATGATGATCTATTCTCCCTCTGTAGGTCAGCGTCAACAATATATTTTCGTTTAGGAAGAAAAGTTGCTGATTGAAATTTCATGAGGAGGTGCAGTCACAACGGGAAACGCCTATTTTTTAAATTATGTCCACCCCAAATCCGGTATCACGTAAGTAATACTCTCTCTTCTATTTCTCGATAATACAAAACGTGCTGCTCTTCTTTGAACTTTCTCGATGTACTCCGTTGGTCCTATCTGATAAGGAATCCACACTGTGCAGTATTATTCCAAAAGAGGACAAACAATCGGAGTGGAGGCAGTCTCCTTATTAGATCTGTCGCCCCTTCTAAGTGTTTTGCAAATAAACCGTAGTCTCTGGTTCGCCTTCCCCAAAACATTTTCTGTGAGTTCTTCCTAATTTCAGTTGTACGTAGTTGTAATTCCTAGGTATTTAGTTGAATTTACGGCCTTCAGACTTGATTGATTTATCTTGTGATCGAATATTACCAGATTTTTTTAAGCATTCATGTGGATGACCTCACACTTTTCATTATTTAGGGTCAGTTGCCAATTTTCGCGCCATACAGATAATGTTTCTAAATCGTTTTGCAATTTGTATTAATCTTCTGATGACTTTACTAGACAATAAACGGGAGCATCATCTGCAAACAACTAAGATGACTGCTCAGATTGTCTCCTGATTCGTTTATCTAGATAAAGAACAATAGAGAGCCTATAACACTACCTTGGGGAACGCCAGAAATCGTTCGATGACTTACTACGTACTGTGACCTCTCTGACAGGAAATCACAAAACCATTCGCATAACTAAGTCACATTCCATAAGCAAGCAATTTGATTACAAGCCGTTTGTGATGTTCAGTATCAAAAGCCGTTTGAAAGTCTAGACATACGCAATCAATTTGAAATCCCTTGTCAGTAGCACTCAAAAATTTATTTTCTGAGAACATCCATCCAACTTTTAAAACGACTCTTGTTGTCTGAGCCGTGTTGAGAAGTGATGGATGGGTTGAAAGCATAGAAAAAAATCTACAAAAATGTCAGAACAAAAAATCAAACATAATGTTGTTGTGATTTATATCAAACTATTCCGTTTGAGCGGAGAATCCATAAACTGAAATTGCATTTGGTCATGGCAAATTTTTACAAAACTTATGGATTTATCTTTATGGATGTTTTAATTAACATAAATTAAACCATCATTTTTTTGGAAAACTAATTCTTAGAATCGAGATGGTTTGGTCGCGTAGTTTGAAATAAATCAACAGAAGTCTTTAGAAAAAGTGTCAAAATGAAGATGAGCAGTGTCCTCATATACGGCATTGTAGGATTACGCTTGTAAATATTTGATAAAAAGATCCCCCACAAAACATGTTATGTCGCTCTGAGTAAGAGTTGATCCTGACTGACGGTACATGTCTGCAAAGCTGGCGATAAGATCTAAAAGACTAAGCACGGAAACTCTAACCGCACGACGAAAATTAATAACGTAAAAATAAGTAATAACGACTTACATGGAGAGGGACAGATGATATCAAACAATTTAATGTAGCGGCCGAAAGCACCTGCTATGGTAAATCAAAAGTAACTTTTATGAAGTAGAATTTAGTTTATGAGGAACAAAGCAGTTTTCATGTGCAGAAATCGATTTATAACAGATCTGTTTGCACAATCGATGTCCAAGTTATGAAAATCGTGGCGAATTCAAAAGAATTACACCACACTACCTGCGAATGAAGAAGAATGGGAAAGAAAGAAGACGTGATGAAAAAGTCAGTCGTGATCAGCAAAAGTCGAAGCGAGCCGTACGAATAAAATTGGCACCGCATGATAGAGAATAGTACTCAATGTTTGTTCTTCATAGAAATGGAATCCAATAAGCTTTCGTACCGCTTCAGCTGCGGTTTGTATTGATGCTATGACCACCACGCACGCACGTACGCGCACAGACACAAACACACACACACCACACACACACACACACACACACACGTAGTGTTATTTGCGTCAGCCCAGCAGACAGAGAAGGCCTTCCACCCTCTGTCCAATATGAGGCCTCACCGAGAGGAAACGAGATTCGAGAGGGCGTGCCGCGGAACACCACGTGAAGATTATGGGTCCATTTCTCGGAGCGGATGCGGTTTCAGTTCTGAGCGCGCGTGCTCCACATTTAGTTTCTTCCGCTCGGGAGCCGTGTACGATCCTACTGCTGCTACCTCACGCGACATACGTTTACCGGGTGGGGAAATGCTAGGGTTATGACACTGGACTCGCATTTTGGTGAACCGTGTTTCTAGCTCCCACCTGGCCACCTAGTCTTTTTGTTTTCTGTGTCCCCACATAGTTTCACGCTACTGTTAGAATGAAGAAAAGTGTGAAGTTATTCACATGAGTACTAAAAGAAATCAGCTAAATTTCGATTACGCTATAAGTCACACAAATCTGAGGGCTGTAAATTCAGCGTAATACTTAGGGATTACAATTACAAATAACCTAAATTGGAACTATCACATAGATAAATATTGTGGGTAGAGCAAACCAAAGACTGCGATTCATTGGCCGAACAGTTAGAAAGTGCAACAGGTCTACTAAAGAGACTGCTTACACCACGCTAGTCCGCCCTATTGTAGAGTACTGCTGTGCGGTGCGGGATGCGCATCAGGTGGGACTGACGGATGACATCGAAAAAGTACAAAGAAGGGCAGTTCGATTTGTATTATCGCGAAGTAGTTTCGTTGCGACGGGACCTTCTCATGAAATTTCAATTACCAGTTTTTTTCCTCCGATTCCGAAAACATTCTGTTAGCACCCACCTACATAGGGAGAAATTATCATCACGACAAAATAAGAGAAATCGGGGCTCGCACAGAAAAAATTAAGTGCTGGTTTTTCCCGGGTGCCGTTCGAGAGTGGAACGGTAGAGGGACAGCTTGAACGTGGTTCATTGAACCCTCTGCCAGGCACTTTATTGTGGATAGCAGAGTAATAACGTACATGTAGATGTAGATTCCGTTAAACAGCTACATCCGATCCCTTGTCTAATAAATGCTTGTGTTCTATAATGACCTTGATGTTGATGCGACTTTAAGATTTAACGTCCTTTCCCTAAGACTTATGACGTCTAGACAACGTAAGTATTTGTCTAATGTTCGACGAAATGAGAAGAATAGAAAACAAATTCGTAGAGATCGAACACTTCGAGTTTAAGGGTGTTCGATGATAGTCGATATTTTCAAAATATCTCTGTCGCATGTTTAAACATCGACGTTTCAGTATCGATAGTGAAACATCGGTAACATAGATGTGGAAAACAAAATACTTAACTTCAGTGTTGATAGAAACAACAAGTTACTTGTTACCACTGCCAATAACATTTTCGTTGCAGAAGTAATAGAAATAAAATTCGAAAGAAAAACTCATAACTCGAGTTTTGCCCAAAAGCTCACCTGTGTAGCAAAAAGAGCCACTGGAAAGATTAACAAATTGCCTGAGGTGATTACTCCCTTGTAATGTGTCTTAACCAAATCGTAGTGGCAACCGATGACCTAAGAAAAAATCGTATCTCAAACACTGCGACCGGTCATTAAAAATATCATTAACTGCCACTAGTGTACCACCCATGCCATCAGCCGCAGACACTGTAGATCTGGTAGATGGTTGTGACCTTCTGCTTCCTGTAGGAACTGCTGCTTGACAAATTTGTGCAAAAAAAAAGATGGTTCATATGGCTCTGAGCACTATGGGACTTAACATCTGAGGTCATCAGTCCCCCAGAACTTAGAACTACTTAAACCTAAGGACATCAACACATCCATGACTGAGGCAGGATTCAAACTTGCGACCGTAGCAGTCGCGCGGTTCCGGACTGAAGCGCCTAGAAGCGCTCGGCCACCGCGGCCGGCTTGTGCGGGAAAGTACGTCAGAAGCAGTAAAGTAATCACAATAACTAGACACATCAAACAAAGAATTCCATCACCCTAGTTCCCAAAACTCCTGAAGATAGACATTGACCTTGCATATTTTGTCACAGACATAGTCCCTTCCACGGTACCCCGCCCAAAGATGTAAACAACCATGCATGAGTAGCGCCTACTAGACGGTGGGGATCCGACATCCGATCAGTTCCAGTCATTCCACTACGCAGGAGTTACACGGCTCGTATTTTCTGTAGTTCAACCATGCCTAGACGGTCAATATCGCGGTTCGACCGCGTCCGCATTGTTACTTTGTGCCAGGAAGGGCAACAAGGGAAGTGTCCAGACGTCTCGGAGTGAACCAAAGCGATGTTGTTCGGACATGTGGAGATACACAGAGAGACAGTAACTGTCCAGACATGCCTCGCTCAGGCCGCTCAAGGCCTACTACTGCTGTGGATGACCGCTACCTACGGATTATGGTTCGGAGGAACCGTGACAGCAACGCGACCATGTTGAATAATGCTTTTCGTGCAGCCACAGGGCGTTGTGTTATGACTCAAACTGTGCGCATTAGGCTGCATGATGCACAACTTCACTCCCGACGAACATGGCGAGGTCCATCTTTGCAACCACGAGACCATGCAGTACAGTACAGATAGCCCAAGAACATGCCAAACGGACCGCTCAGCATTGGTATCACATTCTCTTCACTGATGAGAGTCGCATATGCCTTCAACCAGACAACTGTCGGAGAGGTATTTGGACACAACCAGATCAGGGCGAACGCCTTAAACACACTGTCCAGCGAATGGAGCAAGGTGGAGGTTCCCCGCTGTTTTGGGGTGGCATTATATGGCTCCTACGTATACCGCTGGTGGTCACGGAAGGCGTCATAACGGCTGTACGTCACGTGAATGACATCCTCCAACCTATAGTGCAACCATATCGGCAGCATACTGGCGGGCCACTCGTCTTCATGGACGATAATTCGCGCCCCCATCGTGGACATCTTGTGGATGACTTCCTTCAGGATAACGACCCCGCTCGACTAGAAACATGAACCCTGTCGAACATACCTGGGATAGGTTTTAAAGGGCTGTTTATGGACGACGTGACCCACCAACCAATCTGAGGGATCTACGACGAATCGCCGTTGAGGAGTGGGACAATCTGGACCAACAGTGCCTTGATGAACTTGTGGATAGTATGCCACGACAAATACAAGTAAGCATCAATGCAAGAGGACGTGCTACTGGGTATTAGAAGTATAGGTGTGTACAGCAATCTGGACCACCATATCTGAAGATCTCGCTGTATGGTGCCACAACATGCAATGTGTGGTTTTCTTAAGCAATAAAAAGGGCGGAAATGATGTTTATGAAGATCTCTATTCCAGTTTTCCGTACAGGTTCCGGTACTCTCGGAATCAAGGTGATGCAAAACTTTTTTTGATGTGTGTAGTATCTATAACATCAAAATATCTAGCATCCAATACATACTGACTGGAGGAGAATCTGAAAAATAACGTCAAAGCCGAAATCAGAAAGCATTTACGACCTACTGAACATGTTAACACGCTGGGTATATTAACGTCACGCGATGTCATATACAAGAACATATACTTTCAGGGACTTAAGTACGTTTGCAGGCCAGTTAAACCCATCAAAAATTTGCTCGAAGCTGTTGAAATGACTGACAGCAAGGATGGGCAACAGGTTGGTACATTACAGGAAAACAGGTAAATCAAATTCGAATTATGGGGTGAAGAAGCACATGAGGAGAAACATTTGCCAATTGGAGTAGAAACAGACTTACCATCGCAGTTCATGTATTATCTTGAACATCGCCTTCTAAATGTTAAACAAGATCCAGTAGACATCAGTTGTACCTACCCACATGCACAAAAAATTGCACTGAAGTTTTTGAGTTTAATAGGTTCTGAACGACTGTTCTAAAAAGCAATAAACTGAAAGGAAAACCTATCTCATCAATGTTATTTTTACATTTTGTATACAAAAAATTGTGGGATATGTAATTTTAATTACTGTTGTATTTACTGATTAATATTTATGTTATTAGAGGGGTTTGTATGCTGCTTCTTACGCCATTCAATGAGTTCAACATTTAATACCGTATTTAGAGGTCGATTTTTAACAGCCATTGATGTTTAGACATCGATGATAGATCGATATTGGCATCGATGTCTTCTCAACATCTTAGATTCGTAGTTCTAACTGCTGTATGCCAGCTCATCTCCAACATTTTAACCCATTCACAAGGAACCTGTCATATTAACTCAATGAACAGCAGACAGAGAAACGATTTACACTTCGAGAACACTTCTTGTGCCATTGTTTTTCTTTGGTGTCGGGTCCACGTTTCCCATGAATTTCTTTAATGACACCATACCGCCAGCCATTATTGAAGGTCATTCACTGCTATCGCAAAATTTCGGGCCAAGGCCATTTCAGGTATGAGTCTTTAGCTATTTGGCTGTCAAAATTCTACGATGACTAATATTGCCAAAGTAAATCGTACATGTTATTCACACAATCGACATTGGAGATTAAAACGGTAGCGGCTTTGTCTGCTGGTAAAATAAATAATTCAGGTTCCACTCTAATAGACCGAATAGCTGCCCGTTCAGACGAGGAAATGTTACTCTGTGAAGGCCGAGCCCGTTCCAAAAGGTGTGAAACCTCCGGTCTGATCTCTTCCGCCCGTTCTTCCGGAAGATGTAACAGTGCTTTCTCTACAGAAGAAATGAATTCCATGGTTGGAGCAGTTCTAGGCGTGGGAGCATAATTTAAACTTTTTTCCAATACTGAAACAGTGACATCATCCAGTTCTTTTCTTGTCAGATTTATCATTTCGCGATGTCTATGGTAGACGACAAAGTGACGCTGAAATTTAGAGAGTAGCCTACTAGCAGCATTGCTATTCACCCAATCTGATACTGCCCAGGAAGAAAAATCGATTCACTCCCAAGATATTGTGAACAGCAGTGACGAAATGAAGGTAAAATAAATCTTTGGATACAATATCTAATCGTCTTCTACTAAACCGGATGCCTTCTCTAAGGCAAAACTAGCCCGTCTCTTAATACTATTGGCTGTTCTCGTATTATTAATATTGGACGAATCTGGCAAATTTTGGTGTAATACCTTCGGTTCTGGTTTATTTAATGTGTTACGCATGAAGCTCACCATTTAGCCTAGTGTTCCGTTTGCATTACGTCTTGAATCTGTTCAGACAAACTGTTGTTTAATGTAGGTTATACCTCGAATGTGATTATGTGTTTTGCTGTTGTATGCAACCTTAACTTGATGACATGCTATTATACCAATTGAGCTAGTTGGAACTATCTGACCATATATGTTCGCACACCAACACACCAACTAATCAAAAGTATGCGGACACCCCTACGTAATGCGGAATTGACCACTAGGTGCCGCGAGAGGCGGTCCTAACAGTTTAAAAGGAGGTGGGAAGTACCGTGTTGTCAGTAGTGGAGCAATGACAGCAGAATGGGTCGGTCAGGAGAGGTCAGTGACTTCGTACGTTGACTAGTCAAGTCGATCGCTAGCAATGTGACTGTGAAGAGGAAAACAAAAGAACAACCACAGCTAAGCCGAGATCGGTCAGACCTCACGTACTGACGGACTGAGACCTTAAAGCGTTGGGAAAGGTGTGCAACACTTATGTTAATTATCTACACTTCAGTGCCTATTTCTTTGACTTGAAATGCATGTAAATATTTTTTCTCATTCTGTAGTTCAGTATAATCTGAAAATGTGTATGTAAATATTTTTTTCTTGTTCTAGTAGTTTGATGTAATTCAGAAATAATTTGTAAATCTCTTTCTGAAAATTGTGTAATTCTGTGTATTGAATTGTGATACGTAACTGGTGCGAGCTAAGGGAATGCTGGGTTCTGCACGACTGAAAAACTGTACGGGAGTCCCTCCGCAAGCAAGAGGCCTAGGGAGGAATGTAAAACGTGGAAAGGCGCAATTTGGGACGAAATGTCCATGTAGAAATGGAATCAGTGGCTAGTGCTCGACAAGTCAACATCCTGAGTGAGGCAAAGATCTCTTGACAAATGGAATAATTATGCCTGGATTATGTGGAGTGTTGTTAGCCAGTGTATTATGGTATTAACTGGGTTGCTCTAAAATCTGTATTTACGACGCCAAGAAGATATTTTACAAAGCATATTGCTTCAGGAGCTATTACAGTGCTTTACAGCTTTATTCTACTGGCATGTAAGATCCGCATTGCACCACCTTCAGGCTAAGTACCACAGAATTTAGTGAATGCACCCAGGACATGTGTATGTTCAATTTTTCAAATATTGTTTCACCTTGATAGAATTCTATACCTGTCTCGAGAATGTATCGAGTTTATGAGAATAGTTAATGACAACAATTAACAGAATCTATAGCTTTGTGGAGAAATAGGATTTGGTCCTGCAAATACTGTGTGTTCGTGTAAGCTGACGCCAGCATACCAGGTGCCAAAGAGGGTGCTAGAAGATCGATAGAGGCCAATGACAGATTCGCAGGAAACGAGCCCCCTACGCCCTCTCGGCCGCCAGTATTTAGATCACCGCTGCGAACCAGAGGTCCATTCTGTCACAATCTGTTGCGCCAAGTGAGCTCCAGTCTGTCATCAGTCGCAGCGCAGTGGGAGTCGCAGTAGCAGTTGGCTCTGCTGCTAGCTATGAATAATGAACCCAGTTAATATACATGTGCAGTTTGTGTTATAGAAAGAGGATACCAGCCACCAATCAAAACACTCTCTAGAATGAAAATTTCACTCTGCAGAGGAATGTGCGTTGGTATGAAACTTCCTGGCGGATTAAAACTGTGTGCCAGACTGAGACTCGAACTCGGGTCCTTTGCCTTTCGCTGGCCAGTGCTCTACCAGCTGAGCTACCCAGGCATGACTCATGACCCGTCCTCACAGCTTGAATTCCGCCAGTACCTCGTCTCCTACCTCATTCTGGAAACATCCACCAGGCTGTGGCAAAGCAAACTCTCTGCAATAACCTTTCTTCCAGTAGTGCTACTTCTGCAACTTTCGCAGGAGAGCTTCTGTGAAGTTCGGAAGGTAGGAGACAAGGTACTGGTGGAATTAAAGCTGTGAGGTCGGGTCATGAGTCGTACTTGGGTAGCTCAGTTGGCAGAGCAGTTGTCCGTAGAAGTCAAAGGTCCGGAATTCGAGTCTCGGTCCAGCTCACAGTTTTAATCTGACAGGAAGTTTTCAACAGACTCTCTCCTTGCTCCCTTGGTACAAGCCTACAAAGACAACGTGACGACATAAAACACTGCGCAACAAAATTAAAGGATCCCTTTTTTGAATCCCCATAATTTTCTCCCATTGCGAAGCATAAGTTTGAAATATGAGTCGGAGATGCCCTACAAACTTATTCTGTAATGGTGCGAAAACGTGACGCTTTGCAACGTCACCCTAAATATCTGCATCGCTTCAAACAGAATGATATCGACACATGAGGAAAATAGCGGGTCAATGACTTCACATTGACACCAAATTTCACCACACCTGTTCCAGATGCCACAATGGACGTGTCACTCGATGAACAGGTCGTTACATCCATTTCAACCCTTCTTTTGGTGCCCATCACTGACATTACGCTGTTTATTTGTGGGTGGCCAAAGAAAAACAACATTTCAGACACACCGCCACTTAGAATTGTAACGAAAGCGTCTCAACGGGGGAGGCATGCAGAGTGTCAATGCAACCACCCTTCCTCTTGGGCCTTAGATATCCTCACATTTCGCAGACAGAAACCATAGAGCGCAGTGCGTTAAGCGTCAATGAGACGTTCATGACAACATCCGACACTGCCGCCGCCTAATGGGTGTTTGATGCTTACTCTGAGAACATCGTGGGGCTGAAGCCCCACTGAACGTTATCTGACCCCTGTGGAGTGTAGGCCGACTGCAATGTTTGCTCTAGTTCCAGTAGTGGAAGCGCCAGGGACCGTTCAGAAGCATTCGACGAAATCTAAATTTGATCCCAATGAGAAGAGGATGTCTGTGCTCTTAGAACGCAAAGTTAATAAGTGCGTGAATATAACAGCAAAGAATCCCTCTAAGACACTCTCCTCCCTCCAACCCCCACCCCTCCACCCAATTCGGCCACATCCTCAGTGCCACCAAGCACGTTTGTTGACCATGTAAAAAGTGTGCCTATCAGAAACGTCAGCACCCATCAGCCTCCCGACTGCTATAGCACCTGATGGTTAGGCAGCCCCTTCAACACCTCTTAGATGAGGTTTGTCTACCTGCAGTCGCAACAGCACCTGTGAGGCTGAAGTGATCTCCAAGTTTCTAACAGATCCATTTCTAACGTAAACAATGGCGCATAGGTGTTGTCAAATTGGGAAGGGTGGGGAGGGGGGGGGGGTTCTTAGAGAACTCTTTGCCGTTTTATGTACGTGTCAATGTCGCATCCCCCCCTCCCTCATCACGCAAAGGAGGGTATAAAACAGGAGCACTGAAAAGCATAAGCACGCTTTGCCGCTTCGGATCGTGTTAATATTTCGTCGAATGGTTTCGAACGGTCCTTTGTGCTACCTCACTATACACGAGAGCAAAAATTGCTGTCGCACTACACTCGAAAAGGACGCGTTCACTTTTAATGGGGCTATTAGCCCACGATGTCCTAAGAGAAGGGTTTAAGGGCTCTTAGCGAGTCAGCACTGGAACATATCGTAAGGAACGTCATCCTGTTGCACATCTCACTGCGAAGCAACGTGTCTGACCGCAAACTGTGTGTAAATCAACCCACCAAGGGAAGGGTTAGTTTCACTGACGTTCTTTATGCCATCCCCTGAGGCCTTTTCGTGTAAATTTTGTGCGGCGGTGTGATGAAATGTTTCCCTTGGCCACCGTTAAGGAAACCGCATGATATCAATGCTGAGAGTCACGATTCTGACCTCCATCGCGGAGGTGTCAAAAGAATGGATGAAACATGAGTAATACACGATGTGATGACCTTCTCATCGCGTGGAACATCCACAGTGGCATTGAGGCAGAACCGTAGTGAATTTGTGCCTATGTGACATTAATAACCCACCTTATAGCTTACATGAGCTTCTGAATTGCCGTCTTTTTCTCACATATGTCAACATCTTACTGTCTGAAGCGCCACCGAGACCGAGATTGAGGTGGCAGGGAGAACCGCTTTTACACCATTACAGTGTAAGGTTTCAGGCACGTTATAAGAGCGGTAGGACGTCAAACGGGCCGACGTGGAGCAGCAGAGGCACCACAGGACATTTTAATTTCCACTGTCGACACTTTTACAAATAAATTCATAAAACTTCGGTAGCATGACGAGGAAGGATTCAGGAGTCATACTCATAGTAGTGGAAGCTCAAAAACGTAACAAAACGCTTTTTTTACATGTGAAATTTCATCATTTTTTCACTTACTACTGGCTGCATTTGTTGCCTTAGGTACACTTTTCTTCCTAAGTAAGAGAGATTCTTCGGTGACTTTTGTACAGCATACAAACCATAGTTACAGGTATATGAAACTCTAGAAGTTATTTAATTTATGAAAAAATGAATGAACTGTTACATTTTAAACTTCATGTTTAGAAAATACTCAAGTTTTATAGTTAATCATATCAATATTTTCCACAGTTTTTTAATAGATTTGGGAACTTCTAGTGTTTCATACACCTGTAACTACTGTTTGTATGCTCTGAAAAATTCATCGAAGAGTCTCTCTTACTTAGGGAGAAAAGTCTACCTACAGCAACAAATGCAGAGAGTAACAAGTTGAAAAAATTATGAAATTTCACATTTGAAAAAAAAGGTATTTTGCTACGTTTTTGAACTTCCACTGCGATGGGTGTTAGTCCTCAATCCTTCCTGGTCATGGTGACAATGTTTTATGAATTTATTTGTGAAAGTATAGACTGTAGAAATTAAAATGTCCTGTGGTGCCTCTCCTGCTACAAGTCGGCCCGTGTGACGTCCTACCCCCCTTAACCAATTTCAAACATATGCGTCGCAATGGGAGACAATTAGAGAGTCTCGAAAATGTGATCCTTTAATTTTGTTGTACTGCGTAGTTTTTTTTACTGAAGTGATCCACGTGGTACTTAAAGTTCTTAATTTCAATCCACAGAAAAAATAAATTCAATTACAATTTCATGCTGAAGCGAAACTTTTAAAGATACTTAAAAATCATTTCTCTGGAAAGAAATTTACTAGAGTACAGTGATTAGAGATACAAAGTCTAGGCAGTAAGAATGTGAAGGCCTACAGCAATCATATAACAGGTTTGCGAACAGTGATTTTGTGGGTATATTTCCTTTTTTTGCTCATGTGTTCTGACTGTTTGATGCTAAAATTTAGTAACCAACAAGTGTGCTAGTAGACAGAACAGTTTCATATACCTCCTTTTTTTTAGTGTGCCAGTAATTATACAGCAAAGGTTTGCGTAAATCTCAATAATTAATTTTGAAACATTTGTACAGTTGAAAATATTATTTGCAATACCTTTATTAAACGGTAACAGAGTCAGGGCTCCCATATACTTCATAACTCACATTCTCTGCAATGAAAAGGCTTAGGCATATTCTGTGAAAACAGCGTTCATGTTAATTATTATTATAACTTACCAATTAAATCAAAATTATTGTCTGCCTCGTGTCAAACGTATTTGTACTTCTCTCCAGCCAGTTCGTATAGTGTAATTAACATTATCCTTTACACTCTAAAGCAGACAGTTTACGTTAGCGTGAAGCAGTTCGTTGCTGCTATACTTAGACAGTATATTTACTTATGGGTGGATGCATTGTTAATACATACTAGAGTTGCCTGTTGTTTTTCGCATCCGTTCCCCAAACAAATGTCTCCGTTAAGTGAAGTTTAATGCAGCAGTTAATTTATATTGTTTGTCGTACCTTTAAATGAAATTACTTTTGCCTTATTCGGCTGGATACCGTATTGATTTGCATGACACAGCTTCTACTTTTAGAACGTAGTACCGTTGGTTTGATTTCTACTACAATAAGTGTTGCATCTTTTCATTATTTAACCCTTCAGCTGACGGCCTACTGTCCGATTACTTTCCATCGAATACGGTCAAACTAAAATCCCCTCCAACTGGTAACATTATAGGGTGGATTTGCTTTGTTGTAACAACCTATAGTGTTATAAGTGGTTGTGAAAAGTCGCATGAAATTTGTTTCGTGGGAAACGAGGAAGAAACTAAATACAGTTTCTCACAAAATAAAATTGAATACGAATGAAAAACTGCGTTTGCCGACCACCAAACATAGTAATGCTACCACAGTATAATAAGCACCTATTACATACAACATATTTAACGGAGACAGTATTGGATGTATGATAAATGTGCGTATTATTTCGCTACCGGGTTAGCAGTTTTCAGATTCGAGTAAACACTTTCTACACTGACCGTTCAGTAGTTCTTTTGACACTACCGGAAACACGAGATAAAACATCGCGAACTGGAAGTCTAATGCTACCCAGAACACAAAGCCATCTCACATGTTCAGTTGCAAGAGGCACTTCGGGAAACGATGACAAAGTTTTGAGACTTTACGGTGAACGTGCAAGAATACACTTGCTACCAGTCAATGTGTAATGCAAATTGTGTTGCGGGGCAAGTGCGGTTTGCTAATAGTTGTTCATAACTCTTTTAATGTCGATGGAGGGGAGGGGGGGGGGGGGGGTATCGTCCTTCGTTGGTTACACACTTGATTACACTACACGGCACCTCCTCTTTTAAGCAAAGCTGTATGAACACAGTTCAATGTGTACGGAATAAATTTTCTTTTTGCAGCAGAGTGTGTTTTTGGTTTGAAACTTTCTGCCACATTAAACCTGTTTGGCGGAGCGTTGTTCGATTGTGGTAGCTTTACCTTCCATCGGATAAGTGCTCTACCGACAGAGTTATGACACACTACCCGCCCTCAAAGCTTATTTTCCAGAAGTCTGGCGAAGCGGTAATGGCGGTTTTAAAACTATGGCGGCGGGTTGTGGCTCGTGCTTGGATAGCTCAGTCAGTGGAGCACTTTCCCTTGATGTCAAAAGCCCTAGGTTAGAGTCCCGTTCTGGCACACAGTTTTAATCTGCCAGGAAGTGGCTGGCAGGAATAGCGTAGACAATTTGGCAGAAAACAGAATTCAATAGGATACTGTGAGAAATTCCGCGTTTACCTTGTAGCTTGTTTAGAGTGGAGTATGCTTGCTCGGTTGTCTATAGATACTGCCATAACAGAGCAGCTGATGCAGTCACCGATGAGAAAAGCCACACCATTACACGACAAGCTGCTAGAAGCCACCCATCTGGAGAATGTACAGGGCGTAGCGAAACGATACCGACATCTTTCGAAGAGTTCTAGAGGGCGTCTCGAGGAACAAATTAAGGATTGGACACCAAGTCTGGAAACGTCACAGAACGACGCGATAGGTCACCGAAGTTAGAGGGCGTAACGCCTGGCCTCCGGTTGCAAACGTGAGTGTACAATAATGAAACGCAAGCAACAGGTTTGACGTCATTTATGAAGTTAGATGACGTCGAAAACGTTCACACTTGCCTCAGTGGCACTGCAGAGCGTGCAAACTCAGTTTTGCTCCTGAATGTGTGCCTGACGGCAGTCGCATCCGTCTAAAACTCAGCCACTCTATAGCGTCCATACATAACGATTCCGGATATGTACGTGCATACTTTGTAAACAACATGGAGTGCGTAGCAAAGGGTTCTCTATCGTGACACTGCAAGGTAGGGTTTCATGCCTTCCCAACGGCGGTCCCTACGGTATCGATAGATAAAGGGTTTTAACATATTCCTAGATTCCTCAAGTAACGCTGGATTTGCAAATTTATAAGTATGCTTTCGTTGGGTAATTTACATCTATCTTCAAGTTTCTACCAATTCAGCTCCTTCAGAATTTTGCGTGATGCTCTCCGTGATCCAGAAAAACTTGTGACCATTTGTATTGCTCTCCATTGTATGAGTTCAGCGTTTGCTGCCAGTCGAATCACGTGTGTGCCCAACACACTTGAGTAATATTGGAAAATGGGAAGCACAAGTGATTCGGAAGCAGTACCTTTGTTGACTTACGGCGTCTCCGTTAAAAAACATTTAAAAATACGAAACTTCGCAAAGGTAATAAATTATGTCTCTGGTCTAGCGGCATAACCTGATGCACCAGAGACTCGGGGCAGTTAATACAAATCTCTGCCATACTCTTGCTCACTGAGTTTCATCCCATAAAGGAATGCGAAGTGAATTTTACTAGATGTGCATAGCAAGACGTGAGTGTAACGATCAATCATGTGGACAAGTTTTGTACGATTGAAGACAGTAAATTCCCTCATATTCTGCGAAGTATTACAATAACTACCAATCTCATTACTTCATTATCCGCGACATTACTACTAATGGAGTTTTAGTTTGCATATTGTGTGGCATTAATATTGATTTTAATGTAGAGGAAGGGTTGATCCACAATGAAGAATTCATTCTAGAATGCTACACCTTTCTAAATTAATTGCCGGTAAACATTCAGTAACTATCATTTCTGTGAGTGTAACAATTTATTTTGCTTCTTTAATTTTGCCACATATGGAATCTGACGTTTGCAATTCCATACGTATTCAGGTAATAGTAACCGAGAGAAAGAGTTAGCAATATTAGAAGAGCAACGTATGTCTGCGACACAAGTTACGCAGAACAGTTAATCTATAATGACTTTATTTTTACAGTACCCAACAAGTGAACCTACGTCTACCGCGTGCCTTATATACGGTTGAGCCTCTGTCGTTATCCCATCTCATAGCCCTATAAATTGTTATACCCATGTATTTGTACGAGTTGACTGATTCCATCTGTGACACATTAATTTCTTAGTCACAAGAGAATATTTTTCTACGTTTTATGAGGTGCACAGTTTTATAGTAATGAACATTTAAAACAAGTTGCTAATCTTAGACCATTATGAAATCTTGTCTTGAGCTACTTGAATATTTAAATTTTTTAGATAGTAATTAGTTATAGATAACTGCATCACCAACAAATAATCTGAGGATGTTATCTATATTGTCTGGCAGATCTCAATAACATACAAATGAACTGCAAGGTGCCAAAACAGTCCCCTGGGGCACGCCTGAAATCACTCTGTTCTGTCTACTGACTTTGATTCAGACTGACAAATCTGGTATGATACAGTAACAATACACTCATACATGCGAATACACAAACAGAAGTACAACTACAAACCTGTAATGTAAAGGTATGTGTAGGCCGCTGAACTGTTATGGCCTTCATTTGGTTTTTGTACCCACTGTTTAGCTTTGCAAAATTGAAGTCTGTGTATTGAGTTTAATAATAATTGAAATGTATCACTTCAGTTAATGATTTCTAAACACTTATTTTTTTACTCTACTTCAATTTAGGCACTTTCATAACCGCTTGAAGCACTTCACAGAATTTTTCAATAACTAACGAATTAAGAAAATTATTATTTCATGAAATCTAGTTAAAATTTAAACAATATTGATTAAATACAGCCACTTCCACAGGCAGTGACGTCTCTGGTAGTGATCTCGAATCTGTACTCAGTGCACTTTTGCACAGTGTGTAGATAAACACTTTCTTGCGGAACTGACTGTAGTTCATAAGTCTTGAAAAGCACTCGGAATATCTTAGTAACAGGAATAGGACCTATCAAGGTAAATTATTAAGGATTGAATGGTCTCCATATTGAGTCCTTCACACGGTTTCAATCAAATTTAACGTCATTTCACATGTCCTGTACCACCTTATACTTTGGGTGCAATTAATATACATGCCACGAGAAGGATGGGCAGCTGATTATATTCCAATCAGCCACAACTGCATACATTCTCTGAATTCATATTTATGCTATGTATGTTTTATATCCATGTATTGATTTATTACGTGTCTGCGCTTCCTATAAATTCCCCACACTTAAATACAATGTATTTATATTGTACCGCTATCCTTCTTTCCCTTTCCTACCATCTTAGACTAACATAGTGAGTGAATGCGTACGTATGTTGAGTTTCCACTATGTCGGATGGCGGGTAAACATATCGTGGTGATTTAACCAACTTTTGTGCAAGCTTAGAGATTGGCAAGGAGGTTTCGTTCCCTTCTGGTCGAAGCGCTATTGTGCATAAGTTGGTAAGGTGCGGTCAGGGTGTTCTCTGACAACTTCTGCAGCCTTCGTGTGGAACTCGATTTGGCCAAAGAGCTGGTCACTCGGTCCTGGAATTTTGAAAAGAGAGGTTGCTCGTGGCAGTTTGTTCGCATAGCGATTTTGGTAAATGAGTCTGCGTAAGTTTCAGCACAGTTGAAATTTTAACCCAATTCTTTTCTAGCTTCAGACCTTTGCAACCACGCAGAATATTTCATTAGGAATGGGAAGTGGTAGAGTTTTTGTAATCGTTCGATTTTACTGGTTGTAACTTCAACTAAAACGTAGTAATGTGGGTGCCTGGTGTGCTAATTCTGCTTATTCTCAATTAGAATTTCGTGTTTCCCAATGTAAATCTGCGTGTTTCTGTGTATTTTATCCTTCCTCTCGTTAGTTACTTCGGTATTCCTTAACTTGCATCCGTTAATGCGTGTGTCTTTCTTTCTCTCTCTCTCTCACTCTTGCGTGGGTGGCGTGTTTAACAGACATTCCCGATCTGATACGTAATTCGGATCGTAATTGTCGTTCAATTCGACGGCTTGAGAGTTCCGTGTTTTGCGTTAGGCACGTGGAGAAAAACTTTTGTTGACTGTAGTATGTGTTTGTGGTGCATGTTGTAGTTCTTCTAGATCCTCTTCTATCTTCTGTGTGCTGTTAATATGAATTAGAAGTGTGTTTATGATTCCTTGGTATTAAGTGATTCTTATATTGTGAGACCGTAAAGTAAAGATTTACAAGCCAATATGGCAAAGTGTCTGAGTATTTGTTGCACTCAGAAGATTATGTAAAGCAGGCAACAGTAACCACTATGTTTTTTATATAAATATGTAGTGTTTTTCTAATTTGAATACGTAAAATGAATCCTCAGACCAGTTTAAATTTAACCTCGCTGTTACTGTTTTATCCCACGTGTCCCAATGTGTGTTTCATAGGATAGATTTTACTGCGTTTGTCCCTTGCACAGTTCATGTAGGCCTATTTATTTAATTGCTTATTAAGTAAAATTCCAATTTTACAAAACATATTGCCTATGAACAAACTGATTGCCTGACTGAGAAAAGAATGCACAGTCGTGTCGGATGAGAGAGCCGTATCCTCAGTGTTGTAAATTAAAATCGTTTATGTAGATACCGCTCATAAATTCTGCAGATAACCTTCAGGATATATCATGGTTCACGACACATAGCTAAAAATGGTACAGTTGTTATTTAAACTTTGACGAACGTCTGGTCCATGCACGTAAAATTAACATCTACTTAGCCTGGAGGCGGTTGCGGTAGCGCTCTTCTGAGATATCAGAACAACGCTTCTTTATACGATCATGGCTCTTGGTGTGGTAAGGTCTGTAAAATACCTTCACGTTTCGGAGCAAATGAATAAATGCCACGATATATCAGGAAATAATCGACGTCCGAGACATATTTATTCCACTTTTACTGCAAACCTTGCCTCACTAAAAACTCGGGATGCTGGGCACAATCTGTGTATGCCACAAATACTTCTCGCGCCATAACACGTTTGAATGCATGGTCATCTTCCGCAAGAACAGTTAAAGTCAGAATTGATTTTTACGTACTGAGCTTATTGCAATTCAATTAAAGGTAATTTTATAGTAGACGCATTTCGCTTTTATTTATAAAGCATCTTCCGTGGTTATTCGTGTTTCTCTACATATTTTTGTCTACAAGTTCTCAATACTCTGGAGAATGTGTAGAGAAACACCAGTAACCCCCAATGGTAATTTACAAATAAAAGCGAAACGTGTGTGACGTAAAATTCTCTTTAAATAAATTGTAATGAGCACGAGACACAAAAACTAATAATAAGTGACTTCTCCAGCTACATGGCGTCAAACAAACTTTTACACTTCCACCTAAGTGTTTTAGTTGGCCGGCTGCTGTGGCCGAGTGGTTCTGGGCGCTTCAGTCCGGAACCGCGTTGCTGCTACGGTCGCAGGTTCGAATCTTGCCTCAGGCATGGATGTGTATGATGTCCTTAGGTTAGTTAGGTTTAAGCAGTTCTAAGTCTAGGGGACTGATGACCTCAGATTTTAGGTCCCATAGTGCTTAGAGCCATTTGAACCATCTTTTCGTTGCAGAGGGACTTGCCTCCACATTTTTCATGGTCTATATTCGCGCAGTTCTAAACATGAACCAATTATACATATACACTGAAGGGGCAAAGACACTGGTACACCTGTCTAATATCGTGAAGGACCCCTGTGAGCACGCAGAAGTTCCACAACAAGATGTGCCATGTACTCGACTAATGTTTGAAGTAGTGCTGAAGGGAATTGACACCATGAACACTTCAGAGCTGTCCAAAAATCCGTAAGAGTACGAGGGGGCAGAGATCTCTCCTGAACTGCACGTTGCAAGGCATCCCAGACATGCTCAACAATGTTCATGGCTGGGGGTTTGGTAGCCAGCGGCAGTTTTTAAGCTTAGAACCACTCTGTAGCAATTATGGACATGTGGGGTGTCGCATTGTCCTGATGAAATTGACCAAATCCGTCGAAATGCACAATAAACAAGATAGACATGAATGGATACAGGTGATCAGACTGGAGGCTTACGTACGTGTTACCTGTCAGAGTAGTATCTAGAAGTACCACTCGGCCCGCCGGATTGGCCGAGCGGTTTTAGGTGCTACAGTCTGGAACCGCACGACCGCTACGGTCGCAGGTTCGAATCCTGCCTCGGGCATGAATGTGTGTTAGGTAGGTTTAAGTAGTTCTAAGTCTAGGGGACTTATGACCTCAGATGTTAAATCCCATAGTGCTCAGAGCCATTTGAACCATTTAGTATCACTGGTCCCACATCACTTCAACTGCACACGCTCCACAGCATTACAGAGCTTCCACCACCTTGAACATTCCCTTGCTGACATGCAGGGTCCATGGATTCATGAGGCTGTCTCGTTACCCGTAAAGGTCCCTCCACTCGACACAATTTGAAACGAAACTCGTCCGGCCAGGCAAAATGTTTCCAGTCTTCAACAGTCCAATGTCGGTGTTGACGGGCCCAGGTGTGGCGTAAAGCTTTGTGTCGTGCAGTCAGCAAGGGTACACGAGTGGGCCTTCAGCTCCGAAAGCCCGTATCGATAATGTTCCCGTTGAATGATTCGCGCGCTGACTTTTGTTAATGGCCCAGCATTGCAATTTGCAGCAGTTTGCGGAAGGGTTGCACTTCTGTCACGTTGAACAATTGCCTTCAGTCGTTATTGCCCCCGTTGTTGCATGATCGTTTTCCGGCCGCAGCGATGTCGGAGATTTGATATTTTACCGGCTTCTTGATATTCACGTTTCACTAGTGAAATGTTCGTACGGGGAAATCCCCAATTCATCGCTACCTCGGAGATGTTGTGTCTCCTCGCTCATGCGCCGACTATAACACCACGTTCAAACTCACTTAAATCTTGATAACCTGCGATTGTATGCCGGCCGCTGTGGCGAGCGGTTCTAGGCGCTTCAGTCTGGACTCATGCGACCGCTACGGTCGTAGGTTCGTATCCTGCCTCTGCCATAGATGTGCGTGCTGTCCCTAGATTAGTTAGGTTTAAGCAGTTCTAAGTTCCAGGGGACTGATGACCTCAGATGTTAAGTCCTTTTTTTTGCCATTGCATAAGCAGTAACCGATCTAACAACTGCGGCAGAGTCAACAGTACCAGAGATCCTGAACCTTTTGGTTTTCCACACGACCTATCAATCTACTCGTTCGATAGCATAGTTTTCCCTTGGCAAGACCCAGCGTAAATATACAAATAATATTTACACAACAAACAAATTATACATCGACACACACACACACACATATATATATATATATATATATATATATATATATATATATATATATATATATATATATATAGTAAAGCACTTAAAATATATAAAGAGAAAGAAATACCATATCTTCAGGTAACAAAATAAGGAAAAAATTTCTAGTACAATAGATGGAAATAGGAGGATATGCATTTCCGGCGTTACAAGTTGGAACTGTTGGACGCACGGGAGAAAAGGGAAAGTGGGAGGAACAGGACCACAGCAGCCACGCAGCTGATCCGCCGCACACGTGTTGGACTGTCTCGGGGCTGTGGGCGCGTCGCGCCCTGACGAGCTCCGCCCGCCTGCAGATCGCGCGGGCCCCAAATCTGGTCGCCGGTGCGCATGCATAATGCATGCGACAGCCGCAGCTAGCCGGCACGACGCACTGCCGAAGGGGACAGCCGACAGGCTAATGGCGGCCGCACCGCGCCCCCTGCCGGCGACACACGGCTGCCGTGGCGTCCCTAGCGGACACTGTTCCCCGTGCCAGCGACTCCTGCTGTCATCGAGGAGAGTTGATCTGATAATGATCTCTCTAGGAGGTCGAAACCTGTCATGAAGAAATAATAATCAGCACCTTATATGCGACATGAACGTACTTACTAACAAGGGAAATTCCTGTTGTTGTTGTGGTCTTAAGTCCAGAGACTGGTTTGATGCAGCTCTCCATGCTTCTCTGTCCGAATACTTTTGCGATTGAGTGTAGGTAGCTCCGCACTCACACCGCAGTTCGTAAATACCTGCAGTGTTAAATTTGTTGACTGCATCCTCAGTGGAGCCTAACATTTCGTGGATACTGTGACTGCTTCGAAAAATCAGTTTGAAACCTCGTCGGCGGAGGACATTGCCTATCCGTTCACTGACGCCTTTTACACATGCCAAGTGTACCAGTGGAAGTTTCTCATTGCCTTCTTCTCGTGTTCTGCTCCCTTTAGTTTTAGCTACATTTATGTTGTCATCATAACAGTTGGCACGAAAAGTGTGTTGTAGCCCCTTTAATTCTTCTTTGATGTTATTTTCATTGCTTATCCGGTAGGCTCGGGCAGTTAACGTATGCAGAACAGAATACTTTGAGCGGCATAATACCCAGCAGAATTTTAATCACTATGACACCGGCCGCGGAAGCCAATCTTCTTATATAAGGGAAACTACTCATCACAATCCCCTCAGATGTATTGGTAAGAGGGCAAAGTGAACAGCCCATCAAAAACTGAACATAGATCAAGCATGAAAACAGAAAGAAGGTGTACTGGACTGTGAAAAATAGAAACTTGGAACGGTCCAAGAGCACGAAGTGCAATATTGGAGCTACCTGACAGATAAATGGCGTCGTCGTTATATGGTACGCCAGCACGGTAGCTCAGCGTGTTCGGTCAGAGTGTTAGCTGCCCTCTGCAATACAAAAACTGAGTGAATGGACGGTCGGTGAACTTGATTGGGTGTCATGGGACGTCCGCCCTGAATAAATGCAACGAACAATATCGAACAAAATGAGATTTTAAAAAAAAGTACTTCGTTGTCGGACTGTCAAGCAGGCGAGCCGTAATCAAACCTCCCTCTTGATTTTTTTTCCACTGTTCGCTGCATTCAAATTTGTGTTTGTGCCGTGGCGTAACGTCCGTTTGCAATAGCGAACTGCACTACCAAACTATCAGTTTAATAAGTGACAGATCCAAAATACTAAAGCGAATTCTTTACAAACTGATAGAAGCCGACCTCGGGGGAGATCAATTTGGATTCCGTAGAAATGTTGGAACACACGACTTATCTTAGAAGAATGATTAAGGAAAAGCAAACCTACGTTTCTTGTATTTCGAGACTTAGAGAAAGTTTTGACAATGTTGATTGGAATACTCTCTTTCAAATTCTGAAGGGGGCAGGGGTAAAATACACGGAGCGAAAGGCTATTTACAATTTGTACAGAAACCAGATGGCAGTTATAAGAGTCGAAGGACACGAAAGGGAAGCAGCGGTTGGGAAGGGAATGAGACAGGGTTGTAGCCTGTCCCCGATGTTATTCAATCTGTATATTCAGCAAGCAGTAAGGGAAACAAAAGAAAATTTCGGAGTAGGTATTAAAGTCCATGGAGAAGAAATAAAAACTTTGAGGTTCGCCGATGACATTGTAATTCTGTCAGAGACAGCAAAGGACTTGGAAGAGCACTTGAACGGAATGGACAGTGTCTTGAAAGGAGGATATAAAATGAACATCAACAAAAGCGAAACAAGAGTAATGGAACGTAGTCGGATTAAGTCGGGTGATGCTGAGGGAATTAGATTAGGAAATGAGACAATGTAGTAGAGGAGTTTTGCTATTTGGGGAGCAAAATAACTGATGATGGTCGAAGAAGAGAGAATATAAAATGTAGACTGGCAATGGCAAGGAAAGCGTTTCTGAAGAAGAGAAATTTGTTAACATCGAGTATAGATTTAAGTGTCAGGAAGTCGTTTCTGGAAGTATTTGTATGGAGTGTAGCTATGTATGGAAGTGAAACATGGACGATAAGTAGTTTAGACAAGAGAATAGAAGCTTTCGAAATTTGGTTCTACAGAAGATTAGATGGGTAGATCACATAACTAATGAGGAGATACTGAACAGAATTGGGGAGAAGAGGAGCTTGTATCACAAATTGACTAGAAGAAGGTATCGGTTGGTAGGACATGTTCTGAGGCATCAAGGGATCACCAATCTAGTACTGGAGGGCTGCGTGGAGGGCAAAAATCGTAGAGGCAGACCAAGAGATGAATACACTAAGCAGATTCAGAAGGATGTAGGTTGCAGTAGGTACTGTGAGGTGAAGAAGCTTGCACAGGATAAAGTAGCATGGAGAGCTCCATCAAACCAGACTCAGGAATGAAGACCACAACAGCAACAAAGGAAGGAATCTATAATGAAAGTTGATCATGTACAACTACTAAATTAGCAGCCGAAAGGAAGTGGCCTTCGGATGTGAACTGCAGACATTATTTGACAAGGTGACAAGTCAACCGAATATTCCACCGGAAAACAACCTGGTGCTGATGAATCCTTCTCGGGTTATCAGCCGAGTGGTGGCGTCGTCTTGTCGCAACGTTTCGACAAGTTTCGTACCCACCATCTTCTAGCGAAGTCACTTCTCCAGAAGATGATGGGTACGAAACTCGCCGGAACTTTGCGACAAGACGACGCCACCACTCGGCTGATACGCCGAGAGGAATTCATCAGTGGAATACACCGAGAGAGACTGCAATCGCATACAATCTGGTGCGTCATACATGGCATTAGTGACAGATAGGACGACGTACCTAATTTTATACGCGCCTCCTTCCCTCATTTAGGTGAATGTGGCCACTCCCAAGGAAATAACATAGTAGTTTATCACATAAGCTACAGCAAATGAGCGCAACAGTTTCACCATATCCCAGTGTATTTGTGCTCTGTCGAAACATACTTTTCTAACGTTTTTGAAGTTGCATTCTGTTTTGGAAGCTTTGACTCATAGATTTCTTTGTTGAAACACAGTTCACATCCGTTTATTTGTTGTTTTCATTTCTGTGAGAGGTCTATGTGTTATCTTGCCTGTTCTCACTGTTAATCACATTTACTTGCGACGGCAGTGTATTCTTACCCCACGACTATCCGTACTAGATAGGGTTGATATAAGAGATAGACAAGATCCAACGGAGAGCAGCGCGCTTCATTACAGGATCATTCAGTAATCGCGATCGATAGCGTTACGGACATGATAGATAAACTCCAGTGTGAGACTCTGCAGGACAGACGCTCAGTAGCTCGGTACGGGCTTTTGTTAAAGCTTCGAGAACATACCTTCACCGAAGAGTCAAGCACTATATTGCTCCCTCTTTGTATATCTCGCGAAGAGACCATGAGGATAAAATCAGAGAGATTAGAGCCCACACAGAAGCATACCGACAATCCTTCCTCCGACGAACAATACGAGACTAGAATAGAAGGGAGAACCGATAGAGGTACTCAGGGTACCCTCCGCCACACACTATGAGGTGGCTTGCGGAGTATGGATGTAGATGTAGATGTAGAGGTGTCATTTCACTGCAGAGTACGCCTGTCCTTTTTAGTATAACTCAACTCAAGCCAAACAGGTGGATTTAGCGTCAACGACACATGCTTGTTTATAACAGGCTGTTTAAAATGTACTCCGTATAGCTTTACCACGTAGCACGAATATCTCCATCTTATGTTCGAAGAGACGTAGCAGCGAAGGAGGAAAGGAATAAAATCAAAACGAAGGTGATTCATCCATTGCATGGACACGAAATTCAAGTAAAAAGGCTGAAGTCCAGAGAGAGCTTCGTAAGTTATTAGATGTACTCATAAACTTACATGAAATAGGCAGATTTCCTTTGTGGAGAGCTAAGGACCCCTTTCAGCTTGGCTGTAAATGAGCGTTGGAAAATCTGCTATCCAGTTATGACAAGGGATGACTGACATGGATGGCCTTGAATAGACTGAGATCAGGAGCGGACAAATCCTGTATTAACATGTCAAGCTGGAGCCATGACAAAGAAGACAACGCCAAGTGCGACTGAAGGGGAGATCGGTCAGTTAAACGTATGCTTCAGTGTCAGCTGTGTCCAAGCTGCTGCATGGAAGATGGGTCGAATTAATCCTAAGAGAATGTGCTACAAGTGGCCAAGTTTTACATACTGTGATGTTTGTTAACTGTGTAAATGTGTACGTTCCTGAAACGAGAATACACTCCTGGAAATTGAAATAAGAACACCGTGAATTCATTGTCCCAAGAAGGGGAAACTTTATTGACACATTCCTGGGGTCAGATACATCACATGGTCACACTGACAGAACCACAGGCACATAGACACAGGCAACAGAGAATGCACAATGTCGGCACTAGTACAGTGTATATCCACCTTTCGCAGCAATGCAGGCTGCTATTCTCCCATGGAGACGATCGTAGAGATGCTGGATGTAGTCCTGTGGAACGGCTTGCCATGCCATTTCCACCTGGCGCCTCAGTTGGACCAGCGTTCGTGCTGGACGTGCAGACCGCGTGAGACGACGCTTCATCCAGTCCCAAACATGCTCAATGGGGGACAGATCCGGAGATCTTGCTGGCCAGGGTAGTTGACTTACGCCTTCTAGAGCACGTTGAGTGGCACGGGATACATGCGGACGTGCATTGTCCTGTTGGAACAGCAAGTTCCGTTGCCGGTCTAGGAATGGTAGAACGATGGGTTCGATTACGGTTTGGATATACCGTGCACTATTCAGTGTCCCCTCGACGATCACCAGAGGTGTACGGCCAGTGTAGGAGATCGCTCCCCACACCATGATGCCGGGTGTTGGCCCTGTGTGCCTCGGTCGTATGCAGTCCTGATTATGGCGCTCACCTGCACGGCGCCAAACACGCATACGACCAACATTGGCACCAAGGCAGAAGCGACTCTCATCGCTGAAGACGACACGTCTCCATTCGTCCCTCCATTCACGCCTGTCGCGACACCACTGGAGGCGGGCTGCACTATGTTGCGGCGTGAGCGGAAGACGGCCTAACGGTGTGCGGAACATTAGACCAGCTTCATGGAGACGGTTGCGAATGGTACTCGCCGATATCCCAGGAGCAATAGTGTCCCTAATTTGCTGGGAAGTGGCGACGCGGTCCCCTACGGCACTGCGTAGGATCCTACGGTCTTGGCGTGCATCCGTGTGTCGCTGCGATCCGGTCCCAGATCGACGGGCATGTGCACCTTGCGCCGACCACTGGCGACAACGTCGATGTACTGTGGAGACCTCACACCCCACGTGTTGAGCAATTCGGCGGTACGTCCACCCGGCCTCCCACATGCCCACTATACGCCCTCGCTCAAAGTCCGTCAAGTGCACATACGGTTCACGTCCACGCTGTCGCGGCATGCTACCAGTGTTAAAGACTGCGATGGAGCTCCGTATGCCACGGCAAACTGGCTGACACTGACGGCGGCGGTGCACAAATGCTGCGCAGCTAGCGCCATTCGACGACCAACACCGCGGTTCGTGGTGTGTCCGCTGTGCCGTGCGTGTGATCATTGCTTGTACAGCCCTCTCGCAGTGTCCGGAGCAATTATGGTGGGTCTGACACACCGGTGTCAATGTGTTCTTTTTTCCATTTCCAGGAGTGTAGTTATTCCTACAAACAGAGGAGTAAAAATAATGCCTGCAATTCATTTGGTAAATTAAGCAGGGTTTTCAAAACTAAATTTTTCTTTATGTTTGAGAAGAAAAGATTACTCCCCTTTTCTAGCAGTGACACATTGACCGTCAATGCGAAATTGAAAAATGTGGGTTCCTCAGCGAGCAGCGTGGAGAGATGGGAAATAGCAAGAGTGACAGTGAAACAAGCAAGAGTGACAGTGAAACAAACGAATCATGGAATTGACTGGAGAAGAAGACGTAATCGTGAGCAATGAAAGTGGAATGGGGGTGGACGGAAAATGTAGCCCGGTGGCAAAGTGCGATCAAAAACATAAATGTGTTTCTAAATAGGAGTTGCAATGTATTCGTTCGATCAGCCACAGTAAGACAGCAGCACAGGTATTATAGCAACACAGGTATTACCGAAAATTAACAAAGACCTTAATATAACGGGTAGAGGTCACATGCGGGCCGGTCGGAGTGGCCGACCGGTTCTAGGCGCTACAGTCTGGAACCGCGCTACCGCTACGGTCGCAGGTTCGAATCCTGCCTCGGCATGGATGTGTGTGATGTCCTTAGATTAGTTAGGTTTAAGTAGTTCTAAGTTCTAGAGGACTGATCACCTCAGAACTTAAGTCCCATAGTGCTCAGAGCTATTTGAACCATTTTTTGAATCAGATGCGTCCGCAATATTGCCCATTTCATTGCTTCGTAAACATGTCGTTTTCCCAAGAGCAAAAATTTTACATTCCTGAATAGTATGTCCCGTATCGTCCGTATGCACATGTTGTGGACGCATTCCAAGGGAAATATTTAAACGCTGCAATGCCGAAAAATTCAAAAATAAAGATATTAATGGCACGTTTCCGGGAATGCGGATAACTTGCACACAAGAAGAGAAATGGGAGGTCGGCCCGATATCAGTTTTCACTTGGTAGTGTTCAAAAAGCGATACAGAAGTTAAAATTACGTGCTTATTATGTTTTGAGTGTATAAGCTGAAAACTACGTATAAAGAATAGCGTCTATCGTGGTCTACGTGACTTCGCCCATTTGTTATCAATCATGAAATAGCAGAACTGGATCATGTTTTCTCCACTGGTGATGTGTCATTTCACCATAGTGGATACCTGAATGGTCGGAACTCAAGAATTTGATGAACAACAAAATCTATCTCGAAAACATGAGAGGTGGCACGCCATTCTCTCACTGCAACAACATTGTCGGTCAGATTATTATTCATATTTTAGGTCATGACCTCACTGTTCCACAGTACTAAATTTAGGAATTTGTTATTTACGACTTTTTTACACGAGGAAATTGTGGACAGAATGTTCTTATAACTGCATGTGTTACCTGTAAAGAACTTCTACCTGAGAGGTTGTACTGAACGTGATGGAGAACAGGGAGAGAGATTATATGGCGGCCATAAATGATGAATGAAGAGAGCTGGTTGTGAGAGTGATTCTGGGAAGCAGCGCTCAGTGGATCGCACCTGCAGACGGAAGTCTGGTCGAAGCCCTTTCCTCCTTCCGCTTAGAAACGGACAGAAGATCGCCGGTTCGCAAAGCAAATTGCTTAGGCCAGGTGGCTATCCGTCGTGAAGGCAGCCAGTAGGCGGAAGGTGGACTGAGGAAGCCATTTAAGAGAGACTGTCGTAAAATCAGTTTCCGTGTAAACAGTGGGAAAGTCATAAAACTCTGTGCATTCTTGTGCTGGCAGCTGGGACGATACAGACAGAGAAGTTGATGTACACTACTGGCCATTAAAATTGCTACACCAAGAAGAAATGCAGATGATAAACGGTTATTCATTGGACGGATATTCACACTAGAACTGACATGTGATTAGATTTTCATGCAATTTGGGTGCATAGATGCTGAGAAATCGGTACCCAGAACAACCACCTCCGACCGTAATAAGGCCCTTGATACGCCAGGGCATTGAGTCAAAGAGAGCTTGGATGGTGTGTACAGGTACAGCTGCCCATGCAGCTTCAACATGATACCACAGTTCATCAAGAGTACTTCAAATGGTTCAAATGGCTCTGAGGACTATGGGACTTAACATCTGAGATCATCGGTCCCCTAGAACTTAGAACTACTTAAACCTAACTAACCTAAGGACGTCATACACGTCCACGCCCGAGGCAGGATTCGAACCTGCGACCGTAGCAGTCGAGCGGTTCCGGATTGAAGCGCCTAGAACTGCCGGCTTGGTAGCTCAGCGTGTTCGGTCAGAGGGTTTAGCTACCCTCTGTAGTAAAAAAACTGAGTGAACGGATCAACGAACAACCTGAACAAGTGTCATCGGACGTCCGCCACGAACCAAGTGAACGAACAATATAGAACAAAATGAGATTTAAGAAAAAAGATCCGCTTGGCCACAACGGCCGGCATCAAGAGTAGTGACTGGAGTATTGTGACGAGCCAGTTGCTCGGGGACCATTGACCAGACGTTTTGAATTGGTGAGAGATCTGGAGAATGTGCTGGCCACGGCAGCAGTCGAACATGTTCTGTATCCAGAAAGGCCCGTACAGGACCTGCAACATGCGGTCGTGCTTTATCCTGCTGAAATGTAGGGTTTCGCAGGGATCGAATGAAGGGTAGAGCCACGGGTCGTAACACATTTGAAATGTAACGTCCACTGTTGAAAGTGCCGTCAACGTGAACCAGAGGTGACCGAGACGTGTAACCAGTGGCACCCCATACCCATCACGCCGGATGATACGCCAGTATGGCGATGATGAATACACCCTTCACAGCCATGTCGCCAAACACGGATGCTACCATCATGATGCTGTACACAGAACCTGGATTCACCCGAAAAAATGACGTTGTGCCATTCGTGCACCCAGGTTGTACGAGGAGTACACCATCGCAGGCGCTCCTGTCTGTGATGCAGCGGCAAGGGTAACCGCAGCCATAGTCTCCGAGTTGATAGTACATGCTGCTGCAAACGTCGTCGAACTGTTCGTGCAGATGGTTGTTGTCTTGCAAACGTCCCCATCATGTTGACTCAGCGATCGAGACGTGGCTGCACGATCCGTTACAGCCATGCGGATAAGACGCCTGTCATGTGGACTGCTAGCGATACGAGGCCGTTGGGATCCAGCACGGCGTTCCGTATTACCCTCCTGAACCCACCGATTCCATATTCTGCTAACAGTCATTGGATCTCGACCAACGAGAGCAGTAATGTCGCGATACGATAAACCGCAATCGCGATAGGCTACAATCCGACCTTTATCACAGTCGGAAGCGTGATGGTACGCATTTCTCCTCCTTACACGAGGCATCACAACAACTTTCCATCAGGCAACGCCGGTCAACTGTTGTTTGTGTATGAGAAATCGATTGGAAACTTTCCTCATGTCAGAACGCTGTAGGTGTCGCCATCGGCGCCAAACTTGTGTGAATGCTCTGAAAAGCTAATCATTTGCATATCACAGCATCTTCTTCCTGTAGGTTAAATTTCGCGTCTGTAGCACGTCATCTTCGTGGTGTAGCAATTTTAATGGCCAGTATTGTATATGTTTAGAGGAGACAAGATTGTAGCTCCCCTCCTCCCACCCTCTCACGCCAGGAAGTCGACAGGTTCTTTTAGCGATCGGCTAAAACGTATATTTCATTTGCATGACTATCTAGGAATCATATCAACCTTCTATCAGATATTGGAAATGATCGGTCTAGAAAGATTAGATCCGTCCGCAAATGAAAGACTGTGGTCCCATCTAGGTAGAGATTGTTTTGCCAAAACATGGCCATGCTTATCGTGAGAACGACACCACCCTTCCTTTTTTGACAATAGAAGAGTCGCTGATTGGCTCCTCTCGGGATACTGAAAGTGGAAGCTTGATTCCTCACCTTGGGAACTCTGGTACTGCGTGTGGATTGGCCACCAGACAAGGAGAACAGCTAAGAGGGGAGATTCAGTGAGAAAAGTGTAGTTTGGCTGGTTTGTGCAGTGTGGGCGCGGTTTCGTTTTTGCTTATTTAGCTCCTGTAGCTAGGCTTGGAGGAAAGTGTGATTCCTTGTTTTGTCATCATCTGGTCCTCCCGAGGTCTTTCCGTAGTGGGTGAGACTTATGGCCGCTCGAGATTAGCCGAGCGGTCTGAGGCGCTGCAGTCATGGACTGTGCGGCTGGTCCCGGCGGAGGTTCGAGTCCTCCCTCGGGCATGGGTAGTGTGTTTGTCCTTAGTGCTAAAAGCGTAGTGCAAGCTTTAGTGCAACAAATTTGTTCTATGGGGAAGTGTACAACATTTTAGAGAAGGTTTTGGTTCAAGGGCATAGGCATAAAGGTAAGCAATATGTAAAAGAAGATCAGAGTAGAGTTGTGGTGGGTGATGCTTTAGAATCGGAAACTTGCGGAAGTAGCAATCGATTTGAATGCTTATGAGAAGCAAAGCTGGTTTGTGTAGTGAGAAAGACTGCAACCTAATGTCGTTCAAATGGAACAAGAGCCAGCAACTGATGCAGACCAAGATAGAACGGCGGAAGAAGTTCATTTAAATCAGTCTGAAAACAAGGCGCAAATATCAAATGCAGAGTCCATGATATGTTACTGGAAGTAAGCTATTGGAATCAGTCAGTCAATTTATGCAAGAGGCAGAGAAGAGACGACGACACGGAAAATACCAAAGACACGAGATCTTTATTTATGAAATAATGAAAATTCAGAAGCGACTAGACCTGAGGTAATCTATCATTTTATGTGATCTTGGATGACAGCTTCAGCATCATTCCAATGCACATACTCATGGAGCAACTGATAAGCAAGAGATCGTGTTCACAGGACACCCGGCTTCTGGCAAGGTGTTGCCAGTACAAAATATGTAGCTGCGGCATGAATGGCTTGACCCGAACGTAGGATGCCATACGGCATCGAAACTGATGAAGGCCTTGATGATGATAATGATGATGAAGGTTCTACATTCCCATTCGTTGCAATGGTGCACCTAGCCATATTACATCCGACAGAAAGGCTATCAGATGGATCTTCGTATCGTTAAACTCAATCTGTCAAGATTCAACCACACCACTCTGAAATTAGAAATAATACGACGCCCTCACATGTCTTATACTATACACACCAAGCTTGTAACTGTACGGAGGGAGTAGATTCGTAGCGTGCACAATACGCAATATTTATCGACTACCTGCCATTTGCGTAATTCTTTCAGTGGGTGAGCCCAATAACGTATTTTACCAATCAAAGCAGCTTATCACTGCGGTGTCTACAACGTACTTACCATAACTCATGAAGCGTCTACCATGAGCAGTGTTTCCTCTTTGAGACACCAAAAATATATAAATGTTTTTATGTCGCAGTTGTTATGTACCCTACAGGATTCACGCTTTTTTCTGCGGAAGTGTGATTTCGTAGATTGGGTATGAACACAAATGATATCTTGAGAGCGAGAAACTGGGAGTAGAGGTTGCCAGGCCAAGAAAATATTTATTCCAAAGGAACATTTTTTTAATTTTTTGAAGCCAGTGCTGCATTAAAACAATAAAAACTGCATAACCTTATTATCATGAGACTTAACGGTAAATACAAAGAATTAATCACGTGTGAAACCGATAGCTAAGGAATTTATAACATGTGTCTGCACAGGCAGTTTACAACCAGGAGCCGCCCTCTATCTCCAAGAATGGACACACCCTCCGCCTGCTACTCTCGACAGTCTCACGCCTTAAACTGGCCATGCACTGTAGCTACAACATTCAGAACACAATTCTCACTAAACATAGGAATGTGTTTACTAAATCTAGTAATATTAAATGAAAGATCTATTAACATTTAAAACCCCTGAAACAGTCCAACGTTAATGCCGATAGCAAGACATAATCAAAATAACACGTAATCTATGATGGGTTTACAAAGAACAAACTCAATGGGAGTGATTCGCGACTTTACAAATAATAGTACGGATGCAACTAACAAGGAGACGGAACGACCGTGGGGTCGGGGATTTGTCCGAAATTTTGTGTCGTGAAAGAGGACCCCTAACACCTCACGTGATTAAAATCTTAGTACGCACTACCCGGAAAATCCCGAGAAAAATCGTTCCAAAGTTTCTTAGGTGACTTATGAGTATACAATGTTAGTCCATTGCTGAGCCGCCGTCTCGCCTAGATGGTAGATCTCGGACCCTTACGCCAGACGTCTCAGGTTCGATTCCTCCTCTGTAACTTTTTTTTTCTTCTGTTTCATTTTCTTTTGTTGTACCACCAATTATTCAAACAGTGTATAATGCCCTGTAGAGAAGCACGTGAACATTATAAGCAAATAGCATTTGAGAGCGGACGTGTTGTTGGGCTCAAGGAAGCCGGTTGGAGTAATAGGAGAGTCGTTCTACATTTGAATAGGAACCATGTTGGCAGGAATGGGTGGACCATGGCCGAACACAGCGTCAAGAAGGCAGCGGTCAACATAGGAAGACGACAGAACGTGAGGACCGAGCTATCGTCAGAGAGCCAATCAGAGTCCCGTATTCATCATAAGCATCCATCCAATTCGCAGCTGGAGCTTCAGTGACCGCTAGGACCATTAACAGGCGGTTCGCAGAAAGGGGGCTGAGGTCACTGCTCCCCTTCCGCTGACAGCCACTGACTTCAGTGCATCCAACAAGCCCGTCGCAGTGGTGTCGGGGGATCTCGCTGACTGCAATACAACTGTCTTCAGTGATGAGTACCACTTCGAACTGAGACCCGATGACCAGTGAAAATGTGTCTAGAGACGCCCCGGACAGCACTGGAATACCCTACCTGACTGCCGTCTGCCGGCCTGATTGACCGAGCGGTTCTAGGCGCTCTAGGCGCTGGAACTGCGCGACCGCTACGGTCGCAGGCTCGAATCCTGTCTCGGGCATGTGTGTGATGTCCTTAGGTTAGTTAGGTTTCAGTAGTTCTAAGTTCTAGGGTACTGATGACCTCAGATGTTAAGTACCATAGCGCTCAGAGCCATTTGAAGCATTTTGACTGCAGCCCGCCATACGGCAAGACAACCAGGAGTGATGGTGTGGAGTGCCATTTCTTGTCAACCCCTTTGGTTGTAAGCCGCGGCGCACTTACAGAATAGCGGTACGTCGACGATGTTCTCCGCCCCGTTCTGTTGACCTTCATGGCAGCCATCCCGGGCTTACACTTCAACAACATATTGCCTGTCCATACACGGCGAGTTTCTTCTGCTTGTCTTCGTGCTTGTCAAACCATACCGCTGCCAGCAAGGTCGCCGAATCTTGCCCCAATTGAGAATGTCTGGAGCACTGCGAGCAAGGCCCTCTAACAAGCTCGGGATTTAGACGATCTAACGCACCACTTGGACACAGGTGGCACGATATCCTTCAGGAGGACATCCAACATGTCTATCAGTCAATGCGAAGCCGACTAACTGATTGCATAAGGGCCAGAGGTGGACCAACGCGTTACTGACGTCCTCAATTTGTGAAGTTCTTTCTCGTGAATAAATCACCCATTTTTTCTGAAATTGTTATCAGTTGTTTGTGTGTACTGTCAATCCGATGAAATATGCGTTTGGATAGAAAGATTTCTAACAGACAGAAAACAGTATGTCGTCCTGAATGGGGAGACTTGAACAGAAACAAGCGTGACTTCAGGTGTACCCCAGGGCACCGTAATAGGTCCGCTGCTTTTTACGATTTAGATAAACGATCTGGTTGATAGTATTGACAGCTGCATTAGACTGTTTGCCGATGGTGCTGTAGTCTAGAGGAAAGTAGTATCACACGAAAGATGTGATCAAATGAATGAGGTTTAGCAGAATGCGTGGTGTAATGACTGGCAGTTATATCCCAATATCAGTAAGTGTAACCTACTGCGTATAACAAGGCGAAAATCCCCATTAATGTACGAGTACAAAATAAATGCCCAGTCTTCGGAAGCGGTAACATCCGTCAAGTATCTGGGTGTGACTATCCGAAATGATCTCAAATGGAACGATCACATTACACAAGTAACGGGCAAGGCTAACTCTAGATTGCGCTTTATTGGGAGAGACCTGAAGCGATTCAGTCAGGAAATTGCTTACAATACTTTAGTCCGTCTTAGAGTATTGTTCGTCTCTATGGGACCGTTACCAGTTGGGTCTGATTCAAGAGATTGAGAAGGTCCAAAGAAGAGCGGCAAGGTTCGTAACGGTGTATTTAGCGATCGCGAGAGCGTCACAAATCTCATAGAAAGTTTGAAGTGGGACACACTTGCAGATAGACGGCGCGCTAATCGGAAGGGGCTGCTCACAAAATTCCGAAATCCGATCTTCGCCGAGGATGTAGAGGGTATATTACCACCACTAACTTCCATATCTCGCAATGATCACCATTCCAAGATAAGGGAAATTAGAGCTCGTACTGAGGCGTTCAGACAGTCGTTTTCCCTCCCGCGACCCGCGAGTGGAACAGAAGGGAGGGAGGGGGGGGCGGGGGGGGGGGAATATGAGTTTGGCACGAATACTGCCCTCCGCCACACACCGCTTGGTGGCTAGCGGAGTATATATGTTCATGTGAAGATGTAGATCGCATCTGCCAGTTTCCGACCTATTCGGATAATTCCTTCCTTCCTCGTGCGCCTTTCTTTTTTTTGTCTTAGAGCGTACTTTAATCGGGTTGTTGAAACTATAGGTGGCTCTAATTTTTCTCTCTTAAATAATTACAGATTCTTACGTTTGCAAGAAGTCTATGGAGGATGATGGCCTTCTAAGATAACTCGATTTTACATAATTTTTTTAAGTCTCTGGAACCCATGTTCCATTTCGTTATCAATACCTCAGACTTCCATTTCCATCTTTTGGCTGTAGGATTCCTTCCATATAATGCCTATATTTTGTCGTCATGCATGTTACACATACTGTCGTAACATTCCTTTTCTACCAATAGCTTTTCCCTTTCTTTTTCCTACATTTACTCATTTAGTAGCTCTGCTGTGTCATAGATGAAGCATTTGGATTCCATTGTATAATTATATTTGTCATTTTCCGACTGCGCCATTATATTTCCATTTTGTTATTATACATAGATTGTCAGCAATATACCTGCAAGCATCCTCGTGGACCTTCCGAAGTTATCCGTCAGATAATTTCTTATTTACTCCCTCAGAATTACTGAGAGCATTATGAGCTGAAATTTCTTTGACTTCCACGTAATGGACTTCCAGACTGTAAAATGCTGGACGACCTAACACTTTACCTGCTCTTCTTGGAACAAATCCTTTCGGAGTTTTAATAGCAAATGTGATGCCCTTTGGAATTTGATGGGCGCTTGGTTATTAAAAGACCCCGTGATGAGATGCGCTGCTTTTCTTCGGATTTTCTCTAACTCTCCTGTCCATTGTATTTGGTAAGGCTCTTGAATCGGCCAATATAGATAGAACATGCTTTTTATGAGCATCTCCTTTTGTGGATGAATTATCTTTCTTTTAAATTTTTCCAAATACAGTCATAGTAGGTCTGCTTTACCTGCAACTTTTTTATGTGGTCGTACAGTTTTCAGGTGCTCAAGCATATACTCATACACATTTTACAGTTGCTCGTGAATCCAGTGATTGATTGCCAACAGCGTGATCGAATGATACTAGGTCGGACATTCTCTGCACGAAGCGTCTATCATCTGCAGGTGTTCCTGAATTTTATTACAGTTCTTCGCTGTTGCGACTTCCCAATATACAGGGTGAAGGGAAATTCGCTCACTCGGGCTTCGCAGTGCAACTCCTCACATGCTGACGATAAATGTCTCTCACAAAATTTCGTCTGGTGAGTACATCCGGCAAAACAGGATGTTAAAGAGTGGCAATATGGCAAAACTGTAACCACATGTATGGCAACTACCAATATAAGCACACACTCGTTGTGCTGTACAGTTGCAGCAGTGGATAGGCTTTTGGGTTAGCGTGCAGCAGGTCGATGGTTCGAGCCTGCGATGAGGCCTATATTTTTTATTTGGTAAAAGTAGTGCAGGTGGTACGTTTTCTAGATTCTTAATCGCCAACAGCGAATTCAAACTCTGTTATTATTTGTAAGTGTTGTCACTACGGTCACATGCCTTTCAAGACTGAATCTGGTAAGCGCATGCTGTTTAGTTCGTATTTCAATGCATTATTATTATTATCATTATTATTCTATTGATGGGATTGAGGAAACATCACGTCTATTACCGTTAGGGAAACTGTGTAATTCGAAACAGAACATTGCACAATTAGCGACGTCGGTATGAAAGATGCAAAGCAATGTCTGTCAAAGGGGTAACGCGCATTTCCTGGAACGGGAGCATATTTACCATCTCAAAATTGATATTGTATTTGTAGTTATTCTGTCCTATAACAAACGAGCGAGGTGGCGCAGTGGTTAGCACACTGGACTCGCATTCGGGAGGACGACGTTTCAATCCCGCGTCCGGCCATCCTGATTTAGGTTTTCCGTGATTTCCCTAAATCGCTCCAGGTAAATGCCGGGATGGTGCCCTTGTAAGGGCACGGCCGACTTCCTTCCCCGTCCTTCCCTGATACGATGATACCGATGACCTTGCAATTTGGTCTCTTTCCCCCAAATAACACACCCACAACTGTCCCATAACAGGTCATTTTCTTCCACTGTCTATTTCTTATTTGTCTAACCACGTTTTTGTTACGTACAGAGTTACAAAGTGTTGTAAATTTGGGATACATGTTACATAGGAAACGGTGTATATTACAGTATGAAATGTCAGAATGAAATTAGCAAATTAAAAAAAATGCGCCCTAACTCAGGATCGAACCCACGACCTCCTGCATGCTGACCCAAAACTCTATCCTCTTCCAACTGTGTACCACGAGTAACAAGTGCTGACAAAACTAATTACCATACATGTGGTTACAGTGTTGTCAGACTGCCGCTCTTTGACGTCCTTTTTCTGGCGGATGCTCTCGCCGGACAAAATTTTGCGACAGACATTTTTTTTTTTATCGTTGGCTTGTGAGGAGTGGTGGCGCTGCGAAGCCCGGACACTCAAATTTCGCTTCACACTGTATAACAGTGCTATCTGCAAGCAGCCCCGTGGATCTTCCGAAGTGACTCATCAGATGGTTTATTATTTATTCCCTAAGAGTTACTGTCATATGGGATCATATCCTCCATCAAATCGAGTGCCAAAGCATGTAATAAGACTCATTTGTGGTGTTAATTCAAGAACGCTATGGAGAAACCTGTTCAAGGAACTTTGTATTCTAACCACTCCTCCTCACTATATTTAATCCATAATGAAAGTTGTTCGAGCAATACGTCTCTATTTTCAACCAATAGCTCAATACGTAATATCATTACTAGGAATAAAAACAATCCACATAAAGACCTAAAATCAGTTAGCTTAGGCCAAAAATGAGTACAATATTCACGAACACACATTTTCAATAAACTGCCAGCAAACATTTAAAACTTGGTTTCAGATAAAGCACAGTTTAAACAGAGTTTGAAGGACGTTTTGATAGACAACTCCTTCTACTCTATAGATGAAGGTCTTAACAGGTATTGTCAGACCAGCTTAAGTAAAGACGTCTGTTACATTTCAGTTTTAACAGCACTGGGTCACAACAGTCTATATTAGATATTTTGTGAAGGACAAATTTATTAAATTTGCTTAACTATGTTTCATTCTGACAGAGTATTAATTGTGTAACCATTAGCGGTTCCAGTTTACTGTAATGCAGTCACATATTTTGACAATCTTCTGACAAGCGATCATGGAAGTGAGTATTATATTCTAATGTTTTTTATTTTTATGTTATACTTTATGACTTGCTCCGCACGCAGGAAAATCATCTCATTTATAAGTCTATGACACGAAAACTGAATCTCATCTAATCTAATTTAATCTAATCATCGAACCGAATCTTCGAGAGTCTTTCTACTTTCCTACGAAATGGTACCTGCTGTTTTTTTCACTATTCCAATACTAGCAAGCAAGTCTTAGAGAAGGCATTTTACTGAAATGTAAAGAGACTTGCAGTCATGTAAACTTGTTGTTTTCCTTAATAAAAGCAACTTTGTCATAATAAAGTCTCATGTTTAAAGAGCGATGTCCAGTTATATTTCAGAGGATGTCTCGTAAGTGCCCCAAAAAATAAGGTATTGGGACGCTGCCTGCGGAGACTACGTTTGGACGTCCCCTTCTTCATCCTCAGTGTTTCATACAGTGAGGGAGTGTCACAAATTGATAGTTATCGCCTACTGCGAGGGACTTGTAAGGTTGACGGGATAATACATGTACGTACATTAATCCCTGCACGGTAATCTCTCTCTCTCTCTCTCTCTCTCTCTCTCTCTCTCTCTCTCTGTCCTAAATGACAACCCCACCTGCCACTGGTTTACCCGTCAAGCTAACGAATCTCTTATGAGCGAAGATCAGCCGAATAGCTACGAGATCGAGTACAGAGGAAATTCTGCACTAGTACTCATTTACGGAGACAAGCAGCTTTGAGTAAGGAAACTCGAATTTCGCTTCACACTGTATAACAGTGCTATCTGCAACTAGCCCCGTGGATCTTCGGAAGTGACTCATCAGATGGTTTATTATTTATTCCCTAAGAGTTACTGAGATCCTGAAGAGAACATATTACGATAAAATTGTGTATGCAATATATATGGATACGTGAACCGCCCTTAGACCAATCCCAAAGATGTCAGCTGATGACAGGTGCGAATATTACCCGCAACCGTCAGTCTGATAATTTCTGGTTGCAAAAAGTTGACGTGAATAATTTACAGACAAAAGGGAGGACTTACTGAAGCCGAGATCAGGAGAAATGTGTTTGGGTTCGAAGAAACACGCAAGGCGATACCAACGCTATTATTGATTTAGAAAGTTGGCTAAAAAATTACATTTATAGCATCTGTAGATTCAGAGAACTCGTCTGACAATGTTGATGGACCACAATCTGAAGGTAGCAGTAATAAAATTGAGAGACAGGTAATTCACAACCTGTACAGAAACCAGATGTAGTTATAAGAATTCTACATCTAAAGGGCTACGCTGCATTTCCCACTTAAGTACTTGTCAGAGGTTTCATTGAATCACATTCAGACTCTTTAGCTACCGTTCCAATGTCGAATAGTGTGTGGCAAAAACGAACACCTAATTCTTTCCGTGTGAGCTTCCATTTCTCTTATTGTATTGCAACTGTCGTGTAGGTGGGAGTCAACAAAATATTTTTTCCTGCGAAGGTGAAAGTTCAAGATTGAACCTTCGTGAAAAAATCACGCCGCAAAGAAAAAAACCTTGGTTCTAATGATTAGCACCCCAACTCGCTTATCATATGCAAGACACTCTCTGCCCTGTTCCGCGATAATACAAAACGATCTGCCCTCCTTTGAATCTTTTCGCTGTCCTCCATCAGTCTTATCTGGTAAGGACCTTGTACCGCGCAACAGTATCCCAGAAGAGGACGGACAAGTATAGTGCAGGCAGACTGTTTAACAGATTTATTCTGCCAGTGAAAAGCAGTCTTTGATTCGTCTTCAATATTTTCTGTGTTATGGTTCCAATTTAAGTGGTTCGTAATTGTAATCCCTAGGTATTTGGTTGAACCGATAACATTTAAATTTGTGTCATTTGTCTTGTAACTGAAATTTAATGGATGCTTTCCAGTACTCATGTGGATGACCTCACACTTTTCATTATTTAAAGTCCATCACCACTTTTCCCACCATACCGACATCTTGTCCAAATCATTTTGTAATTGTTTTTAATCTTCCGATGACTTCATTAAATGACAATATCATCCGAAAAATCCTAAGAAAGGTGTTCAGATTGTCTCCTAAATCTTTTATATAGATTAGGAACAGTAGAATGCAAGTATCACTTCCCCTCGGGGTGCATCAGATATTACTTGATAACTTTCCGTCCATTACTACGAACTGTGACCTATCTGCCAGGAAATCGGACATCCAGTCGCACAACTGAGATGATACTCCATAGACACGCAATTTGATATGACGTCGCTTGTGAGGAACTGTGTCAAAGCCATTCGGTAATCTAACAAAATGGAATTAATTTGACACCCCTTTCCGGTAGAACATATTACTTCGTGTCAAAATAAAGCCCATAGTGTTTCATAATAACCATATTTTCTGAATACGTGCTATGTATCAATAGATCGTTTTCTTCGAGGTAATTCATAATGACAGCAAAGGAAAGCAGTATTTGAGAAAGAAATGAGACAGGATTGTGTCTAGTCCCTGTGGTTATGCAATCTGTACCCTTATAAAACTGTGAAAGAAGACATTTGTAAAGGGACTTTAAAGTTCAGGGACAACAAATAAAAACTTTGAAGTTCATTGAAGACACTGTGATTCTATCAGATACGGCAGGAAATCTTAAACAAGAAACTCAACGGAATGGCTACTGTCTTGAAAAGAGATTACAAGGTGAACATCCATAAAAGTAAAATAAGGATACTGGAATGTAATCAAATCAGACAAGGGTAAGAGAATTAAATCAGAAAATAAAACACTGAAAGTAGTCAATCAGTTTTGCTATTTAAGCATCAAATAACTGATGATGGCAGAAGTAGAGAGAGTATAAATACAGACTGGAAATAACAAGAAAAACATTAATGAAACAGAAAAAATTATGAACATCGAATCCAAATTTAAATGTTCGAAACTTTTTTCTGTACGGATTTGTCTTGGATGTACCTAAGTGAAACGTAGACAACACTCCAGACATGATTAGAGTAGTGCCTTCTCGACAGTGGTATCATAGAAGAATGCTGGAGATAATACGCGCAGATCTAACAGATAATGAGAATTAACTGAACCAAACTGGTAAAGAACGAAATTTATAGCACAACTTTCTAAAAATAAAAAGTATCGGTTGACCGGACACAACATACGGCATCAGGGCTTGTCAGTCTCGTAATGAAGGTAAGTGTTTGGGCAAAAATTGTAGGGGGAGGCCAAAGTTTGAAATACAGTGAGAGGGTTGAAGTGGATGTAGGTTGCAACAGTTGAGCAGAGACAGGGTGCTTCTACAGGAAAGACAACAATAACACAGCGAGCCAAGTATCAACCTATAATTTTTCTGACATCGTGTTTAGCGTCACATAAAACACACCACAGACTTAGTGCAGAAATTTCACTGTTGCAGTGTAAGAACCGAGAGAGACAACGGAGTGGCTGTACGGTGGACTCACATTTGGCATGAAGCCAGTTCCAATCCCCGACCTGCTTTCCGGGATTAGATTTTCCCTGTTTTGCCTGAGCCTCTTAAAGCGATTGACACAATGGCTGTTTTGAAAAGGACCGCAACGGTCCCTTTCTCTATCCTACAATTCGAATTTGTGCTCCATCTAACGATCTCGGCGTCACCAGGACTTAAAAAGTATAATTTTCCTTGCTTCTTACTCATTTCTTTTACAGTAAAAGACGTCGGTAACTTACCAAATATTTCTAGAAGAAATGCTTGTCTGTCGCGAGGAACAGAGATATCATAGATTTCACTGTTAAAAGTTACGTTGAGGAAACTATGCACGAAAGTGGGGGAGCCGGGTATTACGTGGCTAGTGAGAGATGGTTGCGAGGCTACCCTGTCGCATTTGAAATTCAATGGGGTGCGCAGAACGGAATCGCCAATAAACTCTCATCGAAGCTCCCGCAGAGGAGATGAAACACCGCCACCGAAAGGGAATAGCGCAGCGCGCTGCAGAGTTCCATTATGACCTGCTGCATATGGATACGGCAGCCTCAGGCTGATGTAAGCGCCACGTCTATGCTCCATGGTGTTTCAGCATGGGGCGATACGTGCTATCTCAAAACAGCTTGTGCTATTGGTTCTTAAATTTAATCTTTTCATGTACTCTATATGTAATGTTGTAACAATAAGTCAATTGGAAACCTCTAAAAGTGTGTACACATTTTTTTGCAGTAATTTATATATATAGTTGTACGAGGGTTGGAACTTAAATAGTGGCAACTACTAATTCACAACCGATACAAAACAGTTACATGTTTGCACCTGTAACTGTCCTTCAAAGTAGACACCAGCGTTGTGTAGACCCTGTTACCAGCGATGTGGAAGGCGTAGTATACCGTTAGCAGATCCTGTTCTGTTGATGGTGAGAATGGAACGGTCTACTGCCTGTCGAATCTCTGGAACAGTTCTGAAGCTGTGATACCTGAGCTTCTCCTGGCGTAAACTATGTTCAAAGTACTTACTGGCATTCAGCCAGGTTGAATTTTCGACAACTGCCGATATTTCGGCGGATACACACTCCGCCATTTTCAAGGCTTAACTGCAACGACCAGACGAAGTGCAGAAAACACGAGAGCTCGGTTCTGCGAGTCTAACAGAAAAGATAACACACACCCAAACAAAAGCCACCAAAGGTGAACGAAGTCAGAGGTATCGATAGTAAGAAACTATGGACTGGTAGTTGAGGAAACGTTAACTCTGTCCCTATGTTTTTTAACAAGTGAAAGAGCAGGATTCCAGGCCGAGTTTAAACAAAAGCCTCCATCCCTATTCACAAGGTTGCTAGCCAATTTAATTTCAACAGACTCCTTAATCACACTATCCCAATAGCCGGACGTGCATGCTAAAATCTCGGTATTATTATACCACATGGGGTGACCAGTGTCCAAACAATGTTCGGCAATAGCAGATTTGCTAGGCTGCTGTAGTCGCGTGTGCCGTTTATGTTCAATACACCGGTCCTGATGGTCTGACCAATGTATGCCATGCCACAGCTACAAGGAATGCGATAAACACCTGCCTTACGTAAACCAAGATCATCCTTAACAGACCCCAAAAGCGCTTTAATCTACATCTACATCTACATCCATACTCCGCAGGCCACATGACGGTGTGTGGCGGAGGGTACCCTGAGTACCTCTATCGGTTCTCCCTTCTATTCCAGTCTCGTATTGTACGTGGAAAGAAGGATTGTCGGTATGCTTCTGTGTGGGCTCTAATCTCTCTGATTTTATCCTCATGGTCTATTCGCGAGATATACGTAGGAGGGAGCAATGTACTGTTTGACTCTTCGGTGAAGGTATGTTCTCGAAACTTTAACAAAAGCCCGTACCGAGCTACTGAGCGTCTCTCCTGCAGAGTCTTCCACTGGAGTTTATCTATCATCTCCGTAACGCTTTCGCAATTACTAAATGATCCTGTAACGAAGCGCGCTGCTCTCCGTTGGATCTTCTCTATCTCTTCTATCAACCCTACCTGGTGCGGATCCCACACTGCTGAGCAGTATTCAAGCATTGGGCGAACAAGCGTACTGTAACCTACTTCCTTTGTTGTCGGATTGCATTTCCTTAGGATTCTTCCAATGAATCTCAGTCTGGCATCTGCTTTACCGACGATCAACTTTATATGATCATTCCATTTTAAATCACTCCTAATGAGTACTCCCAGATAATTTATGGAATTAACTGCTTCCAGTTGCTGACCTGCTATTTTGTAGCTAAATGATAAGGGACCTATCTTTCTATGTATTCGCATCACATTACACTTGTCTACATTGAGATTCAATTGCCATTCCGTGCACCATGCGTCAATTCGCTGCAGATCCTCCTGCGTTTCAGTACAATTTTCCATTGTTGCAACCTCTCGATACACCACAGCATCATCTGCAAAAAGCCTCAGTGAACTTCCGATGTCATCCACCAGGTCATTTATGTATATTCTGAATAGCAACGGTCCTATGACACTCCCCTGCGGCACACCTGAAATCACTCTTACTTCGGAAGACTTCTCTCCATTGAGAATGACATGCTGCGTTCTGTTATCTAGGAACTCCTCAATCCAATCACACAATTGATCTGATAGTCCGTGTGCTCTTACTTTGTTCATTAAACGACTGTGGGGAACTGTGTCAAACGCCTTGCGGAAGTCAAGAAACACGGCATCTACCTGTGAACCCGTGTCTAAGGCTCTCTGAGTCTCGTGGACGAATAGCGCGAGCTGGGTTTCACACGACCGTCTTTTTCGAAACCCATGCTGATTCCTACAGAGTAGATTTCTAGTCTCCAGAAAAGACATTATACTCGAACATAATACGTGTTCCAAAATTCTACAACTGATCGACGTTAGAGATATAGGTCTATAGTTCTGCACATCTGTTCGACGTCCCTTCTTGAAAACGGGGATGACCTGTGCCCTTTTCCATTCCTTTCCTTTGGAACGCTTCGCTCTTCTAGAGACCTACGGTACACCGCTGCAAGAAGGGGGGCAAGTTCCTTCGCGTACTCCGTGTAAAATCGAACTGGTATCCCATCAGGACCAGCGGCCTTTCCTCTTTTGAGCGATTTTAATTGTTTCTCTATCCCTCTGTCGTCTACTTCGATATCTACCATTTTGTCAACTGTGCGACAATCTAGAGAAGGAAGCACAGTGCAGTCTTCCTCTGTGAAACAGCTTTGGAAGAAGACATTTAGTAATTCGGCCTTTAGTCTGTCATCCTCTGTTTCAGTACCATTTTGGTCAGAGAGTGTCTGGACATTTTGTTTTGATCCACCTACCGCTTTGACATAGGACCAAAATTTCTTAGGATTTTCTGCCAAGTCAGTACATAGAACTTTACTTTCGAATTCATTGAAAGCCTCTCGCATAGCCCTCCTCACACTGCATTTCGCTTCGCGTAATTTTTGTTTGTCTGCAAGTCTTTGGCTATGTTTATGTTTGCTGTGAAGTTCCCTTTGCTTCCGCAGCAGTTTTCTAACTCGGTTGTTGTACCACGGTGGCTCTTTCCCATCTCTTACGATCTTGCTTGGCACATACTCATCTAACGCATATTGTACCATGGTTTTGAACTTGGTCCACTGATCGTCAACACTGCATGTACTTGAGACAAAACTTTTGTGTTGAGCCACCAAGTACTCTGAAATCTGCTTTTTGTCACTTTTGCTAAACAGAAAAATCTTCCTACCTTTCTTAATATTTCTATTTACGGCTGAAATCATCGATGCAGTAACCGCTTTATGATCGCTGATTCCCTGTTCTGCATTAACTGATTCAAATAGTTCGGGTCTGTTTGTCACCAGAAGGTCTAATATGTTATCGCCACGAGTCGGTTTTCTGTTTAACTGCTCAAGGCAGTTTTCAGATAAAGCACTTAAAAATATTTCACTGGATTCTTTGTCCCTGCCACCCGTTATGAACGTTTGAGTCTCCCAGTCTATATCCGGCAAATTAAAATCTCCACCCAGAACTATAACATGGTGGGGAAATCTACTCGAAATATTTTCCAATTTATTCTTCAGCTGCTGAGCCACAACAGCTGCTGAGCCCGGGGGCCTATAGAGACATCCAATTACCATGTCTGAGCCTTCTTTAACCGTGACCTTCACCCAAATCATTTCACAATTCGAATCTCCGTCAATTTCCTTCGATACTATTGCACTTCTTATCGCTATAAACACGCCTCCCCCTTCACTGTCCAGCCTATCTCTGCGGTATACATTCCAATCAGAGTTTAGGATTTCATTACTATTTACGTCTGGTTTCAGCCAATTTTCTGTTCCTAGTACTATATGGGCGTTGTGACCGTTTATTAATGAGAGCAGTTCTGGGACCTTTCTATAGACGCTCCTGCAGTTTACTATAAGCACATTAATATTGTTATTCCTTGTTGCATTTTGCCTACTCCTGCCTTGCCGCGTCTCAGGAGACGTCTTGTCGGGCCTACTCCACACGTACTCCGCTACCCTCGTAGCCGCTTCCGGCGTGTAGTGCACGCCTGACCTATTCAGGGGGACCCTACATTTCTCCACCCGATAGCGGAGGTCGAGAAATTTGCACCCCAGCTCTCCGCAGAATCGTCTGAGCCTCTGGTTTAAGCCTTCCACTCGGCTCCAAACCAGAGGACCGCGATCGGTTCTGGGAACGATACTACAAATAGTTAGCTCTGATTCCACCCCGCGAGCGAGGCTTTCCGCCTTCACCATCTCCGCCAACCGCCTGTACGAACTGAGGATGACCTCTGAACCCAGACGGCAGGAGTCATTGGTGCCAACATGAGCAACAATTTGCAGTCGGGTGCACCCAGTGCTCTCTATCGCCGCCGGTAGGGCCTCCTCCACATCTCGGATGAGACCCCCCGGCAAGCAGACAGAGTGAACACTGGCCTTCTTCCCCGACCTTTCCGTTATTTCCCTAAGGGGCTCCATCACCCGCCTAACGTTGGAGCTCCCAATAACTAATAAACCCCTCCCCCCGTGTGCCTGCTCGGACCTTGCTGAAGGAGCAGCCACATGTCCACTCACAGGCAGAGCGGGCGATGCCACACGGCCAGCCTCCACATTGACCCTCCGCCTCGTGCGCCGCGAACGCCGCTGAACCCGCCACTCCCCTTGGGGAGAGGGTGGCCCAACCGCGCCCGGTACCCGCGAAGATGTCTCGACAGCAGGGACAGTGGGTGAAGCATGTAACACCTGGGGTGTACCTTGCGACGCACCAGACTCCCCACTGCCGCTACACTCCGAGGCAGCAGCCTGAAGACGGCTGACCGCGGCCATCAACACGCTCAGCTGTTCGCGAAGAGTGGCCAGCTCCTCCTGCGTCCGTACACAGCAGCCACACATCCTATCCATCCTAAGAAATCAATTTACTATAGAGTGTTAATAAACTTTTTAATAGACTGCTAATTCACTAAAGGCGGTTGATTATTGACTAAACTGTGATTGCTAACCACTTCTTGTAGAAAACAAGGAAATAGCCCTACCTGTCTCTGGACTGTATTAATCTTAGATGGAGGTCGGAAAACACATTTCACATTGTATTTCCGTATAATATGACCTATCTTGTTTGAAGTGCTTCCTATGTAGGGCAAAAAGGCAATAGATTTAGGAGTCAACTGAGAATTATCATCAGTCACCTGGCGCACAGTTGGTTGATATCGCAACGCCCGTTCAATCTGTCTTTCACTATGCCCATTGTGGCGGAAGGTAGCCTCAAGATGGGCCAGCTCAGCAGGCAAAGTCTCAACGTCGGAGATGACATTTGCCCTGTGTACCAGGGTACGAAGTACCCCTTCACGTTGGGCCGGATGATGACAACTGTCCGCCTGCAGATACAAGTCAGTGTGAGTACGCTTCCTATAAACTGCATGTCCCAACGATCCATCCACCTTCCTCCTAACCAAAACGTCAAGAAAGGGAAGGCAACCATCCTCTTCCACCTCCATGGTAAAACGAATGTTGGGGTGGATCGAGTTTAGATGTTCTAAAAAGGCATTCAAATTCTCCCTGCCATGCGGCCAAGCAACAAAAGTATCGTCAACGTATCTGAAAAAACAGGCAGGTTTCAATGGCACCGACTCCAATGCACGCTCCTCGAAGTCTTCCATGAACAGATTTGCAATCACAGGAGACAACGGGCTACCCATCAAAACTCCATCTGTCTGCTCGTAATACTGGTCATTGAATAAGAAATACGTGGACGTCAACACATGTCGAAACAAATTAGTTAGTTCCAATCCAAACTTCACTTCAATTAACCGCAACGAATCAGACAAAGGAACACGAGTAAAGAGCGAAACCACATCAAAACTTACTAACATATCAGAGTCATTCAACTGCATTCCCTCCAAACGCCGTAAGAAGTCAGCTGAGTTCTTAATATGATGTTCACAACGTCCAACTTGTGGGCTTAACATTGAAGCAAGGTGCTTAGCCACACGATATGTTGGAGCACCGATATTGCTGACTATGGGGCGGAGAGGGACCCCCTCCTTATGTAGTTTCGGAAGGCCATATAACCTGGGGGGAACAGCACTATAGGTGTTAAGACTCTTGATAGTGTCCTGTGGCAAACCACTTTTCTTCAGGAGGAAGACCAGCGACAATAGTAGATTCCATTGCAAAGTGTCTCCAACGCAGCGTTGCCACTGTTTAAATTCCAACCTACGTATATAAAAATGTTTAAAAATATGTAGCCTATGTACCATTAGTACATAGTTTTAATTTTTAGGATACTGTGCGGTAAGAGTTCGTGAAAGAAAACATATAATTTACCTTTGCGAAAACGTTCAATTCGTAAATTAGTTCCAAAGTGTCTGAATCTTTTATATTGAGCATTCTTTATTGTTACTGCAGACAGAACCTTGATTCGTATAACTTCTGTGCGTAAATCCTTTGGGATCATTAGTATACTGCGTACAAGACTGACCTCTTCAGCTGCTGAACCTATGAGGATAGTAGCTTCAACGGCATTATTTCAGTCACAGAAGTTAGGCAGATATATAGGTGTAAGGAAGTTAACAGCGAAGAAAACTGTGATAACAGAAGAAATACTTCAACTGATCAAAGAAATAAGGAAATGAAACGAATACAGCAATATACGTCACTCGGGAATGAAATAAAATGGAAGTTCAGGGTAGCTAAAGCCAAATGGTATAGGGAAAACGTGAAGAAATCGGAAAATATATGGTGCTAGGAGGAGATATTGAGTACATAGAGAAGTCAGGACAACCTCCGGTGAAATTAAAAGTAATGGCGTCAATTAGTGACAGGTATTCCACTGTTAAACGCACTGAAGAGAGCAGATACGTGGAAAGAGGACATAGAAGGCCTCTGCGATGACGCACCAGAGGAGGAAATCAGAGTCTCTATGGAAGGGGTAGGGGGCTCAGTATTAGAGCTTGACTGATCTTTCGAAGAATCCAATGTTTGATTTTGGTGCCTCTGTCTCAACAAGATATACTCCGGATGGAATTTTCTCGTGCCTCTAGCCCGTTTGCAGTTGTCCCTCCTCTTTTTATGGTTTATAACAGTTTATTCACTATTACTCGCTAAAATACATTGAAATTAAACTTCCTCCTTTTTCTTCCTACCAAGCACAACTCTGTCTCCCATTCCTTCCCCTGCTTCGGCGTTCCAGTCCTATGTGATTACTGAATTTTCATCTCCGCTTACATACTGACTTACCCATACAAGATCCTCATATATTCTTTCTGTTTCTTCGTCTTCCACGTGTTACGTTGCTATGTGTACTTGAACTATTGTTCTTGACGATCGTTTGCTGTCGAATCTGCTGAGAATAATCCCGTCGATCGACTGTTCGCAGTTACTCACTTACTGCCCTATGTTCCTATTCATGGCCAATCCTACTCCCGTTACTACATTTTCTGTTGCTGTTGACATTGCCCTACATTTGTCTAACTAGAAATCTTTATTTCTTCCCATTTCACTACACTGATCCCCTCTACATGCAGACTGACCCTTCATGAAACCCTTTTCAGATTTCCTAGCTTCCGTACCACTTTCAAATTCTGACATTCCACGATCCAACTGGTAGAACGTTACCATTTCGTTGGTTATGCAATCGTCTGTCATGGTCACCTACCTCTTCCTGGAGATCCGAATGAAGGATTAATCGTGAATGTTTTGTAAATGAGAGATCATCAAGGCACTGTTCCAATTATGGGTCACAAGGCCAGTGGATGCACATAATGTGAGTTTAATGCAATAGTTTCGACTGTCTTTTCCATCCTGATGCCGTTGACCACTGCTGATTCTTCCACCTTTCCCGTCCCAAAAGGGTCTCCCATAATTACATCGACTCATCTTCCCTCTTTGACAAGGCCACTAGCAGGAAGAGCGCGAATCTTTATACTCATTAGTATTGAAATGTTAAGCAGTTGCAGTTGCTGGGATCCAGTACAATTTGGATTACTAGGTACCCCTGTGCCACGAAATGAGACACTATTACTCGTTTACTTAATGTATTTATTGGCTCTCCCTTTTATATGGCTTCCAACAATTCTTTGGCGCAAGACGTTTCGGCCATAACACGAGCTTTCATCCTCTGTTGCAGTGGTGGTGCAGGACTACGAGGTGCAGGTGTACCGCGCGCATGCGCTGCTGGGCAACACGGCGGTGCTGCGCTGCGTCATCCCGCCCTTCGTCCGGGACGACGTCTCCGTCTCCTCCTGGTTCCGGGACGACACCATCATCCTGCCGGGCAGCCACGAAGCAGGTGAGTAGACTACAGTTTCTGATCCTCTAGAGTTTCTGATCCTTGCTACGAGATGCACAGCTATCACACTGTCATCAAAAGTACTCTTAAGGACAACTTATTCATTTGCAGTGCAAATGATGTCAGATGTAGGTGATAGAAGTATCAGAAAACTTGCGCACTTCACTTACTTTCATTCTATATGTCATATGGGATCATATCCTCCATCAAATCGAGTGCAGGTTTTTAGACTGCAAAGCATGTAATAAGACTCATTTGTGGTGTAAATTCAAGAACGCTATGGAGAAACCTGTTCAAGGAACTTTGTATTCTAAACACTGCTGCTCACTATATTTATTCCATAATGAAAGTTGTTCGAGCAATACGTCTCTATTTTCAACCAATAGCTCAATACGTAATATCATTTCTAGGAATAAAAACAATCCACATAAAGACCTAAAATCAGTTAGCTTAGGCCAAAATTGAGTACAATATTCACGAACACACATTTTCAATAAACTGCCAGCAAACATTTAAAAATTTATTAAATTTGAATAACTATGTTTCATTCGGACAGTGTATTAATTGTGTAACCATTAGCGGTTCCAGTATATTGTAATGTAGTCATATATTTTGACAATCTTCTGACAAGCTATCATGGAAGTGAGTATTATATTCTAATGTTTTTTATTTTTTATGTTATACTTTATGACTTGCTCCGCACTCAGGAAAATCATCTCATTTATAAGTCTATGACACGAAAACTGAATCTCATCTAATCTAATTTAATCTAATCATCGGACCGAATCTTCGAGAGTCTTTCTACTTTTCTACGAAATGGTACCTGCTGTTTCTTTCACTATTCCAATACTAGCAAGCAAGTCTTAGAGAAGGCATTTTACTGAAATCTTAAGAGACTTGCAGTCATGCAAACTTGTTGTTTTCCTTAATAAAAGCAACTTTGTCATATTAAAGTCTCATGTTTAAAGAGCGATGTCCAGTTATATTTCAGAGAATGTCTTGTAAGTGCCCCAAAAAATAAGGGATTGGGACGCTGCCTGCGGAGACTACGTTTGGACGTCCCCTTCTTCATCCTCAGTGTTTCATACAGTGAGGGAGTGTCACAAATTGATAGTTATCGCCTACTGCGAGGGACTTGTAAGGTTGACGGGATAATACATGTACTTACATTAATCCCTGCACGGTAATCTCTCTCTCTCTCTCTCTCTCTCTCTCTCTCTCTCTCTCTCTCTCTCTCTCTCTTAAATGACAACTCTACCTGCCACTGGTTTACCCGTCAAGCTAACGAATCTCTTATGAGCGAAGATCAGCCGAATAGCTACGAGATCGAGTACAGAGGAAATTCTGCACTAGTACTCATTTACGGAGACAAGCAGCTTTGAGTAAGGAAACACGAAGATGGCAGCCCCTTCACCAATCTTACCTACTCTGGGTTGGTAACCCATTCAGGGACATTTCAAAATACTCCCAGTCCCCAAATGTACATCGGAAAACCAGATAGATTTTCTATGACGACTCCAGCTACTGAAAGTGACGAGAGAACATAAACATCTCGAAAAGCAAGATTAGCTACATGGAATACAAGAGGAATTGCTTACAAAGAACAATAAATAGTAAAGATATTTTCACAATAACAATTGCAGCTACCTCAGAAACTAAGAAGAAGCTGAAAGGTAGTAAATACGTCAGAAATTTAACATAATGTTGTATTTAGTGGAGTACAACAGAAAGAAAGAGCACGAGGAGGTGTAGCAATATACCTAAACAGAAAATGGGAAAATTATATCTGGACTTATGAATATATGAACGAAAGAATTATAATAGCAACGATTAGAAACAAAGAGGGAAAGTATAACTCTCACAGCAGTTTTTGTACCACTGCAAAGTAATACTGTGGCATCAGTTACCTTTCATTACAAACGACTAAAACATGTGGATCCCAAATGAATAAGAACTATTAGCCACCTAGGACACCATTGAAGAAGAATGGACGAATACTTAAAAAAATAATTTAAAATATCTGAAAATGAGACATTGGGAGAGAAAATGTCACAGAAAGCGTGGATTAATAATCGAGTCCTCCCTCGGGCATGGGTGTGTGTGTTGTTCTTAGCATACGTTAGTTTAAGTTAGTTTAAGTAGTGTGCAAGCCTAGGGACCGATGACCTAAGCAGTTTAGTCCCTTACGAATTCACACACATTGGAACTTTTTTTTAAACTCATGACCATCAGCAGATAGCATATAAGCATTTTAAAATAAAACAGAAAAGGGTACAGTTCATTTGAATAATATTACGAAAGAAGAGTGGATTAAATACTATGATAACCTATGGTCTAGAAATAGAAGGAAACGGCCTAGATGACACGATAGTAAAAGAACTCACAGCATCTTTGAAAAGCACAAAACATTGAAAAGCAACACGTATAAGAGGAATTAATGCAAAGTTAATTAAATATGGGGCGTTACCCATCTTAGATATAGGAAGCTTGTATACAGAACCAAAACAAACAAATGGAGGGGTGAGACAAGTCTGTAGTTTATCCTCTACGGTGTTCAGTATTTTTATTCACGATACAGTTTGCAGATGAAATTCTAGGATAAACGCTGGAGTACAACCAAATAATTCAGTAAATTATTACGTTTGTTTTAAACTCCCTGGAAGCAAAAAGATGTATCACGAAATCGGAAGAGGGCAAAAGTAATACCGATATATAAGAAAGGAGAGAATATAAAAGTGAAAACAAAATAGGGGTAAGTTTTATTGACACAGCATATAAGCGTTATGCAAGAATTATAAAACACAAATTTGAAAACAATAGCAGAATATTTACTAGTGGAGGAACAGGTTGGATTTAGAAAGGGACGAAGAACGACCGATGCAGTATTTGTTTTGCAGCATTTTGCTGAAAAGCAGAGAAAGTTTAACAAACAACACATTTTGCTCTTGCGGTTTTTGACAGCGCTTTCAATAATGTGGTTAGAGAGAAGTTATGGAGAATAACGATGCACAGAGGTTACACTTTACAGTGACATCAGCTATCAAATACATATTGAGAAACATCAGTAACCTTAGATATAGGAAGCTTGTATACAGAACCAAAACAAACAAATGGAGGGGTGAGACAAGTCTGTAGTTTATCCTCTACGGTGTTCAGTATTTTTATTCACGATACAATTTGCAGATGAAATTCTAGGATAAACGCTGGAGTACAACCAAACAATTCAGTAAAGCTAAAATCCCTTCCATATGCTGATGATCTTACACACGTTTTCACGGGAAGATGCTTTAGAAAACGAAATTTATTATTTAAATAAAATATGCTCGGAATATAATATTAAATTATCTTCTAGTAAACCTAAAGCAATGGCATTTTATGGAAAATATTCACTGGGAACTATGATAGTAGTACACAGAAAACAACCGAAAAGGTTAAAATATTTTTAAGTATGGAAATGAAGTGCCGTGCTTCTTGACACAGCGTAGGTGAACGATGCGGGAAACACGCACCGCCGTACTAGGCAAGGTCCTGATCGAGGTGGTTTGCCATTGTCTTCCTCCGACCGTAATGGGGATGAATGATGGCGAAGGCGACACAACAACACCCAGTCATCTCGATGAAGGTGATAATCCCTGCCCCCACTGGTAATCGAACCCGGGACTACGGGAAGCGAGTACGCTACCTTGAGACCACGAGCTGAGGACATTTTTAACTATGTTGGATATAAAATGACCAGCAATAACGTATGCAGATTATGTTGAATAGATTTGGAAGGGTCTGTGGAAGAATTACTAGAACTTTAAAGGATATAAAACGAAAAGAATCAGGACCGAAATTTCATACTGCTGGTGCATTACCGACCCTATTATATGGAAGTGAATTGTTGATACTGAATAAAAGACAAGAAAAACAGATATAAGGAATACAACTGATTATTCTCAGAACTGTAGTTCATTTGCCTCAGAAGGGCAAAGATCCCGAGTTGGGGTCTCCACCCGCCACACAGTTTTGATCTGCCAGGAAACTTCAGATCTGCGCACACGCCACTGCAGAGTTAATATTTCATGCTGGAAACATACTCCAGGCAGTGGCTAAGCGACGTCTCCTCAGTATCCTGTCTTCCAGAAATGCTAGTCTTGTAAGTTCCTCTGGAGAACACCTGTGAAGTTTGGAAGGTAAGAGAAGAGGGACTGGAGGCTGTAAAGCTGTAACAATAGGTTTTGGCTCGTGGTTGGGTAATTCAGTCGGTAGAGCACTTGCCCACCAAAAGCACAGGTCCAGAGTTCGACTCTCGATCCAGCACACACTTTTAATCTGCCAGGAAGTTTGATGGTCACTGTTATTGTTTCTGATGTTTCATGGGTTGTTTGTAATATGCTTCACGATAATACGTTTTTTTATATAGCTTACATATCCAACTGCTTCATCAGCTGTCTACAAGACGATCGTGAAGAATCTCAACTAATTATTTTGTGCTACCCTTCTGAGTAATTAAATGTGTATAATGAAAGGTGACTTACGCCAGAACAGTAAGACCATTAGGTGCACTGGAGTTCTGAGTCCGGCAAATTCGATGTTGCACTAAGGGGGTGATCGTAAAACAATTTGAAAATAGTGCTGGGAGCACCTGCTCATGTAGCGACTGCATAAACACTCGCTGCAGCTACAATTCGCGAACAATCTCTACTGTAACTACCACTACTAATGTTAGAGTTTTTATCTATGTTATCTATTTTATTTGTGGGGGCAGTCTCCAACTATGTTCTTAACCGGCTTATTTGCAACCTTGTATGATAGTCTCGTAGAGTCTTGTTACGAACAAAACTTTAGACCAATGAGATAAAATCAATCGTTCTGTCTTAAAATACAAGATACACAATTTTTGTGAATGTCCGCGATACCCAGATGCATTTTAAAATATTACATTTTTCTTATTAGTTTATTAATGATGAGAACTTTTCGGAAGTTACAACTTGTAAACATGAAATCTCAAAAAGATAGTCATCCTAATAATTTTACTTTAAAACAAGAAATACTACGATGTAATTTGTCTTTATTTAAGCTACTAAAGTAATAAAAAATACCTCATGTATTTACAAAAACTTCATAGTTTAATTAAATTGTACCAGACTGTAATTTAGTTTTCATTAGGTAAATATCCACTGTACTGTTACCTAAATGTGGTGAACTTCACGAGAAACAATTTCATTCGATACAAAAGTAACATAAACAATCTTTTACACTTGTCTCATTATGGAAACTTCGATTTTTAATTCAGTGTTATTGACTGATTGATTGATCTGCACAGATAGACAAAATAACTGTGTTCTCAGCCCACTATGCCCACTCCGAAACTGGATTTAGTGTACTGTTTCTCTCCCAGTGTTTCTAGTAAAGTCAGTTGGTACTCTTAAAAAAGTAGTAGGGTACTCTAACTAGGCCTTTATAGGCACAATTTCTTCGCATATTAATGACCCAAATATTTTGTCTCTTTTAAGTTTCGTTGGCTTGGTAATGGAAGGTTAAATATGGTGTTATTTCATCCTCCTCGCAACATAGTCTACACTTAGCGGCTTCTTTCTCTTTCCAATCATTAGACGTACCACGAGTATAATCTGATTACTGTTGAAACCCATGATACACAACTTCTCCTAAAACATGGCTTTGCCATCATCAGCATACGAAAGTTTTGTTTTTGCATTTTAGTCCAATATTCTGTCTACTGCCTCTTAATGCAGCTACGTAGTTTCGATTTTAACATTACCTTAGTGGTGGTTAGGACTTTTCGAGTCGTCGCACCCGCCCTGAACTGCCTATCACCTCGTTCATTGCCTTTTAATTCCTGACTGACCAGAGACCCAGAGCAGGTTTACGCTACTGCCTTCTCCTAGCCTCACAAGGGCTTCGGGGCATTCTGCAACGATCTTTGATCTCGTTGCATAAGCTAAAAGTGATTTCAGAACTGTTTGGCTGTCTGAATGAATATAGATGCCATGATCCTTGTAGTAGCTACACTCTGAAACCAGGTATTCCTCCTGGAATACCGTAGCCAGCTTCCCTATGGAGACTGCTCCCTCTCATCTAGGATGTACCCTTACATCCCAGAATCTTCGACTGTTTTCGACAATAAACTATATCGTGATTCATACTTCCATTGCCCCTACTTGAAGGCTTTATTGAAGGAGCTGAAAGTTATTGTATAGTCAGCCAGCACTTTCCTGACAATTTCTATATTTACCAGTTTAATTACATTTGTGTACGATTCCGGATATTCTAAACTCTTTAGCAGACAGCTTCCGTTCTGCTTTATTTCATCACACTGTAGCCCCACAGCCGGCCGTTGTGGCCGAGCGGTTCTAAGCGCTTCAGTCCGAACTGCGCTGCTGCTACCGTCGCAGGTTCGATCCTGCCACGGGCATGGGTGTGTGTGATGTCCTCAGGTTGGTTAGGTTTAATTAGTTCTACGTCTAGGGGACTGATGACCTCAGATGTTAAGTCCCATAGTGCTTAGAGCGATTTGGACCATTTTCTGAAGCCCCACAAATTATCAAAGGTCTTATTACTGTGGTGTGTATCCAGTACATACTATTTTCGCTTAGAACATAGTTTTTACCACAGTGCTTTCTAGTATGCGTAAGAGTGCCTTCGAACACTTATTCTGTGTGTGACAGATCCAAGATAGTTTCCCATACAGAGTTATACCTAGATATTTCAGTGCGCCTTCTACTCGTAGAATTTCGTCGACTAGCTTGAAATTCCAGTAAGTGTCGTGGATATGTTTCCTCATAAACGTTACTACAACAGTTTTCTTGTCACCGACCCTTGTATCTTATTTTGCATAACTTTCAGTGGGCACTGTGTCATTGTTCTGCAGGTACTAGCAAATCTGCCAAGTGTTACTATGACTAAATCATCTGCATATCCTTGCTAAAAGTCATCATTTATCATCATTTACTTGAGGCCTTATTCCTGTGGCCTTGTTACTGTGGATATGTCAGTGTTAGTTGCAGAGGGTGGCCCGATGCCCTTTCTGCTGCCACCTGAACTCCCCCCCCCCCCCCCCCCCCCGGTCGGAATCGGTGTACCCCCACTATCTGCATCTTGCGTAAGCCATCGAATGCGAGTAGCGGAACTGAGGCGCAACATGGGGACCAGCCCTGTATTCACCTAGCGCGATGTGGAAAACCGCCGTAAAACCACATCCAGGCTGGCTGGCATACTGGCTTTTTTCGTAAAACCGCCGGGCGTATTCGATCCGGGGCCGACGCGCCTACCCGAGTCCAGGAAACAGTGCATTAGCGCTCTCGGCTGCCCTGACGGTCCTTGCTAAAAGTAGCCTCTAATATTTAACTCCTCAAACAGTTAATTTACCACTAGGATCCACAGTTGTGGGGACAACCTTTCTGCGGACAGCCTATGGTGATGTTGATCACCATGTTCACATTCATTGTGGTAACCTCTGCACATATTCTACTCAGCATGGTCTTCCTCTCAGCTATAACCATGTATTTGAAAAGTCTCACAATATCCAGGAATATACAGAGAGCAAGATGGTGATGTGCTGCCTGCTTGATTTGCTTGTTGGTTTTCATGTAAAGGAACCCCAGTCAACCGCCTTTTCCTAACGTGCACATCAACAGGTTTTTCTAATGTGGTTAGAAGAAAGGAGGATAGACTTATCGGTCTCGTATCCTTAGCCTTGGTATAATCACTTCGGAGTGAACAAAACTTTAACTGTACACCAAGTGTTGGGAATGACTCTTGGTGCTAGGATGATCCTAAACAGTCTGCAGAGAACTCTAATTAATCCCTCTCCTGCTTGTTTCAGTAGAGCCAGGAAGATTCCATCTGGGCCTTGTGACTTGAACGATGGAGACGTGCCCACCTTCCATTACAGAAGGAATCAATGTGGCGAAGAGAAAGAGTAGTTAATAACAAGTTAAGGTCGGCAGATGTGATGGAAAGAAGAAAACACAGATAATAGGTTCAAGTGGCTCTGAGCACTATGAGACTTAACTTCTGAGGTCATCAGTCCCCTAGAACTTAGAACTACTTAAACCTAACTAACCTAAGAACATCACACACATCCATGCCCGAGGCAGGGTTCGAACCTGCGACCGTAGCGTTCGCGCGTTTCCAGACTGTAGCTCCTAGAACCGCTTGGCCATCCCGGCCGGCAAAACACAGATAAAATGCATGAGAAAACTACAGATACTTTACAGTGTGATAGAGTTACAAATTGGACAATAGGAAAGCCGGAAGAAGAGGGAACTACGCTGATGATAATAAATAAAGCGTTGATCATCAGTTTCTCCATTTTTGGAGAGTGCTAATCCCTCAACCGTATGTTCAAGTTACGAGAAACCGCTCCAGTTGCTAATAAGAACTTTATTAAGTGCAGAACATCTGGATTTAATGAAATTTTTGTTAGCAAGTGGAGCAGCTTTCCATTAAGAGCTTTAATCTCCTCTTGATTTGCAAAATGTTTTCGGTAACGCCCAGGCTGCAGACGAATTTCTTCTATAGCTTTAAGGCGGAAATGGAAAAGGAAATGGAGAAAGATTTACGGGCATGCAAACACATAGCCATGGTTATGGCTGTATCCTACCCGAGACTGCAGTTATGGAATGATGATAGCTATTTGACGGGGGGAAAACTTGTTTTAAGCTTAGATATATGAGTAGAACAAAAATTGGATGTTCATTAATGTTAACACGAATCATGTATATATTTCCTGCAAACCATTTCTATAAAATAATTATTGAAATGGTCTATAGAATATGTAATTTACTAACTGACCAATGGCTAAGTAAACGATGAAGTATACACAACGTGTGAAAATGACACCCCCTACCCGGTCGCAGATCAACCTGAGTGTAGGAAGGGCTGATATAATCATAGTACCGAATGTTGCACACATGTATTACGAAACTGAGTCGTCTATTTGTGCCATGTAGAACTACACTGAAGTGCCTAAGAAACTGATATAGCCCTGCGTTTTCAACTTCAGAGATATGTAAACAGGCAGGCACAATATGACGCTGTGTTCGACAATGCAAGTGTCTGGCCCAGTTGTTAGAACGGTTACTGCTGCTACAAAGGCAGGTTATCAAGATTTAAGTGAGTTTGAACGTGGTTTTATAGTCGGCGCATGAGCGATGGCACACAGTATCTCCGAGGCACGATGAAGTGCGGATTTTCCGTACGGCCATCTCACATCGATGTGGCCTGAAAGAGATCCTGCAATAACGGGACCAATGACGACTGAAAAGAGTCGTTCAACGTGACATGAGTGCAACCCTTCCGCAATTTGCTGCAGATTTCAACGTTGGCCCATCAACAAATAGCGTGCGAATCATTCAACGAAACGTCATCAATACGGGCTTTCGGAGGCGAAGGACCAGTAGAGTACCCTTGATGACTGCACGACACAAAGCCTTACGCCTCGCCTGGTCCCGTCAACACCGACGCTGGAATGTTGATGACTGGAAACATGTTACCTGATTGGAAGAGTCGTTTCAAATAGTATCGAACGGATGGACGTGTACGGGTATGGAGGCAGCCCCATGAATCCATGGATCGCCGGCCGCGGTGGTCTCGCGGTTCTAGGCGCGCAGTCCGGAACCGTAGGACTGCTACGGTCGCAGGTTCGAATCCTGCCTCGGGCATGGATGTGTGTGATGTCCTTAGGTTAGTTAGGTTTAAGTAGTTCTAAGTTCTAGGGGACTAATGACCACAGCAGTTGAGTCCCATAGTGCTCAGAGCCATTTGAACCAATCCATGGATCCGGTATATCAGCAGGGGACAGTTCAAAATCGTGGAGGCTCTATAATTGTGTGGGGCATGTGTAGCTGAAGTGCTATGGGAGCCCCTGATACGTCTATGTCAAACTCTGACAGGTAATACGTAAGTAAGCATCCTGTCTGATCACCTGCATCCATTCATGTCCATTGTGCATTCCGACGGACTTGGGCAGTTCCAGCATGACAATGCGACACCCCACACGTACAGAAATGCTACAGAGTGGCTCCAGGAACACTCTTCTGAGTTTAAACACTTCCGCTGGCCACCAAGCATCCCAGACATGATTATTATTGAGCACATCTGGGATGCCTTGCAACGTGCTGTTGGGAAGATATCTCCACCACCTCGTACTCTTACGGATTTATGGACATTTGTGTGTGTGTTGTGTCCCCACTAGACAGTGCCACACGTTTCTCTAAGAAATCGTAAAAGTGACTGGTAACAGTAAACTCATACAAGTGGTTCTCGTTTCTCCAAAGCTCTCTAAGTTTCCTGTAGGCAGTATCTATGTTACCCCTAGTGAGATAAGCCTCTACATCCTTACTTTTGTCCTCAAGCCATCCCTGCTTAGCCATTTTGCACTTTCTGTCTTCCTTTTTGCCTGCTTCATTTCCTGCATTTTTATATTTTCTCCTTTCATCAATTAAATTCAATATTTCTTCTGTTGCCCAAGGATTTCTACTAGCCCTCTTCTTTTTACCTACTTGATCATCTGCAGCCTTCACTGCTTCATCACTCAAAGCTTCTACTGTATTTCTTTCCTCCATTCCTGTCAATTGCGCTCTCCCTGAAACTCTGTACGATCTCTGGTTCAGTCAGTTTATCCAGAGCCCACCTCCTTAAATTCCCACCTTTTTCAGTTTCTACAGTTTTAATCTACAGTTCATAACCAATAGATTGTGCTCAGAGTCCACATCTGTCCCTGGAAATGTCTTACAAATTAAAACCTGCTTCCTGAATCTCTGTCTTACCATTATATAATCTATCTGATACCTTCTAGTATTTCCAGGGTTCTTCCATGTATACAACCTTCTTTCATGATTCTTGAACCAAGTGTTAGCTATGATTAAATTATGCTCTGTACAAAATTCTACCAGGCGGCTTCCTCTTTCATTTCTTACCCCCAATCCATATTCACCAACTACGTTTCCTTCCTTCCTTTTCCTACACTCGAATTCCAGTCACCCATTACTATTAAATTTTCGTCTCCCTTCACTATCTGAATAATTTCTTTTATCTCATCATACATTTCATCAATTTCTTCGTCATCTGCAGAGCTAGTTGGCATATAAACTTGTACTACTGTAGTAGGTGGAGGCTTCGTGTCTATGTATTGCATAAGGATGCTAAAAATTAAATGAACTGAAAACATCGGAACTGTTGAGGAAGAAATATCTGAGAATTTACATCTGGAACACAGTACTGATGGAATGAATCATGGGCTATGGAAAAAGTGAAAAAGGGAATCTAGGCATATGAGATATACTACTATAGAAGGGTTCTGAAAATTAAATGGTATGATAAATGATAAATGAGGAGGTTCTCGGCAGAATCGGAGAGGAAACATGGACAACTCCAACAGGCAGAAGTTACAGTGTGATACGGCATGTGTTACTATATTAAAGAACAGTTTCTACTGTGTGGAGAGATCCACACAGGAGACTGCCGTTGAAACGTGTACAAGTAATTGAGGGCACTGGGTGAGAATTCTTCTGTAGTACGAAGACACGGTGTAGGAAATGAAATCGTGGAGGAACGCATCAAACCAGTTGGGATACGGAGGAAAACAGCTCTGTAATTTAGTTACATTTAGTTAGGGACGGTCTTTGAGAGTATACAGGTCGGTAGATATGGTGGCTGGCGGTTGGCCTTCCGTCACCTCGTTGTAAATGGAAGGCGCAGGTGCCCCAGCAGAGGCCACACGAAGTTAGCCGACACCAGAATGTGATTAGTGGGTTGGGAGCCTCGGCGAACGGCCTACACTCCAGGGACACTGTCATACTAATTAGGCTTACCGTAGGCTTACCCTAATCCTGTTATTGGAGGCCATGATATCTGCAACTCGGGACCGCCGTCCATAATTTTGTGCAGAAATCAACAAGCTGTGTGAGGCTGATTAAAACGTCAGGCTCAGAAACTGATGTCTCTTATTTAGACATGTCAAAATACAAATACCATACTCACTGAAATATCAAAAAAATGCTATTATAATGGAAGTCCTGAGATAGCGGTGATTCCACGTTTTGACTTAGGAGACATAGTGGGAAGTTAACGTTCGTATTACAGTTATTGTACTGTAAGATATATAGCGGCCGAGCAAAGGGAGAAAATTTAAATGTGCTGCTAATCTTTCAGCGTTATTTTAATGCTACGTTTAAGCCACTATTCAGCGAAATATGTTAAATGGTGCGTCACTCCTTATCGATCATTCAGTCAGAAGTAATAAACTGCTTAGTTCCGCTAAAGTTGTCGAGCAAGTTGTTTTCAATTTCACAATAGCTATTACGATATCTTCGATTGCTGGTGTCGGTTCTGGCTGCGCCAAATGCTGTACTTATCGTCATCATACAAGTCACAACATTGACTACAGACATTGGTTTAAGACTGTGTTGAACGCATCATCGCATTTCCAAAATGAATCCCAACTCGCCCTTTTTCTTCCATCGGAGTTTATTTTCATTTGCATTAAGTAAATTGCAAATACCTGTTTGTGAACCGTTTATTTTCGCCATGGCCCGCCTCGCAGAGTATAAAACATGCCCCTAATGAGATCTAATCTGTTTTTTTTTTTTTCCTGATCATTCATAGCTAAGTCTCGAAACCATTGCAAACTTCTCTGTGTGGATGCTTCATACAGGCATAGAACACATTTTACTTCCTTTTTCTACTAGTGAACATACATACGAAACAGTATTGCACAATAGGGAGGAACCGAACGAGGGTGCGCTATTTGTTAAGAGATTGGCATTCTTCTTGGGAGGGTAGGGTCTAATCCTCATCAAGCATTTCTGATTTAGGTGTTCCACGACTTCCTTAAATTATTTCAACATATTCGGAAAGTCACCTTACGGTGTGTGGTAGATGGTATTTTTCCTCCCTTTCCTGTTTCACTCACAAATGGCTAGGGAATAAAATGTTGGAATGTATGTGAATTCCTAAGGGACCAATCTGATGAGGTCATCGGTCCCTAGCCTTACACACTACTTGAACTAACTTATGCTGAGAACAACACACACCCCCATGTCCGAGGGAGGACTCTAACCTCCAGCGGGAGAGGCTGCGCAGTCCGTGTCATGGCGCCCTAAAACGCGCGGCCACTCAGCGCTGCTTCTTCGGAAGAATTATGTTCGTAAAGCTCCGTATGACACCGCGTTTCTCTGATTTTCTTGTCGTGATCATTTCGCGAGACGTATGTAGGAGGAAGTAGTATGTAGTCGGACTCTTCTTGGAAAGTAATCTCTAGAAATTTCAACAGTAAACGCCTCCGTGGCGCACAACGCCTCTCTTGTAGCGTTTGCCACTGGAGTTCGTTGAGCATCTCCGTAACGATCTCGCAGCGAGTAAACGTTCCGGGGACGATACGCGTAACTCTTCGTTGCATCTTCTCTGTATCTCGTATTAATCTTGCTTGAGAAGGGTTGCAAACAGATGAACAATACTCAAGAAACGGTCGAAAGACTATCTTATAAACCACTTTTTTGTGGATGAAGTAAATTTATTTAAAATTTTGTGTATGAATTTCAGCCTGGAATCTGGTTTTTCCTGCTATTTATTTTATAGAGTCATTCCATTGTAGGCTGCTCGAGGTGGTAACTTGTAATTTTTTTTACTTACAGTTTCTATTTATTTTTCAACAGTAGTGAAACCGAACAGCAGCAGATATTTCGCCTATTTATGCGCAGTAAATAACATTCATTTACTGCCAGTCCCTACAACAATAGTCTGTTCTACAGGCTTTCTTGCATTTTCCTTACAATCTTCCGCCTTCGCAACCTCCCAGTATGCAAAAGTTTATGTCTCGATTGTTCCTACTATAAGGCCGTAGCCAATTACCTGCTGTATCTTTGTCAAACTGGGCCTGTAGGAATGATAGCGGTTTAAAAGTGAGGCAACAAGTCCTCCCTTTCTTCGTTGCGGATTGCAGCAAGACATCGCAAATGTCTATGGTACCGATGCCTGTTGCCGACTTTTTGTGGTACTGCGATTTTTGGACGATACCACAGCATCAATGGGACGATCAGCTTGAATAGATCTTTCGACGCGACACACCTTGTTTTTGACTTGAACGTGTTTTTTGGCCTTCCTGACCTAACTTGTGTCGCACATCTCTTCTGCCCTTATCAAACTAATCATTTTGGTGAAGGGGCCTAGTTGCCAATAAATTGGTACAAGGAACGCTTTCGTTAAACGCACAAAACTTACTACACTTCGCCTCTCAGTGGCCCCTCACTTGAAACTTTATTTAGAAGCGCAGTGGCACAACTAGCTCCAACTACCAGCAGTTTTTCAAAGTTTTGAACGTCTCTTCTCTCTACACATGGCATTTGATCCACAATGTCTATTTATACTCCCCTGAGATTTCATGTTACCTTACAGACTGAAACACCCTCAAAAGAAACTGTAATACCATAACATGTCCAACTTTGTAACAGTTATCCACCGATCAACAAAGCTACTACTAGTGCAGCTGCAGTTATCAACAATCGCGTCTCTCCATGTTACCTTCCAAATATTAGAGTGTGCTACCATATTACCTTTTCACTGGCCAAAAAAGAATTGGCTTACAATATCACCCTACAATTCCCAAGCAGTAATCTTAACTAACAAATGTGTACAGCATATTTCTCCATAGGTGAAGTTGAGAGACTACATGAGACCAGTAATTTCATCCTCACGATTGTTGGAACGTTTGTGCGAATCTTGAACTGCGTGTTACGGCCTCTTCAGACACCTACTTTCGAGGTTAGAACAAACAATAAACGTTCTCCCTACGTTGGCTCACGCTTAATGGGGCGCACACCAGACGAAATACGCAACCTTGTACTAATCACTGGCGCGACATTAACTGAAAACTTGATTACGATACGATCGCCTACAACAGTGGTTAGGTTAGGTTAGTGTTTTTTTTAACATCCCGTCGACAACGAGGTCATTAGAGACGGAGAGCAAGCTCGGGTTACGGAAGGATGGGGAAGGAAATCGGCCGTGCCCTTTTGAAAGGAACCATCCCGGCATTTGCCTGAAACGATTTAGGGAAATCACGGAAAACCTAAATCAGGATGGCTGGAGACGGGATTGAACCGTCGTCCTCCCGAATGCGAGTCCAGTGTGCTAACCACTGCACAACAGTGGCGTCAAGCTATTACTTGCAAAATTAGTCTAAACACAGAACTACTGCAGTACAATCAGTATTGAGGAGATTCCTAAGACACCGGCCAACAGTCTGCTATTGGAAGCATCGGACATGATGCTCCACATCTGTTTATGTTACTGAGAAGTCGGGAGCCTCAGTGTTGAACAGTAGCTTCTTCAGACGAGCCGTCGTTTCTTCCTTGAAACGAAAGGCGCTTTTCGAAACAGTAACCGCCACTTGTCAGGAACGCTTCCTTACAGCCCTCTTCACCACACTAACTAGCACTTCAAAATTTATTATTCTCTGCTACTCTGGTCTTGCGACATTCACCTGCTCCTCAAAGCCGGCCGCTGTGGCCGAGCGGTTCTAGGAGCTTCAGTCCGAAACCACGCTGCTGCTACGGTCACAGGTTCGAATCCTGCCTCGGGCATGGATGTGTGTGATGTCCTTAGGTTAGTTAGGTTTAAGTAGTTCTAAGTCTAAGGGAATGATGACTTCAGATGTTAAGCACCATAGTGCTTAGAGCCACTTGTACCCTTCTTTTTTTTCTCCTCGAAAATGAAACAACAAACGTCAGCAACATATTCACTACAACGGCGCACGTGCCGCATCGAGATGAAATTGAAATTTTCGCTGAGGGATCGAAAATATGCGATCAACCTTATAAGCGATCATCCTTATATTGTTAGCACTTTCTTTAAGCCTGATTTACAGTCAAAATGGTCCCATTCGCTCCCTGAGATCATGTCAGTGTTTAAGGCACTCGAAGTTTGTGATACTCCGTCGGTCGCCGTGCCAAGGTGCATATTATCTTTTTCATTAAACAGCAGCTTTACATAAACTAAGTGATAAGGATTGCAGATACGTCTTAACAAGTTATCGGTATGACAAAATAGAACTGCGCCCAAAATTTCTGAACTCTTCTTCTTTTTATTTTGTGTCTGTTCCGCATCGGGGCAACGTCGCCATGGTTAAAAACGGATTTGGCACGGTTAATTTAAGGGGGGGAGGCTTTCTGTTCCCATCCCGTTACTGCCTGCACTTGCGAGACATGAGCAAACGAGGGGCTCCATATGGTTTCCATTCATAGTAAGGCACGCTCCTGTCCGACGACTTAAGAAATCACGCACACCTTGAAGAAAATCAGGTTGGTCGCGGATGACGTATTTCTGTAGTGTTCGTATATCATTAATGGGGCTTGCATATATTGATTTAAAGTGCTGCCGCAAGCAAAAAAATCCGAGACATTAGATCGGGGAAAGGAGCTGACGAACGTACTGGACATTCCCGACCAATCCATGCTCATTCAGTGTCTGTAAGAGGTTTTATCTTACTTTTAGTAGAAAATGGGCTGTTGCCCCATCATGCATGAACCATATCTCCACAGCCGTTGCCGGGATGCTACCTCCTCTGACAGGACAGACAGTCGTTGAATAGGTTGAAGTTACCTTGTGCGTGTCAACCTATTTGGTGGTATGTAAGGTCCAAGCCTGTCCATTGCTAAGAAGAGCACAACAGCGAAGATGAATAAGTATGCCTAGTTCTTCGGGTACGCATTACAAAGCTCAGATTTAGTGGACTTCTTTTTCTTGCTTCTGTCTGCACTACCGTCGCTCGAAATATGGATTATTTTTTTAATACCCTTTACATGCCAACGGTCAACGTCTCGAACTATTCAAAGTATTTACGGTATTATCCTTTTTAGTACGATCTCATTACTGAGTGTAATTGCATTCGGATTAAAATACCACTTAAAAGCGATAGCTACCGATCTCCTTAAATTAAGCACAGCTCTTGTATAAAGAATTATTCTTATTTGTTAAAGCTTTGTGCATTTAGTTCGATACCGGGTTCGATAATTTATTCGCCGCAACATTCATGACCTGTATTCTACTATACTTCTGTCAACAATTTTTTTCTAACCCTGAGAAGACATAAACTGAATCCGATCATAACCTTTGAGCGCACAGGTAACGATAGCATCTTACATGCAACCTAATCCCAGGCGAGAAACTTTCCAGTGGATGGCAATTCCAAGCCCGTTCGAACCCAACTGAACTACGAGTCTCACCTCTTGTGTAAGACAGATGGAGGTTCAGAAGAGCAGCGTTATTCCTCCTTATTAGTAATAGCCCACTGTGAAGAAAGGACTAACTTACTGCTCTCCACTGACAGCTTCGCTGAAGTGAACAATGCTCGTATTCCACCTCCACTTGCTAAGATTTTCCTGTCGCTTCAGCTAACTTCTATAACATTGTGACAAACACAACGTACAATACAGAATATTTACAAAATCACAGCAGCATAATCCAAGAAAATAGTGGCTTTCTGGGTCGACATAGGCCTGTACGTGAGGTATTGCGACCTTTTTCCTACGTGACGTCTCTGTATAGTCATTTTGGCCGCTCACATGCAGTCTCTCCAGGCCGCGAGATGTTAACGATATCTGACTCGGGTAAAGCGTGTTCAGCTCCCAGTATCTCAATAACGAGGAGAGGCGACAGCATTTATTTTCGTGGTCGGACTTCAGCTCAACAACAAAGTTCAGCTTCTTTCGCTCTTCGTATAATCGCTAGTCTTGGTAATAAACAGATCAGCTTCCTGACGTACTTTGTGTATTTCCAGTCGGTAATGTCTTATGGAATAGTTTTCTGGGGTAACTCACCACTTAGACATAAAGTATTGATTGCACAAAAGAGAGCAGTGAGAATAATTAGTGGTGCTCACCCAAAGACGTCATGTAGGCACATTTTCAAGGAGTTAGGTATTTTAACAGCACCAGCAGAGTACATATATTCGCTAATGAAATTTGTTGTAAATAACCAATCTCAGTTCGTGAATAACAGTAACGTTCATACGTAGAACACTAGAGGGCAAAATGACGTTTCCTATCCGTTATTGAAGCTGTCAGTTGCTCAAAAGTGAGTACATTATTCAGCAACAAAGTTCTTTGATCATCTGCCCAACAACGTAAAGTGTCTGGCAGGTAGCAGATCAAGTTTTAAATCTAGCTTCGAATAATTTCTTTTGGACAACTCTTTCTACTCCATGGACGAGTTTCTGTCTCAGAAATGGTAGAAAAAATTACCTTTAAGTGTGGTTCCATGTGTAGAACTAAAAATTTCAGTAATGTTAATATTAGCATCATTCATGTGTCTATATATATCTTATAATCTGGCTTGTTCCACGTGACATCGATAAAATAATCGGGAAAATTATCTACGGAACATGAAATAACTAAACCTAAAACTAAAAACTTCCTTCCCTGATCCGATGTGACCGATGACCTTGCTGTTTGGTCCCCTCGCCCGAATCAAGCAAACAACGTAATAACCAACATCCAAACCTTTGAACACAGTATACTGGCCAGTCAACGTTATTGTGAAGCTGTACTCCTTCCGCATGTGCGATTTTTCAGGAATGTATTCGGTACTGAGTTCCTTTTTATGGATGACAATCCGCGACTGAATCTAACAGCGCAGATCGAGGGGCTGTTTGAATCAGACGGTATACCGTGAATGGACCAGCCCGTCCTTTCCCACGACTTAAATCCCATCGAGCATGTGTACGAGGTATTACAGCACGTTGACATCCACCATTGACCATCCACACGTTGTCAACCGATCTGGTGGAGGAATAGAACGATCTACCATAAGAGCACCTTACTGGCCTTGTGACCAGCGTGGAAGCACACTACAGAGCATGCACCGCCGAAAAATGGTTCAAATCGTTCTGAGCACTATGGAACTTAACATCTGAGGTCATCAGTCCGCTAGCCGGCTGGAGTGGCCGAGCGGTTCTAGGTGCATCAGTCTGGAACAGCGCGACCACTACGGTCGCAGGTTCGAATCCTGCGTCGGGCATGCATGTTTGTGACGTCCTTAGGTTAGTTAGGTTTACGTAGTTCTAAGTTCTAGGGGACTGATGACCTCAGATGTTAAGTCCCATAGTGCTTGGAGCCATTTGAACCATTTTGAATCAGTCCGCTAGACTTAGAACTACTTAAAACTATCTAACCTAAGGACACCACACACATCCATCCCGGGGCGGGATTAGAACCTGCATCGCCGACCGTGGTGATTAAACACCCTACTAAGAAAAATGTCCCGCCTTTTTTAACGTCCGCGGACCATCATAAATCATGGTGGCTCCAGTGCAATTATTCTTTTTGAATAAAAATGTTTTTTCTGTTCGTCTCACTTCGTACTTTTTTCCGTTTCCTTCTGTCCAGCGCTGAATCAGTTCTTTCTATGCATGGTCAAGAAAGGAAATAGGAGTAACCCATTGAATTACAGACCCATATCACTGACCTCAATTTGCTGTAGAATTTTGGAGCATATACTCTACTCGAACATTATGAATCACCTTGAATAAAATGACTTATTGATACAAAACCAACACGGATTCAGAAAATATCGTTCTTGTGCAAAACAGACAGCTCCTTATTCCCGTGAAGTAATGAGTGCTGTCGACAAGGGATCTCATATCGATTCCATATTTCTAGATTTCCAGAAGGCTTTTGATACCGTTCCTCACAAGCGACTATTAATCACACTGCATGCTTGTCGAGTATCGTCTCAGTTGTGTGACTGGATTCGTGATTTCGTCTCAGAGAGTTCACAGTTTGTAGTGATAGTCGGAAAATCATCGAGGAGAACAGAAGTGATATCTGGTGTTCCGCAAGGTAGTGTCATAAGCCCTCTGCTGTTACTGATTTACATAAATGATCTAGGTGATAATCTGAGCAGCCCCCTTAGATTGTTTTGCAAATGACGCTGTAATTTACCGTTTATTAAAATAATCAGACGATCAATTCCAATTACAAAATGATCTAGAGAGGATTTCTGTATGGTGCGAAAAGTGGCAACTGGCACTAAACAATGAAAAGTGCGAGGTCATCCACATGGGTACTAAAAGAAATCCGATAAATTTTGGGTGTACGATAAATAGCACAAATCTAAGGGCTGTCAATTCGACTAAATACCTAGTAATTACAATTGCGAGCAACGTAAATTGGAATGACCACATAGATAATATTGTGAGGAAGGCGAACAGAGACTGCGCTTTGTTGGCAGAACACTTAGAACATGCGACCAACCCACTACATTACACTTGTCCGTCCTCTGTTGGAATACTGCTGCGCAGTATGGGATCCTTACCAGGTAGGATTGGCGGAGAACATCGAAAAAGTGCAAAGAAGGGAGCTCGTTTCGTGTTGTAGCGCAGTAGGGGTGAGGGTGTCACTCATATGATATGCAAGTTGGGGTGGCAGTCACTGAGAGAAAGGCGATTTTCTTTGCGGAAAGATCTACAGGGTGATCAAAAAGTCAATATAAATTTGAAAGCTTAATAAACCACGGAATAATGTAGATAGAGAGGTAAAAATTGACACACATGACATGGGGTTTTATTAGAACCAAAATGACAAAGTTCATAAAATGTCGACATATGGCGCTGGACAGGAGAACTGGTACCGTGGCGGGTGAGAGGTAGGCCGATATGTTACAGAATCGCATCATCCCCAGCCTGGCTGACAAACACCTACCGGAACTGGAATGTTTATGTAGGATGGCGCTTCACCCCATATTGCTAGAAGCGTGAAAGATCTCTTGCGCCCGTCGTTTGGTGATGATCGTGCGCTCAGCCGCCACTTTTGTCATGCTCGGCCTCCCAGGTCCCGAGACCTCACTCCGTGCGATTATTGGCTCTGGGGTTACCTAAAGTCGCAAGTGTATCGCGATCGACCGACTTCTCTAGGGATGCTGAAAGACAACATCCGACGCCATTGCCTCCCCATAACTCCGGACATGCTTTACAGTGCTGTTCACAACATTATTCCTCGACTACAGCTATTGTCGAGGAACGATGCTGGACATATTGAGCATTTCCTGTAAAGTCTTACTTTGTCTTACTTTGTTATGCTAATTATTACTATTCTGATCAGATGAAGCGCCACCTGTCGGACATTTTTTGAACGTTTGTATTTTTTTGGTTCTAATAAAACCCCATGTCATTCCAAGTATGTGTGTCAATTTGTACCTCTCTATCTACTTTATTCCGTGATTTATTCAGTTTCCAAATTTATACAGACTTTTTGATCACCAGATATTTACGAAATTTCAATCACCAACTTCCTCTTTCTAATACATATATATTTTGTCGACACCCACCTACGTAGGGATAAATGGTCATCATAATAAAATAAGAGGAATCAGAGCTCGAACGGAAAGATTTAGGTGTTCGTTTTTCCCACGCGTGGTTCGAGAGTGGAATGGTAGAGAAGTAGTATGAAAATGGTTCGATTAACCCTCTGCCATGCACTTAAGTGTGAATTGCAGAGTAACCATGTAGATGTAGATGTAGGTGTGGATGTAGATGTGGATCAAGTGTCATCGAGCTGCGTTACTTGGCAGTGACACGATACGCGGAAGTTACTTTCGTCCTTAATTTTTGCACGCTAGCGTATAATTACCATTTCATAAAGGCGTAATTTTGTTTTAAAGCTTTTTATACTTTACTTTTTAGTTTTTCGTGTCCGGAAACTACAATTTGTTTGCCCAGTATTGGGCAATGTCCAATGCTTCTTCTTTAGCCAGCCATAGATCGTCGAGGGTGCATCTGTGGGGGCAGGCAGGGCATTGTAGGAGGTGTTCCATGTCATGTCGAGTGCCGCAGTCGCATTTGTCGTCATTTTTGTCCAACAAACCCCATTTGATCAGATTAGATTTCACAGGAGCCACTCCAGTTCTGATGCGGTTAAGCATTCTCCAGGTTTTCCAATCACCAGAAACGCTGCTCTGGTGGGTCCTCTCTTAGTGGATAGTAGATGGGGGGCTCATCTATGGCGCAACTTAGGAAACGGCGTCTGGATTTGAGGCTACTGGGGCCACACTCTAGGCCAAATATCGAGCGTCAGGCATCAAAGGTTTGTTTTAGATTCTCGGTATGTTCATGGGCTTTCCTACGTGAGTCAGGGTTTCTGAAACCTGCGGCCCTGTGAAGATTTTCTATGGGGGTTGGTTTCATGCCGCCTGCCACTATCCTGCATGTTTCATTCAACATGGTTTGGCACCCCATTTGCTATTGGACAGCTTTCTTATTAGGGAATTTCGTGCTTCTACTTTTTTGCTTGTTTTTTTTCGCAATGATACTTGTATGTCCATGTTCTGTCCAGCACGACGCCAAGGTATGTGGGAGTATCTGTGTGTTCTAGTAATGTCCTATCCCAGGTAACATTGAGCCTGTACTTTGCCTGCCTCGAGTTCAGATGGAATGCACTCACTTGAGTTTTAGAGGGATTGGGTTTTAGAGAATTCTTTTTGTAGCAGGTTGACATTGTAGAAAGGGCGCTTTCTAGTTTCTCCTCGATGGCTTCAAACCTGTTGCCTTGAACTGTTATTGACACGTGGTCTGCATATACAAAAGTTTTGGTTTTGTCTGGAGTTGGTTTGTCATTTGTATATATGTTGAATACTATTGGCGCCAATACGCTCCCTTGGGTGAGCCCATTAAAGCAAGGAAGGTGCCTCCGCGTTTTGTCTGGAGTTGGTTTGTCATTTGTATATATGTTGAATACTATTGGCGCCAACATGCTCCCTTGGGTGAGCCCATTAAAGCAAGGAAGGTGCCTCCGCGTTTTGTCTGGAGTTGGTTTGTCATTTGTATATATGTTGAATACTATTGGCGCCAACACGCTCCCTTGGGTGAGCCCATTAAAGCAAGGAAGGTGCCTCCGCGTTTTGTCTGGAGTTGGTTTGTCATTTGTATATCTGTTGAATACTATTGGCGCCAACACGCTCCCTTGGGTGAGCCCATTAAAGCAAGGAAGGTGCCTCCGCGTTTTGTCTGGAGTTGGTTTGTCATTTGTATATATGTTGAATACTATTGGCGCCAACATGCTCCCTTGGGTGAGCCCATTAAAGCAAGGAAGGTGCCTCCACGTTTTGTCTGGAGTTGGTTTGTCATTTGTATATCTGTTGAATACTATTGGCGCCAACACGCTCCCTTGGGTGAGCCCATTAAAGCAAGGAAGGTGCCTCCGCGTTTTGTCTCGAGTTGGTTTGTCATTTGTATATATGTTGAATACTATTGGCACCAACACGCTCCCTTGGGTGAGCCCATTAAAGCAAGGAAGGTGCCTCTGCATGTGCATTTTACTTACATGCTAGATAGAAGAAAGTAAAATGCCGGCGCCCCCGGGAAACGTTGCCCAATCGGACAACGGCCAAACGTTCCACCACTGGGAACAAATGCAAAAAATAAATAAAAATAAGAAAAACTTTTTATAAAACACTGAAATTTATACTGAGTCCCGTGTCAGGTCCTAAAGTTTGTTGTGCGGCCCATTGACGGACCATAGCAGGTAGCTGCGGATCTAAATCCTACAAAGTAAGCACCTGCCCAAACCGTTGCGGCGCCTCCACGTCTCTACAGTGAGACACTGCTCGCACGGTCGTAGCCTGCCGGGAGGGGAAGTGTGATGGGAGGCGATGTCGGCGGCCCTGAAGTGCTTGCGAGGCCTTCGTACGTGATAGCGGCACTCCAGAAGCGTCAGATCCCAGCGGAGACTCCCTAACTTAATGGGAGGAGGCAACGACCGCCCCCGAGCGAGACTGCGGCGCGATCAGCGCCCCGCCCATTCGTCGCATCCCGTTCTCCCACTCCGCTCTCCAGCACTCTCCCCCCTCCCCTCCTCTCTCTCTCTTTCTCTCTCTCTCATACACACACACACACACACACACACACACACACACACTCACTCACTCACTCACGCAGACAGACACGGAAGGGGACGAAAGCGGGGAACAGCGGCGGTTATCTGTCGCTGTGCATCAGTCGTCAACTCGACAACTTTACAGCCGCGTGCAATCTCGTTAGGTTAAATAGTGCGTATACACAGCGCCGGCCTCATACATCCTTCCTGGGCGTGTGCGTATACATGGGAAGGGAATACGGAATGTGGAACACTGGCGGCGGGAATAGGGAAAGACACAGACGGGTTACCCCAAACGCCGCGTCGTCAGCCCAAAGTTTCCGTTGGCGCTGAAACAGTTGAAAGCGTCTCGTCCTTTCCGGTCGTAAATGGCTGGCGCCTACATCAGCGGAATGCAGAGATTGGTGGAGGCCCCCTCGATGAAACGACCTTTCGCCAGCACCTGGGGGTAAAAGGAGGTCGTAACTGGGAATTGCTTGTAGCGCTGTGCTCCTCATTTCTCCTTCTTCGTACGCCTAGCCTTATACGGGATAGGACCGAACTCCACCGACAAAAATTCGGAGCTTATTTTCTGTTTGCATGCTTCAGACTGTACACACGTACCTTGCGTACCTAGCTCTTTTTACGAGGCGCTAATCAAAAGTTTTGACTGCCCGTCGTTCGATAAAAAAACTGACGCAATCGAAATAATAACTACGACCGTGACAATAGAGGGCGTTTCCTTTTTTTCTTCTTATTTACACGTCACGTTCCGTAGCACCGAAATGAGTAGCAAATCTCCCAGGTCATGGAACGTGTCGGTACATGAAATTACAACATAAAAGTAATAACAGATAAAAATAAAAGTTTATGAACACGAAAAAAGACAGTACACAAGTTTAAGTAAACGCAACTAACAATACGATAACACTCAACTTAATTTTTCAAGGAACTCCTCGACAGAATAGAAGCAGTGACCCACGAGGAAACTCTTCAGTTTCAATTTGAAAGCGCGTGAATTACTGCTAAAAAAATGGTTCAAATGGCTCTGAGCACTATGGGACTTACCATTTGAGGTCATCAGTCCCCTAGAACTTAGAACTGCTTAAACCTAACTAACCTAAGGACATCACACACATCGATGCCCGAGGCAGGATTCGAACCTGCAGGATTCGAACCTGCAGTCACGCGGTTCCGGACTGAAGTGCCTGATTACTGCTAAGATTTTTGAATTCTTGTCGTAGCTTATTGAAAAATCGATGCAGCAGTATACTGCACACCTTTCTGCACAAGAGTTTAGGAAGTCTGAGCCAAATGCATGTTTGGGTTCTGACGAGTATTAACCGAGTGAAAGCTGCTTATTCTAGGGAATAAGCTAATGATGCTAACAAGAAATGACAGTAAGGAATATATATATTGAGAGACCAATGTCAAAATATCCAGACTCTTTAACAAGGGTCGACAAGCGGTTTGTGGCCGTACACCACCTATTGCCCCAACAGCCCATTTCTGAACCAAAAATATCTTTTTAGAATGAAAAGATTTACCCCAGAATATAATACCATACTACATAAACGAATGAAAATGACCAAAGTAGACTAATTTTCGTGTCAAACGATCACTCACTTCAGATACCGTTCGAATAGTAAAAATGACAGCATTAAGTCTTTAAACAAGATCGTGAATGTTGGCTTTCCACGACAGTTTACTGTCTATTTGAACACCTATAAATTTGAATTGTTCAGTATCACTAATCATATGCCCATTCTATGAAACTGAAATGTCAGGTTTTGTTGAATTGCTAAAAACTGTAAAAACTGAGTCTTACTATGATTTAGCATTAGTTTATTTTCTACAGGCCATGAACTTATTTCACGAACTGCATTATTTGAAACCGAGCTAATGTTTCACACAAAATCCTTTACTACCAAGCTAGTGTCATCAGCAAACAGAAATATTTTAGAGTTAGCTGTAATACTAGAGGGCATATCATTTATATAAATAAGGAACAGGAGTGGTGTCAACACTGATCCCTGGGGCACACCTCTTGACTGTACCCCACTCAGACCCCACATCACAGCCGTTATCAATATTGTGAATAATGACCTTTTGCTGTCTGTTGCTAAGGTAAGAGGTGAACCAATTGTGAGCTACTCCCCATATTCCGTAATGGTCCAACTTTTGGAGCAATATTTTGTGAGCAACACAACCAAATGCCTTAGTTAAAACAAAAACTATGCCTAGCGTTGGAAACCTTTTGTTTAACCCATCCAGTACCTCACAGAGGAAAGAGAATATAGCATTTTGAGTTGTTAAACGACTTCTAATGCCGAACTGTACGTTTGGTAGCAAATCGTGTGATATAATTATCCTTACATACACAGACTTTTCAACGACTTTTGCAAACACTGATGGCATAGAAATAGATCTAAAATTATCTACATTATCCCTATATCCCTTTTGATAAAGCGGCTTTATTACCGAGTACTTTAAATGTTCAGAAAACCGACCATTCCTAAAGGAAAAATTACAAATATGGCTAAATACAGGGTTAAAATGTGCAACATAGTACTTTAATATACTGCTTGACAATCCATCACAACCATGAGAGTCCTTAGTCTTCAGTGATTTAATTATTGACTTAATCTCCCCCTTGTTTGTATCACAGAGGAGTATTTCAGACAAAAATATCAGAAAGGCATTTGCAAGAAAGTTATATGATTCCCTGTAGATACTAAATTTTTACTTAATTCACCAGCAATGCTCAGAAAATGATTGTTAAATACTGTACATATATATGATTTATCAGTAATAGAAATATTTTTACTGCAAACTGGCTTTATATCCTCCACCTTGTGCTGCTGACCAAACACTTCCTTGCTAATAACATTTTTAAGCACCTTACTATACTGTAGCTTGATTGTGACTACTTCTAACATTTTGATATAACTCCCGTTTTATTCCACAAGATATCCTTATCCCACTAGTCAGTCACATGGGCTGCCTATTACTGCTAGTACCCCGTTTAGGACGCTCTAATGGAAAGCAATTCTCAAAGAGCATGAGATATGTGTTAAGGAAAGAATTATATTTATCATCTATGTTATTGGCACTGTAAACATCCTGCCACTCTATTCCTTGACAAGATTTAAAAAACTCTCTATTCCTGTTGGATTAACTTTCCTACATAGTTTGTAACATGTATCTGAGATTTGTTTGAGTACAAAAGCCTTTTAGTGTTAAAATTTGTGCAGCATACTTTGAAATACCATTCACGCTTCTACTAACAGAATGCCCATCTAGTAATGAAGAATGAATGAAAATGTTTTCTATGGCTTTGCTGAAGTTCCCCTGCGCCCTAGTTGGAAGAAACACAGCCTGCCTCAGATCATATGAATTTATGACATCTACCAACATCTTTTTTCTTGCAACATCATATACAAAATTAATATTGAAGTCACCACATATAACTAATTTGTGGTACTTCCTACAAAGTTAATCAAGAACCCTCTCTAACTTGAGCAGAAGTGCTCTGAAGTTGGAGTTAGGGGACCTATAAACAACAACAATTATAAGTTTAGTTTCACTAAATTCAACTGCCCCTGCACAAAATTCAAATATCTGTTCAGTGCAGTGTCGTGATACATCTATGGACTCAAATGGAACACTGTTTTCACGTACATAGCCACTCCCCCACCCCACAAGCAACTCCTTGAAAAACAGCCAGATAATGTCTGGCAAGGGAAACCTCTGGTTGTCAAACAATGTCTTAATTTGTACTGCTGCATATAATAAAAAGTAAATTTGAATCACCAAATTCTATGATACACATCTAAAACTCTGATAACACCTGGCATTACCCTTGTGAAACTTCGACATTAATAAAATCAGAAGAGGTGAAACTAAAAGTCTTTGAAGTGAGAATTTTGAGAAAGATATTTGGAGGAATCCAAAATTAAACCTCAGCAGAATACAAACAACTGACAAATGCAGAAGTCTATGATTTACATAGAGAGGCAGACACGTCTTGAGCTAAAGCTACGAAACTTCCTTGCCTTCTCTAAAAATCATGATGTGCCTCAACTGCTGTATCTGATGTTTTTGTTGAAACATTTTTCGAAAAACACCAGACCAGAAGAAACTTTTCGACCAAATCTGGTAGTATTTGAATAAAGGAGTTTCCTACAGCTAACGTGCCAAAATAAACAGTTCTGAAAAGGGTTTAGAAGCTCAAAATAACGAAGAGTCCGTTGGGCTGCACAAGTATTCAGAGGTCTGTGCAAAACGCCGTAAAGAAAACGAAGTCTTTTCAGAAGACCTATGCTTGGTTTCTTTGGCAGCGTAACTCAAGGCATGAATCTCCTAATTGTGAGGAACTGGAAGTTAAAACCCAGAGAGAAATACTACGGACGTTCAATAATTAATGCAACAATTTTTTTCTCGGACAATTTAGGTTCAAAAAATGCGGAATTTTTTGTGGAACATCGTGGAATATTCCCCCTTCAGCCCCTATTGTTTCGTGAAGTTCCGATAGGTGGTGGCGCCATACGTAGCCTTCAAAATGGTGTCTGTAGTAGGGGTGCTTTACAAGCAGAGAGCTGTCACTGAGCTTCTTTTGCTGGAAAAACAGAGCATCGCAGATATTCATAGACGTTCGCATAATGTCTACGGGGACCGGACCGTGAACAAAAGCACGGTGAGTCGTTGGGCGAGGCGCCTGTCGTCATCGCAACAAGGTCGCGCAAACCTGATTAATCTCCAGCGTGCCGGCCGAACGCATAGAGCTGTGACTCCTGCAATGCTGGAACGTGCAGACACTCTCATTCGAGGTGGTCGATGGACCAGAATCAAACAAGTAGCTGGTGCTGACACACTCTTCCACTAATTAGTGTAGTCAATGTGTGTGCCCGCTCATCCACCCTACAGCCCGGATCCCTCTTCTTCTACCATCTGTTTGGCCAATGAAGGATGCACTCCATGAGAAGCAGTGCTCGGATAATGGGGTTTTTATCGATGCAGAGACAGCAAAGGACCTGGAAGAGCAGATAAACGGAATCGACAGTGTCTTGAAAGGAGGATATAAGATGAACATCAACAAAAGCAAAACGAGAATGATGGAATGTTGTCAAATTAAATCAGGTGATGCTGTGGGAATTAGATTAGGAAATGAGAAGCTTAAAGTATTAATGAGTTTTGCTATTTGGGGAACAAAATAACTGATGATGGTCGAAGTAGAGAGGATATAAAATGTAGAATGGCAATGGCAAGGAAAGCGTTTCTGAAGAAGAGAAATTTGTTAACATCGGGTATAGATTTAAGAGTCAGGAAGTCGTTTCTGAAAGTATTTGTATGGAGTGTAGCCATTTATGAAAGTGAAACGTGGACGGTAAATAGTTTACACAGGAAGAGAATAAAATCTTTCGAAATGTGGTGCTACAGAAGAATGCTGAAGATTAGATGGTTAGATCACGTAACTAATGAGGAGGTATTGAATAGAATTGGGGAAAAGAGAAATTTGTGGCACAACTAGACTAGAAGAAGGGATCGGTTGGCAGCGCATATTCTGAGGCATCAAGGGATCACCATTTTGGTGCTGGAGAGCAGCGTGGAGCGTAAAAATTGTAAACGGAGCCCAAGACATGAATACACTAAACAGATTCATAAGGATGTAGGTTGCAGTGGGTACTGGGAGAAGAAGAAGCTTGCACGGGATAGGGTAGCATGGAGAGCTGCATCAAAACCAGTCTCTGGACTGAAGACCACGACTACATCGATGCAGCAAGACGTTCGCTCCGACGTCGACCATTAGTGTGGTACCATGCGGGCATACAGGCTATCCGAGTAAGGTGGCATAAGGCCGTCGCATTTAACCGAGATTGTATTGAAAAATAGGTTTCGTAGCCAAAAGAGTGGAGAATAACGTGGTGTATGAGAATCCTTAATACTAGCATCCTACTTCCAGACAAAAATGTGTTGCATTACTTTTTGAAAGCCCCTCGTACCTGGCAAGACATTGTGAAATCGATAACTAATAGCTTTCATAGTTGTAAAGCTCGTTAATAATAATAAGTGAACAGGTGGACAGACGATTTATGATTCTATGTCTTTGTGTAGGACCAAATCATTTTTATGATTTATTGACACAACACAGATAAGAAGTATTATACTCACGTAAGCAATTGATTTCTGGAGGGGAAAGTAACAACAAAGAAAAAAGTTTACGAACCAAGAATATCTTTGAGATACCAAAGCTATCGAAGTTTCTGACACAGCCGCACTCTCTCTCACCTGTCAGCGAGGACAGATTTTAATCACAGCCTCTGTGGCCACATGCCAGTTCGCCAGGTATCCCTCGGACTGCTATTGGATTCCGATGCCCCGAGCTCTGCACATATTAAATCGCCGCTCGTTCGTTTGCTAGACTGCTGGAAGAGAAGTGTGGTATTGCATGAACAGCCGCAGCATCCGCTCTTTAACTCTGGCAACTGTAGTATAGCATCAGACCCTTTCTTGCCCTCTTTGCTCCTGCGATAATTAGTTAATTACATGCCGATCTCACTTTACTTGTCTGCGTTCAAGGGAACTTGCTTTGTGTGCTGCGTTCACCAACACTCGTCTAATTGACGCTTCAGGCACCGACATATCTCTAAAGGCAGTGATAACACACGCAGCGGTTTCGTCTCCGTTGTTACGAAACTGATCTCGTATTCGGGTGGACGTTGGTTCAAATCGCTATCCCGTGCCCAGATTTAGGTTTCACACAGTTCCCTTAAGATGCATAAGACAATCCTTGTCGTCGGCGTCATATTAAACTGTAGTCTTGGTTTCTCACATTTTACAGCAACAGCGTGACACAGCGTCCCAGTGAGATCTCTTACCAACAGGGATATCAAGGTAGTCTGTTACGTTGCTGATTTCCCATCTTCTAGAACGTTTACATAATACACTAACGTCTGTGAAATTTCAGGTTGAAGTGATTTACGTATGTTGAAATTAAAGAGGGTGAGAAACTGTTTGTGCTGGAAATTTACGAATTAATAACATAAAGTGGAAATTCTCCGTGACAGTACTCAGTTACCTAAGTGAAGACGTGGGGAATGCAATAACGAAATAGTTAACACAAGAACGGGCACCTTAGCCGCAGTGGAACAAGACAGAAGTCACGGATTATCAGAGGAATACTCCGCTTTCTGATGAAAGAAAAGTTAGATAGGAAACCAGCACTGAGGACAGATTTTAGGTAAAATTACAGACGCTGTTATCTGGATAAATCAGAACGGATGCGAAGTCAAATAAGAAAATTGAGAAATAGAAAGTGGTAAGGCAACCTCTATTAAATGCAGAAACATAGTTGGGAATTCGTATGGAGTACATTGAAGGTTTGTATGATGGAGGAAAACTGTCATGAACAATAACAGATGTGGAGATGTATATTAGAATGATGGAGAGAAATGAGCCTATAATATGGCCAAAGTCTGACATACGAGGGGCGTTTGAAAAGTCCATGGAAAGTCCGACATATGGCACCACCGGCGCGTATTGAGATCACGTTTAGTTAGTAGCATCTTTGAAAATAATGCACACCACGTTTCAGCCATATTGGTCTATTTCTTTGTGTTTGGCATTCGTGTGAATCAAGGAAGTCGAATGATTGTCAAAAAATGAACGAAAAAGAATTTCGTTTGGTGATTAAACATTAGTTTATGAAAGGCAAAACGACTCATGAGAGAAAGAGAAGCTTGATAAACATTACTGTGACTCTTCACCTTCGAGTAGAACAGTTTCTTTATAAGAGGTTTCAAAATTTTCGGAGTGGCCATATGGGCACCAGTGATGCTGAACGTTCTGGACGCCCTATGGAGGTTATGACTCTAGAAATCATTGATAAAATCCATGATATTGTGATGGATAACAGAAGATTTAAGGTGCGTGACATTTCTAGTGCTGTGGGCGTCTCTAATGAACAGGTACATAATATTTTGCATAAACATTTGGACATGAGTAAGCTATCCGCAAGATGGGTTCCGCGATTGCCCACGCTTGACCAAAATCGGAATCGTGTGAAGTGTTGCAAGAATGGTTTGCAGCTGTTCAGGAAGACTTTAAGCGTCGTTTCGTCATTGTGGATGAAACATGGATACATTACCATACTCCTGAGACTAAATAAAAATCTAAACAATGGGTTAACAATGAAGAATCTGCACAAAAAAAGGCCACGACCATTCCTTCGGTCGGAAAGGTTAAGGCAACTGTCTTTTGGGATTCGCAAGGGATAATCTTCATCGGCTATCTGGAAAAGGGTGAAACAATTACAGGTGCATTTATCCATCGTTATTGGACTGTTTGAAAACCGAGCTGAAAAAAAATAAAAAAAATAAAACATCACCGGCAATTGGACCGCAAAAAATTCCTTTTATATCACGACAATGCACCAGCACACACCTAAGCAGTTGTGGTCGCAAAATTAATGGACATAGGATTCCAACTCGTTTCACATCCCGCCTACTCTCCAGACTTGGCTCCCTCGGACTACTATTTGTTCCCCAATTTGAAGAAATGGCTGGCAGGACAAAGATTTCATTCAAATGAGGAGGTGACTGCACCCACCAATTGCTATTTTGCAGACTTGAACAATTCCTATTATTCGGAGGGGATCAACAAATTAGAACAGTGTTGGACGAACTGTGTAAGTCTAAAAGGAGACTATGTCGAAAAATAAAACACATTTACCCCAAACACGTGAGTAGTTTTTATTTTTGCACGGACTTTTCAAACGCCCCTAGTAGTTGTCCACGATCTCAGCTGAAACAAGTCAGTACGAGTCGATGATACATCTTTAGTGCTACGTTATCTGTGGTTGGCCCTACTAATAAGTGCTGAAACGGTGAAGCTGTGAGAGTGGATGGTGAGTCTTGCCTGGATATCCTGCCAACGACAGGTATGATTCCCAGTTCGAATACAGTTTTAATGTGTCAGGAAGTTTCATTGCAGTTTACATTCCGCTGCGTAGTGAAAGATCCTTTCCGGTGATGATTTTTCAGAAAAATATTTTCCTTTGTCCTGCGCCTCTGTATAAAACAAGAGGGGCGTTAAATAATTAATGCGCCACGTTTCTTTCTCGGCCAGTCTCGGTTTAAAAATGCGGAATTTGTTGCAGGAGACTGTGTAATATTCCTGCTTCAGCCCCTATAGTTACATGAAGTTCCGATAGCTGGCTATGCTAAACGTAGCTTTCAAAATGGCGTCTGTTTTGGAGGTGCGTTCCGAGCAGTGTTGTGTCATTGAGTTTCTTTTTGCGGAAAACCGGAGCATCATAGATGTTCACAGGATCTTGCAGATTGTCTACGGAGAAGTGGCAGTGAACAAAAGCACGGCGAGTCGTTGGGTGAGGCGTCTGTTATCATGGCAACAAGATCGCGCAAAACCTGTTCGATCTCCAACACGCCGAAACTGAAGGTACGGGTTCAGCGTGTCCGTCGCTACAAAGATGCAAGCGAACTTCTCATTCTCCATGACAACGAAAAGTCTCGCACAAGTTTGTGCATCTGAGAAGAGCTCATGATACTTCGTTGGACTGTTCTTGCTCAACCACCTTATAGCCCGGAGCCCGCACCTTCCGACTTCAATCTGTTTGGCCCAATGAAGGATGCACTCCACGGTAAGCAGTATGTGTATGATGGGGAGATTATTTATGCAGCAAGACGCTGGTTGTGACATCCACCAGTAGTGCTACCATATGAGCACATATTCCCTCCCGCTAAGGTAGCCTAAAGCCGTTGGCACACGGACCGTGGACGCGAACGTTGAGCGTGCCGAGTTTCTGACGTCATAGCGTGGAACAGCGCGTTCGGGAGTCTTTTTGAACGTGCAGAGCAGTTTCTGGTATGTCAGATATTCTGAGCGTGCGTTTGAGCGTTGGCCAATAAGATGGCACAACGCCACCTACGTCACACGCACGCCGTCTCCCTTCAGTACAGAGTTGTGAGGCGCCATATTGGCATTCATTTCAAGCCTATATGTATATATGCCGTTTCTGAGCACCAGCAAATTGAGAATCACTGGAAAACCCTTTGTTAACTATGTGATTCGTTCCAATAAAATAATGAAAAACATCATAGTCGTGGCAAAATAATTATTGCACTTGCTTATTATGAGAGTAGGCTATTTGAAGGCAGCGACACACTGAAGATCCATCCAAAATGCATTGTTCTTGGTACAATTTGTTATGATTAAATTTCAATTAGTAACATATCTACGATTAAGGTTTTCAGCAAGGACTACCATAATATGATTCATAGGGTGTACTGTTGGCGTAACGAGTAGCGTCGCGGACCTGTCCTGAGTTACTTATAAGGGCGGTGGTTCGCTTTTCGACATTTCCAAATTTGTTTTCCTTACATTCAAGTTTTTATTAGGTTCTGATACTTTATTATTAGTTTAATATAAGTACACTCCTGGAAATGGAAAAAAGAACACATTGACACCGGTGTTTCAGACCCAGCATACTTGCTCCGGACACTGCGAGAGGGCTGTACAAGCAATGATCACACGCACGGCACAGCGGACACACCAGGAACCGCGGTGTTGGCCGTCGAATGGCGCTGGCTGCGCAGCATTTGTGCACCGCCGCCGTCAGTGTCAGCCAGTTTGCCGTGGCATACGGAGCTCCATCGCAGTCTTTAACACTGGTAGCATGCCGCGACAGCGTGGACGTGAACCGTATGTGCAGTTGACGGACTTTGAGCGAGGGCGTATAGTGGACATGCGGGAGGCCGGGTGGACGTACCGCCGAATTGCTCAACACGTGGGGCGTGAGGTCTCCACAGTACATCGATGTTGTCGCCAGTGGTCGGCGGAAGGTGCACGTGCCCGTCGACCTGGCACCGGACCGCAGCGACGCACGGATGCACGTCAAGACCGTAGGATCCTACGCAGTGCCGTAGGGGACCGCACCGCCACTTCCCAGCAAATTAGGGACACTGCTGCTCCTGGGGTATCGGCGAGGACCATTCGCAACCGTCTCCATGAAGCTGGGCTACGGTCCCGCACACCGTTATGCCGTCTTCCGCTCACGCCCCAACATCGTGCAGCCCGCCTCCAGTGGTGTCGCGACAGGCGTGAATGGAGGGACGAATGGAGACGTGTCGTCTTCAGCGATGAGAGTCGCTTCTGGCTTGGTGCCAATGATGGTCGTATGCGTGTTTGGCGCCGTGCAGGTGAGCTCCACAATCAGGACTGCATACGACCGACGCACACAGGGCCAACACCCGGCATCATGGTGCGGGGAGCGATCTCCTACACTGGCCGTACACCTCTGGTGATCGTCGAGGGGACACTGAACAGTGCACAGTACATCCAAACCGTCATCGAACCCATCGTTCTACCATTCCTAGACCGGCAAGGGAACTTGCTGTTCCAACAGGACAATGCACGTCCGCATGTATAACGTGCCACCCAACGTGCTCTAGAAGGTGTAAGTCAACTACCTGGCCAGCAAGATCTCCGGATCTGTCCCCCATTGAGCATGTTTGGGACTGGATGAAGCGTCGTCTGACGCGGTCTGCACGTCCAGCACGAACGCTGGTCCAACTGAGGCGCCAGGTGGAAATGGCATGGCAAGCCGTTCCACAGGACTACATCCAGCATCTCTACAATCGTCTCCATGGGAGAATAGCAGCCTGCATTGCTGCGAAAGGTGGATATACACTGCACTAGTGCCGACATTGTGCATGCTTTGTTGCCTGTGTCTATGTGCCTGTGGTTCTGTCAGTGTGATCATGTGATGTATCTGACCCCAGGAATGTGTCAATAAAGTTTCCCTCTCCTGGGACAATGAATTCACGGTGTTCTTATTTCAATTTCCAGGAGTGTATATACTAATATAAGTTCACCTTTTTTGGAGGGGTGACTTTGTTCGATCGGCTTAATCTACAGGACAGCTTGCTCCTATTTCTTTTACGCCTCATAATTCACATGTTGCAAAGATTCTGCTACTGGGTTGGAACAGTGATCAAGTAAACTGACCTTGTGGTTTTACTAAAATGTGGGAATTATGAAATAATATTAATCTCATGCGAAGAAGTATTCCAAATTCGTACCGCACTGCTTGCAACGGAACTTTTATAAGCCTGTGCCCTTATTGATTGGACATTCCTTTTCGTGGACGATGGAGGAAATGTGCGTTTTAATAGAGCTAATTTTACCCGCGCCCATTGAGTAAACAGTGTGGTTTACGAACTAGAAACCACTCTCAACTGCCGCTGGAGTGCGTTGCGATCAAGTATACCACGTTGGGTCCCACGTGCCGTATGCACAAGTCGCATAGTCCCTGAGCGTTCAGCAGCACGTTGAACTTGGCACGCTCAACATTAACGTTCCACAGCACGGCCCGTGTGCCGACGGCTTAAGGCTGCCGGACTGAACGGAGATAATGCTGAAAACTAGGAGTCTGTAGCCAAAAGAGTGGGGAATAATATGGTTTATTAGAATCCTGAATGAAACCAACATGCTTTATAAAAAGAGGAATGTTGTGTCACATGGTAGCTGAAATACAGACTTCGCGTCATGACCGACTTCATCCCTCTTGTCAGACGACTGCTGGAGGCTCCCCGAGACTGGCGTAAGCCAACCACAGGCCGTAGTGAACCCAGTGTCAGCTTGGTGAGTAGAAGGATACGTTCCAAATCACATGCTTATGACTGCATCGTAGAGACCGCGGGTGGGGGCATAAATGAGATTCCTGCACACATTGTTCAACGTTGATGAGAAAATGACAGCGAGGCGTAGCGCAGTATATACCGATCCTGCCTTGGAGGCGGTTAAGTGGGAGATGTGTCTCAGAGCTGGATAGTGACAGATGGTGACGCGAGACTGGACGCGCACGTAGTTTATGTATCACCCGATAGACAGTATTGGATAGGGGGACTGTGAATTAGGTTCGAATGTGTCCACTAAAGTTCACTAAAGTAATAGAATGTTGTTCATAAACTATTCTAGTTCAAAAATGGTTCAACTAGCTCTGAGCGCTATGGGACATGAGGTCATCAGTCCCCTAGAACTTAGAACTACTTAAACTTAACTAACCAAAGGTCATCACACACATCCATGCCCGAGGCAGGATTCGAACGTGCGACCGGGCGACCGGAGCGGTCGCTCGGTTCCAGGCTGTAGCGCCTAGAACCGCTCGGCCGGCAAACTGTTCTAGTATTATCATAAAGTGTTATTAAGTCTTTTTGTGTATGTAAAATGTTATTAACGTGTTTTAGCAGTATGAATGATGAGTGAGTTTGGTTTATTGTTAATATGAAGATAACTGTTTAACGAGTTATGTAGTGGGGTTTAGAGTGGGAACATTTCGAAGAAATATGGATGTGGACAAAGGAGATTTTTGTACAATAGATTTGTAAAGTAAGGTTATGATAAAGAGAAAGTTAATTCAGGTAAAACAGCCCCCCATGAACCATGGACCTTGCCGTTGGTGGGGAGGCTTGCGTGTCTCAGCGATACAGATGGCCGTACCGTAGGTGCAACCACAACGGAGGGGTATCTGTTGAGAGGCCAGACAAACGTGTGGTTCCTGAAGAGGGGCAGCAGCCTTTTCAGTAGTTGCAGGGGCAACAGTCTGGATGATTGACTGATCTGGCCTTGCAACATTAACCAAAACGGCCTTGCTGTGCTGGTACTGCGAACGGCTGAAAGCAAGGGGAAACTACAGCCGTAATTTTTCCCGAGGACATGCAGCTTTACTGTATGATTAAATGATGATGGCATCCTCTTGGGTAAAATATTCCGGAGGTAAAATAGTCCCCCATTCGGATCTCCAGGCGGGGACTACTCAGGAGGATGTCGTTATCAGGAGAAAGAAAACTGGCGTTCTACGGATCGGAGCGTGGAATGTCAGATCCCTTAATCGGGCAGGTAGGTTAGAACATTTAAAAAGGGAAATGGATATAGTGGGAATTAGTGACTTTCGGTGGCAGGAGGAACAAGACTTCTGGTCAGGTGACTACAGGGTTATAAACACAAAATCAAAGAGGGGTAATGCAGGAGTAGGTTTAATAATGAATAGGAAAATAGGAATGCGGGTAAGCTACTACAAAGAGTATAGTGAACGCATTATTGTGGCCAAGATAGATACGAAGCCCACACCTACTACAGTAGTACAAGTTTATATGCCAACTAGCTCTGCAGATGATGAAGAAATTGAAGAAATGTACGATGAAATAAAAGAAATTATTCAGTTAGTAAAGGGAGACGAAAATTTAATAGTAATGGGTGACTGGAATTCGAGTGTAGGAAAAGGGAGAGAAGGAAACATAGTAGGTGAATATGGATTGGGGCTAAGAAATGAAAGAGGAAGCCACCTAGTAGAATTTTGCACAGAGCACAACTTAATCATAGCTAACACTTGGTTTAAGAATCATGAAAGAAGGTTGTATACGTGGAAGAACCCTGGAGATACTAAAAGGTATCAGATAGATTATATAATGGTAAGACAGAGATTTAGGAACCAGGTTTTAAATTGTAAGACATTTCCAGGGACAGATGTGGACTCTGACCACAATCTATTGGTTATGACCTGTAGATTAAAACTGAAGAAACTGCAAAAATGTGGGAAATTAAGGAGATGGGACCTGGATAAACTGAAAGAACCAGAGGTTGTACAGAGTTTCAAAGAGAGCATAAGGGAACAATTGACAGGAATAGGGGAAAGAAATACAGTAGAAGAAGAATGGGTAGCTCTGAGGGATGTAGTAGTGAAGGCAGCAGAGGATAAAGTAGGTACAAAGACGAGGGCTGCTAGAAATCCTTGGGTAACAGAAGAAATATTGAATTTAATTGATGAAAGGAGAAAATATAAAAATGCAGTAAATGAAGCAGGCAAAAAGGTATACAAACGTCTCAAAAATGAGATCGACAGGAAGTGCAAAATGGCTAAACAGGGATGGCTAGAGGACAAATGTAAGGATGTATAAGCTTATCTCACTAGGGGTAAGATAGATACTGCCTACAGGAAAATTAAAGAGACCTTTGGAGAGAAGAGAACCACGTGTATGAATATCAAGAGCTCAGATGGCAGCCCAGTTCTAAGCAAAGAAGGGAAGGCAGAAAGGTGGAAGGAGTATATAGAAAGTTTATACAAGGGCGATGTACTTGAGGACAATATTATGGAAATAGAAGAAGATGTAGATGAAGACGAAATGGGAGATACGATACTGCGTGAAGAGTTTGACAGAGCACTGAAAGACCTGAGTCGAAACAAGGCCCCCGGAGTAGACAACATTCCATTAGAACTACTGACGGCCTTGGGAGAGCCAGTCATGACAAAACTCTACCAGCTGGTGAGCAAGATGTATGAGACAGGCGAAATACCCTCAGACTTCAAGAAGAATATAATAATTCCAATCCCAAAGAAAGCAGGTGCTGACAGATGTGAAAATTACCGAACTATCAGTTTATTAAGCCACGGCTGCAAAATACTAACGCGAATTCTTTACAGACGAATGGAAAAACTGGTAGATGCAGACCTCGGGGAGGATCAGTTTGGATTCCGTCGAAATGTTGGAACACGTGAGGCAATACTGACCTTACGACTTATCTTAGAAGAAAGATTAAGGAAAGGCAAACCTACGTTTCTAGCATTTGTAGACTTAGAGAAAGCTTTTGACAATGTTGACTGGAATACTCTCTTTCAAATTCTAAAGGTGGCAGGGGTAAAATACAGGGAGCGAAAGGCTATTTATAATTTGTACAGAAACCAGATGGCAGTCATAAGAGTCGAGGGGCATGAAAGGGAAGCAGTGGTTGGGAAAGGAGTGAGACAGGGTTGTAGCCTCTCCCCGATGTTATTCAATCTGTATATTGAGCAAGCAGTAAAGGAAACAAAAGAAAAATTTGGAGTAGGTATTAAAATTCATGGAGACGAAGTAAAAACTTTGAGGTTCGCCGATGACATTGTAATTCTGTCAGAGACAGCAAAGGACTTGGAAGAGCAGTTGAACGGAATGGACAGTGTCTTGAAAGGAGGATATAAGATGAACATTAATAAAAGCAAAACGAGGATAATGGAATGTAGTCAAATTAAATCGGGTGATGCTGAGGGAATTAGATTAGGAAATGAGACACTTAAAGTAGTAAAGGAGTTTTGCTATTTAGGAAGTAAAATAACTGATGATGGTCGAAGTAGAGAGGATATAAAATGTAGACTGGCAATGGCAAGGAAAGCGTTTCTGAAGAAGAGAAATTTGTTAACATCGAATATAGATTTATGTATCAGGAAGTCGTTTCTGAAAGTATTTGTTTGGAGTGTAGCCATGCATGGAAGTGAAACATGGACGATAACTAGTTTGGACAAGAAGAGAATAGAAGCTTTCGAAATGTGGTGCTACAGAAGAATACTGAAGATAAGGGGGATAGATCACGTAACTAATGAGGAGGTATTGAATAGGATTGGGGAGAAGAGAAGTTTGTGGCACAACTTGACTAGAAGAAGGGATCGGTTGGTAGGACATGTTCTGAGGCATCAAGGGATCACAAATTTAGCATTGGAGGGCAGCGTGGAGGGTAAAAATCGTAGAGGGAGACCGAGAGATGAGTACACTAAGCAGATTCAGAAGGATGTAGGTTGCAGTAGGTACTGGGAGATGAAGCAGCTTGCACAGGATAGAGTAGCATGGAGAGCTGCATCAAACCAGTCTCAGGACTGAAGACAACAACAACAACAACAACAACAGTCAATAACTTTATCCATAACAAAACTTCAGCATATTAGATAATTACGTCGGTAAAAAGTGCAGTCGTTAGGTTTACTACTTTGCGATTGGTTTTTGATGAAAAGCGCGGACTTACGCGGGAGAGTGTTGTTTCGCTATTGGCTGTTGAGTAAACTGACCAGTGGTAAAGCAATATTCTTCGCGCGCCTTTCTCTGCTGCTAGAGAAGATTTAGAGTATTCTAGAGAGGAGTCGGAGCGTAGCCATTAAACAGTTCGGACGTGTGTAGTAGTAGTTCCGATGCAAACGATAAGTTGCCGGATCTAGCAATGTTTTATACATCAAAAGTGTTGTAAAGTGGCGGCATAATTATTCCGATCGCTGTGTAGAAATTTCGGAATTTTTAAGTGAATTTTGTGACGAGAAAATACACACATTCCGTGTGGCATATTCAGCAGGTCGGTGGCTGAGAAACTGTGACTGCATTAGGTACCGACAGACTTAATATTTGTCGAGCATTCTCAATCAAACACAATCTGTATTTTTGTAGCTATTACGTTTTCGGGAAATGCAACACCATAAACTTGCTAACGTCACAGAAAGGGATTGTGAGTGACTGTGTTAAGACTAGCACGGGCTTGGCAGTGATACTTGTTCACTTAAGTTTCAGAATACATTAATAGAGGGCAAAATTTCAAACCTTTTATTCGTGTTTCTCCCGAAACGTAGATCAGTGACTTTAATTGCAGCCTGGTTCACGTCGAAGTACAGTAGGTTCCACTCGGCTTTCCTACTGATGATCTGCTGAGACAATGTTCACGGGTACGTGCAGGTTCGTCGTAAAGGTACGGAAAGAACAGCGCCGCCGCAACAGCTTGCTTACGTCAAGATCGCGTCCCTTGCTTATGATCAAATATTACTCACCCAATAACATCTACATCTACATCTCATTCTACCTGATTACTCTGCAATTAACATTTAAGTGCTTGGCAGAGGGTTCATCAAAACACAATTCATAACATCTACATCCTCATCTACATCTACATGATTACTTTGCAATTCACATTTAACTGCTTGGCAGAGGGCTCATCGAACCACAATCATACTATCTCTCTACCATTCCACTCCCGAACAGCGCGCGGGAAAAACGAACACCTAAACTATTCTGTTCGAGCTCTGATTCCTCTTATTTTATTTTGATGATCATTCCTACCTATGTACGTTGGGTTCAACAAAATATTTTCGCATTCGGAAGAGAATGTTGATGACTGAAATTTCGTAAATACGTCTCGCCGCGACGAAAAACGTCTTTGCTTATAATGACTTCCATCAGAACTCGTGTATCATATCTGCCACACTCTCTCCCCTATTACGTGATAATACAAAGCGAGCTGCCATTTTTTTTGCACCCTTTCGATGGCTTCCGTCAATCCCACCTGTTAAGGATCCCACCCCTAACAGAGGACGAACGAGTGTATTGTAAGTTGTCTCTTTATTGGACTTGTTGCATCTTCTAAGTGTCCTGCCACGAAACGCAACCTTTGGCTCGCCTTCCCACAATATTATCTATGTGGTCTTTACAACTGAAGTTGTTCGTAATTTTAACACCCGGGTACTTAGTTGAATTGCCAGCCTTGAGGATTGTACTATTTATCATCATCATCATCATCATCATCATCATCATTTAAGACTGATTATGCCTTTCAGCGTTCAGTCTGGAGCATAGCCCCTTATAAAACTCCTCCATGATCCCCTATTCAGTGCTAACATTGGTGCCTCTTCTGATGTTAAGCCTATCACTTCAAAATCATTCTTAACCGAATCCAGGTACCTTCTCCTTGGTCTGCCCCGACTCCTCCTACCCTCTACTGCTGAACCCATGAGTCTCTTGGGTAACCTTGCTTCTCCCAAGCGTGTAACATGACCCCACCATCTAAGCCTGGTCATCTTGACTGCTACATCTATACAGTTCATTCCTAGTTTTTCCTTGATTTCCTCATTGTGGACACCCTCCTGCCATTGTTCCCATCTACTAGTACCTGCAATCACCCTAGCTACTTTCATATCCGTAACCTCAACCTTGTTGATAAGGTAACCTGAATCCACCCAGCTTTCGCTCCCATACAACAAAGTTGGTCGAAAGATTGAACGGTGCACAGATAACTTAGTCTTGGTACTGACTTCCTTCTTGCAGAAGAGAGTACATCGTAGCTGAGCGCTCACTGCATTAGCTTTGCTACACCTCGTTTCCAGTTCTTTCACTATGGTGCCATCCTGTGAGAATATGCATCCTAAGTACTTGAAACTGTCCACCTGTTCTAACTTTGTTCCTCCTATTTGGCACTCAATCCGTTTATATTTCTTTCCCACTGACATTACTTTCGTTTTGGAGATGCTAATCTTCATACCATAGTCCTTACATTTCTGATCTAGCTCTGAAATATTACTTTGCAAACTTTCAATCGTATCTGCCATCACAACTAAGTCATCCGCATATGCAAGACTGCTTATTTTGTGTTCACATACCTTAATCTCACCCAGCCAGTCTATTGTTTTCAACATATGATCTATAAATAATATGTACAACAGTGGAGACAGGTTGCAGCCTTGTCTTACCCCTGAAACTACCAGAACCATGAACTCAATTTACCGTCAACTCTAACTACTGCCTGACTATCCATGCAAAGACCTTTTATTGCTTGCAAAAGTTTGCCTCTTATTTCATAATCTCGTAGAACAGACAATAACTTCCTCCTAGGAACCCGATCATATGTACTATTTATCGAGTAATCGAATTCGAACGGATTTCTTTTGGAACTCATGTGGATCACCTCGCACTTTTCGTTATTTAGCGTCAACTGCCACCTGCCACACCATACAGCAATCTTTTCTAATTCGCTTTGCAACTGATACTGGAACAGCAGAGATCCCAGGACGCTTCCCTGGGGAACACCTAATATCACTTCAATTTTACTCGATGATTTGCCGTCTATTACTACGGACTGCGACCTTCCTGACAGGAAATCACGAATCCAGTCGCACAACTGAGACGATACCCCATAGGCCCGCAGCTTGATTAGAAGTCGCTTGTGAGGAACGGTGTCAAAAGGTTTCCGGAAATGTAGAAATACGGAATCAACTTGAGATCCCCTGTCGATAGCGGCCGTTTCTTCGTGCGAATAAAGAGCTAGCTGCGTTGCACAAGAACGATGTTTTCTGAAACCATGCTGATGACGTATCAATAGATCATTCCCTTCGAGGTGATTCATAATGTTTGAATAGAATATATGCTCCAAAACCCTACTGCAAACCGACGTCAATGATATAGGTCTGAAGTTCGATGGATTACTCCTACTACTATTCTTAAACACTGGTGCGACCTGCGCAATTTTCCAATCTGTAGCACAGATCTATCGGTGAGCGAGCGGTTGTGTATGATTGCTAAGTAGGGAGCTATTGTATCATCGCAAGAGCATTCCAGTTTCAGAAATAAAGATGCAGACACAGTAATTAGTATGACGAGCCAGCTGCGATGTTCAATAAAACACAAGACGTAGCGCGTGACACAGGTGACTTCTCCAGTTGCAGGCGGCGGCCGCTTCGTGGTGACGAGCACCGGCGACCTGCTGGTGAGGCGGGCCACGGCGTCGGACGCCTCCTCCCGCTACAGCTGCCTCACGCTGCACGCACTCACCGGGGAGCGGCGCAGGAGCACCCCGGCGCAGCTGCTCACCGTCACAGGTGAGCTGTCCCAAAGCACGGGATGAGTTAACCTGACAGACGTCCAAAATTGTGGTACGCAACGTAATTAAGTTTTCGTCCAGATTCTGAGGGTACTGGTGTGTAGTACCTGTAAGCGGTTGTTCTTTGGAGGGCGACAATGCCCAGTGGTGCAGAGAGTCGCAAGCAGAGGCAGTTGTTGAGAGGCTGTGGAAGGTGTACGCTGCGTGAGCCAGAGGCGGTTGCGTAGCGAAGGATTTACCTCTATGTTTAATAGTAGTTCAAAAATGGTTCAAATGGCTCTGAGCACTATGGTACTTAGCTGCTGTGGTCATCAGTCTCCTAGAACTTAGAACTACTTAAACCTAACTAACCTTAGGACAGCACACACATCCATGACGGAGGCAGGATTCGAACCTGCGACCGTAGCGGTCACGCGTTTCCAGACTGTAGCGCCTAGAACCGCACGGCCACTCCGGCCGGCTTAATAGTAGCGGCACACAGTTTGAATAATAGTGTGTTTACGTTTGTGCAGTGTGATAAAAGAAATAAATTAAATTTTACCAGTTCTTAATGCGTCTCCATCAGTTAGTACCATACCACTGCATTTAACAATGAAGGAAGTCTCCATATACACGGTCAACTAAAACAAGAGGATTGTAACATAATTAATCATTAATTAACCAATATAAGCTCCCGTCTCCTTGGAGATTATACAGGTTAATTAATGATTATTCTACATCTACATCTACATTTATACTCCGCAAGCCACCCAACGGTGTGTGGCGGAGGGCACTTTACGTGCCACTGTCATTACCTCCCTTTTCTGTTCAAGTCGCGTATGGTTCGCGGGAAGAACGACTGTCTGAAAGCCTCAAATCTCTCTAATTTTACATTCGTGATCTCCTCGGGAGGTATAAATAGGGGGAAGCAATATATTCAGTACCTCATCCAGAAACGCACCCTCTCGAAACCTGGCGAGCAAGCTACACCGCGATGCAGAGCGCCTCTCTTGCAGAGTCTGCCACATGAGTTTGCTAAACATCTCCGTAACGCTATCACGCTTACCAAATAACCCTGTGACGAAACGCGCCGCTCTTCTTTGTATCTTCTCTATCTCCTCCATCAATGTTACTGGTAAAATTTAATTTATTTCCTTTATCACACTGCACAAACATAAACACAATATTATTCAAACTGTGCGCCACTACTATTAAACATAGAGATAAATTAAGTGAAACAACAAGTTCCATGTTACCAGTCACTATTTTATTTATTTCCACGACTCGTTTCGAAGGTTTAAACCTCCATCATCGGGTGTATTTACATTAGTAAGTATTACATTTGTGTTACGATTTTTGGAGGAACTTGTGACACTGCCTAGTGGAGAAACAAGACACTATTTCAGAATATGGTTTAGGATTACTTTTGACAAAAAAATTAAACTGATATCTAATGGTAAACATTAAATAAGTAAACTACAGTACCTTCAGTGGTCACAGGTTCGTTTTGCTGTCGTAACACATCACATGTACTCTTGAGACAATTTCTATTGAAGTGTATGTGTTGTGTCGTCATTGCGACCTTGTCTGCACTGTTTTTGTACTCTAAAATAGCCTTGATTGCCTGACTAGGCAGATTAACTTTAAATGCGAACATTTTAAACTTGTTGTTTCATTTAATGTCAATAACATTCACGGTAAAGCCTAACTTAAAAATGTTCGCATTTAAAGTAAAAATAGAGATAAATCCTTCGCTACGCAACCGCCTTTGGCTCACGCAGCGTACACCTTCCACAGCCTCTCAACAACTGCCTCTGCTTGCGACTCTCTGCTCCACTGGGCATTGTCGCCCTCCAAAGAACAACCACTTACAGATACTACGCACCAGTACCCTCACAAGATCAAATGCAAGCAAGACCCCACTGGACTGCATATACACACATCAACATAAGATTTGTATCACCCCAGTTCCCAGAACTCCTGAAGACAGACGTTGACTGTGGATATTGTATAACAGACACAGTCGTTTTGACTGTTCAGAGAAGACACTAACACTGCCCAAAGATGTAAACAACCATGCACGAACAGCGCCTATTAGCCGGACGGGGTCCGACAGCCGCTCAGTTCCAGTCATTCCACCAGGAAAGAGATACACGGCTAGTATTGTCTGTAGGTCAATCATGCCTAGACGGTCAATAACGCTGTTCGATCGCGTCCGCATTGTTACTTTGTGCCAGGAAGGGTTCTCAACAAAAGTGTCCAGGCGTCTCGGAGTGAATCAAAGCAATGTTGTTCGGACATGGAGGAGACATAGAGAGACAGTAACTGTCGATGACATGCCTCGCTTAGGCCGCCCAAGAGCTACTACTGCAGTGGATGACGGCTACGTCGGAGGAACTCTGGCAGCAACGCCACAATGTTGAATAATGCTTTTCGTGCAGCCACAGGACGCCGTGTTACGACTCATACTGTGCGCAATAGGCTGCATGATAGGCAACTTCACTCCCGACGTCCATGGCGAGGTCCATCTTTGCAACCACGACTCCATGTACGGCGGTACAGATGGGCCCATCAACATGCCGAATGTATCTCTCGCGATTGGCACCACGTTCTCTTCATCGATGACTGTCGCATACGCCTTCAACTAGACAGTTGTCGGAGACGTGTCTGGAGGCAACCCGGTCAAGCTGAACGCCTTAGACGCACTGTCCAGAGCGTGCAGCAAGGTGGAAATTCCCTGCTGTTTTGAGGTGGCATTATGTGGGGCCGACGTACGCCGCTGGTGGTCACGGAAAGCGCCGTAATGGTTGTACGATACCTGAACGCCATCCTCCGACCGCTAGGTAACAGCGAAGAAACAATGGGTAACAGGAGAAGTGATTCATCGACGAAAGAATGAAGTACAAAAACGTTCAGAGAATTTCAGGAATAGACCTACAGAAATACAAGCGACGTAGGAATGAAATAAACAGGAATTGCAGTGAAGCTAAGACGAAATGGCTACATGAAGAACATGAACAATGATTGTCGGAAGAACTGACACAACGTACAGAAAAGTTAAAACAACCATCGGTGATATTAAAAGCAAGGGCGGTAACTTATGGGTGCAATGGGAATTCTGCAGTTAAATGCGGAGCAAAGATCGAATTCGTGGATAGAGTACACTGATGGCCTCTATGTGCGTGGAGACTCGTCTGTTGGTGAGATGGAAGAAGAAGCAGGAGTTGTAGAGGAAGAGATAAAGGTTCTACTATTAGAGTCAGAATTTAAAAGAGGTTCGGACAACCTACGTTCAAATAAGGTAAAGGGGATAAATAACATTCCACAAGAATTTCCGAAATCATTGGGGTAAGTGCCAACCAAACGACTATTCAAGTTGTTGTGTAAAGTGTACGAGACTTTCGGGAAAACGTTATCCACACAATTCCAAACAGAGCAAGATCAGGCAAAATGCAGGAATTATCACACAATCAGCTTATCAGCTCATACATTCAAGTTGCTGAGAGGAATAATGTGCAGAAAAATGGAAAAAAATTCTAGTTCTATTAGATGACTATCAGCTTAGCTTTAGAAGAGGTAACGGAACCAGAGAGGCATTTCTGACGTTGCGGTTGATAATGAAAGCAAGACTGAAGAAAAATCAAGGCACGTTCATAGGTTCTGTGAACTGGAAATAGCTTTTAACGATGTAAAATGGTGCAAGATGTTCGAATTCTGAGAAAAATATGGGTAATCTATAGATAGAGACGGATACTATACAATATGTACAAGAACGAGGGGACAACAAGACTGGAAGATCAAGAACGGAGTGTTCGGATTAAAAAGGGTGTGTCCCAGGGAGGTAGTCTTTGGACTCTGCTGTTCGATTTATTCATCGAAGAAGCAATGACAAAAATAAAAGAGTGGAATTAAAATTCAAGGTGAGAGGTTATCACCGATAAAGTTTGCTGATGAGACTGCTATGCTCAGTGACAATGTAGAAGAATTACAGGATGTGTTGGATGGAATGAACTGGGAGTACAGAATATGGATTGATAGTAAACCGAAAAAAGACAAAAGTAATGAGAAGTAGCAGAATGAGAACATCGAGAAACTTAATATCAGAAATGGGAATCACGGAGCTAAGAAATTCTGCTACCTGAACAGGAAAATAACTCCTGGTGGATGAAGCAAGGAGGACATAAAAAGGAGACTATCACTGTGTAAGAGGGCATTCCTGCCCGAAAAAATGTCTTCCTAATATTAAATATGGGCCTTAATATGAGGAAGAAATTTCTGAGAATGTGCATTTAGAGTACAGCATTGTGTGACAGTGAAACGTGGACAACGGAAAAACCGGAACAGAGGAGGATCGAAGCTTTTGAGGTGTGGTACTACAGGAGAATGTTGAAAATTTGCTGGACTGATAAGGCAAGAAACTGAGAGGTTGTGCGCAGAATCGGCGAGGAAACAGTATATGGAAAACAATGAGAAGAAGAAGAGACAAAATGAGATGACTTCTATTAAGACATCATAATACTAGAGGGAACTGTAGAGGGAAAAAACCTGTAGAGGAAGACAGACCCTGGAATACATCCAGGAAAGAAATGGGAATCTAAATTGCAATTGGTACTCTGAGAAGGATGGCGCATGAGATGAATCAATGGCCGGCGGTCAGAAGAGTGATGACACTTAGAAGCCACTTTATGGAGGTTATCGCACGGTCTCCAGAAAGGTCAATTGATTTTTTTGAGGTGATTGACTACTTGCAACTGTTCGATCTCGTAATTGCAAGTATTTGTTATCTCATGTATACATCTAACAGGGCATTTGATGTTAAATGCATAGTGTCTCTTGTCATTTATTTACGCCACAGAATCTGAAGATGGTGATTACACGAACACGCCACGTCCCTGAAACTAAAAAATAGCTGTGATGAGTAATTTCCTGAGTATCACAGAACGCTGAAGGGATTATTAGTCTGCATGATTTGTCTTCATAAGTGTCACTCGGATATTTCATCAACTGCGATAATTATTATTTAGAACACGTTGTATCTGCTCGCGTTGGACGCATGAATCGAGTAATCGGAAATCCACGTTGCCGGAAGTGATGTTGTCAAAATTAAACTCCTCATATTGAGATTTATTGAATTTTTACCAGTACCGAATGAACAAATTACAGACTCTACGACTATCCATTCATGCGGTGGTATAAGGGACACGACCACGCAGTGGAAGTTAATTTGACATTTTTTCCGATATGAGGAAAAGTCTCCGATATTGGATTTTTTAATTAAACCTCGTAATTAAAGTTTCTAAGCTTAAATCCCTATCCACAGTTCCTTCTTTCGACGGCAGTGATATTTAATTTGCAACACGGGTGCGGCATTAGCTGATCAGATTCTCAAGCCAACCTCTGAGTCGCCTAGAGTACTCTGGACATGTGTCGTCCAGTGAGATGTCAGTGCTGAAACACGGGCTACGCTACATATTTTGATGCCCAAAGACCCTGTAATTATTCGATGTTGTTTGTTAGTGACAAAGGTCAAAAGCAACCTAGACGCTTTCGTGTTTTACTGAAGATTACTACACCCATTCGTGTTAGCATCAGAAAATTATGCATGAGCGAAGCACTGCTTTTTTTCTTTTTTTAGTAATTTCTCATTCTATTTGCTTTCTTTTGTTCGATGTGTGATACAAAAATTACCTGTCGACTTCATACGTAGCATACTGATTGCATTTGCAAGACTGATAATAAGCACCTACATCTACATCCATACTCCGCAAGCCACCTGACGGTGTGTGGCGGAGGGTACCTCTATCGGTTCTCTCTTCTATTCCAGTCTCGTATTGTTCGTGGAAAGAAGGATTGTCGGTATGCGTCTGCGTGGGCTCCAATCTCTCTGACCTTATCCTCATGGTCTCTTCGCGAGATATACGTGGGAGGGAGCAATATACTGCTTGACTCCTCGGTGAAGGTATGTTCTCGAAACTTCAACAAAAGCCCGAACCGAGCTACTGACCGTCTTTCTTGCAGAGTCTTCCACTGGAGTTTATATGTTATCTCCGTAACGCTCTCGCGCTTAATAAATGATACTTTAACAAAGCGCGCTGCTCTCCTTTCGATCTTCTCTATCTCTTCTATCAACCCTAACTGGTACGGATCCCAACCCGTGAGCAGTATTCAAGCAGTGGGCGAACAAGCGTACTCTAACCTACTTCCTTTGTTTTCGGATTGCATTTCCTTAGGATTCTTCCAATGAATTTCAGTATGGCATCTGCTTTACCGACGATTAATTTTATATGGTCATTCCATTTTAGATCACTCCTAATGCCTACTCCCAGATAATTTATGAAATTAACTGCTTCCAGTTACTGACATGCTATATTGTAGCGGAATGGTAAAGGATCTTTCTTACTATGTATTCGCATTGAGATTCAATTGCCATTCCCTCCACTATGCGTCAATTGGTTGCAGATCCTTCTACAATTCAGTACAATTAACCATTGTTACAACCTCTCGATATACTACAGCATCATCCGCAAAAAGCCTCAGTGAACTTCCGATGTCATCCACAAGGTCATTTATGTATATTGTGAATAGCAACGGACCTACGATACTCCCCTGCGGCACACCTGAAATCACTCTTACTTCGGAAGACTTCTCTCCATTGAGAATGATATGCTGCGTTCTGTTATCTAGAATCTCTTCAATCCAATCACAAAATTGGTGTGATAGTTCATGAGCTCTTACTTTGTTCATTAAACGACTGTGGGGAACTGTATCAAACGCCTTGCGGCAGTCAAGAAACACGGCATCTACCTCGGAACCCATGTCTTTGGCCCTTTGAGTCTGGGTTTCTCACCATCCTCTTTCTCGAAACCCATGCTGATTCCTACAGAGTAGATTTCTAGTCTCGAGAAAAGTCATTATACTCGAACATAATACGTGTTCCAAAATTCTACAACTGATCGACGTTAGAGATATAGGTCTATAGTTCTGCACATCTGTTCGACGTCCCTTCTTGAGAACGGGGATGGCCTGTGCCCTTTTCCAATCCTTTGGAACGCTTCGCTCTTCTAGAGACCTACGGTACACCGCTGCAAGAAGGGTGGGGGGGGGGGGGGGGGGGGCAAGTTCCTTCGCATACTCTGTGTAAAATCGAACTGGTATCCCATCACGTCCAGCGGCCTTTCCTCTTTTGAGCGTTTTTAATTGTTTTTCTATCCCGCTCTCATCTATTTCGATGTCTACCATTTTGTCATCTGTGCGAGAATGTAGAGAAGGAACTACAGTGCAGTCTTCCTCTGTGAAACAGCTCTGGAAGAAGACATTTAGTATTTAGGCCTTTAGTCTGTCATCCTCTGTTTCATACCATTTTGGTCGCAGAGTTTCTGGACATTTTGTTTTGATCCACCTACCGCTTTGACATAAGACCAAAATTTCTTAGGATTTTCTGCCAAGTCAGTACATGGAACTTTACTTTCGAATTCATTGAACGCCTCTCGCATAGCCCTCCTCACACTACTTTCACTTCATGTAATTTTTGTTTGTCTGCAAGGCTTTGGCTATGTTTATGGTTCAATGGCTCTGAGCATTAGTCTGGAACCGCGCGACCGCTAAGGTAGCAGATTCGAATCCTGCCTCAGACATGGTTGTGTGTTATGTTCTTAGGTTAGTTATGATTAAGTAGTTCTAAGTTCTAGGGGACTGATGACCTCTGATGCTAAATCCCGTAGTGGTCAGAGCCGTTTGAACCATAGTCTTGCTAACCAGCTTAAATATTAGGTTTCACAGGTAGCTGACTCAGCTATGTCAACAGGCTTACACTTTACACTTCATTTCCCACTTTATTCTTTGCCCACTACTATTCCGTATGCGGAAATGCTACGCTGTCCTTTTAACTCGCCAGTAATTATCAGAATAGCTATTTACAATGCTACGTTCTTTTTTCTTTTTTTTTTCAGAAGCGACTGGGGGCATGCCGCCGCGCTTGACGCAGCTGTCTGTGACGTCACTGACGGTGGATCAGGGACAGCACGTGACGTTGGGCTGCGCCGCCCAGGGACACCCACCACCTACCTTCTCGTGAGTTTCAGCACGACAACGCACTCCTGTCCTGTTGAGCTCCTAACGCGTTCTGTGCAAGCCATCTGGAAGGGTTGTCGAAGGATTAATCATGCGATTCGTAGGAAATTTCCTGGCAGATTAAAACTGTGTGCCGGACCGAGACTCGAACTCGGGACCTTTGCCTTTCGCAGGCAAGTGCTCTACCAACTAAGCTACCCAAACACGACTCACCCCCTCTCCCCACAGCTTTACTTCCGCCAGTACCTCGCCTCCTACCTTCCAAACTTTACAGAAGCTCTCCTGCGAACCTTGCAGAACTAGCACTCCTGAAAGAAAGGATATTGCGGGGACATGGCTTAGCCACAGCCTGGGGGATGTTTCCAGAATGAGATTTTCACTCTGCAGCGGAGTGTGCGCTGATATGAAACTTCCTGGCAGATTAAAACTGTGTGCCGGACCGAGACTCGAACTCGGGACCTTTGCCTTTCGCGGCAAAGTGCTCTACCAACTGGGCTACGCAAGCACGACTCACGCCCCCTCCTCACAGCTTTACTTCCGCCTGTAGCTCGCCTCCTACCTTCCAAACACTCCGCTCCTGAGTGAAAATCTCATTCTGGAATGCGATTCGTATTTCAATCCAGAGGCTACTTTGACGTGGTTTAAATGCTTTGAGGCAGACTACCATAATCGATCAAATGGTTATGAGCTTGACTGGGAGTTTCGGAAGGCATTGAGAACTGAATGGGAGTCAGTGCAAATTTCGAATATTCGGATCCTTGGGAGGGGGGTGGGGATGTTTCCTGAAATCCGAAGATAATATGACACTCGGGACTGCTTTCCCTGCACGGAATATTCAGAAAGTTTCCTCTGACGTCTCTGTAACACTTCTGGGGGAAAGGGTTGGTGGGGGGTGGGGTGGAGGGGGGCGGCAGGCTGCAGTCCCAAGGACTCTTCCACAGTGGATTCGCTCTGCCCACCAGCAACGTCCATGAGTGGAAAACAAGCCAAATATCCTGCACCAATTTCAGTATGATTGTTCTGGGTGTGGGACTGCGTCATAATGTGTTAAACTTCTATCGTCTCAGCAGCTGGTGCAGTTAACCATCATCATGGCGACAACCTGCTGATTTGTGGTTGGTGCCTTATATACACTATGGAGCCACTATCCCTCAAGTTGATAGCGACTTGGCGTTGCATTTTATTTTTTTGACGTTAAAATTATCGTTTACCGTTCTGGGTATGCATAGAACTTCAATTTAAAATAGTATTTTACTGAAATTTGTGATGAAAGCAATAAAGAATTGGCTTACTGTACGTAGTTCCATTGAAATCATATGGAAAGATTTGCTGAGGCAGTTCACATATAGACACGAAGTAGTTGCAAGGGTAATGTGTACTGTATATCCTCAAACCTCATGTTGGTAACTGTTTGAAAAAATTATGTATACTACAACAGCGTAACAATATATATAGTCAAATATAAAGCTTGATATGAAAAATCGGACACAATTTGGGAGTAATAGTAGCAGTCGTAAATATAGCACTAGGAACAGAAATAGTATCCACTATCAACAATTTAAGCTTACGCTTGCACAGAAGAGGCCATAAATCTGTTAGAACAACCGGAGATATACCTCCACAAAATCGAGAAAACCAGAATCTATGTTAAATGAACAAACAGATTTAGTAAGCCATAATTATTTCAGTAATTTTAAAGACCTATTTTAAAGTTTTTTCCTGCATATGTGAGTTGTTTAACAGTTATATAGTTAGCGTTACGAATAAATTCACCTTTAACAACACCACGTACAGAAACATCTATGACGTGTTTAAAAACATGTGTGTGCAAATGTGCCTCTAGAATGAAGTGACATGTACGAAGACGACGGAGAAAAGAATGTCTGCTGGTGCTAAAACGTTACAAAGGCTTTTCTTGGTTTATGTGGTAAGTTTACACTGTTCATCTTTTCCACTGCTTCGCAGATATTTTCCGCGTTTGACTTACTAAATTCATAACCAAACAATAAACCTTTTCGTGACAGGTAATATGCATTACACCTCATTCAAGACAAGAAATAATGAATGTATTAAGAGAAATTACACCTCATGATGGACCGACAGGGTCCGAAATGCACCGTGTACTTAATAAAACACGAAAAGTTGTGTCTGAAGGCGTTTTTTAACACACGCCTCCGCGTATTAAATACAGTCACGTTTGAAACTGTGAAATATGGATAAAATTAAAAAGTTATAACTATTAGTCATAGCAGCAGTGCTAATTTTTTTCGTTTTTAAATAAACATTTTAAAATAAGAGTAATTTTTATTCGTAAAATTTGCGTTGGATTGGTGTATTGCGTTATTACAGAAAACGCGAAAGGCGATCACTGCTGTTTTAATAACAATGCCGACAGAAACGGGAAACTAACACATGGCACAGGAATTCCTAAATGATTGCTCAGACAATAATGTCCTCCTTGCCGTGTCTCATGGCTGAGGTACACGTGTGCATATGCAGTGTGCAAGACTCGCCCCAACATAGTCTGCCGGCCAGAGTGGCCGAGCGGTTCTAGGCGCTACAGTCTGCAACCGCGAGACCGCTACGGTCGCAGGTTTGAATCCTGCCTCGTGCGTGGGTGTGTGTGATGTCCTTAGGTTAGTTAGGTTTACTTAGGACCAAGTTCTAGGGGACTAATGACCTTAGCAGTTAAGTCCCATACTGGTCAGAGCCATTTGAACCATTTCGCACATATTTTCAGCGTTTGACCTAAGAAATTCATAACCTAACAGTAAACCTTTTCGCGACAGGATTATGCGTTTTACCTCATTCAAGAGAAGAAATAAAGCATGTATTAAGACAAGTTACACCTCATGATGGCCCCACATGGTCCGAAAAGCATCGTGTACTTAATAAAACACGAGAGGTTGTGACCGAAGGCGTTTTTTTTAATTCATACCTCCAGTGTAACGGTTATTTCGCTTTTTTAATCGGTTATTAGTAAAAAGAATGAAGAAAGACCTGTTATAACTGTGGAAAACACCGGTTACCCAGAACTAAAATACCGATATCGTCTTTAAAAGGTTCCGTTTTTGTCGGCCCTACATTGGTGGCTATGTTCAAAAAATGGTTCAAATGGCTCGAAGCACTAGTCTATGGACTTAACATCTGAGGTCATCAGTCCCCTATGCTTAGAACTACTTCAATCTAACTAACCTAAGGACATTACACACATCAATGCCCGAGGCAGGATTCGAACCTGCGACCGTAGCAGCAGCGCGGTTCCGGACTGAAGTGCCTAGGACCGCTCTGCCACAGCTGCCGGTGGTCATGTTCAAAGCGCCTCTTGGGGTGCCCGTACGATTCTTCACCGAGGGCGCCGACTCCGATAGCATCGATAACCTCGATAACCTACACTGGCACACATTTGTTTATTTTTAACAGACCATCGGAAGTTAATTTATGTGCAGCCTTCATATTAAATCACCAACTGGTGAAATAACGTCACTGCCATTCTCTACCTCGTTCCCTGCGGCATACATACGCTTTCTCCAGCGGGCATCAAAAGCGGCCCTGCGCCGCGTACAGCGAACACGGACGCCGGCGGGACCACACCCACCCCGCTCGCCCTGGCCCCACTGACACGGCCGTCGACGCCGCGGCTTCCGGAGCGTGATGCACGGCGCAGCGCCCTTTTATCTGCCGGTCGGGGCGCCGCTTCCGTTCCGGTGGCGGTCGTTATTCCAGCGCCGCAATAAACCTGCGAAAAGCTAACCGCGGTTTTATTCTCACCCCACTGCCCCGTCCACTAGCGCGCCTCTGCTCTTTTTCGGGGCGCAGCCATAAAATACCAGCCGCCGAGCGGCTGAAAAGTGCTCCGAATTTACAAGAGGCAGCCCCCCGCACCCGGGCGTATTTTTTTTATTGTCTCCCCAGCCAGCGGCTGTGTGCGCCAATCGCTACGGGATCGCCATGGCAGACAATTCCCGACTAATCGCCGCCCTCTCTGAGTGCGTTGTCGACCCCTCTCTGCGACCTGTTCCAAACAAACACGAGCCCAGTTTGTGGCGTCCGCAGATCACTGCAGACCTCCTCTCACGAGCTTCCCTGTCCTTTACGCTGCAGTTCTTATTTCAAGTAGAGTTTTTCCAAGACATCAAATGCTATTGCTACCATACGATTTCTAGCATTTGTAGACTTAGAGAAAGCTTTTGACAATGTTGACTGGAATACTCTCTTTCAAATTCTGAAGGTGTCAGGGGTAAAATACAGGGAGCGAAAGGCTATTTACAAAAACCAGATGGCAGTTATAAGAGTCGAGGGACATGAAAGGGAAGCAGTGGTTGGGAAGGGAGTGAGACAGGGTTGTAGCCTCTCCCCGATGTTATTCAATCTGTATATTGAGCAAGCAGTAAAGGAAACAAAAGAAAAATTCTGAGTAGGTATTAAAATCCAGGGAGAAGAAATAAAAACTTTGAGGTTCGCCGATGACATTGCAATTCTATCACAGTCAGCAAAGGACTTGGAAGAGCAGTTGAACGGAATGGACAGAGGGTATAAGATTAACATCAACAAAAGCAAAGCGAGGAAAATGGAATGTAGTCGAATTAAGTCGGGTGATTCTGAGGGAATCAGATTAGGAAATGAGACAATGTAGTAAAGGAGTTTTGCTATTTAGGGAGCAAAATAACTGATGATGGTCGAAGAAGAGAGGATATAAAATGTAGACTGGCAATGGCAAGAAAAGCGTCTCTGAAGAAGAGTAATTTGTTAATATCGAGTATAGATTTAAGTGTCAGGAAGTCGCTTCTGAAAGTATTTGTATGGAGTGTAGCCATGTATGGAAGTGAAACATGGACGATATATAGTTTAGACAAGAAGAGAATAGAAGCTTTCGAAATGTGGTGCTACAGAAGAATTCTGAAGATTAGATGGGTAGATCACATAACTAATGAGGAGGTAATGGATAGAATTGGGGAGAAGAGGAGTTTGTGGCACGATTTGACGAGAAGAATGGACCGGTTGATAAAACATGTTCTGAGGCATCAAGGGCTCACAAATTTAGCATTGGAGGACAGCGTAGAGGGTAAAATTCGTAAAGGGAGACCAAGAGATGAATACACTAAGCAGATTCAGAAGGATGTAGGTTGCAGTAGATACTGGGAGATGAAGAAACTTGCACAGGATAGGGTAGCATGGAGAGCTGCATCAAACCAGCCTATGGACTGAAGTCCACAACAACAATAAGTAAAGAGTAGCTTCTGAGCCGTGCGTGGCTCCTGTTCCTGCCATCATGTATTTTGCACCCTGTTTTTAACGTACTTCCACGTCACTACGTTAGTTTAAATCACTACTGTCGCCGAGTTGCTGCTTTGACTGACCTTGAGTGGCGTTAGCAGAGCGTATCGATATATTCCCTCCCGTAGTATCTTTGCTGGACTGCTATTACTTTCCGGTCGTTGTCTGTCGTAAGCGATTTCGCGTCGGAGTTCGGCTTGCGAGTTCGGGCCTGCAAGTCAGTTGGAACGTGTCTGGAACGCAGTCCGGACCTGCCAGTCGGGGAGCTGAAGTGCGGCACTAGTGCAGCCTGCTTGGAGCATCTAACAACCCTACCACAACAAAGGTCAAAATTTAATAATGATTGTGGTGTTGCTCACGCTGTTAAATACTGCATTTTCGGGCAACAACAAAGTTGTTATGTGGCAGGTGTCATTAGAGCACAGTTAATAAAGTTAATAAACTAGGCACTCATCTTTTCGTGTTTCCCACGCTGGTCTCGTTGTAAAATCATGGCTCAATCGTCGAAAATCTAGGTGGTTATGATTCCAAGCTCGGATGCAAAGAGGCCTAGGTTTTGTTCAGCTATATATTTTGTAGATGCGCTTCACAAACCATTCTTGAAGATTAAACCTTTCAAAGTTAGCACAATAGTGATGTAAAAAAAATAATCAGCTCTCCGAATTTAAGTTACACTTCCTTTTAGTTGCTTTTATTGCAATAGCACGTAACACACAAAACATCACTTCACAATACAAAACATACTTGAAAACATCTTCCTCACAGTCACTGTAAAAGTTCACATTTTATAAGCTGACTACAATATGCGTCTTTCCAATATGACGACCAAGACTTGACTTTTTCAAGGTCCGACTCTAACATACTAATAATTGCTTACGCGCAGAAAAATCAGAGTTACAAGTACGTCAAAGATCATAGTAACAAAGGAAAGAATACACATAAGAATAATATCATTGCAATATAAACATATCGATGTATCAAAGTACCCCTACATTAATGAAATCAAATATGAATGTTGTCTCAAAAATATGTTAACTACTTCACAGAAAAACAGTAGAATATTGCTGGTATCGAAAGGTTCAGTTGAGGTGCCGTAATGGTTGTGTAACTCAAGTACCATTACAAGCAGCAGTGAGGTCTGCGTCGATATGGCCCACCCGACCATTGTCGCCACGCATCTCTTGAGCCGGACCACGGTCTTGGTGGATTGTCGGTCGGTCGTCCAACCGGACGACGCTTTTTGGCTCGCCGATCGTTCATGAGTCGGCTGTTTGTGTGTGCATCGACTCCCTATTTGTCTTTGTGTGTGCTCAGTTACTGTCGGGCATCGTTCAGGTCTTCGTGCAAGTCTTTGTCAGGTTGTATGTGTAGTTCGCGTTATTTCCTTTGTCAAGTTAGTTTAAATGTTGTCGGGGTACTGCCTCTGAGAGGTCGGTAGTCTCATCGGTCGACGTGTAACTGGTTCTCCGAGCGCTTCTGGGCCCCTTCAATTACCATCTTGTGGAACGTGGGTCGGTCCTTTCCTGGTGCAGGGATGTCGCTTAGCCCGTGGGCGTGTTTCCTCTGCATGGTTGGGTCCGAGCCAGTATTTCCGCCGTCGTATGTTTCGAAGCGAGTGGGAGACGCACCAGCAGTGCAGTCGCGACGGACCAACAGGCAGTCGGTCGGTTGCTGCGGACCAGGGAAGATATCCCCGCGCGGTGCAGTCGCTGGGTCCTCTGCCGGTCCGTGCGCAGTGTGTGTGTGGAGCTGTCCTATCGCTACCAGCTTCGTGACGACCCAGGACGTCAGAGTTGAGTAGTGGTTTCAGGTACCCAAGCCACGTCCTTACATGCTGTGTGGCTCGTTTCGGTGTTTCGCTGTTGGGGAGATTCTGTGTCTGAATTCTCATGTACCCATTGATGGCAAGCAAGTCTTTTTTGTCGGTCGGTCCGTTTCTGTCCCCTGGTTGGGTTCCGATGGATCAAGTATAGTTTGGCTCACCACCTGTCTTGCCTAACTGAACAAGAGCAGACCGACCTCCCTGGACGCGTCTGAGTGCCACCGATGTTTAATTATCCGTTGTCAGCTACCTTAAAAGTAAGGCTTCTGGTTATGTTTTTAATTTTCTTTAAAATTTTGCAAAATTAATTTTTAAATTTATTTTTCAGGCTTAGACATTTCGGTCTTCTGCTTTTGAAATATTATGGTAATATATTTTAAAATTTTGAAACTCGATTGTGACCTTCAGCCATTGGTATTGCACCTTGCTTATGTATGTTCTATCTGCTTAGCCTTAAGGCTTTCCACGCAGCCGTGATAGGTTTTCTTATTTCATTGATTTGTCTCTTTAATTGCATTTTAATCTTGTTGATTTGTTAAGATTTCTTGTTTAGAAACTGACCTTTTCACAATCCTATTACCTGTTCTGTCCAGTGAGTTTAGCTGGCGTATCAGCATCCATAAATGGAGGGTGACTTGAGCAAACCGAAACAATTCCATCGTTGCCCCCCCCCCCATCTCACTATATGCAGAAAGCTTGTTTGGCGGTCGAAAATATAGTTCTAGCAAATCGGAATTTATTGAGTTGGGATTGAAGAAGTTACATACAGGTGGGGAAGATTCACGTGTGTGTGGACTTGGTCAAAATGTTGACATATTTCCCTACGGCTAGAGACCGCATTGTGTTTTGTCCATATTCCTCCAGAATTTCATGGTAGAGCTATGAACAATTTACAGGTTTTGCCCACAGGGGTCGTACTTTGGAGTATGTTTCCACTCGCCATGCCACTTCAGTCACACACTGTGCTGCACCTGTTACCCACACCGCGGCAGGAGTGAATTCCCAATGGTCTTAGCGTGGCACTACAAGTTTAAGTTCCTTTTTTGAAGTTCCTACGTAAGTCGTTTGTTTCTTATTGCTCTGTCCTCTGAATTAATTAATACATTTATTTTTAACGTACTTCCATTTATTAGTTCCCGTCGACAATATCTCATTTTAATAGCAACGGTATTGAATAAAACTCCATTTACTCAAGATTTTCTCAACATCCGCTCCCAGCACTCTTCTATACTCAGCAGTAAAGGAAACAAAAGAAAAATTCGGAGTAGGTATTAAAATCCAGGGAGAAGAAATAAAAACTTTGAGGTTCGCGGATGACATTGTAATTCTGTCAGAGACAGCAAGGGACTTGGAAGAGCAGTTGAACGGAATGGACAATGTCTTGAAAGGGGGATATAAGATGAACATCAACAAAAGCCAAACTAGAATAATGGAATGTAGTCGAATTAAGTCGGGTGATGCTGAGGGAATTAGATTAGGCAAGGGGACACTTAAAGTAGTAAAGGAGTTTTGCTATTTGGGGAGCAAAATAACTGATCATGGTCGAAGTAGAGAGGATATAAAATGTAGACTGGCAATGGCAAGGAAAGCAGGATTTTAATACCTACTCCGAATTTTTCTTTTGTTTCCTTTACTGCTTGCTCAATATACAGATTGAACAACATCGGGGCTAGGCTACAGCCCTGTCTCACTCCCTTCCCAACCACTGCTTCCCTTTGTAGTATTTGGATTATCATTGAAACCACTCACAAATGAACTGGTCCATGCCCATATACACAGCCGCGTGTATGAAGTTTTATTGTATAGTAGTGCATGTTAACCGGGGACCTAGAAACGACGGAGAAGCTCCGTCCCCGCCCAGCCACAGTGGTTCACAACCCCACGACACACGACGACTACTGCAGTCCACCTCACCCCTTTCAGAGGTATTGTGCGGTTCGGCCCCCAGTGGACTCCCCAGGGAACATCTCACACCAGACGAGAGCAACCCCTATGTTTGCGCGGTAGAGTAATGGTGGTGTACGAGCACGTAGAGAACTTGTTTGCGCAGCAATCGCCGACATAGTGTAGCGGAGGCGGAATAAGGGGAACCAGCCCGCATTCGCCGAGGCAAATGGAAAACCGCCTAAAAACCATCCACAGACTGGCCGGCTCACCGGACCTCGACACAAGCCCGCCTGACGGATTCGTGCCGGAGACCAGGTGCTCCTTCCCGGTCCAGAAAACCGGCTAACCGGTCGGGTACGTATGAAGTTAGTAAAGCAGTGGCGAAGTTTTGGTGGCAAGTGACATGGCAGCTAACTCTACTCACAGCTGCATGTTCGAATGCTCCATAAAATCTCTTCTTGGCGTCGGATTATCAGCATATTAGAGCCATTCATTTTTGCCGATAGTATCAAATACTAGCCGGATCCACATCCGAGGCAAAAATCCTTCCTTCGCAAAGCAGCTTTGAATTGCGTCTCTTAGCACCGTCAAAGCGAACCGTGCTACGGCTAACCACACACTGCGTACCGTTCACACCAAGGAGCCGCCCAGATCTATCACCAAAACCACCTTTTACATCGTGCCATGCCACGTCCGTTGCGGACGGACTTCCCTAAGTCTTTTATGTATTACAAATACCAGTGCCCTTACCACGAACCAGCTTCCAACAAACATTGTCTTTTTTATAATCGGACAGATATAATAATAATTTATCCTTTCAATAATTAATTTGGCTTTTTGCTTATACACATTACAAAGACTCTCATTTCTTGTCACAAGTCAAGGACTTTAGCCAACAAAGGATACACACTCCATAATTGCAGATACACAGTTACATAATGTAAACCTACTCTTGATCGATATAACTCTTACATGCTCGAGTATTTGGGTTCCTTAACAGACTGGATTGGAGGAAAACATCGAAACAATTCAGAGACGGTCTGCTAGATTTGTTACTGGTAGGTTTGAACGACACTTAAGTGCTATGAGGATGCTTCGGAAACTCAAGTGAGAATCGTTAGGGAAAGGTGACGTTCTTTCCCAGAAACACTGTTGAGAAAATTTAGTGGAGCAGCATCTGAATCTGACTGCTCAACGATTCTACACTAATGGTCATGAAAATTGCTACACCACGAATATGGCGTGCTACAGACGTGAAATTTACCCGACAGGAAGAAGTTGATGTGATATGCAAATGATTAGCGTTTCAGAGCATTCACACAAGTTTGGCGCCGGTAGCGACACCTACAAAGTGCTGACATGACGAAAGTTTCCAACCGATTTCTCATACACAAACAGCAGTTGACCGGCGTTGCTTGGTGAAACATTGATGTGATGCCTCGCGTAAGCATAAGTAATGCGTACCATCACGTTTCCGACTTTGATAAAGGTCGGATTGTAGCCTATCGCGATTGCGGTTTATCATATCGCGACAATGCTGCTCGCGTTATTCGAGATCCAATGACTGTTAGCAGAATATAGGATCGGTGGGTTCAGGAGGGTAATACGGATCGGCGTGCTGGATCACAACGGCCTCGTATCACTAGCAGTCCAGATGACAGGCATCTTATCCGCATGGCTGTAACGGATCGTGCAGCCACGTCTCTATCCCTGAGTCAACAGATGGGGACGTTTTCAAGACAACAATCATCTGCACGAACAGTTCGACGACGTTTGCAGCGGCATGGACTATCAGCTCGGAGACCATGTCGGCGGTTACCCTTAACGCTGCATCACAGACAGGACCGCCTGCGATGGTGTGCTCAACGACGAACCTGGGTGCACGAATGGCAAAACGTTATTTTTTCGGATGAATCCGGGTTCTGTTTACAGGATAATGATGGTCGCATCCATGTTTGGTGACATCGTGGTGAACGCACATTGGAAGCGTGTATTCGTCATCGCCATACTGGCGTATCCTCGGCGTAATGGTATAGGGTGCCATTGGTTACACGTCTCGGACACCTCTTGTTCGCATTGACGGCACTTTGAACAATGGACGTTACATTTCAGATGTGTTACGACCCGTGGATCTACCCTTCATTCTATCCTTGCGAAATCCTACATTTCAGCAGGATAATGCACGACCGCATGTTGCAGGTCCTGTACTGCCCTTTCTGGATACGGAAAATGTTCGTCTGCTGCCCTGGACGGCACATTCTCCAGATCTCTCACCAATTGAAAACGTATGGTGAATGGTGGCTGTACCTGTACACGCCATCCAAGCTCTGTTTGGCTCAATGCCCAGGCGTATCAAGGCCGTTATTACGGCCAGAGGTGGTTGTTCTGGGTGCTGATTTCTCAGGATCTATGCACCCAAATTGCGTGAAAATGTAATCACATGTCAGTTTTAGTATAATGCATATGTACAATGAATACCCGTTTATCATCTGCATTTCTTCTTGGTGTAGCAATTTTAATTGCCAGTAGTGTATATTATCTCCTCACGAGAGTGATTGCAATAGCGAATAACTGGATTGGTGAAAGACTATTTACCAAAGAATGCTTGCGAGCAGAGACGATGAGAACAAGCCGTTGACAGGCACAGTAAGCGAATATTCTCCCAGTGTGACGTCGCACGACAGGTCGACAAAATGTAGAAAAGATCGAGCACCGGAATTCGGCGCATGACGCGCAGCTGTCAGCCCGTCCCCGCAACTCGGCGTTGAGCGAGCACTCGCTCCGTCTTCCCTGAATAGCGTGGCTGGTGCCGCCTTGAGATGCTATAGGCGGACAAACGGATGTATGTGATCAGTCAATAGGTTTGTGGTGACATTCACCAGTGAGAGACGGTTCAGCGCCTATTTACGTCCCACACTGGGGAAGACTGAATGTTGCCCTCTTGGCAAACGAAATACAACACCTGATAAGGTTTCGACGTATTCGTACCCTGTCACGGATCTGTACCAGTGTCCACTGCGACTCATCAGTCATCAGCAGAGACCCATCATGCTTCTAGCTTCCAGTGGCGGTGTTCTGCACCTGTGCTAATCTCTGTACCCCCTGAAGTGTTGAGGTGACTAAATACACTTGCAAGTGCTTGCCGACAAAATATCGAGAGAGCCAGAATAGATCTTTGCATGTAGCCAGGTGGAATGGTGCTCGGACTACGTTCAGAAATGATTCAAATGGCTCTGAGCGCTATGGGACTTAACATATGAGGTAATCACTCCCCTAGAACTTAGAACTACGTAAACCTAACTAACCTAAGGACATCACACAACACCCAGTGATCACGAGGCAGAGAAAATCCCTGACCCCGCCGGGAATCGAACCCGGGAACGCGGGCGTGGGAAGCGAAAACGCTACCGGCTGTTTAAGAAACTGGGGATACTACCTACTCCTTCCCAATATTTTCGTCCCGTATGAAATTTATCATTAAAAATATATCGTTATTTCAAACCAACAGCTCAGTTCGTGCAGTCAGTACCAGAAATAAGATTAACTTTCACAGAGATTTAAAGACAGTTACTTTGGTTCAGATAGTTATCCACTATTCAGCAACACACATTTTCAATTACATGCCAGCAGCCATAAAAATTTTAACTAATGATAAACTGCAGTTTGAGAAGAGTCCAAAGGATTTGTTGGTTGCCAATTCCTTCTATTCTATTGATGAGTTTCTTAGCAGGACTGACTAATACGTGAATGTTATTAATAATATTACATAATTTGAATATTGCGTAAAATGTTATTTCTGTGCAAATTTTTCTCAGTAATACGTAAATATTTTATGCTATTATTTTATTTGATAATCTCGTAACGTTAGGATTCAGCATTACTCGTGTGCTGCTGGACGTAGTGATGCAAATTCAGTACCTATGTGTAACGCTGCAGACCGAAATGAAGGGGAACGAGCATGTAGTGAAGGAGACTGGTCACTATCGATTTATTGCAAGAACTCTAAAAAAGTGTAACTCACATGTAAAGAGATCTTGTACAGAACATTTCGACACGTTTTCTTGAATACTGCTCGAGTGTTTGGGATCCCCACCATGTCGGGTTAAAGGAAAGTATCGAAGCAGTTAAGAGACGTGCTGCTAGATTTGTTACCGGTAAGATCGATCAACATGGGAGGGTTTCGGAAACTCATATGTAAATCTCTGGAGGGGAAAAGACGTTCTTTTTGCGAAACACTATTGAGATATTTCCAGAATGAAATTTTCACTCTGCAGCGGAGTGTGCGCTGGTATGAAACTTCCTGGCAGATTAAAACTGTGTGCCCGACCGAGACTCGAACTCGGCACCTTTGGGATAGTTTAGAGAATCGGCACATGCGACAAACTGCAGAACGACCCTACTGCCACCAACAAACATCACGCGTAAGGACCGAGAAAATCAGAGCCCCTATAGAAGCACAAAAACAGTCGTTTTACTCTTGCTTCTTTTATGAATGGAACACAAAAGGGAATGACCAGCATTTGTACAAGATACTTACCGCAGTGCATCTTATTGTGATTTGCAGAGTCTGTATGTAGGTGTAGATGTAGAAGTAAACAAATATTTATCACCTTTTAACTGAATATATTACCGACTAGCTTAGCGCCGGCTGTTTCGCTCGAAAATACTGTATGGCCTGCAGAGTTTTCTTTATTTTTATTTAATCCAATTTTTATGTTATTCACAAATTTCAACACCTTCTAAGCTTTTTACGCTAATTAAGGCCATACAAGCATGATCTTCTCCGAATGCACTTCTGACCAAAAAGCGCTTCTGGTATGTGGAGTCCAAAGTTTTTGTTAATCTTGCCTTTTGCGTTCGTGTGGAGATATTTTCATCCCCTAACAAATATTTCTTCATTGCTAACTGAGAAGTGAAATACCAATTATCATAAATATAGCTTTAAATTTTTTAATGCAACGAAATATTTTCTTAAAAATTTTCATCCTCTATTGCATTTCCTCAGGGGTTGATTTTCCAGAAACTCTTGAACAAGTTTTTTTTTTATTTATAGCCTAGAACTCAGACACTACATGTCATAGATGTGGCCTTAAAAATCCTTTAGTACTTCTTTAATAATATATTTTCAAAAAACCTTTCATCCACTATTTTATTGGTTGAATTTCCAAAAGTGCGGAAACACGAATTTTTTTAAGTTCTGACTGAGAAACCAGATACCAGTTGTCGTAGTTCTAGCTTCAGAATATCCTTAATAGTGACTTACTTTCAAAAAGCCTTTAATCCTGTATTTCGACCCCTTAGGAGTGGAATTTGGGACACTCCTTTCTTAAACGATGCCTAGGCCTACAGTATAAGACCCACACCCTCTCCAAACTTCAAGTTTCTATCTTTAGCGGTTTGAGCTGGGAGATGATGAGGCAGTGAATCAGTCTGATGCTATTTAACCCCCTTCGGGGCCGAATTTCCAAAAACTGTGACGTGCGTATATTTTATTTCTAACAGAGAAGACAAATGTATATTGCCATCGATTTAGCTTCAAAAGTGCTCGAACAACGAAATATTTTAGTAAAAACTTACATCCCCCGCTTAATTCCTACAAGAATAATGAAACGTATTTTTTTTATTTCTAACTGAGAGACAACATTTAAAATTTCATGTATTTCGCTTTGAAATGCTTTCACAATAAAATATTTTCATAAAAACATCTCATCCCCTATTTCATCCCCTTAGGGTTTCAGTTCCCAAAAACAATGGAAAACATTATTTTTATTATTTGTAATCGAGAGATCAAATACCAATATTCAAAGATGTTGCTTTAAAAATACTTAAATACTTCACTCGGTCTTTAATAATGATACATTTTCAACAAAAGTTTTCATCGACTATTTCACCCCCGTAGGCTTAAAATTACAAAAATGCTGAAAAATGTAGTCTTTATTTCTGACTAAGAAACCAAATACCAATTATCGTAGCTCTAACTTCAAACTTGCCTTAATAGTGACATTAAAATATAGAAAACCTTCATCCCCTATTTCACCCCCTTAGTGTTGACGCCTACAACATAAGTTTCAAACCTTCTCAGAAGGCCGACCGCAGTGGCCGACCGCTTCTAAGGGCTTCAGTCCGCAACCGCGCAACTGCTACGGTCACAGGTTCGAATCCTACCTCGAGCATGGGTGTGTGTGATGTCCTTAGGTTGGTTAGGTTTAAGTAGTTGTAAGTTCTAGGGGGCTGATGACCTCAGATGTTAAGTCCCATAGTGCTCAGAGCCATTTGAAACTTCTCAGAATTTCAAGTTTCTGTCCTTAGCGGTTTGGGCTTGGCCGTTATGAGTCAGTCAGTCGTGAGTCAGGACATTACGTTTCATTTATAGAGATCACAAGATGTTGTACAGATGAGTGTACAATATCTGAGTGGCGGTGAGTAACCAGGCCGCCCCGGTGCTTTTTGCAGGTGGTGGTACGAGTCCGGAACGCAGGTGGCTTCTTCTGGCCGTGTGTGGGCGTCTCAGGAGGCGCTGCACATCATGGGGGCGCGGCCGGAGGACTCCGGCAGGTGGGAGTGCCGAGTGAACAACGCCTTCGGCGAGCAGCGGGTGCACGCCTCGCTACAGGTCACCGCGCCGCTCACCGTACACGTCACGCCACACCTGCTGGTGAGGACTTTTGGAAGGGTCAGCTTTGATGACTTGGGTATCATCGAGAACACTACCCTGAAACTACCACGGTTACTGCCTTGTGGCAGCCGCCCCCCACAGCATAGCTCATACCTAATGCCATGTGCCTGGCCTGGTGGTGAAACGTCCATCACTAAGAGTGCGGCCGTCAACGTTTTAAGTCATGTTGTTGTGGTCTTCAGTCCTGAGACTGTTTGATGCAGCTCTCCATGCAGCTCTATCTTGTGCAAGCTTCTTCATCTCCCAGTACCTACTGCAACCTACATCCTTCTGAATCTGCTTAGTGTATTCATCTCTTGGTCTCCCTCTACGATTTTTACTCTCCACGCTGCCATCCAATACTAAATTGGCGATACCTAGATGCCTCAGAACATGTCCTGCCAACCGATCCCTTCTTCTAGTCATGTTGTGCCACAAACTCCTCCTCTCCCCAATTCTGTTCAATACCTCCTCATTAGTTATGTGATCTACCCATCTAATCTTCGGAATTCTTCTGTAGCACCATATTTTGAAAGCTTCTATTCTCTTCTTGTCCAAACTATTTATCATCCATGTTTTACTTCCATACATGGCTACACTCCATGCAAATACTTTCAGAAAAGACTTTCTGACACTTAAATCTATACTCGATGTTAACAAATTGCTCTACTTCAGAAACGCTTTCCTTGCCATTGCAGTCTACATTTTATATCCTCTCTACTTTCACCATCATCACTTATTTTGCTCCCCAAATAGCAAAACTCCTTTACTACTTTAAGTGTCTCGTTTCCTAATATAATTCCCTGAGCATCACCCGACTTAATTCGACTATATTCCCTTATCCTCTTTTTACTGTTGTTGATGCTCATCTTATATCCTCCTTTCAAGACAATGTCAATTCCGTTCAGCTACTCTCCCAGGTCCTTTGCTGTCTCTGACAGAGTTACAATGTCATCGGCGAACCTCAAAGTTTTCATTTCTTCTACATGGATTTTAATACCTACTCCGAATTTTTCTTTTGTTTCCTTTACTGCTTGCTCAATATACAGACTGAGAGGCTACAACCCTGGCTCACTCCCTTCCCAACCAGTGCTTCCCTTTCATATCCCTCGACTCTTATAACTGTCGTCTGGTTTCTGTACAAACTGTAAATAACTTTCGCTCCTTATCAGTTCTCAATTAATACAATTTATGAGCACTCATGCGTTACCCAACGCGTCATAACAAACCGTGATTCCTTCTTTACTGTTATTCAAGCTGTTGTACATAAAGGGATGTACACTGCAAGACATAAAAACACTAGCATCTACAAGGAGAGGGATGGGGGGAAAGGGGGAGGGGAGCAGAAAAAACGAAATTAAACTTCATTGGTTGAGAGGCTTTGCGATGTTGTTTCATTGGTTACAAAATCGAGTCAAATTTACAAACAGTAAGCCTACGATTGTCATAGAGTTGTAGTATTCTGTTCTGAGGTAAGCTGGCCCACAACAGTTGTATCTGGTTCTTGGTATTCCGGATAGCGGCACGTTCTGCGCAATTAACGTGGTTCCTGAGTGTATTCGTGGTCTTCGTTATAGGCAAACCAGAGGTGATGAGGATTTAATCTCACAATGAAACCTTAACGCCGTTCTACAGAACATGGACTACAACAGTCCCGTCGTGCACAAAATTGAAACACCACGCTGTTTCGAAGCCTCGCCAGCACTGCTTACCTTGTGATCTGTAAAGGCGTACAAGGAATTCAAAATGTTTCTTTCGATGGCAGTTGCTTTCGCAGTCACTAAAATTTTTATTTAAGGCAGAATTTGCAGTAAGTTTCTTGCTTACATCGATTTTAGACTAAAGAATAAATACAAAACTTAGTATTCAGTCCAAATTTAGAATGGTTTCCGCAAGCGACTGGAGGACGAAAATAAACTGCAGATATTTTGAGGAATTTCCTGATTAATAATGCTCCATTCGAAAGCAATAACAACTATTATAGAGTACACATGTCCTGTGAAAAGTGAAAAACTAAACAAAAGAAAATCTCTATACACATTAGGAAATTCTGAATAGATTTAAATTAGTGCGAATGTAACGAAGCCAGTAGACTAACCTCACGGATGAATAAGTGAAACCTTTGGAAAACGGAAGTTCATTGTAAACGTAGGCTTCTGCGGCCATTGCCACATTCAATAAAATTCTTCTGGGTTTCTGAAAGCATTGTCAGTATGTAAAACTACCGACGTTTCGGTGACCCTGAAGAAGGTCACTTGCAAAAGGGACCGAAACGTCGGTAGTTGTATATATTGACAATGCGGTCACAAACCCAGAAAAAATTGGCTAAACCGAAGTCCAGTCTGTACATGAGTGAAGGCACAGACCTGAAAACCCTTCAAACAAAACATTTTCCGCCAAGCTGCAAATGGATGCCGCAACCTCACCGTAATTCTTGTAGCAGCTCGTAACATCTGTAACATACTCCCAAAGCTACCTACCGGTGTGGGGCGGGGGATACTTCTGGTACCACTAACTGACCCCCCCCCCCCCCCCAAATTCCCCGTTCGACTCGTGTATGGCACTTGGGAAGCATAATTGTCAATAAGCCTCCATTTCTCGAATTTTCTCGTTGTGGTCATTTCACGAGATGTATGTGAGAGGAAGTAATACATTGTCCGAGTCTTCCCGGAAAGTACACTCTCGAAATTTCAATAGTAAATCGCTCCGTGACGCACAAAACCTGTCTTGTGACATGCCTACTAAACGATCCAGTGACAACGCACGACACTTCGTTGGATCTTCTCTCTCTCTTCTAACACTCCGACCTGTGAGGGTCCCATATTGATGGACAATACTCAATAATCGGCTAAACAAGCGCTTTGAAACACTTCTTTCATGGATACGTTGCATTTTTCATTAAGATTCATGAGAATGGCCATCAAGCAATAGCTTCAGTACAAACACTCAACATCCATAATCAAGCTGCGACATCAGTCGTCCGTAGCAAGTGCAAACAGAAACCCGCGGACCAACAATACAGCACTGAAAGGGACCCTTTAGCACGCCTCTCAGCCCGGACAGGCCTTTGGTCTGTACGCACTGTATCTAAAGTGTTACCCAACAGACCTGCCTTCACGTTACCAGTCAAAGACCATAGCACGCCAAGCAATCGATGTCCGGAGCCCAGAATGTCATTGCAACAAACTCACGACACAGAAATCGTAGAGGAATGAATAACATCAAAGCTGACATTTATCGAACGACTTTGAATATATTAACATCAGCTTTGATAGGGGTGTTCAATACGTAAGGTAAAACATACTTTTCTAGGAAAATTTCGGTTGAAAAAATGCGGAATTTGTTACAGGACATTGTAGAATACTTCTGCTTTGGACCCTATAGTTTCGTGAAGTTCCTATAGGTGGCGGTGCCATAAGTAGCCTTCAAAGTGGCGTCTGTGTTTCAGGCAGAGAGCTCTCGTTGAGTTCCTTTTGGCGAAAAACCAGAGCGTCGCATATATTCATTGACCGCTGCAGAACGTCTACAGAGACCTGCAGTGAATAAAAGCACGGTGAGTGTTTGTGCGAGGCGTCAGTCACCATCCTAGCTAGGTCGTGCAAATCTGTCCAGTCTCCCGAGAGCCGGCGGACCGCACACAGCCGTGACTCCTGCACTGTTGGAACGTGCGTACATTGTCGTTTGAAGTGATCGACGGATCAGAACCAAACACCTCGATGCCCAGCTGGACGTCTCTGCTGGTGGTGCTAACACACTCGTCCACCACTTATGGTGCTCAAAGGTGTGTCCCACGTGGGTTCCTCGCCACCCAACAGAAGACCATAAAGAACAACGAAGGACCATGTGTGCAGAGTTGTTTGCACGTTACAAGGATGATCCTCGCAACATTTTGTCAAATATTGTCACAGCCGCTGAAGCATGGGTTCATCATTCCGAACTGGAAACAAAAGACCTCATAAATTGGTAAGAGATGGAACGGATCCCCCGTGGTACACAAAAAAGGTGCGAACGCTGTTGCAGAGGCAACGGAAAAAGCATGCGAAGTTCAGAAGAACGCGAAATCCCGAAGATGGGCTAAAATTTACAGACGCGCGAAATTTGGCACGTACTTCGATGCGAGATGCCTTTAATAGGTTCCACAACGAAACATTGTCTCGAAATTTGGTAGAAAATCCGAAGAAATTCTGGTCGTATGTAAAGTACACAAGCGGCAAGACGCAGTCAATACCTTCGCTGCGCAGTGCCGATGGTACTGTTATCGACGACTGTGCCGCTAAAACGGAGTTATTGAACGCAGTTTTCCGAAATTCCTTCACCAGGGAAGACGAATAGAATATTCCAGAATTTGAAACACGAACATCTGCTAGCATGAGTCTCTTAGAAGTAGATACCTTAGGGGTTGCGAAGCAACTCAAATCGCTTGATACGGGCAAGTCTTCAGGTCCAGACTGTATACCGATTAGGTTCCTTTCAGATTACGCTGATACTATAGCTCCCTACTTAGCAATCATATACAACCGCTCGCTCACCGATAGATCTGTACCTACAGATTGGAAAATTGCGCAGGGCGCACCAGTGTTCAAGAAGGGTAGTAGGAGTAATCCATCGAACTACAGACCTATATCATTGACGTCGGTTTGCAGTAGGGTTTTGGAGCATATATTGTATTCAAACATTATGAATCACCTCGAAGGGAACGATCTATTGACACGTAATCAGCATGGTTTCAGAAAACATCGTTCTCGTGCAACGCAGCTAGCTCTTTATTCGTACGAAGCAATGGCCGCTATCGACAGGGGATCTAAAGTTAATTCCGTGTTTCTAAATTTCCGGAAAGCTTTTGACACCGTTCCTCATAAGCTGCGGTCCTATGGGTATCGTCTCAGTTGTGCGACTGGATTCGTGATTTCCTGTCAGGATTGTAGCAGTTCGTAGTAATAGACGGCAAATCATCGAGTAAAACTGAAGTGATATCAGGTGTTGCCCAGGGAAGCGTCCTGGGACCTCTACTGTTCCTGATCTATATAGATGACCTGGGTGACAATCTGAGCAGTTCTCTTAGACTGTTCGCAGATGATGCTGTAATTTACCGTCTAGTAAGGTCATCCGAAGACCAGTATCAGTTGCAAAGCGATCTAGAAAAGATTGCTGTATGGTGTGTCAGGTGGCAGTTGACGCTAAATAACGAAAAGTGTGAGATGATCCACATGAGTTCCAAAAGAAATCCGTTGGAATTCGATTACTCTATAAATAGTACAATTCTCAAGGCTGTCAATTCAACTAAGTACCTGGGTGTTAAAATTACGAACAACTTCTTTGGAAGGACCACATAGATAATATTGTCGGGAAGGCGAGCCAAAGGTTGCGTTTCATTGGCAAGACACTTAGAAGATGCAACAAGTCCACTAAAGAGACAGCTTACACTACACTCGTTCGTCCTCTGTTAGAATATTGCTGCGCGGTGTGGGATCCTTACCAGGTGGGATTGACGGAGGACATTGAAAGGGTGCAAAGAAGGGCAGCTCGTTTTGTATTATCACGTTATAGGGGAGAGAGTGTGGCAGATATGATACACGAGTTGGGATGGAAGTCATTACAGCATAGACGTTTTTCGTCGCGGCGAGACCTTTTTACGAAATTTCAGTCACCAACTTTCTCTTCCGAATGCGAAAATATTTTGTTGAGCCCAACCTACATAGGTAGGAATGATCATCAAAATAAAATAAGAGAAATCAGAGCTCGAACAGAAAGGTTTAGGTGTTCGTTTTTCCCGCTCGCTGTTCGTGAGTGGAATAGTAGAGAGATAGTATGATTGTAGTTCGATGAACCCTCTGCCAAGCACTTAAATGTGAATTGCAGAGTAGTCATGTAGATGTAGATGTAGATGTAGACTTATCCATGGAGAGGCGCCACACCACCTCTCCTCTGAAGAAAAAGTTCACAAGCCAGTAAAGTAATGGAGATGGATTTCTGGGAATCTGAGAAGGTTATTCTGTTTGATGTCCTTCCTCATAGCGCAACAATTAACTATTAAGTGGATTGTGCTACCCTCAGAAGTTGAAGGAATGACTTCAGCATGTTCGTCATCACAAAAATGCAAACAAACTACTGCGTCTCCATGACAATGCAAGGAGTCACACAAGTCTGCCCACCGGAGAGGGACTCACAAAATTTCGTTGGTCTGTTCTTCCTCATCCACCCTACAGCCTGGATCCCGCACCTTCCGACTTCCAGCTGTTTGGTCCAATGAAGGATGTACCCCACATGAAGCAGAAAATGGATGATGGGTTATTGATACAGCAAGACATTGCCTCCGACGTCGACCAGTAGAGTGGTGCCATGTGTGTCTTAGCGGCCCCTTACCAGTTAGAGGGCCCGTCCAACCGACAAGCAAGATGAGCTGCCGACCTCCCTTCAGGAGCGCAGACAGAAACATCGCCAGTGGATATAAACAATAACAGACTTTCCAAATAAACACAGGACTACTTCGCCAGACAACATGTGACAGTGTTCCACCAATCAGAGCTCATATGACTCATATAGCACTCCACCGACTTGGCTTTATTAGCACGCCCGGACAGTCAGACTGGCGCGCTCGTCCTGTCCTCCTCTCCCCCACGCTCACCTACCTTGGACTCACCATTGATCGTCAACTCACCTGCATCCCTCATCCCCAACCTATTCAATCCAAAGGCTGTTGCCTCCGTCTCCTTAAACTCCTCTCTGGCCGGACATGGGGTTCAAATGATTCAAATGGCTCTAAGCACTATGAGACTTAACATATGAGGTCAACTTAAAGACATCACACACAGCCATGCCTGAGGCAAGATTCGAACCTGCGACCGTAGCAGCCACATGGTTTCAGACTGTAGCGTCTAGAACCAATCGGCCACAGCAGCCGGCCAGGACATGGGGGTTGAACCCCTCTACCATCCTCCAAACCTACAAATCCTTATGTCGTTCCATCCTCTGTTATTCCAGTCCTGCCTGTATATCTGCCCTCCCCCCCCCCCAAATTCTATAAGTCCTTCCAGATCCTCAAACGCCATGCACTCTGCCTCACCTTCCATATACACCTCCCATCCCCCATCTGGATCCTCTATGACCTGATTCCATTACCTTTTCCTCGAATATGTCTTCATCCTCTACACCTCCCACCAACCTCATCCTCCTCACCCCATGGTTGCTCCTCTCCTTTCCGACCCCCGCCCACTGGCACGCTTTCACCGTTGTGTCCCCCCTACACACTTCATCTTCATTCAAGAGGTGGCATCTATCAACTCCCCCTCCCGGATGATGTTCTCTCTCCCTCCATTTAATCCTATCAACTATGATCCTCACTTCCCCCTCCCCTCCCTCCCTCTGTCTCTTTTCCCCACTCTCCCTCTCCCCCCCTTCCATCTTGTTTCTTCTCCACGTACCTACTCCTTGACTCCATTCTCTCCCGCCTTTCCCCTTCCCCTCCACCCTCCACTGTCTTCCCCACTCCTTTCTCGTGTCTGCCCCGCTCCCCCTTTCTCTGTGCTCTCTCCCTCCATCGGCTTCCCCCCTTTTTTCCTTTCCTCTCCTCCCCCCTTTCCCCCCTCATCTGTCCATGTCCTCCCCCCTCCCATACCCATACACCTTCGTACTCTATAGTGCAGTGTTTTCAATGAGTGTTCAATGCTGCGCGTGCCCTTTTTAAAGTGCTGCGAACAGAACCCAGACTGTCAGAATATTTTTTAGTTGTGCCTGTCTATTTCCTAAGTGTTTTTAATCAGCATTACTAACCCCTTTGTTTTTTATGTTTTCTTCACAACTCTTTCGCCATGTACCAGTTTTAAACAGTACCCGTTTTATCACCTCTTTTTATTGTTACATCTTTTCATTATGTTTTTTTAACTGCAGGCTGCAGAGCGGCGTATTACGCCGCTGCCAGTATCGAAATACAATAAAGAAAAAAATCAGGCCGGCAGTGCTAACTACGGCTAGGGACAGCTCCTGGCAGTACTTACGCCGGCTCTAGCATTGTGTATACCCGCCGTAGCATTGCAGTAGCATGTTGTATTTTGTATCTGGTAGAGCAGATTTTGGTCAGTATTTCCTTCCATAGTCTTGTTTCCTTATCTGGTTTGCCACCAGTTTGTTGTTCTTGCGTTTAAAGCTTAGTGTATGCCGAAAAGGCGTTTCTCTTTAATTATAATAAAGTATGTTCAAATTGACCATTAGTTCTCTCTTGCCGACTGCAGGAGACTACAGTGTGGGCATAAAGGCCTCCTCAGTAAGGCCGTCGCACTGAACTGACATTGTGCTGAAAAATAGAGTTTTGTAGCCGAAAGAGTGTCAAATAATATGGTGTATTGGAATCCTGAACAAAAATAGCCTGCTCTCAGAAAATAATTGAAGGCTCCTTGTAGTACCTCTTATCTGCCTCGGCATCCCACATAAAAATAGTAACATAAATTATTCATTAGAAAATTGAAATTTCTGCTTTATTTATGATCTCAGAGGCCTTCTATCTTTTAATCATCCTAATTATTCATTGTTTAAGAAATTCCGCCACCGCTAGAGAATGTGGCAGTACACTACCTATTTCGCTTACCTCCTGAGACTGTTAGTATGTCGTTGTCAACAGGTGGTGAACTCTGGAGAAGCGGCGATGTTCAACTGTTCAGTGTCGGGGGCGCCGATGGGCAGCGTGGAGTGGCTGCACAACGCAGAGCCCATCCCTGCCGGACGAGTTCGGCTGCTGTCGCCGCTGGTGTTGCACCTCGCCGCGGCCACTCGCGCACACCGCGGCGTCTACCAGTGTGTCGCCCGGGGAGATGCCGACAGCGCTCAGGCGGCAGCAGAGCTCAGGCTCGGAGGTCAGCTGGCTCTCTGTCTCCAGTCAATTTCATCAACAATCGTATTTAACATAACATTCCATTTTTGTTCACTTACAACCTATCTCACATCGCCTCACTATTCGCTCCTCACTAGGCTTATTTTAGCCAGCAGGCGTAGACTCAATGACAAAAAGAAAAACGACCCACCACGAAGGAATTACCAGAACGGAATGGAAATCGGTATACACACATCAGAAAAAATTCTGCATCACCTCCATTCAGAGAGTTCCGGAACCTGTACAGAAAATTGGAATATAGATCAACATAAACATATTTACGCCCTTTTTATTGCTCATGAAAACCACACATTGCATCTTGTACCACCATACAGCGAGACCTTCAGAGGTGGTCGTCCAGATCGCTGTACACACCGGTACCTCTAATACCTAGTAGCACGTCCTTTTGCATTGTTGCATGCCTATATTCGTCGTGGCATACTATCCACATCAAGCCACTGTTGGCACAGAGTGTCTCACTCCTCAACGGTGATTCAGCGTAGATCCCTCAGAGTGGTTGGTGGGTCACGTCGTCCATAGAAAGCCCTTTTGAATCTATCCCAGGAATCAGAATGAGATTTTCACTCTGCATCGGAGTGTGCGCTGATATGAAACTTCCTGGCAGATTAAAACTGTGTGCCTTACCGAGACTCGAACTCGGGACCTTTGCCTTTCGCGGGCACGTGCTCTACCAACTGATCTACCCAAGCACGACTCACGCCCCGTCCTCACAGCTTCACTTCTGCCAGTACCTCGTCTCCTACCTTCCAAACTTTACAGAAGATCTCGCAGGAAGAGGTAGGAGACGAGGTACTGGCAGAAGTGAAGCTGTGAGGACGGGGCGTGAGTCGTGCTTGGGTAGCTCAGTTGGTAGAGCACTTTCCTGCGAAAGGCAAAGGTCCCGAGTTCGAGTCTCGGTTATCACAGGAATGTTCGATAGGATTCATATCTGGAGAACATGGTGGCCACTCTAGTCGAGTGACGTCTTTATCCTGAAGGAAGTCATTCACAAGATGTGCACGATGGGGGCGCGAATTGTTGTCCATGAAGACGAATTCCTCGCCAATATGCTGCCGATATGGTTGCTGTATCAGTCGGAGGATGGCATTCACGTATCGTACAGCCGTTATGACGCCTTCCATGACTACCAAAGGCATACCTAAGTCCCACATAATGCCACACCAAAACAGCAGGGAACCTCCACCTTGCTGCACTCGCTGGACAGTGTATCTAAGGCGTTTAGCCTGACTGGGTTGCCTCCAAACACGTCTCCGACGATTGTCTGCTTGAAGGCATATGCGACACTCTTCGGTGAAGAGAATGTGATGCCAATTCTGAGCGGTCCATTCGGCTTATTATTGCGGCCATCTGTACCGCGCTGCAATGTGTCGTAGTTGCAGAGATGGCCCTCGCCATGGACGTCGGGAGTGAAGTTGCGCATCTTAAAGGCTATTGCGCACAGTTTGAGTTGTAACACGACGTCCTGTGGCATCACGAAAAGCATTATTCAACAAGGTGACGTTGATGTCAGGGTTCCTCCGAGCCATAATCCGTAGGTAGCGGTCATCCACTACAGCAGTAGCATCACTTGAGTAGCCTAGGTGAGGCCTGTCATCGACAGTTCCTGTCTCTCTGTATCTCCTCCGTGTTGGAACAACATCGCTTTGATTCACTCCGAGACGCCTGGACACTTCTCTTGTTGAAAGCCCTTCTTGTCACAAAGTAACAATGCGGACACGATCGACCGCAGTATTGACCGTCTAGCAATGGTTGAACTATAGACAACACGAGCCGTGTACCTCATTCCTGGTGGAATGAATGGAACTGGTCTTCTCTCGGACCCCTTCCGTCTAATATGCGCTGCTCGTGCATAGTTGCTTACATCTTTGGGCGGGTTTAGTGACACCCCTGAACAGCCAAAGGTACTGTGTCTGCGATACAATATCCACAGTCAACGTCTATCTTCAGGATTTCTGGGAACCGGGGTGATGCAAAACATTTTTTTGATGTGTGTATATGCCGTACATGTACAGAGAAACAATCATTATAATTGCTGAAAAATTGGATGATTTGTTAAAGAGAGAAACCTTCAGAAATCGAGCAAGTCAATAACGCGTTGTTCCACCTGTCTCCCTTATGCAAGAAGTTATTGGGCATGGCATTGATTGATAGAGTTGTGGGATGCGCTCCTGAGGAATACCTCGCTGAATTCTGTCCAATTGGAGCGTTCGACCGTCGAACTTCGGATATGGCTGGAGGGCCCTGCTCCTAATTCTCCAAATCTTCTTTCCCTAGGAGAGATCCGGTGACCTTTTTGCCCAAGGCAGGGTTTGTAAAGCACGAAGACTAGCAGTAGAAACTCTCGCGGTGTGCGAGCGAGCATTATCTTGCTCAGATGTAAGACCGGGATAGTTTGCCAAAAACGGAACGTGGAATATATTCGCCGTAAGGATGACGCAGATGACAACCAAAGGGATCCTGCTACGAAATAAAACGGTACCCCAGGACATCACTCCTGACTGTCAGGCTATAAGACGGACAATAGACAGAGTGGTATCCCTCACCTGTTGGGGCATCTCTAGACCCGTCTTCACTGGTCATTGGAACTCAGTTCAAAAGACAGCTCATCAGTGGAAACAACTGTATTCTGCTCAATGACTCCAGGTTGAAGATGCGGTTGGAGACGCCGCCGCGGTTCTGACTGTCGCCCACGATACGGCCAAACAACAAGTAGTGATAGTTTACATTTTGTTTTTTTATAGAAGGACCCCTTTGCTGGTCATCCGCGGCACCCTTGCACTACAGCGGTACGTCGACGGTATTCTTCACCGTGTTTTATTGCCCTTCATGGCAAGACACGCTGGTCATACATTTCAGCAATATAATGCCCACCAGCAGAGGGCGAGAGTTCTTCCACATGTCTTCGTGCTTGCCAAACCCCACATTGGCCAGGAAGTTCCAGTTGAGAACGTTTGGAGCATTATGAGCAGAGCCCTCCAGCCAGCTTGGCATTTCCACTATCTAATGGACCAGCTGGACAGAATTTTGCACGATATCCCTCAGCAGGACATCAAAAAATTTTGGAAGTCAGTTCCAAGCTGAAATACTGTTTGCATAAGAGACAAAGGTGGACCAACGCGTTACGGACTTACTCAATTTTTGCAGCTCTTTCTCTTGAAATAATCATCCAATTTCTCTGAAATTGTAATCAGTTGTCTGACAGCACATCTACCGATTTCCGTCCCATTCCGATAATTCCTTGGTGGTGCTTCGTTTCTTTTCTTTCTCTAATGTGTACATTCAATGCTAGTGACAAACAACGGCAGAAATATTGTTATCCAAAAGAATACAGCAAACGCCAATTTATATAGAAATGAGACTGCAGTTCTAGTAGTCGAATGAAATGAAAAGGAAGCAATAGTTGAGAAGTGAGCAAAGCATGGTTTCATCACATGCCCACTGTTATTCATCCTGTACATTGAGCAAGTAGTGAAGGAAACAAAGGAGAGATTTTTAATAGGAATTAAAGTTCATGGAGAAGATATAAAGAAGTACAGGCCAGCTGATGACACTAATTCTGTCAGAGATGTGTGAAACCTACATTCACAGCAACAGTAATAATGCTTCTAACCAACAAGCAGCTGGAAAACGTTGCATTTTCTCATTTGTCGGATGTCACAACTCCAAAAGCAAAACTACCCCAACCTGAAAATGTACAAAAAAAATTACATGTCAAAGCAAGAGCTTATCTGTCATTTCTATTGTAATTTTTCAATGCAGCAGTCGGGAGAAAATAAAAATGGGCTATTTTTTAGCACCAAACGTTTTCATAGTTGGGTATCGTTATCTAGCTATGGAGCAGGCGGGTACTCCTTAGAGTAGGCTATTTTTCAGCCCAAAATATTTTCATAGTTGGGCTGTTTCTAACTTACTTCGTGATTTTACCTCTATTTACTCTCTTACTTTTTTAACTGCCATAGCAGATTATCACAATACGTATAATTCTGACTCTTCGCTCAAACTACGAGGGCCATTCGGAAAGTAAGATCCGATCAGTTGCGAAATGGATACCACAATGAAAATCAAACCTGTATTTGCAACAGTTTTCTACACCTTCCAAATACTTCTCTGCATAGCTTCCGATCCGACTTTAAAATTTGTCGTAGCGTTCTAACAACTTTCCAGCACCCTCGTCTTAGAAGACAGCCGCCTGTCCTTTCCCCCCTTTTTCTACTCTGGCTGGAAGATCGTCATCTGTGCCAAAATGTTGCCTTCGTAGCCAGCGGTTGATACGAACAGATGTCAATGTAAGAGGGCTCCAAGCCCGCGCTGTGTGATGGGTAATCAAACACTCCCATCTAAAACGTTGCAAGGGCGTCCTCAATACCACTGCAGTGTGTGGCTGAGAATTGTGAAGAAAGAAATGCATGAGAGGTATGTTATGCTGGGTTGCATGAAGTCAAGCGATACCTCGCAGCTGGCACCCATATTTGGCGGGAGACGTTATTTTCTAGTCCTCATTATGTGTTCACTGTGTGCTTAGAACCGTCAAGAGCGATATGATGCCATCAACAGGCATACTGGAGACACTGCCCATCACATCTGTCCAAAGATTCAGCGGATTTTCACTATCGTTACTTTCCGAATAGGCCTTGTAGTTATAGCTCTCCATGTGGTTCAGCAAAAATGTTGCATCCCGCCTTCTTAAACAACCTAATAAACATACTAATAAATTTTAGAAATTGAGTACTAAAGACTAAAAACTGTATGTTCATGGCTGTATGGACCTAAAAGCCATTACATGGACCTCAAAGACATAGGAAAGAACGAATCCTTTCTTCAGTCGTTGATGTAACTATTGTAAGCTGGACTGTGATCTCTTTATACTGTCAGTTAGCTGTGTGTTTTCTTTAGTCTTGAGAGCTTTCGTCTTTACTATAAACTACACTAAGGGCCATTAAAATTGCTACACCAAGAAGAAATGCAGATTCTTCTTCTTCCGTGTCCGGATGCACCAATTATATCTTCCCTTCGCAGTAATTAGCAACGTAGTTTGCTTTGTCATTGACTTTCAAAATATCGTCTTTAGTGCATGTTATAGACATGTCTGGGCAAATTACTAGGTGATACAGTCCTGTATTGCTCCGCATTCACACCTATCGCTATCACTGTAACCCCATTTAAATAGGTTTGATTTGCACCCAGTTACTCCAGTGCGCAACCGGTTTAATGACCTCCAAGTTATAAAATAACGACCTTGATACGCCTGGGCATTGAGTCAAACAGAGCTTGGATGACGTGTACAGGTACAGCTCCCCATGCAGCTTCACCACAATACCACAGTTCATCAAGAGGAGTGACTCGCATATTGTGGCGAGCCAGTTGCTCGGCCACCATTGACCACACTTTTCAGTTGGTGAGAGATCTGGAGAATGTGCTGGCCAGGGCAGCAGTCGAACATTTTCTGTATTCAGAAAGGCCCGTACAGGACCTGCAACATGCGGACGTGCAGTATCCTGCTGAAATGTAGGGTTTCATCGGGATCGAATGAAGGATAGAGCCACGCGTCGTAACACATCTGAAATGTAACGTCCATTGTTCAAAGTGCCGTCAATACGAACAAGAGGTGACCGAGACATGTAACCAATGGCACCCCATGCCATCACACCGAGTGATACGCCTGGATTCATCCAAAAAAAAATACGTTTTGACTTTGGTGCACCCAGGTTCGTCGTTGAGTACACCATCGCAGGCGCTCCTGTCTGTGATGCAGCGTCAAGGGTAACCGCAGACATGGTCTCCGAGGTGATAGTCCATGCTGCTGCAAACGTCGTCGAACTGTTCGTGCAGATGGTTGTTGTCTTGCAAACGTCCCCATCTGTTGACTAAGGGATCGAGACGTGGCTGCACCATCCGCTACAGCCATGCGGATAAGATGGCTGTCATTTCGACTGCTAGAGATACGAGGCCCATGGGATCCAGCACGGCGTTCCGTATTACCCTCCTGAAACAACCGATTCCATATTCTGCTAACAGTCATTGTATCTCGACCAACGGGAGCAGCAATGTCGCGATATTATAAACCGCAATCGCGATATTCTACAATCTGACCTTTGTCAAAGATGGAAACGTGATGGTACGCATCACAACAACGTTTCACCAGGCAACGCCGGTCAACTGCTGTTTGTGTATGAGAAATCGGTTGTAAACTTTCCTCATGTCAGCATGTGTGAATGCTCTGAAAAGCTAATCATTTGCATATCACAGAATCTTCTTCTTGTCGGTTAAATTTCACGTCTGTAACACGTCATCATCGTGGTGTAGCAATTTTAATGGCCAGTAGTGTATATATTTATACTTGGAGAAAATCATTTTAAAAATATTATTTAAATCTCTTTTCTCATTACCATCACTCACGTCTCACCAGTTTACACTTTTACTAGATTCAGAATTCTTCTTGTTGATTCATCGTGTTACATATTTATTATCGTCCAGAAAGTTCTTCATAATGTTATCACAACTTTAACTGCCTTCCGATGTGGAAAAAAACACCTTTCACTTCTACATTCAAGTGCGAACGAAACTGGTATAGGGATGCGTATTCAAATACAGAGTTATGCAAACAGGCAGAATACGGCCCTGTGGGCGGCAAAGCCTTGATAACCCAACAAGTATCTAGCACAGTTGTTAAATCTGTTACTGCTGCTACAATGGCAGGTTATCAGATTTAAGTGAGTTTGAGCGCGGAATTACAGTCGGCGCACGAGGGATAGAACACAGTATACCCGAGGTAGCGATGAAGTAGGGATTTTTCCTGTACGGACATTCACGGGCGTACCGTGAATATCAGGAATCCGGTAAAACATCAAATCTCCGACATAGCTGCGACTGGAACCGGACCATCGACGACTGAAGAGAATCGTTCAACAAGACTGAAGTACAACCCTTTAGCAGATTGCTGCAGATTTCAATGCTGGGCCATCAGAATATATCACTGTGCTAACAATTCAACGAAATATCATTTATATGGGCTTTCGGAGCCGAAGGCCCATTTCTGTACCCTTGATGACTCCACGACACAAAGCTTTACGCCTCACCTGGGCACGTCGACACTGATATTGGACTGTTAGTGGCTGCAAACATGTTGCCACGTCGCTCGACTCTCGTTTCAAATTTTATCGAGCGAATGGACGTGTAAGAGTAAGGAGTCAACCTCATGAATCCATGGCCTCTGCATGTCAACTGGGGAGTGTTTAACCTGGTGGAGCCACTGTAATGGTGTGGGTCGTGTGCAGTTGGTGCGAAATGGGACCCCTGGTATGCCTAGATACGACTCTGACAGGTGTCACGTACGTAAGCATCGTGTCTGACCACTTGCATCCATTCATGTCCATTGTGCATTCCGACAGAGATGGGCTATTCCAGCAGTACAATGTGACACTCCACACGTCCAGGAGTGCTACAGAGTGGCTCCAGGAAGACTCTTCTGAGTTTAAACACTTCCGCTGGTTACCAGAATTCCCAGACATGAACATTATTGGATATATCTGGGATTCCGTGCAACGTGCCGTTCAGAAGAAATCTCACCCCCTCGTACTCTTACGGCTTTATGAACAGCCCTGCAGAATTCATAGTGTCAGTTCCCTCCATCACTACTTCAGACACTAGTCTAATCCATACCACGTCGTGTTGCGGCACTTCTGCATGCTCGCGGGTTGCCCTACACGATGTTAGGAAGGTACACCATTTTCTTTGGCTCTTTAGTATATATCATATACCGTACATAGATTGATTTTTGTGATTATATCCCGCCCAAAGTTGTTTCAATCCCATGTCCATATGTTATTCTCTCACGCACAACTAATTTTTCATAGTACTGTAACACGCCCGGGTGTACAAATGGGTGGGGGTACTTTTTATACTGGTTGTCGTTCCTTGACCGCGCGCCCTGTCCACACCACGTAGCTGGTAAACCGCTGCGGTCGTACTCTCCTGCTCCACACGGCTGCTGGCTTGCCTGAAATTATCTATCGAAATATACAGGCGTGTTTAGGGGAGTCACTCAACATAAAAACACAACACAGTCCTACGTCTGCTATGAACATCTGTATTCTGAGACGATAAGAAATCACAGGTTGTACTGTTTACACTCTAATTCATAAGTCTTTATCCCAATTACTGGTTGATTACCAGTCCACAATATCACTCCGACGAGCGTACGCGTAACCGACACGACGCGGTTGATTCTTGATGATGTGGAAGCCGAATGATCGCACGAAAGTTCTTACGCTCGTCACGCATACACAGATTTCTTTTGGTACCAGTCCTCCTTGACACTGGTAATGATATAACACTGATTATAGAGATTATAATCCAGTTCTCAGTTCTCATTTGTACGAGCGTGCGCGTAACCGTCGCGGCGCGGCTAATTGTTGATAACGCGGAAACGCGATGATCGAACGAGTGTTCTGACGCTCACATCAAGACACTGGCACTTGACTGCACTCTTTTATGGTAACTAATTTTTGCTGATTCACATCAGTTCATTCTGGGAGACCGAACACGGCGCGGATGATTGATGCTGTACGGTACGATACGCAACGAGAGGATACACAAATACGTTATCAGCAGCACTACTCATTTTTAAATTACTTATTCACGCACTTTTCTCTGAATCATTTGCTTATTTTGTCACTTTTTTGTAGTAGCACTTGAAGCATCACCTCAACTTCCATACTAACAATGCCTCTCACATGCAGAGCTACCCACTACACAACATACCAGTTCCGGGCCGCGTGCTCGACACGACAGACGCGGCTGCCCGCAAAGATACTCCACAACCAAGCCAGCGATATAACAGTACGCTTACAGTACGATGTTAGTAAATTAACTAATTAGCATAACTTATTTTACTTACGTGTTTGCCGGCCGCTGTGACCGAGCGGTTGTAGGCGCTTCATTCCGGAACCACGCGGCTGCTACGGTTCGAATCCTGCCTCGGGCATGGATGTGTTTGATGTCCTTAGGTTAGTTAAGTTCACGTAATTCTAAGTCGAGGGGACTGATGACCTCAGATGCTATTTCCCTTAGTGCTTAGAGCCATTTGAACTTACATGTTTGAAGTTAAAATTTGATTCATCAAGCAGAACTCTGTGCTTCATCTATCTTTCTTCATATTGAAGCTTGCAGTTTCTGTTGACACATTTTCAAAGTACTTGAATTACTTTTGAGTAGATTTCATCTTTTACACTTACATCTTTTAATCCAAAAACATTCTAATACATACATATCCCACCACAACTGTGGGCTTTGTCCCCACAAAACATCGTTTCAAAATATTCTGTCCGTAACAGTGTATGATTATATATGTTGTAACAAACGCTCTTTCGTGGATAGCACGAATTAACATGATCATTTAAGAGCAATTTCGGATTCGCAAAGTTTGTTACATAAACTTTGCTCCCTAATGTACGACAGTGTTGAGATATCTGCAAGTCAAATCTTTTACCCATCCACTACCTATGTATCTGGCGTACCGTAGTAATATAATTCACTGTAGGTGGTGATTTCCAGCGTATTATTCTACTGCTGAGTGGACGGTTGGTTGCGAGTAATTGGCCAAACGCGCGAGCGAGCGCGCTCGCCCCTGCGACGCCAGCGCCGCCAGGCTTCTGTGGCACGCGGGTCGCCCGGCGCGGCAGGGGCGGTCATGCATAATGCAGGGCTGCCAACGGTGGCGGATGGTCGCTCTGTGCCGCCAACCCCTCTTAACGTTCAATTATTCTACTGGGGTGCAAAGGCCAGAGGGTATTCAGCGGGATGGCTGAATGTGCAGCGTTCATCCTCTGTTCCAGCCGCTCCGCCGCTCTTTACGGCCCTGCCAGTCGGCTGAATATTAAAAAGTCCCACGTCCTAGCCCGCAATTGCTGCGCTGCAGAGGTACACCGCTGAGAATAAAAGCACGCGAAGGACGGACTCCAGCGCAAAATGTCAGAAGTTACAGATTCGAAATCAGAGCTATCTTGGAACGCTAGATGCTGTGTCATGAATAATGTGCTCCACATTGCAGTGTAAGGTAAAGATGTACAGTTTGTAAATATTGCGATTTTTACACTACTGAAGCAATCACGAACCCACGTGAACTTGTCTCACCTAGATGCTTGCTGCTCTTCATTCAGAACTATAACGAGCAGAATCCTCGTTACACGTAGTCTTTCTGTAACTTTCCGGCTATTTAAAATGAGTTGTGAGGTGTTACACAATCCTTCTTAACCAAATATCCACTCATGGACAGAAATGTCTGTCGAGGTATACTTATACCGAAAAGCATACGTAGTCACTGCAGAAATTTTATTAACATACATGTTTACGCTGGTAGGAGAAGGGCATCTTAATGTCTGGCGACTGTTTAAGCTTTGTTGCGAACAGGATGTGCAGCCATACCATCCTCCTACTTGCTTGATATTTCCATTCTCTTTAGACGAAAAGGGGGCATCTACACAATCAGTAATCCAAAAATTACCGAAGTGGCCATTGTAACCAAGGATTAGATCATACCGGCCTGATGCTATATACATTGAGAAAACCAGTTTCAACTTTTAAGAAGTGTATTAAGAGAAAAAAGAACTTATTTACAGTGCAATTACATGTTACCTGTAAAAATTAAATTACGTAATATAATTATCCCGTTGAACCATCCTTCAGGAGCTCAGCAATCGTTTACTGGTTACGGGCTTGGCTACCCTGTGGTTCCTGAGCTGAGGACTAGCAAGCGCCACCAGTTCTGTCATCGTAAGCTCTTGGCATGCTTCAGCAACCACCGTGCCAAGCGGCCATGGAATGTTGTGTGTCTCAGAAATTGTGGATCTTAGCTTGACCGCCCGGATAGCGGAATAAACCTCTATACAAAAATCTCGATATCAAGGTGCGCTGCCTGCTGATCAGATGTATGGTTTTTGAGGTGGAACAGTCGTCAGCTGGCAATCAGGCAACTTCTGGGGAACCTGCCGCACGTCAGTTGTATAAGTCTTACTCGGGGACGCGGGGCTCTGTCTGAGTGGAGCCTTACTTTCCTAGCTCCTCGTGGGACCGAGATGGGTTCTCCGCAGTTTATCTTCCAGCTTCCAGCGGAATTGAAGGCCACGGGTAGGTAGAAACACCCGCTCAATCAAGAACGCTCCGGACTCCGGAATAATCAGGAATTCTAGTGGGGTTACTAACAGAAGGCATACTGCTGGTCAGAGGGTGTTTTTATTAGTTAAAAGGAAAGAAAGCAGTTTTGACTAAGTGTAACCTTTTGATGTACAAAAGGATTTAGAGGGGATTGTGGGAACTATGAGCTAAGCGGTTACAAAATTGAACACTGTTGATGGAAACATCAAGTTTCCAACAGATGAAGAACCTGCAGTAGGCCAAAACCTTTGGGGAATGCGCCATTGATACTGAACTCCACGCCACATTAAACTACTGTAAAGGTGCTGTCGCGTGCAGAGACCTTGTGAACATCTCCAAAAAAGAATATTTTGAAACTGATGGGAGGCGATCTGATTAAATCCGACTCGTCCTTCCTCATTTTTAATAGCACAAAACTCCCGAGTCATTTAAAGGCAGGTTTTTTTCGCTCAACCTTGCTGCCCTATGTCCCCAACCCAATGTGCTGTTTTAAATGCTAGCGCTTTCTACATAGCACTCTTGGATGTAATGGCAAAGCCACTTGTAGCAAATGTGATAAGTCTACCCACGAAGGGATCAGATGTTTACCTCATCGGGAGTGTGCGAATTGCTCTGGGGTTCACCCTATTATATCTGGAGTAGGAACTGCTGTTTCTTCCTTGAAGAACGTAAGTACTGATCCCCTATGGCGAGACCAAGAAGATTTATAAGACCATGCAACCCCCAACTTTCGCTACCGCCATTGCTTCCGTTGTTGAACAGTCAGTACAGAAAAGCGATGCTGCTACACAAACGGAGGCAGCTAGTGTTATCACTAGGACCTGCGTTTGGTCAGTGTACGTGTGCTGCTGCAATTACTTGTTCAAAGCCTACACTTTCTCAAAAAATTGTAAAAGTCTGAGGTCGCTAGCGTTGCGGAGTCCCCTCCTCCCCCTAGTATTCAGTCTGCCCCACTATCCAGTGCTCCCATTATCACTGCCACGGTTGTGGCTCCGTAGCCTAAACAGGGTAAAAGATCCAAGGCAAAGTGTCCCCCACCGTCGGAGTCGGGAAGAAACAGTCCGACGATGTCGACGTGATACTATCTGACGTCTCTCTTGATTCTTCGGTAGAGCTAACGGAACTTGATGTGAGACTGGGGGAATCACCCTTCCCCGAGACTGAGCCTCCACACTTTATGGGCTCCCCTTCCCCGTGGAAAGAAAGGGTGAAAGTGCAAACCCCGTGGTAGATGTCTCACATATGACAGTGGAACAGTAATGGGTTCAGGACACATGTGGAAGAACTGAAACTGCTAGTGCATAAAAGTCATCTATGCCTGTGTTTACAAGAAACATTTTAAACCCACTGACACCCCCTTACTATGTGGCTATACCCTTCACCGAAAGGATGACCTAATTGGAGACAGAGCCAAGGGAAAGGTTGCTGTGTTCTTCAATGACGTGCATCTCTCCTCTGCTCTCCCCCCCTCCCCCCCCCCCCCCTCCTTCGGCTACTGACCTGCGCTGTTAGTAATAGTTTATCCTGCAGTGAAGTAGAAGTGGATAGTTCCTGTGAATTATTATGGGTGGAGGTTACAGTCAACAAACGAGCTAGGTTAATAATTGGCTCCTTTTACCGACCTCTCGACTCAGCAGCATAACTGGCGGAACAACTGAGAGAAAATCTGGACTAAATTTCACATAAATTTCCTCAGCATGTTATAGCCTTAGGTGGAGATTTCAATTTACCAGATATAGACTAGGACACTCAGATGTTTAGGAGGGGTGGTAGTGAAAGAGCATCGAGTGACAGTATACTGAGCGCACTATCCAAAAATTACCTCGCGCAATTAAACAGAGAACCGACTCGTGGAGATAACATCTTGGACCTACTGATAAGTAACAGACCCGAACTTTTCGACTCTGTAAGCGCAGAACAGGGAAACAGTGATCATAATGCCGTTGCAGCATCCCTGAATATGGAAGTAAATGGGAATATAAAAAAAAGGGAGGAAGGTTTGTCTGTTTAGCAAGAGTAATATAAGGCAGATTTCAGACTACCTAACAGATCAAAACGAAAATTTCTCTTCCGACACTGACAATGTTGAATATTCATGGAAAAAGTTCAAAGCAATCGTAAAATGCGTTTTAGACAGGTATGTGCCGAGTAAAACTGTGAGGGACGGGAAAAACCCACCGTGGTTCAAGAACAGAGTTAGGAAACTACTGCGAAAGAAAAGAGAGGAGCTTCACTGCAAGTTTAAACGCAGCCAAAACCTCTCAGACAAACAGAAGCTAAACAATGCCAAAGTTAGCGTAAGGAGGGCTATGGGTGAAGCGTTCACTGAATTCGAAAGTAAAATTCTATGTACCGATTTGACAGAAAATCCTAGGAAGTTCTGGTCTTACGTTAAATCAGTAAGTGGCTCGAAACAACATATCCAGACACTCCGGGATGATAATGGCATTGAAGCAGAGGATGACACGAGTAAAGCTGAAATACTAAACACCTTTTACCAAAACTGTTTCACAGAGGAAGACCGCACTGCAGTTCCTTCTCTAAATCCTCGACAAACGAAAAAATGTCTGACATCGAAATAAGTGTCCAAGGAATAGAAAAGCAACTGAAATCACTCAACAGAGGACAATCCACTGGACCTGACAGGATACCATTTCGATTCTACACAAAGTACGCGAAAGAACTTGCCCCCCTTCTGACAGCCGTGTACCGCAAGTCTCTAGAGGAACGAAACATTCTAAATGATTGAAAAACAGCACAGACAGTCCCAGTCTTCAAGAAGGGTCCTCGAGCAGATGCGCAAAACTATAGACCTATATCTCTGACATCGATTCTGTTGTAGAATTTTACAACATGTTTGTTGCTCGGGTATCATGTCATTTCTGGAAACCCAGAATCTACTCTGTAGGAATCTACATGGATTCCGGAAACAGCGATCGTGTGAGACCCAACTCGCTTTATTTGTTCATGAGACCCAGAAAATATTAGGTAAAAGCTCCCAGGTAGATGCCATTTTTCTTGTCTTCCGGAAGGCGTTCGATACAGTTCCGCACTGTCACCTGATAAACAAAGTAAGAGCCTATGGAATATCAGACCATCTGTGTGGCTGGATTGATGAGTTTTTAGCAAACAGAACTCAGTATGTTGTTCTCAATGGAGAGACATCTACAGACGTTACAGTAACCTCTGGCGTGCCACAGGGGAGTGTTATGTGACCATTGCTTTTCACAATATGTATAAATGACCTAGTAGATAGTGTCGGAAGTCCCATGCGGCTTTTCGCGGACGATGCTATACTATACAGAGAAGATGTAGCATTAGAAAATTGCAGTGAAATGCAGGAAGATCAGCAGCGGATAGGCACTTGGTGTAGGGACTGGCAACTGACCCTTAACATAGACAAATGTAATGTATTACGAATACATAGAAAGAAGGATCCTTTATTGTATGATTATATGATAGCCGAAAAAACACTGGTAGCAGTTACTTCTGTAAAATATCTGGGAGTATGCGTGCGGAACGATTTGAAGTGGAATGATCATACTAAATTAATTGTTGGTAAAGCGGGTGCCAGACTGAGATTCATTGGGAGAGTCCTTAAAAAATGTAGTCCATCAACAAAGGAGGTGGCTTACAAAACACTCGTTCGACGTATACTTTAGTATTGCTCATCAGTGTGGGATCCGTACCAGGCCAGGTTGACAGAGGAGATAGAGAAGATCCAAAGTAGAGCGGCGCGTTTCGTCACAGGGTTATTTGGTAAGCGTGATAGCGTTACGTAGATGTTTAGGAAACTCAAGTGGCAGACTGTGCAAGAGAGGCGCTCTGCATCACGGTGTAGCTTGCTGTCCAGGTTTCGAGAGGGTGCGTTTCTGGATGAGGTATCGAAAATATTGCTTCCCCCTACTTGTACCTCCCGAGGAGATCACGAATGTAAAATTAGAGAGATTAGAGCGGGCACGGAGACTTTCCGGCAGTCGTCCTTCCCGCGAACCATACGCGACTGGAACACGAAATGGAGGTAATGACAGTGGCACGTAAAGTGCCCTCCGCCACACACCGTTGGGTGGCTTGCGGAGTATAAATGTAGATGTAGATGTAGACAGAGTTATAAGTATGTATCGAAATAATCAGCAAACCAATTACATAAAAGAAATTTAACTTTTTTAACCCGTTTCAGGCACTTAGTGCACTTCTATAGAAGGTTATAGCTATCGCATCATTTGCCAGTGTCAACAATAATATGCATGCAGTGTATTGCTGCTGTCGTAGATATGGTTCATACTACATGTACAAATATGGTGTAAAGAAGCAAAACAACAAATGCAGACATCATGCCAGCATTGGAGCTAATCGGCTAATGGATGTAAAGCGGGAGATCCGGGTTCGTGTCCCGTTCTGACACAAATTTTCATTGTCATCAGTTCATTATACACCTGAAGGTTGTCCTATTCGCACCTGCGAATTCATAACATGTACCCTAATAATGGCTACATTTCGGCGATAGAGAGAGCCCACAAGGTTTTGTTTCGGGTATGCTACATCCGGCTGAGACCGAAGAGCTACCAAATTGTCGGATATATTACCCACACATTTTCTGTGTGATTAAGATCGACTGATATAGCGGGCCAGTACATATGCAATACGGCACCTGGATGTTCATCAGCCCAGGAATGTATGCATCCAGCCCTGTGAATAAAGTTGCCGTCACTTTTGGAACACGTGAGTTTCTATAGCATATTCATAATTTGGTTATTGAAAATGTTGAAGTAAACATCCTTGTTCATGGGTACGGTTACCAAATGACAGGACCCAAATCATAGTTCAAAAACTAGACCCAAAATATCACAGTACCCCCTCAGGCCTAAACTATACCCTCCAGATATTGCAGGTTAAATGCCTCATTTAAAAGTCGGTGCACTCAGCTCCTTGAATCAGCTGAAAAGAGGGGTAGACTGAGTTGGACAACACTGCGTTCATACGGTTAGCTACTGTCCAGTTCTTGTATTCTTCGACGTTTAGCTTTATGTGTCCTGTGAGAACGGCCTTTTGATAGGTATCAGTCCATTGCATGAAATTTCATTCACTATGTTCGCTCGGAAGATGGTTGAGATACGTCTGCATTTACCGAGAGTAGCAATTGCTTTTTCGGCGGTTTCGACTGAAGACGTTGAGCATAAACTACTATCGGGACGTTACACGCCTCTTTCGGCTACGATCTGTCTAAGGCCATTGTTCTTACGGTGTGTAACATGGCTGCGAGCAACAAACCATTCCTTGTAGACAAGTTGATCAGCCCAATTTGAAACACCAACAAATTGGGCAACTTCATCCACGGCGTGATCTAGGGCATGTCGAATCAAAATAGATTCTTTCGATTATTCTGTCATATCTTCAAGGCGACTCATCTTACTGCCCTGGTTCCATACACACGACGGCATATACAGGTTGCTCCATTCATAGTGACCGGGCCAAATATCTCACGAAATAAGCGTCAAACGAAAAAACTACAAAGAACGAAACTCGTCTAGCTTGAAGAGGGAAACCAGATGACGCTATGGTTTGCCCGCTAGATGGCGCTGCCATAGGTCAAACGGATATCAACAGAGTTTTTTTAAGTATGAACCCCATTTTTATTACATATTCATGTAGTACGTAAAGAAATATGAATATTTAGTTGGACCACTTTTTTCGCTTTCTGATAGGTGGCGCTGTAATAGTCACAATCATGTAAGCACGTGGTATCACGTAACATTCCGCTAGTGCGGACGGTATTTGCTTAGTGATACATTATCCGTGTTAAAATGGACCGTTTACCAATTGCTGTAAAGGTCGATATTGTGTTGATGTATGGCTATTGTGATCAAAATGCCCGACGGGCGTGTGCTATGTATGCTGCTCGGTATCCTGGACGACATCATCCAAGTGTCCAGACCGTTCGCCGGATAGTTACGTTATGTAAGGAAACAGCAAGTGTTCAGCTACATGTGAAATGTCAACCGCAACCTATATTATGGGAGGAAGGATAATTGGCCCCCATTTTATCGATGGCGATCTAAATGGTGCAATGTATGCTAATTTCCTATATAGTGTTCTACCGATGTTACTACAAGATGTTTCACTGCATGACAGAATGGCGATGTACCTCCAACACGTTGGATGTCCGGCACATACCTCGAGTGTGGTTGAAGCAGTAATGAATAGTATATTTTATAACAGGTGGATTGGTCCTCGAAGCACCATACCATAGCCCGCACGCTCACCGCATCTGACGTCCTCGGATTTCATTCTGTGGGGAAAGTTGAAGGATATTTACTATCGTAATCCAACGACAACGCCTGACGACATGCGTCAGCGCATTGTCAATGCATGTGCGAACATTACAGAAGGCGAACTACTCGCTGTTGAGACGAATGTCGTTACACGTATTGCCAAATGCATTGAGGTTGACGGACATCATTTTGAGCATTTCTTGCATTAATGTGGTCTTTACAGGTAATCACGCTGTAACAGCATGCGTTCTCAGAAATGAAAAGTTCACTAAGGTACATATATCACATTGGAACAACTGAAATAAAATGTTCTACGTTCTATATTTTAATTTAAAAAAGCTACCTGTTCGTCTAAAATTGTGAGCCATATTATTGTGACTATTACAGCGGTATCTATCACAAAGCGAAAAAACTGGTCCAACTAAAACATTCATATTTCTTTACGTACTACACGTGTATGTAATTAAAAATGGGGGTTCCTATTTAAAAAAAAAAACGCTGTTGATATACGTTTGATCTATGGCAACGCCATCTAGCGGGCCAACCATAGCGCCATCCGGTTTCCCCCTTCAAGCGAGATAAGTTTCTTTCTTTGTAGTTTTTTCGGTTGACCCTTGTTTCGTGAGATATTTGGCCCGGTCACTATCAAAGGACCACCCTGCATACTTCAAAAAAATAAGTTACACGTGATTATGGCAAGTCAGGTAATTTGTACGGAATGTTGCACTGCACTTGAAAGTGACACAGATACAAGATTTTTCAGTATAGTAAAAAGGTCTCTGTAAACAACAGTGGCAACGTTCTACGAATTGTTCAGTTGCTCGACCACAGAAGTCCGCTCCCTGGCCACAGAGTCATTCGAGAACCGCTATGCGAACGCCTTCATCGTTGAAATCCTCCCCCCTCCCCCCCTTCCCTTCCAGATGTTCTTTCAGCTTGCCCAAAATATGAAAATCGAATTGTGCGAGACTTGAACCTTATGGCGGATGCTTCCAGACCTCCCTTCGAAAACTTTCAAGGAACGCTTGTCTTGTGCGCATCGTTCGTCTTGTTGAATTGTTGTGCAGGAGAGCAACGCCTTTGTTTACCTTTGCACACCTCTTGTTCTTTCTGGCGTTGCGCAATGATGCCAGTGATGCACAGCACTAATCACCATAAATGGTTCTGCCATTTGCTGTAAACTCTGTGTAGGCAACTCCTTCGGAACTCAACAAAACGGTGGCCATGACCTTCCATGCTGACAGCACAACTTCTCATTTCTTCCGCGCAGAGGAGGAAGTGTTTCTCCACTCCACACAGGCTCTCTCTGTTGCACGTGCGAAATGTTGGACCCGTTTCTCACCGTGGATAGTAATACGCCCTGGGAAGTTATTGCCTTCTACTAAGTAAAGCTCAAGGAAGTCCAGAGACGCCATAAACCTTACGCCTTTGTGTACGGGTGGCAGCGATAGAGAAACCCAGCGAGCACAATTTCCGATACTGAAGACGATCTCGGACTATATGACGTACACTGCCCATAGAGATGCGCATCTGCTGAGCAGTTTCCAGATAACCGCTCTGTGATTGCTGAGGATCAGTTCTTCTATCGCCTGGACATTGTCATCTGTGGTCAATGTAGACAGCCTTCCTCTTCGATCAGCATCTCCCACGCCTGTGCGGCCTTGGTCAAATTGTTGACACTATTTCACTACAGCTGGACGTGGCACTGCGTGTGGTCCATACACGCCAAAATATCACCGTGAATCTGTGTGCAGTTTAGTTTTGCCGACAAGAATCTGTCTGTCCCTGGAGTACGTTCCCAACTGCAGCGTCATTTCACTCGCACACTGTTTTCCACTTGTTATTCATATCACAGCAGAGCTGTATCTCCAGGAAACCCAGAACATTGTACTCTCTTCTGACAATGCGCAATGATCTTGGCCTGGGCCATGTGTAACTTACTTCCTGAAGTCACTACGTTCAGGATGTCCCACAAAGAGGTTTACGCAGCTTGAACTTTACTAACGCAAACAAAAATAACAAAAACCCCGAATTTTTTAATAACATAGTTGGTCATGACATTAAGGATGATTTTTTTACTGTTGGAGATGTTCCAAATGTGCTCCATCGGCTGCAGTACAGCTTCTGCAACGCTATGGAATAAATCGACACATATGTGTTACGGTTGCCATTGGAGTGGATTCACAGGCAGTAATAAATCGCCTCTCTCATGTCATGCAGCAAACGTGGCTTTGTGGTGAAGACAGTGTCCTTAATAATTCTCCAGAGAAAGATTCCCAACGGCTTTAGATCGACAGATGCGGGTGGAAACTCAACACTTCCTCATCGGCCCACCCCTGTCTCAACAAATGTTTCATATAGAAATTGCCACACGTCTCGTCGAAAAAGGCTCTTCGTCTCGGCACAGTTGATGAACAGCTTATACAGTTCGTTCCTTCAACACAGTAAGATACTTTTCATCTGTCACTGTTCCTCCAAAACAGAGTCGCCCTGGACGTCCTCTGACATACCACACCACACTGGCAACCGACAAAGATTAACAGCTCGTTCTTCCGTAACGTGTGGATTATGTGTTGCCCAGTACAGTTATGATGACGGCATTCAATTTAAACGTCGCCTTATTAGACCAATCAATGTTATTCATCATCGCAAATCCATTCACAAAATTGGAGGTGCCTTTTCGGATCGTCCTCATTCAGCGCTTGAAGCACTCCAGGAATGCGGATTTTCAGCTTTGCTTACTTGAAAATGCTATGGAAACTTGATTTGTTTACACCTGATTCAAGCGTGGCTTGCCGTGTGGACTTCTTTCGGAATCTTATGAAAGTTAGTACCATTGCGTCCACTCCTCTTTCGTCCGCTACTGGTTTGTTCCTGCCACACTGTCTCTTCTCCAGGTCACGCACACTTCCTTCCCACTTAAATGTGTCGTGTATTTTCGTTATTGTTACACGTGACGTTGGTGCAGTATCAAACTCTGCCTGCCACCGTCTCTGCAATTCTTTCGTGTTTCCACACTTCCAACCAACGCGGTAAGCACACAGCCATCGGGTTACAAATAACTGTTTGCTACACTGACCTAGGTTTCGATGCACCTTGGAATGTCTTCATCAAAAGTAACTTTTAAGAAATCGTAAAGTTACATTTGCGAGAAAGCAATGTTGAAAGTTTCGAACATATATGCTCAAGTCAAAAATTAATTTTTTTTTAGATTAAATGGGGCCCCTCCACGTCCACACCAACGTGGTGACCAGACCAAAAGTTCTACTGTCACCTCCGTAAACATGTTAGTTTTTTTTTTAATCAGGCGTCACAGGATGCGGGCTGTGATGTTGTCCATGCGCTTGAGTAAGATTACTCATTAACATGGTCCATCGGGAGATAGAAGTGGTCGAAAACGATTGAAGGGTAGCGGTTGTAAGGGCAGAGGAAAAAAAGTGCCAAGGCCAGCGCCAAGGGAAAAATACCTCTGCGACAGTAGGACGGGTAGTAAGGGCAGTAGCGGCTTGCTATCTGCGACAGTGCATGCAAGGTGTGGTTGTGTTAGTTCGAGGTATCGTGCATCGTTACCTTTGTCGTTGCGGAAGCTCGTTGCGGCGCTTGCTGCAGTTGCTGCGTCCCTGCAACAGTTCAAGGTCGTTGTAGATTAGTGGGCGATCGGTCATAGATCGGCTCACAGACGGTGTAGGGGGTGTGTGTGGCTGGTTTGCGTGCTGTGTACAGTACGGTTTCCCTGCGGTTGCCAGATTTTCGGCTGGTCGCACATCTGGGTTCCCAGTAATAACTGTGTTGCAGGGGCTCGCCAGTACTGTCGTGTTAGCGTTCTATGGACCATAGATGTTTAGTTCCTAGCCAGTAGTGTCTTAAACACTTTAAAGCCTCTGGCACGTATGCCTTGCTAGGAACAACCTCAGGAGTTGTTGATGTTCTTCCTAGCAAGGCGTACGTGCCATAAGCTTGAATATGTTTAATTTTAATTTTTGACTTGAGCATACTTGCTCAAAACTATGACGATAGCTTTCTCGCAATGTAACTTTACGGTTTCTTAAAATTTAATTCTGATGAAGACATCCTTAGAGGTGTCAAAACCTAGATCATTGTACGAAACAGTTATATGCAACCGGTTGGCTGTGTGAACCCAATGCTGAACTTATATAAGGTTGATGAGAGACAGACATGTTTCACCTTGTAATACTTTAAAATCAACTTTCTTCGCTCCAAGCCCAAGTTCCAGCCGTTTTGTTATTTACGTGTAGTTACTGGCAACTGAAAATAAACAAAAAAAATTAATGGCTACGCACCCAAGTCATGAGAGTCACGAGAGGCGTTCAAAAAGTAACGCAACACATTATTTGCCGGCCAGTTTAGGTTAAAAAATGCAGAATTTGTTGTAGGACATCGTGGAATATTCCCGTTTCAGCCCCTTTCATGACGTTCTGATAGGTGGCGGTGCTATACATAGCTATCAAAATGGCGTCTGTCACTGAAGTGAGTTTTAAGCGGAGAGGTGGCATTGCGTTTCCTTTGGCGGGAAACCAGAGAATCGTAGATATTCATAGGCGTTTGCAGAATGTCTACGGACGTCTAGTAGTGGACAAAAACACGATGAATCGTTGAGCGAGGCATCTGTCATCATCACAACAAGGTTGCGCGTTTCCGACCGATGTCACGCATACCATTCGGTAGCACACACCTGTGACTCTTGCAATGTTAGAACATTTGGACACTCTCATTCGAGACGATCATCGGATCACAATCGAAACAAACTCGCGTCAGAAGTGGACGTTTCTGTTGGTAATACTGACACACTTGTCCACCATTTGGCTTTCCTCGACGCGTAACAGATGATGGTGATGGTGGTTAGTGTGTAACGTCCCGTCGACAACGAGGTCATTAGAGACGGAGCGCAAGCTCAGTTTTGGGAAGGATTGGGAAGGAAATCGGTTTTGCCCTTTTAAAGGAACCATCCCAGCATTTGCCTGAAACGATTTAGGGAAATCACGGAAAACCTAAATCAGGATGGCCGAACAGAAGAGCATAAAGAGCAACGAAGGACCGACTGTACTGAACTGCCTGCGCATTACGAGGCTCACCATGACGTATTTGTAGAATATCGTCACAGGCGATGAAACATGGGTTCATTACTTGAAACCAGAAACAAAAAACATGGACTGGTGCCGCGCTCATCTGCTCGGAAGAAAAAGTTGAAAGCCGCACCATCAGCTGGTGAAGTCACGTCAATGGCCTTCTAGGACACTGAAGGGGTTATTCTCTTTGATGCTATCCCTCGTGGTGCAACTATGAACTCTAAAGTGTATTTTGCTACTCTCAGGAAATTGAAGAAATTACTTCAGCGTGTTCGTCACCACAAACGTACAAACGAGCTTCTCCTTCCCCTTGCCAATGCAAGGCATCAGACCAAGCTGTGCACCCGAGAGCAGCTCACAACCCTTCATTGGACTGTTCTTCCTCATCCACCCCACGACCCAAATCTCGCATCTTCCGAAAAAAATGGTTCGAATGGCTGTGAGCGCTATGGGACTTATCATCTTAGGTCATCAGTCCCCTAGAACTTAGAACTACTTAAACATAACCAACCTAAGGACATCACACACATCCATGCCCAAGGCAGGATTCGAACCTGTGACTGTAGCAGTTGCACAATTCCAGACTGAAGCCCCTAGAACCACTCGGCCACACCGGTCGGCTCATCTTTCGACTTCCATCAGTTTAGCCCAATGAAGGTTATACTCCACAGGAAGTAGTACGTGGATGATGCGGAGATTGTTGTTGCAGTAAGATAATGGCTCCGACGTCGACCTGTGGAGTGGTACCATGTAGACATACAGACCCTCGCAGTAAGGTAGTGTAACACCGTCACATTGAACAAAAAAAAAAAGGTTCAAATGGCCCTGAGCACTATGGGACTTAACATCTATGGTCATCAGTCCCCTATAACTTAGAACTACTTAAACCTAACTAACTACGAACAACACACAACACCCAGTCATCACGAGGCAGAGACAATCCCTGACCCCACCGGGAATCGAACCCGGGAACGCATTGAAAGCAGATAATGTTTAAAAATAGGGTTTTATAGCCAAAAGAGCTGGAATAATATGATGTATTGCAATTCTGAATAAAACCAATCTGCTCTCATAAAAATAATGTGCTCCGTTACTTATTGGGTGTCCCACGTAATAAAAACTGGATGAAGTTGTCATTAACACCCGCTCAGGGTTATTAAAGTTCAAACAGTGAAACTCCTTTGTGGGACACCCTGCAAGTTGTATCATTGCCATGGCGTCAGCAGTAGAGGGACCATCACAGCTTGCTTACGGTTCTTACACCACCTGCAGTGCTCCAAAGCGTCCAGTATGCTAATATTTAGTGCTTTGTCATTAGTTGGCGAGGCCACATCTTGACAATTAATGGAGACCTTCTGCCGGCAGACACGGTGCCGGAGCTGCAGTCGACGTTCATCGAGCAGGCGCTGAGCCCGGGACCGCCCGTGTCGCTGCGCTGCTCGGCCGCCGGCAGCCCGCCCCCGCAGTTCACCTGGAGGCTGGACGGCCAGGCGCTCACCGCCGCCAGGCTGGGCCACAGGTGAGCCAGCTGGTCTGACTGGCCGAGTGGATGTGGGGCTGAGTACCGGCTAGCTTGAGAGAGATATGGAATTGGGTTGAAAATATCCTGATATACTGGGCGCGACCGCCACGGTCGCAGGTTCGAATCCTGCCTCCGGCAGGGATGTGTGTAGTGTCCTTAGGTTAGTTAGGTTTAAGTAGTTCTAAGTTCTAAGGGACTGATGGCCTCAGATGTTAAGTCACATAGTGCTCAGAGCCATTTGAACCATACTGGGTGCCAGCACACTATCCTTCACAGCACATCATATTTCAAGCATATGCAAAGTTTTGCATCTTCCTTTCAATGTTCAAACATCTAAAATTATGCAACTGACGGAACGGAGAAAACGTAGTTATGAGTACAATGTAGTGCTCACCACAATTTCCCGATTGCGCCTTGTTATACAGGGTGTTACAAAAACGTACGGCCAAACTTTCAGGAAACATTCCTCACACACAAATACAGAAAAAATGTTACGTGGACATGTGTCCGGAAACGATTAATTTCCATGTTAAAGCTCATTTTAGTATCGTCAGTATGTACTGTACTTCCTCCATTTACCGCCAGTTGGCCCAATTGATGGAAGGTAATGTTGACTTGCGTTGACATGCGACTCATTGCTCTACACTACTACCATCAAGCACATCAGTACGTAGCATCAACAGGTTAGTGTTCATCACGAACGTGGTTTTGCAGTCAGTGCACTGTTTACAAATGCGGAGTTGGCAGATGCCCATTTGATGTATGGATTAGCACGGGGCAATAGCCGTGGCGCGGTACGTTTCTATCGAGACAGATTTCCAGAACGAAGGTGTCCCGACAGGAAGACGTTCGAAGAAATCGATCGGCGTCTTAGGGAGCACGGAACATTCCACCCTGTGACTCGCGACTGGGGAAGACCTAGAACGACGAGGACACGTGCAATGGACGAGGCAATTCTTCGTGCAGTTGACGATAACACTAATGTCAGCGTCAGAGAAGTTGCTGCTGTGCAAGATAACGTTGACCACGTCACTGTATGGAGAGTGCTACGGGAGAACCAGTTGTTTCCGTACCATGTACAGCGTGTGCAGGCACTATCAGCAGCTGATTAGCCTCCACGGGTACACTTCTGCGAATGGTTCATCCAACAATGTGTCAATCCTCGTTTCAGTGCAAATGTTCCCTTTACGGATGAGGCTTCATTCCAAAGTGATCAAATTCTAAATTTTCACAATCAACATGTGTGGGCTGACGAGAATAAGCGCGCAATTGTGCAATCACGTCATCAACACAGATTTCCTGCGAACGTTTGGGCAGGCATTGTTGGTAATGTCTTGATTGCACCCCATGTTCTTCCACCTATGCTCAATGGAGCACGTTATCATGATTTCATACGGGATACTCTACCTGTGCTGCTAGAACATGTGCCTTTACAAGTACGACACAACATGTGGTTCATGCAAGATGGAGCTCCTGCACATTTCAGTCGAAGTGTTCGTACGCTTCTCAACAACAGATTCGGTGACCGATGGATTGGCAGAGGCGGACCAATTCCATGGCCTCCACGCTCTCCTGACTTCAACCATCTCGACTTTCATTTATGGGGGCATTTGAAAGCTCTTGTCTACGCAACCCCGGTACCAAATGTAGAGATTCTTCGTGCCCGTATTGTGGACGGCTGTGATACATTACGCCATTCTCCAGGGCTGCAACAGCGCATCAGGAATTCCATGCGACGGAGGGTGGATGCATCTACCCTCGCTAACGGAGGACATTTTGAATATTTCCCATTAACAAAGTGTTTGAAGTCACGCTGGTACGTTCTGTTGCTGTGTGTTTCCATTCCATGATTAATGTGATTTGAAGAGAAGTAATAAAATGAGCTCTAAGATGGAAAGTAAGCGTTTCCGGACACATGTCCACATAACATATTTTCTTTCTTTCTGTGTAAGGAATGTTTCCTGAAAGTTTGGCTGTACCTTTTTGTAATACCCTGTATAGTGTGGTTATACAGTGATGAGCCTAAACCTTATGACCACCTCCTTAGTAGCTTGTTTGTCCGTCTTTGAAACGAAATACATCACTCATTCTGCGCATCAGACATCCGACAGTTTGTTGTTAGGTTTGTGGGTGTATGTGGTATTGTCTACGCACACGATACGTAATTCGCGTAAATAACGGGTCGCCGATTTGCGTACGCGGTGGTGACGGCCCGGGTGGCTTCCATAAAATTTACATCAGACGAATTTTATCGTCGAGACATCAGTGTAAGTTTACTGTAATGTTCCCCAAACCACTGTAGCATAGTTCTGGCTCCGAGATACGGACAGTTATGCATATTCTGACTCTTCAAGCTTTCCCGGCGGATGTGTTGTAAATGGTCTTGACGGATTTTCCGCCGGATTACGATGTGCAAATTCCGCAATATTTCCTCGGAGCAACTGGCCGACATCTTCAGGTGGCCCAACCTTGTTGATGGCTACGTACGACGACGTTACCGCACGTCGACGCCCCGTTTCTAGAACACGCGCGCAAAGAATGCGCAGACGCGGAAATCACGCATACGTAATGATTTCCAGTTAGATGGTGCCACATTCAAACTCCCTCTGCCGGAAATCCCACGGCGGCTCTCCTGGGCGTGCGCTGTACGCTGCGTTTACTGACACTGCGGCAAGGCGTTATTAACCAACGGCCGTACTTGAGCAATGTTATGACGGGCCTGTTATCGAAGAGTCTGAATTTTCGCGTCGTGATTTAATAGCAGCCACTGCAGGGTCCCGGGCTGTGCTCAGCTGAAATACGAAGACACACACCACCTTGGCCTTTTTGCCTTATTTTTGGTTTACTCATCACTTAGAAAGAATATTGATTGCATAAAAGCAAACAGTAAGAATAATATGTGGTGTTCACCCACAGATATCATGTAGGTACCTCTTCAAGGAGCTAGGCACTGTAACTGCGCCGTCGTAACACAGATTTTCGTTAGTGAAATTTGTCATAAATAATCCATGAACAGTAATGTACATACCTACAACACTAGAGGGAAAAATTGCCTTTATTACCCGTTGTTGAAAGTGTTAGTGGCTCACAGACAAGTTCAAAACGCAGCAATAAAATTTTTTGATCGTATGCCCAAAAACATAAAATGCCTGACAGGTAGCGAAACAACTTTCAAATCTAATTTAAAATCATTTCTTCGGGACACCCCTATTCTATAAATGAATTTCTACTGGTAGCCAATAAGTAAAACAATAAAAAAATAATTTTTAAATGTAGTTGCTTGAGTGCGAATAAAATGATAATTTGTTCATTAATGTTAATACTAATGACATACAGACATTGTGTAAACTGACTAGTCCCACATATTTCGATAAAGAATCGTTCAAATGATCTATCGAACATGAAACTAACTATCTGACAACTGAACAATATGGAATCTGTCAGCTCTTACAAATACCCGAGTTTAACATTTTCTAGGAAAGTTAAAGGAACTATAGCATAGACCCAGTTGTTAATATAGGTGCCAGACCTCAGTTTTTGGTAGAATACCAGGGAAATGCAATATCCCTACAAAGAAAATTGCTTCCAGATCTCTCTTGCGATTCATCCTGGAATATTGCTCAGGTATTTGGGACACATACCAAACAGCACTAACAGCTGATATTGAATGTATATAGAAACGGGCAGCAAGAATGGTCAAAAGTTTGTTTCTGGTGTTGGAGAGTGTCACATAGAAGCTGAAGAAACTGAACTGGCAAACACATCAAGACAGACTCAAAGTATCCTGAGAAAGACTACTTACAGAGTTTCACGAAGCGGCTTTAAATAATGACCCTAGAAAAATATTACCAACACGTTACACATTGTTCGTGAGGACAATACTATCTTAATTACAGCGAGCACAGACCGCTTACAGTGTCATTCCCTCCATACTCCATAAGTGAATGGAACGGCAAAAAGTCGTAATAATTGGATTAATGAAAAGTACCCTCTGTCATGGACTTCATAGTGGTTTGCATGGTATAAATCTACATGTATCTCTACAGACACTAGTGTACTACCTGCTGCGCCCCACCGAAGTTGATTGCAACCACTGATGTAGCACACTGTTTTGGGTAGATACTCCTCTACAGGCATTGGCTTAAGATGGTGTGCCTCACGGCAGAGTCGTATAGTTGGTACAGTGCACTATCTTGAATGGGTACCCATCTGCAGGCACTAGTGTACTATCTAGTTTCCATCAGAGGAGAATTATACACAGAGCAATATTTTGGACAGTTACCCATCTACAAACAATGGCGAATGTAGTGTGCCATAGGAGAGTGTCATACAACCATTGTTTTATATGTTATACATCAATGACATATGCAGTTGAAACTTCCTGGCATATTAAAACTTTTTGCCGGACCGAGACTCGAACACGGGACCTTTGCCTTTCGCGGGAAAGTGCTCTACCATCTGAGCTACCCAAGCACGAATCACGCCCCATCCTCACAGTATCACGTCTCCTACCTTTCAGACTTTACAGAAGCTCTCCTGCGCACCCTGTATTTTTCCGTCATAACCTATTCAGATCAGGGCTATGCAGTCAGTAGACAAACATGCAAAAACAAATGTTCACAAATCTCATTCGTCTTCGAATTAGGAAAGACTCTTTCTCTCTCTCTCTCTCTCTCTCTCTCTCTCACACACACACACACACACACACACACACACACACACACACACACACACACACACAGAGAGAGAGAGAGAGAGAGAGAGAGAGAGAGAGAGAGAGAGAGAGAGAGAGAGAGAGAGAGAGAGAGAGAGAGCGAGAGAGAGAGAGAGGGGGGGGGAGAAAGGGAGGGAGGGAGAGAGAGAGAGAGAGAGATGAAATAAAATTTTGAAAAAGTCAAATCTTTTGTGAAATTATTTGTCTAAAAGTAAGAAATAAAATACGAGAGCGTGGTGAAACGGAATGTCTCCGAGTTTTTTATGTGAAAACTTTTTAGACTTTCGCCTCTGCAAGCTCTGTAATAGAAGTTTAGTATATTCCATTTTGAAATGACGGCATTCTTCTGAAATTACAAAAATTACTCCACAAAAGTAAGGTTTTCTCAGATGTGAAAAACTCTTCCAATGTACAACACGTCATGTACCAGGGAACAAATGTGCTACTCAAATTTAAAAGTATTGTTTCAATCGATAGAATCTTATCGATGCAGTATATAATAGCGATATAAATAATCTGTTACTATTGCAACCCCTTTCTTCTGTCAGTGTTGCGGGCTTTCAAAATATAATGAAATTAAAATGATGTGGTGTGGTGTGGCCCTCAACTATGTACCCTCCGACTCAACGTTGAAGTATTAAAAGGTTTGGATTATTTCGTTGTCTATGGGCTGGGATACGTAGTTGCCGCATTACAAGCCAAATACCACTGAGCCTACAGTGTATACAATACGAATATATACATGAATCGAATGGTAAAAGCTTCCTATCACTCGGAAATCGTGAATGTAACGTAGAAATTTATAAATAAAAGATTTGCAATAAATAAAATCTGCAGGTACTAACTTAATGACTTTAAATGATGACTAACATACTAGAAGTACTTTTGAGAATGTGGTATATTTCTACAAAACATGGTACAGCAATTAAATAAAATATAAGTTGAAAAACAGGCGAGCAATAGATCCCTACTGCACGTAATTAGTTAGGAACGACAACATAACTCGCGAGATATTCACCTGTAAACGCATACTACGTCTTCGCTGTAGAAAGCTCGTAAATCTCACAAGTTCACAAGTCCGCACTCCAAAGTATTTCTATCTCTCGCGACGACGCGCAAACCACTCCACACTCCAAGTCTTTCTCGCGACCGTGCGTCCCTCGAACCGTAATGTCCGAGACTCCTCTCCCGTACTGTCCCAGACTCTCCCGTGGACTCTCCCGTACTCCTCTCCCACTTCCACCCAGTCTCCCCATTCACGAGCGCTGCGATCGGCTAGTGCGCTCCCACCATGTCTTCAAGCCAACGCACATTCACAAGCAACAGTGGATTTACATTTACATAACCATGCTCCTACGGTTTTCTCGTGTAACTGTGGAGTACTTATGGCCTGACGCGATCGATAGTAATCGGCCACTTTGACCTCCAATAACTCATGTACTATTACATGCCTGTAACTTACACCAATTTAGGTTTACACTAATAGCTATCTAAAGACACGTCGATAGACGCAATTGGATGAACCGTTTAGATTTTGGAAATATGTTGCAGGGTGTTTCTTGTATAATTTACAGTCAGATATTAAACTTTACACTAATAAAGATATTGAAAACCTGTTTACACCAGCAGAATCATTGTGCAGGTAATGGTAATGTACATGTTTATTTTTTGGGTGTTATGATTCATCTGGCTGCTATTAATTTCTGTACAAACGGTGAAATTCTGCAATGATTGTTTCACAAAGTCCGCCATCTTTATCACTCCCGGCATGTTTCCTTCGTCGACACTGCGTGACCGTGGAATTCCCAGCCTTGCGGCCGATGGACCACCTGGTCTTGCCGTTGTGCGTCCGCCGACGAGCCGCTGCCCACCGAGAGGTCCCAGCGCGGCCACGTCAACTCTGAACTAAGAATATCCAGGGTGCCACAACTCTCCCATCACCTCACAGTGTGTTGTTTCTATACAGGTTTCCAATACAGCATATTATTCCGCACTCTCTTGGACACAACCTCCTATTTTTCATAATAATGTCCATTCAGTTTGATGGCCTTACTCCACCTTACTGGGAGGGCCTTATGTCCGCATAGTATCACTCTACTAGTCGACGATGGAGCCAACGTATTGCTGCATCACTAACTTCCCCTTCATCTATGTACTGCTTCCCATGGGGTGCGTTCTAGGCGCACAGTTCGGAACCGTGTGACTGCTACGGTCGCAGGTTCGAATCCTGCCTCGGGCATGGATGTGTGTGATGTCCTTAGGTTAGTTAGGTTTAAGTAGTTCTAAGTTCTAGGGGACTAATGACCACAGCAGTTGAGTCCCATAGTGCTCAGAGCCATTTGAACCATTTGAACCCATGGGGTGCATTCTTTATTCCGCCAAACAGGTGGAAGTCTGAAGGTGCGAGAACCGGCCCGTAGAGTAGATGAGGAAGAACAGTCCAATGAAGATTTGTGAACTGCTCTCGTGTACGTAAAATTGTGTGAGGCCTTGCTTTGTCAGGGAGGAGCACACGTTCATTTGTATTTTGATGGTGATGAACACGCTGAAATCGTTTCTTCAGTTTCCTGAGAGTAGAGCAAATACACTTCAGAGTTGATCGTTGCACCGTGAGGGAGGATATAAAAGAGAACAGCCCCTTCACAGTCCCAGAAGACAGTCTGGAGTAGGACATGGTCGAAGAAGACTGTCCACCTTTAGCAACGGAGGCAGCAGGTTTTCTGCCTGGGAGAAAGGACGCTCACCCGCAGTTGGTGTTGGAGGCCGGGCGATCACAGCCAAATCTGGGATACATCTGACCAACAGCGCCCCGTCAGTTGAGGAATGAACTGGAGGGCAGCGGTTCACGGAGGAGCGAACATTCGGCCCCTGGAGGACGGCAATTACACCCGTACGTGTCTGCTACCATCGGCAAGGATCCAGCCAAAAGACTACACCGGGTTAGGGCGTTTTTGACAAAAATTGTCGTTGCCAGGCTGCACTGTGCAAACTGGAAACTGGAATGAAATTAGTACGCCTTAGAATCTAGTTTTGGTGGGCATGTCGCCCTGGAATTTAGAATCAGTGTGAGGCTTTGACCCTTTTGATGAGAAGAGAAATTGTGTGGCGCCACTTCATGGATTACAGTTTTGTTTCCGGTTTGAACTGATGAATCCATGTTCCATCGCCTGCAACAGTGTTCGACAAAAGATTGTCACGATCAGCCTCACAACGCGCAAGAAACTCCACACAGATGGTCCTTCTTTGCTCTTTATGGTCTTGTGTTAGGCAGCGAGGAATCCAGGGGGCAGACACCTTTGAGTGTACGAGTGTGTGAGTACTACCAACAGAGACGTATAGCTGTGTAGCGACGTGTTTGATTGTGATTCGTCGATGATCTCAAATGAGGGTGTCCGCACGTTCCAACATTGCAGGTGTCACAGCTGTGTGCGACCGGCCGGCACGCGTGAGACGACAGGTTTGCGCGACCTTGTAGCGATGACGACAGGTGCCTCACCAGCGACTCACCGTGCTTTCGTTCAGTATCAGGTCACCGTAGACATCCCGTAAGCGCCTGCAGTGCTCTGATTTTCCTCCAAAACAAACTCTGCTTGGGACGCACCTCCAATAAAACGCCATTTTGAAGGCTACATATAGTGTCACCACCTATCGGAGCTTCATGGAACTATAGAAGATGGAGCGGGAATATCCAACGATGTCACACAAAAAAAAAAACAGCAAATCTTTTCAATCAAAACGGGCCGAGGGAAAAAATGTGATTCGTTAATTACTGAACGCCCTTCGTTAAAACATTTTGAAATAGAATTTATTAGGAACTAATACAAATTTTCATTTTCGAGACAAGACATTCAAGTTCATTGACAAATATCACGTGTTCCATGGTAAAAAATATCTATCTTTTAGAGGTGCACTACGTATGGCTTAAATGTACACACTTTATGCAACTAATTTTAAAAACAGAATTTTACTTATCATAAAACTGTGTAACTGAACAATTAAGAATGTCCTCGAAATGTCTTTAATATATTAAACAGCGCTTAAACTTTTAGAACTCGTTGTATTTACAAAACCTGCACAAAATACAACCTCACGTCTCGTAAAAATAAAACAAGCAGAAAACACCGAATACTGCTTATGGCAGTCTTTAGTGCACGCCCCCTCATGTTATTCTGAAATAGATCACTGGATTGAAATACTGATCAGGAAACACCATGTGTTTCTACGTATACTATCCACCTGGTGCAACGCTTTGACACGTTTCCTAGCCTTAAAGGGAAATAAAAAATGTAAATTTGCATTCCAAATTAATAAAGAAGGAGGGAAGTTCCATTAGATGGCGGTCGCACGAGTATTGTCGCCCGCAATACGGACGGCGCAGTGCGATGAAACTGCAGCGCTCCGTTCCGAGTTCGGCGTGAAGCGGCTAGTATAAATTAAAAAATAAAACATGGACCACCATCAATAATTTGAACGAAGCAGGGCCTGTGTCCGACTGGTGTAGGTCGCACAACTACGCCACTGTTAGTGAACGGCGGGCCGAATCATACTTCGTGTCAATCGCGTGAAAACTGCAGCAAGATGCAAATTAAATTATCGGCGCATCGATCTCAGGGACGTGGAGCGATATACGCGATTTTCAATTAATGACTAAACACGAGATGTGTTCGGCCATATACGTCCACTAACAATGGGTCGTCTTCGGCTCTTTTCCAGCCGTGATCGCCTGAAAAACATAAATCATAAAATGTTAATAACAAGATGACACAGAGGGTAGAAATTTGGAAATGAAAATCATAGTAAAGTGAACTTTGAAAGTGTTTTAAGCACTTAAGGTACATTGTAACATAGATTCATACAGAGAATCATGACAATGCGTCCGTAACTAATCAGAACAGGAACAGAACAAAAGAAAAACCAGCGGACACTAGGCAAATGAATTAGACATAAAAAATCACTATCGAAATTAAACAGGGGTTGCACGTCAGCAGATACCTCGATAAGTACACACAGATGAAACTATAAGACAGGATGTGATATGGAATCTCTGACTCCGTAAATGTCGGAAATTGTTTTAAAAGCAAAATAAATACTACTATAAAAAGTAATACTACAGCTTCCCATACTGTCTAAAATTCCAAATTAAACATTGAAATTTAATTTCTCTACGGGTACATCGTTTACTGTACATGGTTTCAAACATCATTCAAAGGCACGTCAAATATTTCTGTAATCTATTTTATTTCTTACTTTCAGACAAATCATTTCATTTTTTTAATTCATAATTTTTATTGACAGTTAAATATCACACCACTGTAACATTTTATGTTCAAAATAGCTCGGCTTTGAAGAGATGAACTTTTTGACACTTCATTTATATAGCTAGCAGCGGCTGTTCGCCAAACATTTCAATTTTCTCTCTAATTTTGCTTGATTATTCTAACTACTCTCAAGCAATTAAACCCTTTTCTGCAAAACTATACCTCACGCTGGTCGATTTGATATCCCATCTGTCGACTTCCCACACTTCGTTTGGCTGTGAATATTCAGACAAAAATTTTCCCTCAAATCATTAACTTCTCAATAACCTATATTACTTACAGCATCTAAACCTCTTGTTCCAAAACTAGACCTGATATTCCATTTACTTGTTTCCTACTCTTCCTTTAGCTGCGAAAATTCGATCGAAAATCCATTTTGTAATTTACTCTCAAAGCAATAATTGAATTTTTATTAATTACCCTGATTACTTTCAAGAAATTAAATTTTTCTTTGTAGAGTCAGACCTCATGCTAGTCATTTTGATATGTCATTTGTCAATTTCCCACTCTACGTTTGTATATTAAAATGTGTAATTTCTAGGGAGTCTTGTTTTCACTCCGCTCAAACATTTAACCAATACAAAAAAATTCTGAGAAAGGCATCACTTACAGAAACAAATGAAACAGTAGATACCGAAAGTCAATTGAACTAATGATATGTTATGAAATAACTCTACACGGGAAAGCGCAGCTTCTAAACGGTTTTCCACAGGGGAAAAACTGCATGATCGTCAATGATTAATTCAACATTTTACTGTAAATACATTTTCATTTTATTATAAAATATGTACATGAACTGTTTTATATCTAAAAATCAACATGTGAAAACGAAAACTCGTGTAACACTCCAGGACACCAGCTGAGGATGTGTCTTTATAAAAGGCGAAATGCATCTAAACGTATAAATAAAATTCATGTTCAGTCTGCAAAAGGTGTTTTCTTGCCAACTACTGCAATTTATTATGCATTTCCTGCGAAAGATGGCCACCACAAGAAACTTTAAATTAGCCTGTAAAGAGCCACTGAAGCTCATGGTTCCTTATATCGACATACTCGTTAAATGTCCCGGAACAATATCCAAAACTCTGTCAATGAAATTCGTCTTCATTCTGTATAAATAAACGAAGAGACTAAATTCTCTGGTTTCATACGTCGTCCAAATCATCTATAGATTTCGCATGTAGCGAATGACGCACTTGTGTGGCGCATACACAGTTGTAAGCCGTTTCGTAGCTCAGTTCAAATATTGTTTTCATTGTTGTTTACAGGTACACAATTGGTCAGTACGTTGACCAGGCTGGCGACGTCATCAGTCATGTAAACATTTCGACAGTTCGTGTCCAAGATGGCGGCCTGTACAGCTGCAGTGCTGCCAACTCCATGGGCACCGTTCAGTACGAGGCCAGGCTTAACATCTATGGTCAGTAACTACATCCGGCGTGAATTATAAAAGAGAGGTAGTCCTCGTTTCTGACTTTAAGCTCTACGCTTTCAGCAACAGAGGCCGTGTTGATAAAAATTAGGCCTGTAATGTCAATAATATGCAGAAATATACACCTACTGAACAGGCTCCGATATATCGTATAAAATAAAAACCATATTTTGACAAAACGAGAGAAGGGAAGTTTCTACTCACCATATAGCGGAGATGCTGAGTCAGAATAGGCACAATAGAAAGATTCACACATCATATCTTTCGGCCATTAAGGCCTTTGTCAGCAGTAGACACACATACACACAAGCACACACACTCACGCAAGCGCAACTTGCACACACGTCTGCACTCTCAGGGAGCGGAAATTACACTGCAGTGCACTGCAAAGCTATGATTGTGTGAATCCTTCTATTGTGCCTATTCCGACTCAGCGTGTCCACTATCTGGTGAGTAGCAACTTTCCTTCTCATGTATTGTTACATTCCATCCTGGACCTTCCGTTGTTTGATTTAAACCATATTTTGAGATATTCAAAGGGACTGTCCAAATCGTGATTTAGGAAAATCATGGTGAACTTCCTCCCCCCATGAACCATGGACCTTGCCGTTGGTGGGGAGGCTTGCGTGCCTCAGCGATACAGATAGCCGTACCGTAGGTGCAACCACGACGGAGGGCTGTCTGTTGAGAGGCCAGACAAACGTGTGGTTCCTGAAGAGGAGCAGCAGCCTTTTCAGTAGTTGCAAGGGCAACAGTCTGGATGATTGACTGATCTGGCCTTGCAACAATAACCAAAACGGCCTTGCTGCGCTGGTAACTGCGAATGGCTGAAAGCAAGGGGAAACTACGGACGTAATTTTTCCGGAGGGCTTGCAGCTTTACTGTATGTTTAAATGATGATGGCCTCCTCTTGGGTAAAATATTCCGGAGGTAAAATAGTCCTCCATTCGGATCTCCGGGCAAGGACTACTCAAGAGGATGTCGTTATCAGGAGAAAGAAAACTGGTGTTCTACGGATCGGAGCGTGGAATGTCGGTTAGAAAATTTAAAAAGGGAAATGGATAGGTTACAGTTAGATATAGTGGGAATTAGTGAAGTTGGGTGGCAGGAGAAACAAGACATCTGGTCAGGTGAATACAGGGTTATAAACACAAAATCAAATAGGGGTAATGCAGGAGTAGGTTTAATAATGAATAGGTAAATAAGAATTCGGGTAAGCTACTACAAACAGCATAGTGAACGCATTATTGTGGCCAAGATAGAAACGAAGCCCACACCTACTACAGTAGTACAAGTTTATATGTCAACTAGCTCTGCAGATGACGAAGAAATTGAAGAAATGTATGCTGAAATAAAAGAAATTATTCAGATAGTGAAGAGTGACGAAAAGTTAATAGTCACAGGTGACTGGAATTGAGTAGTAGGAAAAGGGAGAGAAGGAAACGTAGTAGGTGGATATGGATTGGGGATAAGAAATGAAAGAGGAAGCCGCCTGGTAGAATTTTGCACGGAGCACAACTTAATCATACCTAACACTTGGTTTAAGAATCATGAAATAAGGTGGGTATACATGGAAGAACCCTGGAGATACTAAAAGGTATCAGATAGATTATATAATGGTAAGACAGAGATTTAGGAACCAGGTTTTTAATTGTAAGACATTTCCAGGGGCAGATGTGGTCTCTGACCACAATCAATTGGTTATGACCTGTAGATTAAAACTGAAGAAACTGCAAAAAGGTGGGAACTTAAGGAGATGGGACCTGGATAAACTGAAAGAAGCAGAGGTTGTACAGAGTTTCATGGAGAGCATAAGGGAACAATTGACAGGAATGGGGGAGAGAAATACAGTAGAAGAAGAATGGGTAGCTTTGAGGGATGAAATAGTGAAGGCAGGAGAGGATCAAGTAGGTAAAAAGACAGGGGCTAGTAAAAATCCTTGGATAACAGGAGAAATATTGAATTTAATTGATGAAAGGAGAAAATATAAAAATGCAGTAAATGAAGCAGATCCAGGAAGTGCAAAATGGCTAAGCAGGGATGGCTAGAGGACAAATGTAAGAATGTAGAGGCTTATCTCACTAGGGGTAAGATAGATACTGCCTACAGGAAAATTAAAGAGACCTTTGGAGAAAAGAGAACCACTTGTATGAACATCAAGAGCTCAGATGGAAACCCAATTCTAAGCAAAGAAGGGAAAGCAGAAAGGTGGAAGGAGAATATATGGAGGGTCTATACAAGGGCGAAGTACTTGAGGACAATATTATGGAAATGGAAGAAGATGTAGATGAAGATGAAATGGGAGATACGATACTGCATGTGGAGTTTGACAGAGCACTGAAAGACCTGAGTCAAAACAAGGCCCACGGAGTAGACAACATTCCATTGGAACTACTGACGGCCTTGGGAGAGCCAGCCCTGACAAAACACTACCATCTGGTGAGCAAGATGTATGAAACAGGCGAAATACCCTCAGACTTCAAGAAGAATAGAATAATTCCAATCCCAAAGAAAGCAGGTGTTGACAGATGTGAAATTACCGAACAATTACCGAGCTACAGCTGAAAAATACTAACACGAATTCTTTACAGACGAATGGAAAAACGAGTAGAAGCCGACCTTGGGGAAGATCAGTTTGGATTCCGTAGAAATACTGGAACACGTGAGGCAATACTGACCTTACGACTTCTCTTAGAAGAAAGATTAAGGAAAGGCAGACCTACGTTTCTAGCATTTGTAGACTTAGAGAAAGCTTTTGACAGTGTTGATTGGAATACTCTCTTTCAAATTCTAAAGGTGGCAGGGGTAAAATACAGGGAGCGAAAGGCCATTTACAATTTGTACAGAAACCAGATGGCAGTTATAAGAGTCGAGGGACATGAAAGGGAAGCAGCTGTTGGGAAGGGAGTAAGACAGGTTTGTAGCCTCTCCCCGATGTTATTCAATCTGTATATTGAGCAAGCAGTAAAGGAAACAAAACAAAATTCAGAGTAGTTATTAAAATCCATGGAGAAGAAATAAAAACTTTGAGGTTCGCCGATGACATTGTAATTCTGTCAGAGACAGCAAAGGACTTGGAACAGCAGTTGAATGGAATTGATAGCGTCTTGAAAGAAGGATATAAGATGAACATCAACAAAAGCAAAACGAGGATAATGGAATGTAGTCGAATTAAGTCAGATGATGCTGCGGGTATTAGATTAGGAAATGAGACACTTAAAGTAGTAAAGGAGAATTGCTATTTGGGGGGCAAAATAACCGATGATGGTCGAAGTAGAGAGGATATAAAATGTAGACTGGCAATGGCCAGGAAAGCGTTTCTGAAGAAGAAAAATTTGTTAACATCAAGTATAGATTTAAGTGTCAGGAAATCATTTCTGAAAGTATTTGTATGGAGTGTAGCCATGTATGGAAGTGAAACATGGAAGATAAATAGTTAGGACAAGAAGAGAATAGAAGCTTTCGAAATGTGGTGCTACAGAAGAATGCTGAATATTAGATGGGTAGATCACATAACTAATGAGGAAGCATTGAATAGGATTGGGGAGAAGTTTGTGGCACAACTTGACCAGAAGAAGGGATCGGTTGGTACAACATGTTCTGAGGCATCAAGGGATCACCAATTTAGTATTGGAGGACAGCGTGGAGGGTAAAAATCGTAGAGGGAGACCAAGAGATGAATACACTAAGCAGATTCAGGTGGATGTAGGTTGCAGTAGGTACTGGAAGATGAAGAAGTTTGCACAGGATAGAGTAGCATGGAGAGCTGCATCAAACCAGTCTCAGGACTGAAGACAACAACAACAACAACAACAACAACAATGGTGAACATAAATCTAAACAGCCTTTCAGGAATTTGAACCACTGTTCTCCAGAATATAAGTCAAGTGACTTAATAAACTGATACGAGAACGGAGAAAGAAGTGTAGAAAAGTTATTGTAGAGTGCCACAAAGTTTGGAGTACACCAAAGAGATTACTGAGGATGTCAGATTTAAGGGTACCCAGGGATGAAGGGTACAAACGAATGAACCAGTCTTAACATTTGGAAAAGAAGTGACTGTTAAAAATATAGAATTGAAGTTAGTTGATTCACGTTCCGTCAGAGTGTGCTGCTTTCCTGCCATAGGTCCTGCCTACGTGCGCCCCCTGCCGGGCCCGGTGCGCGCCGTGGAGTCTGCGCAGGTGACGCTGCGCTGCCCGTACGCCGGCTACCCAATCAGCGGCGTCTCCTGGGAGCGCCGGGGAGTCCCCCTGACAAGTGACTTGCGGCGCGAGCTGCGCGACGGTGGCGCCGCCCTCCACATCCTGCGCGTCGACCCGGCCGCCGACGCGGGCGTCTACGTCTGCACAGTGAGGGGCTCTCAAGGGGACGTTGCCCGGGGGGAAGTGGCGCTGAGCGTCGACAGTGAGTAACGGCACACACATCACCACCGTAGACTGGTACCTCTGAAGTCGAAACTGAGATGGATTAATGTAATTCAAAGTCAAACCTTCTGGGTTGACAGGCCACATTGTGTTTCTCTCCTAATACGTTCTCTACAAGTCGAAGATTTGACCCCCACCACTGGTTACATACATTCCTGAAGGCGAGAAGGCACGAACTGGAAGACCATAGCTGATATCTCTGTTGAAGTTACAATCTTTTTTAGAGATCTCAGCAGATTTTCAGACTCCCTTCTATAGATGTTACATTATTTGTCTACTAAGTATCCTGGTTGTAGTAATGACGTTCCACTACTACGATTTCAATATTTTCTTGCTATTTCATCAGTTCGTTTATTGACCTCCCGGTTTTGCCTCTTTACACTTTTTCGAAAGCCACATGTCACTTTATAGTGTCCCATTGTATGGAGGTGGTCACACGCCTCCTTTTTACGATGGGGAAGTCTATTATTTTTTTTAAGACTCAAAGAAATGGGCAGTAACACTGCAAATTAATGGCAACCTTAGAGAGAGAAGGCGGTTCATCGACCTTCGTACTATCATACACTACTGGCCATTAAAATTTCTACACTGAGAATAAATGCAGATGATAAACGGGTATTCATTGGACAAATATATTATACGGAGAACTGACATGTGATTACAATTTCACGCAATTTGGGTGCATAAATCCTGAGAAATCAGTACCCAGAACAACCACCTCTGGCCGTAATAACGGCCTTGATACGCCTGGGCATTGAGTTAAACAGAGCTCGGATGGCGTGTACAGGTACAGCTGCCCATTCAGCTTCAACACGATACCACAGTTCATCATGAGTAGTGACTGGCGTATGGTGACGAGCCAGTTGCTCGGCGACCATTGACCACACGTTTTCAGTTGGTGAGAGATCTGGAGAATGTGCTGGCCAACGCAGCAGTCGAATCTTTTCTGTATCCAGAAAGGCCCGTACAGGACCTGCAACATGCGGTCGTGCAGTATCCTGCTGAAATCTAGGGTTTCGCAGGTATCGAATGAAGGGTAGAGCCACAGGTCGTAAAACATCTGAAATGTAACGTCCACTGTTCAAACTGCCGTTAATGCGAACAAGAGGTGTAACCAATGGCAACCCATACCGTCACACCGGGTGACACGCTAGTATGGCGATGACGAATACACGTTTCCAATGTGTGTTCACCTCGATGTCACCAAACACGGATGCGACCATCATGATGCTGTAAACAGAACCTGGATTCATCCGAAAAAATTACGTTTTGCCATTCGTGCACTCAGGTTGGTCGTTGACTACACCATCGCAGGCGGTCCTGTCTGTGATACAGCGTCAAGGATAACCACAGCCATGGTCTCCGAGCTGATAGGCCATGCTGCTGCAAACTTCGTCGAACTGTTCGTGCAGATGGTTGTTGTCTTGCGAACGTCCCCATCAGTTGAATCAGGGATAGAAACGTGGCTGCACGATCCGTTACAGTCATGCTGATAAGATGCCTGTCATCTCGACTGCTAGTGATACGAGTCCGTTGGGATCCAGCACGGCGTTCCGTATTACCCTCCTGAATCCACCGATTCCATATTCTGCTAACAGTCATAGGATCTCGACCAAAGCGAGGAGCAATGTCGGGATACGATAAACCGCAATCGCGATAGGGTACAATCCGACCTTTATCAAAGTCGGAAACGTGATGGTAGTATTTCTCCTCCTGACACGAGGCGTCACAACAAAGTTTCACCACGCAACGCCGATCAACTGCTGTTTGTGTATGAGAAATGGGTTGGCAACTTTCCTCATGTCAGCACGTTGTAGGTGTCGCCACCGGCGCCAACCTTGTGTGAATGCTCTGAAAAGCTAATCATTTGCATATCACATCATCTCCTTCCTGTCGGTTAATTTTCGCGTCTGTAGCACGTCATCTCCTTGGTGTAGCAATTTTAATGGCCAGTAGTGTAATTACCATTAATACCAATTCGCTTGAAGGATGTGGAAAAACCAATATAGCAGCATAGCAGTACCCCTTCAGTATATCCTGTAAAAAAGTCATCTTCAATTGAAAGCTGTTATTGTCAGTCATATGGAAGACACGCGAAGACAAGAGCGTTGAGCACTGCCTGTCTCCCATTTGGCTATTGGAATAAAGTGACATCTAAATACCTGTTTGTATTTGTAGCCTTTCTGTACATTCTGTGCGCTAGAGCACACTGTCACATCTTATACGGATCAACACATTTAGTAACGAGAGAACGACTTCTTTCTCTTCATCCAAGGTGATATTTGCCGTGAATGTCTGCGCCTAGAACCGCACGGCCACTCCGGCCGGCTCATAAGATTGTATCTTCTACAACAGTGAACTTATGCATGGGACTACAATATTTCCTATAGCATAAGAAACATACGATTTTGAAAGTGCATTATGCATGCATGCACATAAAGTGCTTGGACAAAATATGGAAACACCACAAGAAATGCCCGCTTGAACATAACTGCCGATTCTAGCTAAGCCTGCAGATTGCACTGTTGTATGTGACCACGAACGGCACCTGTGCAGAGCCCCTCAATACGTTGCAAGTTTCAGCAGTTGTCAGAACAGCGTTGTGTTGGAAGTAAGTGAATACCGACGTGGGCAAGCAAATTTTTAGCGTTCGTATGGTGAGTGCATCTGTAACCGTGGTAGCCGAAGTGTTTGGTGTACGAGAGGCACCGCATCGAAGAGTTATACTGCACACAGAGAAAGCGGAAAAATATCCACTAAAGCACAACGCCAACGAAAGAACCTTGCCCCTTCTATGACACAGCTTGCCGCAAGCCCATGGTGCCGAGATAAACTACTTCCGATGTACAAGTTCAAATCCACCCAAAATTTCTCTCTTCGTTCATACAGAAACTGTAGTCTACATCTACATCTACATGACTGCTCTGCAATTCACATTTAAGTGCTTGGCAGAGGGTTCATCGAACCACAATCATACTATCTCTCTACCATTCCACTCCCGAACAGCGCGCGGGAAAAACGAACACCTAAACATTTCTGTTTGAGCTCTGATTTGTCTTATTTTATTTTGATGATCATTCCTACCTATGTAGGTTGGGCTCAACAAAATATTTTCGCATTCGGAAGAGAAAGTTGGTGATTGAAATTTCGTAAATACATCTCGCCGCGACGAAAAACGTCTTTGCTTTAATCACTTCCATTCCAACTCGCATATCATATCTGCCACACTCTCTCCCCTATTACGTGATAATACAAAACGAGCTCCCCGTCTTTGCACCCTTTCGATGTCCTCCGTCAATCCCATCTGGTAAGAATCCCACACCACGCACTAATATTCTAACAGAGGACGAACGAGTGTAGTGTAAGCTGTCTCTGTAGTGGACTTGTTGCATCTTCTAAGTATCCTGCCAATGAAACGCAACCTTTGGCTCGCCTTCCCCACAATATTATCTATGTGTTCGTAATTTTAACACCCAGGTACTTAGTTCAATTGACAGCCTTGAGAATTGTACTATTTAACGAGTAATCGAATTCCAACGGATTTCTTTTGGAACTCATGTGGATCACCTCACACTTTTCGTTATTTAGCGTCAACTGCCACCTGCCACACCATACAGCAATCTTTTCTAAATCGCTTTGCAACTGATACTGGCCTTCGCATGACCTTACTAGGCGGTAACCTAAGAGAACTGCTCAGATTGTCACCCAGGTCATTTATATAGATCAGTTCCCTGGGGAACACCTGATATCACTTCAGTTTCACTCGATGATTTGCCGTCTATTACAACGAACTGCGACCTTCCTGACAGGAAATCACGAATCCAGTCGCACAACTGAGACGATTTCCCATAGGCCCGCAGCTTGATTAGAAGTCGCTTGTGAGGAACGGTGTCAAAAGCTTACCGGAAATCTAGAAATACGTAATCAACTTTAGATCCGCTGTCGATAGCTGCCATTACTTCGTGCGAATAAAGAGCTAGCTGCGTTGCACAAAAACGATGTTTTCTGAAAGCATGCTGATTACGTATCAATAGTTCGTTCCCTTCCAGGTGATTCATAATGTTTGAATACAGTATATGCTCCAAAACCCTACTGCAAACCGACGTCAATGATATAGGCCTGTAGTTCGATGGATTACTCCTATTACCCTTCTTAAACACTGGTGCGACCTGCGCAATTTTGCAATCTGTAGGCACAGATCTATCGGTGAGCGAGCGGTTGTATATGATTGCTAAGTAGGGAGCTATTGTATCAGCGTAATCTGAAAGGAACCTAATCGATATACAATCTGGACCTGAAGACTTGCCCGTATCAAGCGATTTCAGTTGCTTCGCAACCCCTAAGGTATCTACTTCTAAGAAACATGGTAGCAGCTGTTCGTGTTTCAAATTCTGGAATATTCCATTCGTTTTCCCTTGAAGGAATTTCGGAAAACTGCGTTCAATAACTCCGCTTATCGGCACAGTCGTCGGTAACAGTACCATCGGCACTATGAAATTGTGTGAATCCATTTGAAACACTCTGCGTATTAATCACAACTGCAATTACGTTGACAGATTTCTATCACGGTACTGTTTCACAACACTTTTACTTTTACAGGTCCGCCGGTGGTGGCTCCCTTTACATTTCAACCCAACCTGCGGGAAGGAGCCAGAGCGCAGGTCGGCTGTGGTGTGTCATCTGGGGACCTGCCAATCCGGTTCTCATGGCTCAAGGACAAGGCCCCCATTCCAAAGTCCCTACAGGTACAGTGCACAAATATTCACCCAAACGTTCTCATCTAAACTCAAAACCTTACTTTCTGAAGCATAGAAGGCAAGTATGGAAGTAAACAGAGAAGGAATGAGGCTCTAACACAGCGTCAGAGGTTCTGTATCAGATTGTACTACCGAGATGACCAGCTGCCCTCGCAACGGTATCCGTCCATACGAGTACTGAGAAAACATCTACCTCTCTAAGTTAACCATTTCTGAGGACAACAAAAGTACATTACCTGACCAAAAATTAAAGTGCCCAGAAGACGTGGTCAAATGTCTATGTTCTTTGTACACGTACACACCATTGGTGGGTATGTAAATGATTATGGTGGCAGCTTTCTGTGATAACTAGAATGGTCAGCAGAATGCATTAGTGTTGCTCATGTTTGTTGTTGTTACGAAGACTGGTAGGATATATAAGGGGCGCGTCAGATGTTGAGCGATCACTGAAAAGGACGCAGAGATCCCATGTACTCGTGTGACACAACGTTATCATCACCTGAGACATTTTGAAGAAACACTTAAAATACATTAATAATTATTCAAGGAAAATGGCAAATGAAAGTTGAAGAAATTATATCTCTGGCAAAAAGTTTCAGTGGAGGAATTCCTCTGTGATTTTGTTTGAATGACACGAACATTTGAAGTCATTCTTGAGGTTTTCTTCCGAACGGTAGAACGATTCTGCTTCAAAATGAAATTCAAATTATGCGAATTAGTAAGATAAAAGGGAGAAGTCACATAGACGATTTTTGTGGTGTTACTGTTGGCGACACAGTCCTGTGTATAAAAGATATCAGTGAATGAAGCTATACCATTGCAACGTAAGGGAACATTACTATGGAATTCACCAGCTGCAGTAGAAGATGAAGAGGTTGGCACAAAAGAGGAAGTCGTGCTGGGTCACATCAGACAAGTCAGGTAATTGCTGAACCAGAAAATTGAAAAAAGCGGGGTGTGATATGGGCACCACACATTTAGCCGGATTAAAGGAAACCTGGCCTGTTATATCCAATTTGGGGAATAGCCACCGTCCCTGGAAACCGGAAACCCGGCGTTGGTGTTCATAACAGCGACTAGACTTAGCCGACGGTACAGCCCAGAAATGACGTGCTACAAATTCATAAAAACAATCACGTTACCATCCTTCATGCTTCCAGAATGAGACTTTCACTCTGCAGCGGAGTGTGCGCTGATATGAAACTTCCTGGCAGATTAAAACTGTGTGCCGGACCGAGACTCGAACTCGGGAACTTTGCCTTTCGCGTGCAAGTGATCTACCAACTGAGCTACCCAAGCACGACTCACGCCCCCTCCTCACAGCTTTACTTCTGCCAGTACCTCGTCTCCTACCTTCCAAACTTTACAGAAGCCCTTCTGCGAACCTTGCAGAACTAGCACTCCTGAAAGAAAGGATATTGATGAGACATGGCTTAGCCACAGCCTGGGGGATGTTTCCAGAGTGAGATTTTCACTCTGCAGCGGAGTGTGCGCTGATGTTAAACTTCCTGGCAGATTAAAACTGTGTGCCAGACCGCAATATCCTTTCTTTCAGGAGTGCTTGTTCTGCTAGGTTCGCAGAAGAGCTTCTGTTAAGTTTGGAAGGTAGGAGGCGAGGCACTGGTAGAAGTAAAGCTGTGAGGACGGGGCGTGAGTCGTGCTTGGGTACCTCAGTTGGTAGAGCACTTTCCCGTGAAAGGCAAAGGTACCGAGTTCGAGTCTCGGTCCAGCACACAGTTTTAATCTGCCAGGAAGTTTCATCCTTCATGCTGTTTCAAAGGTAATACAGGAGCGTTCAATAAGTAATGCATCGCATATTTTTCTGAAAGAAAGTTGCTTTTATTCAGAATTTCAATGTACCATATTATTCCCCACTATTTTGGCTACAAAACCCTATTTTTCAAAACATAATCTACGTTCAATGCGGCGGCCTTACCCCACCACACTGGGATGGCCTGTATGCCCGTATGTTATCACTCTACTGGTCGACGTTGGAGGCAACATCTTGCTGCATCAATAACCTCCTCATCATTTACGTACCACTTCCCATGGAGTACATCCTTCATTGGGCCTACGGACTGAAGTCCAAAGGTGAGAGATCCAGGCTGTTGGGTGGATGTGGAAGAACAGTCCAATGCAGTCTTTTGAGTTCCTCCCGTGTACGCAGACTTGTGTGAGGCCATGTTTTGACATGGAGAACGACTAGTTCATTTTAATTTTTGCGGCGACGAATACGCTAAAGTCGTTTCTTTAGTTCCCTGAGTGTAGCGCTATATACTTTAGAACTGATCGTTGCACCACGGGGGAGAACACCAAACAGAATAACCCCTTCAGAGTCCCATAAGACTATCATCATGACTCTACCACCTGAGGGTGTGGAAGAGACGTTGTAAGGCGCCACTACATGGATTGCCGTTTTGTTTCCGTGTTGAAGTGATGAATTCATGTCTCGTCGCCTGTGACTGTGTCCGACAGAAAATTTCCACTATCGGCCTCGTAACGTGCAAGAAACTCCGCACGGATGGTCCATCGTTGCTCTATATAGCCTTCTGTTAGTTGGCGAGGTACCCAGCGGCCACACACCTTTGAATGGGCACTACCAACAGAGACGTCCAGTTGTACAGCGTGGTGTTTCACTATGATCGGCCCGTCGCCCGTAATGAGCGTGTCTGCACGTTCCAACAATGCAAGAGTCACAGCTGTGTGCAGCCGGTCGGCACACGGCAGATTGCACAAGTTTCTGTGTCCTTGTTGCGCTGACAGACTCCTCGCACAACGACTCCTTTGCCTTTGTTCACTGCCCGGTCTTCGTAGACATCCTGTAAGCGCCTATTAATATCTGTGACGCTCTGATATTTCACCAAAAGAGATTCAGTGGGAATATATGGTTATAGACACCATTTTGAAGGATACTTATACCGCCGCCACCTGTCGGAACTCCATGAAACTATAAGAGCTGAAGAGGGAATATTCTACAATGAAACTTCCTGCCAGATTAAAACTGTGTACCGGACCGAGACTCGAACTCGGGACCTCTGCCTTTCGCGGGCAAGTGCTCTACCAACTGAGCTACCCAAGCACGACTCACGGCCCGTCCTCACAGCCTTACTTCTGCCAGTACCTCGTCTCCTGCCTTCCAAACTTAACAGAAGCTCTCATTCTGGAAACATCCCGCAGGCTGTGGCTAAGCCATGTCTCCGCAATATCCTTTCTTTCAGGAGTGCTTGTTCTGCAAGGTTCGCAAGAGAGCTCCTGTAAAATTTGGAAGGTAGGAGGCGAGGTACTGGCGGAAGTAAAACTGTTAGGACAGGGCGCGAGTCGTGCTTGAGTAGCTCCGTTGGTAAAACACTTACCCACGAAAGGCAAAGGTCCCGTGTTCGAGTCTCGGTCCGGCACACGGTTTTAACCTGCCAGGAAGTTTCACAGCGTATTCTTATTTATCTTTCCTTTATTTCTCCCTTGTCTGTAGTCCCCCCTCTGCTCCCCGAGGGTGTTACAACTTACCGAATGTAATGTAATTGTGCAGGTGAGTGAGAAGCAGGTGAGCGACTTCCTGAGCGTGCTGCTCTTCAGCAAGCTGTCCTCGCGCCACAGCGGCACCTACACCTGCGTCGCCTCTAACAGCGCCGCCAGCGCCAACCACTCGGCACAGCTGCAGGTCAACGGTGAGTCGAGCCACTGATCCACATCGGGCTGGGTCCACACCCGAAGTAAACCTTTCGAATGAACTTTATCTCCTGCACTGGCTATCGTAACTTAGATTACAGATCCTTTTATTTTGCTTTTTTCACTTCTGCACAGCTTCGACAGTGTTTGATATACACACCACATACAATATCGTTAAAATACTGTGTGATCCATTGATAGTCCAAAAGCGTGTAATACGTATTATTTGTGGAGTAAATTCACGGATGTCCTGTAGAAACCTCTACAATGAATTGGATATACTAACTACTGCCTCTCAACATATTTACTCCTTAATGAAACTTGTTCTAAATAATATATCTTTTTCCAACAAACAGTTCAGTTCATACATACAATACCAGAAACAAAAATGATCTGCACAAGGACTTAAAAGCACTTACTTTAGTTCAAAAAGGGGTCCACTACTCAGGAACACTCATCTTCAATAATTTGCCAGCAAACATAAAAAAATTAGTTACAAATAAAGATCAGTCTAAAAGGAGCCTGAGAGACTTACTAGTGGCCAACTCCTTCTACTCCATTGACGATTTTTTTAACAGAAACAAATGATGTATTGTATATATATTCATAATATTAGTATTGTTATTTCAGCTTTTATTTTTTAAAAAATTGACATGTTCCACATCCATGAGGATCTCCTCAGCACGGATCTATGGAATCAAAAACTAATCTAATCTAATCTAATCATAGTGACCGGGCCAAATATCTCACGAAATAAGCATCAAACGAAAAAACTATAAAGAGCAAAACTCGTCTAGCTTGAAGGGGGAAACCAAATGGCGCTATGTTTGGCCCGCTAGATGGCGCTGCCATAGGCCAAACGGATATCAACTGCGTTTTTTAAAAATAGGAACCCCCATTTCTAATTACATATTTATGTAGTACGTAAAGATACCAGGTGATGAAAAAGTCAGTATAAATCTGAAAACTGAAGAAATCACGGAATAATGTAGATAGAGAGGTACAAATTGACACACATGCTTGGAATGACATGGGGTTTTATTAGAACAAAAAGAAATACAAACGTTCAAAAAATGTCCGACAGATGGCGCTTCATCGGGTCAGAATAGCAATAATTAGCATAACAAAGTAAGACAAAACAAAGATGATGTCCTTTAAAGGAAATGCTCAATATGTCCACTATCATTGCTCAACAGTAGCTGTAGTCGAGAATAATTTTGTGAACAGCACTGTAAAGCATATCCGGAGTTATGGTGTGGCATTGGCGTCGGATGTTGTCTTTCAGCATCCCTAGAGATGTCGGTCAACCACGATACACTTGCGACTTCAGGTAACCCCAAAGCCAATAATCGCACGGACTGAGGCCTGGGGACCTGGAAGGCCAAGCATGACGAAAGTGGCGGCTGAGCACACGATCATCACCAAACGACGCGCGCAAGAGATCTTTCACGCGTCTAGCAATACTTTTTTTTGTTCTAATAAAATCCCATGTCATTCCAAGCATGTGTCTTAATTTTTACCTCTCTATCTACATTATTCCGTGGTTTATTAAGTTTTCTAATTTAACTGACTTTTTGATCACTCGGTATATGAATGTTTTAGTTGGACCACTTTTTTCGCTTTGTGATAGAAGGCGCTGTAATAGTCACAAACGTATAATTACGTGGTATCACGTAACATTCCGCCAGTGCGCACGGTATTTGCTTCGTGATACATTACGCGTGTTACAATTGACCTTTTACCAATTGCGGAAAAGGTCGATATCGTGTTGATGTATGGCTATTGTGATCAAAATGCCCAACGGGCGTGTGCTATGTATGTTGCTCGGTACCCTGGACGACATCATCCAAGTGTCCGGACCGTTCGCCGGATAGTTACGTTATTTAAGGAAACAGGAAGTGCTCAGCCACATGTGAAACGTCAATCGCGACCTGCAACAAATGATGATGCCCAAGTAGGTGTTTTAGTTGCTGTCGCGGCTAATCCGCAAATCAGTAGCAGACAAATTGCGCGATAATCGGGAATCTCAAAAACGGCGGTGTTGAGAATGCTACATCAACACCGATTGCACCCGTACCACATTTCTATACACCAGGAATTCCATCGAGACAACTTTGAACGTCGTGTACGTTTCGGCCACAGGGCACAAGAGAAATTATGGGACTATCACAGAGTTTTTGCACGCGTTCTATTTAGCGACGAAGTGTCATTCACCAACAGCGGTAACGTCAACCGGCGTAATATGCACTATTGGGCAACGGAAACTCCACGATGGCTGCGACAAGTGGCACATCATCGAGCTTGGCGGGTTAATTTATGGTGCGGCATTATGGGAGGAAGGATAATTGGCCCCCATTTTATCTATGGCAATCTAAATGGTGCAATATATGCTGATTTCCTAGATGTTTCACTGCATGACAGAATGGCGATGTACTTCCAACATGATGGATGTCCGGCACATAGTTCGCGTGAGGTTGTAGCAGTATTGAATAGCATACTTCATGACAGGTGGTTTGGTCGTCGAAGCACCATACCATGGCCCGCACGTTCACCAGAACTGACGTCCCCGGATTTCTTTCTGTGGGGAAAGTTGAAGGATATTTGCTAACGTGATCCACCGACACCGCCTGACAACATGCGTCAGCGCATTGTCAATGCATGTGCGAACAACGGAAGGCGAACTACTCGCTGTTGAGACGAATGTCGTTACACGTATTGCCAAATGCATTGGGGTTGACGGACATTTTCCTCTGACACCATTTCACTGACAGGCATTTCAGTTTAAACTGCTGCTGGCACTAGTCAAACGCGTGAATATTATGTTTCAACTGCTGTTGGGGGTGATAATATTTAGGACGTTAACAAAATGTGTAAAACGCAAGGGAGACAACTAGCGTCTGTGGTACAGGACGCAGGGTGGGGGCTTGGTGGACGAGCCTAAGTGGTGGAGAAGTCGGAGGGGAGGGGGACGGCAAATGATACGTCGCTTGTGTGGAAAAACCTTCTCGAACGGGCCCCGAATGGTATAAAAGCGTACTGGCCAACCTGCAGCTACACCTGGTGGCCAGCTGATCTGATGTAAAACTGAGAGAAGAGAAATGATCTGTGTGTTGCACAAATTAAGTAACTTTTTTTCTTGTAGCCAAATGACGTTGCACAAAAATGAATGACAGGAAGGGAACGAAGGATTACTATTTCTTATTCTGTGCGCAAATTTCATAGGGAGATCGTATTTACCTCCCTCCGAATCATGTACACAGTATAAAGAATTACCAGTTCTTCTTTCTCTTCCGCGATTCTTTTTTGTAGTGTGGTATTCGTGGATGAACAGAGATCATTTAAATTTGTACTGCACAGTTTTATCTCTGGCCAGCTGGTCCCGAGGTGTCGCTATCCTTAGCCCAATACCCACTTATATCTGCAAATGGAGTGCAGCGTCAAAACTGTCAATAAACACTTGGTGTCGTGTTGTTTATTTTAGAGTCCGGTAAGGTCAAGAAATAGTTTACGATATGACACTATATAGGATTCTATGACGACCACTTTTGAATGCTATTTGTATTTCTCAGTATGACAGACCACTGCATTATAACACTGTATGGCCAAATTAATTTTTGAGTAACACAAGTAATACGCTCCACATTATACTGTGCAACGCATTTACCAAACAGAATATCACGTTTTTATTATACTTGTCCTATCTGGTGGTAATATCGTAAAGAAAGCTGAATTTATCGTAACTATGTTGAAGTTAATCTTTGGAAAAAGTCTACTCCAAAGCTGCAGGCTCAGTGTCGCAATAGAAAATTAGTTGTTATGTATTGATTTAATAATTAAACCCCAGATAGAACCATAATGCATCATACACACCTTCAGATTGAGTGAATTGTCTATCATGCTTTTCGCGGAGGCATGTACCGTCTATGCAACTAATCTAAGGCAGTTTGTTTATTGCCATACGAGTTTCGCTTCTTTTATTTGGGAAGCATCATCAGCGACGATTTTCAGCGCTGTTAACTCGTGTGTGTGGTCCTGGATATGTACTCGTTAGTCTCCATACTTCAGCTAGCAGTATGGAAACAAACTAATACACACTCAGGACCACACATACGAGTTAACAGCGCTGAAAATAGCCGCTGATGATGCTTCCCAAATAAAATAAGCGAAACTCCTATGTCAATAAACAAACTGCCTTAGTTTAGTTGCATAGACGGTACATGCCTCCAAGAATTTTAAGCAACTAAGGGAAAGACGGAAAATAGAAAAAAATAACGATATTATGCCTTTATTCAATTACTGAAATTCATCATTTAATTACTTTTCTTCAATATTAACGACTGGATTATTTGCAACTATGTATGCAGACACAAATTACTTCACTTCAACATCGTTTATTAATGGGTAAATGATACACTCACAGTGCGTTCTCAGATCTTTTATGCTGATTCTACAGATAAAGATGAAATGGCGGTCTTGTTATGTGCAATTACCATTCTTTTTTAAATTCATATTCTAGCAAGTTGAGGAGAATACCAGCAAGGTACCCTAAGTCCCTGCTCATATAGAGCCTTTGGATTTTCGCTTGAACAAAGGTAAAGTTCTGCGTTCTGGTCCTACACGCTCCAATCCGGTCTGACCGACCGTGGCCAGTGGCGTCAGCGAATGCTGTAAGGAGAGTCATGTGGTCGGCACTGGACATGGGTGTCGTTCGCGAATTAACGGGTCCAAAGAAACTGTTCACCAAGATCAACAGAACGAGTTCCCGGGAGCGGGAAACGGTCGGTCTCGTTCCCGCAACAACACGTCGGCCGGTCTCGTTCCAGCCTCGGTCCCGTTCCCCTCTGTCTCGGTCTCGGTCTCTCTCGGCCGGACTCGTCCGTCTTTCTTCGCGTGGCCATTCGTCGCAGTTCCACTGCCGACTGCTCATAGTTAGTTCAGTATCGAGTTGTTGGTGGTTTCGTTCGCTTCGCACGCCCAGTCTAGATCTGTAACAAACCTTTCTTGCACTCTGAACTTCTGGATCTTTACGTATTCTGTTCAGCGTCCACGACCGGTAATTAAAATGTATTTTAGAATTACATAAATTACATAAAAATTACATGGTATGTAATACACACATCCTTTCAGGTAACAAATCGGCGTATCAGCTTACTTCACTATTTGGATAAATAGCAGAAGAAATACTTGTAAAAAGGCAAGATTTTTTTGTTATTACACATGCAAAGGACGTCGGCACTGCACACGCGAGTGGCCATTTTCCCTCTTTTTTTGACCGAAGGTAAAAGAGCATGTTCACGGCTATGGAAGGCACACCGACTTACAACCGAATGAAGTCCGCACTTCGTAATCGAGTGTATGGTGTCACATTTTGTAAAGAGAATGTGATAACCTCTACAATATTATTTCAGTGGTACTGGGTAGGGCACTAAAAATCGGCCCCGAGTTCTAGACTGCTCATTGTCACTTACCAATCGTCCGTCATCTCTTGTTTCGATGTTGTTTGCATTAGCTTACTTGTTATTTCTTCACTGCCTAATTATTACATGTATCTATTCTAATCGTATCGGTCAACAAATCTTGCGGGCCGGCCGTGGTGGCCGAGCGGTTCTAGGCGCTTTAGTTCAGAACCGCGCGATCGCTACGACCGCAGATTCGAATACTGCCTCGGGCATGGATGTGTGTGATGTCCTTAGGTTAGTTACGTTATGTAGTCTCTAAGTCAAGGGGACTGATGACCTCAGATGTTAAGTCCCATAGTGCTCAGAGTCATTTGAACCAAATCGTGCGTAATTGGCGAGCAGTCTGTACTCGGCGCCGGTTCTTTGTGTGCCACCTGATATTATTTCACTGCAATGAGCCACATAACGCTGCAGCTGGCTGAACGAGATGTTTTGCAGAATCACGAAAATTACAAGTGTGTGAGAATTCTGTTATGAATAAAATCTCTGTACTCCAGGGGGGAGGCAAGTGCCCCCTCTTGGTGCATTCCATCTTCAGCCACCTACGCTACTAATTTTCAATTTTTCATAAGAACCACGTACCAAGCACAATGAACGGTGAACGAGTAAAAATGAACGGTTCCCAAAAAAGAGCGGTCACCAGTGAACCAGTCCCCAAGGATGAACGAGTTTGCCCATCTCTAGTCAGCACGCTGCTCTTCAGGTCGTTGTTGGGATTCTTGACGTTGGAACCGCCACTAATCGGTCCCACAGCACCTCTGTTGGCGTCACGAGGCAGAGTGCGCCCCGTACCAGACCTCCCATAAAGGATAAATCCCTGGCAGTACCGGGAATCGAACCCGGGTCCCCCGCATGGCAGTCAGCAGCGCTGACCACTCAGCTACATAGGCGAACTCTACAACAGAAGCACAGAAAACAAACTTCACAAGCACGTGCTAGTAGCTTGATACATTATTACGTGTTATACCAAGTATCTACTATTTTACTTTTATGCGATTTTTAGCCTACCGAATAAATAGCAAATAATTTATTTTATGTTTGTAGTTTTATGGTGTTACATCTGGCATGTGTTTCAGGCACCTGGAAATGGCTACACAGCGTTGTGTAGCAGTGAAAAAGACAAAATAAAAGGATATTCTGTTGCATTTTACAACAGCCAGGTCAAGACGCTGAGGTGACAGAAGTCATGGGATTCTTACTAATATCATGTCTGACCTCCATTTGGCCCACCGTACTGCAGAAACTCAATGTGGAATAGACTCTACAAGTCGTTGGAAGTCCCCTGCAGGGATACTGAGCCATGCTGCCTCTATAGCCGTCCATAACTGCGAAAGTGCTGCCGGTGCAGCATTCTGTGCACGAACTGACTTCTCAATTGCCTCTCATAAGTGTTCGATGGGATTTATATCGGGCGATCTGGGTGGCCACACCATTCTCAATTTGTCTACAATGTTCTTCAAACCAATCACGAGCAGTTGTTTCGGAAATTTGTGGTAAGATCCTATTGGACGAAACTGCTGAGGTCATCGGTCCCTAAGCTTACACACTATTTAATCTAACTTTAACTAACTTACGCTAAGGACAACACACACACCCATGCCCGAGAGAGGACTCGAACTTCCGACGGGGGAAAGCCGCGCGAACCGTAACAAGGCGCTGCAGATCGCGCAGCTACGAACGGTTGTGGCCCAGCGACTTGGAGCATCGTTGTTTAGGAACATGAAGTCTATGAATGGTTCCATATGGTCTACAGGTAAGAAATCATAGCCATTTCCACTCAATGACCGGTTCAGCTGGACCAGATGACCCGGTCAATTCCATGTGTACACAGCCCACACCATAATTGGTCCACTTCCAGCTTGCACAGTACCTTGTTGACAACTTCGGTCCATGGCTTCGTGGGGAATGCGCCACACTAGAATCTTACCATCAGCTCTTACCAACTGCAATAGGCCACCGTTTTGCAGTCGTCTGGGATCCAGCCGATATGGTCACGAGTCCAGGAGAGGCGCTGCAGACGATGTCGTGCTGTTAGCAGACGCACTCACGTCGGTCGTCTGCTGCCATAGACCATTAACCCCAAATTTCGCCACAGTGTCGTAATGGACACGTTTGTCGTGCGCGCCACATTGATTTCTCTGGTTAGTGGAGGAGGAGACTAGTGTTTAACGTCCCGTTAGTTCACGCAGTGTTTGCTTGTCTGTTAGCACTGACAACTTTACGCAAACGCCGCTGCTCTCGGTCGTTAAGTGAAAGCCGTCTGCGACTGCATTGTCCTTGGTGAGAGGTAACGCCTGAATTTTGGTATTCTCGGCACACTCTTGACACTGTTGATCAGGGAGTATTGAATTCGCTAACGATTTCCGAATTGGAATGTCCTTTGCGTCTAGCTCCAACTACCTTTCCGCTTTCAAGTCTATTAATCGCCGTCGTGCGCCATAATCTCGTCGACAACCTTTTCAGATAAATCACCTGAATACAAATGACAACTCCGCCAATGCACTGATCTTTTATACCTTGTGTGCGCGACACTACCGCCATCTGTATATGTGAACAGTGCTACCCATGACTTTTATCACCTCAGTGTGGATTATTATCGGTGTTATTCGGTATTTCAAACATTAAAGCATCCATAGTAACTACCATTTGAGAGAGTGTGTCACTTGCGGTGCAACAGGATGAGATTTGTACGGCATCTAATAACCCAGCATATGTTTACATTCTTTTCCAGTCGCTCCACAGTGGTTACTGGAACCTCACGACACGTCTGCTCTCTCTGGGAACCCACTGTCCATCCACTGTCGAGCACAGGGCTTTCCTCAACCAGCCGTGTCCTGGCTGCGTGGACAAGGTAAGACGAAACGTCACTCAGAATACAACAGCTAATCCTTATATATAACATTCTTGTATCACAGTGTTAGTTGCCATACTCCTCCGAAACGGCTCGATCTATCCTGATGAAATTTTACATGTATATTCGGAAGGTCAGAGAATCGGTCGTAATCTATTTTTCATACTCCTAAGTGAAGATTAGATGGGTAGACCACATAACTAATGAGGAGGTATTGAATAGAATTGGGGAGAAGAGGAGCTTGTGGCACAACTTGACTAGAAGAAGGGATCGGTTGGTAGGACATGTTCTGAGACATCGAGGGATCACCAATTTAGTTTTGGAGGGCAGCGTGGAGGGTAAAAATCGAAGAGGGATACCAAAAGATGGATACACTAAGCAGATTCAGAAGAATGTAGGCTACAGTAGGTACTGGGAGATGAAGAAGCTCGCACAGGATAGAGTAGCATGGAGAGCTGTATCAAACTAGTCTCAGGACTGATTACCACAATAACAACAACAACAACAACAACAAGTGATAAGAGTGGTCCATCCCAAAAAAAAATTCTCATTTTTTGGACAGAACTTTTTATTTTTATTTTTTATGATGTGGCATTAAAATACACACAATCCTAAATTTTCACCCTTCTACCACCAACCTCTATTTTAATAGCGATTTTAGTAATTTAATAATTTTCAACCCCGGTCGATAACTGATCAATTATCACTTGATTAGTTATCGCCTCCATGTGTCTACCGGTGGTAGTCTTTCACTATTCGGTAGATAAGTAATTGAAGAAAACGTACCAAAAGCAACGACTCGAATATCCCTCTTTGAATCGACGTAACTAGACCGAAAATTAAACTAGGTAGCACGCGTCATTCGCCAAACCGACATTTAGGCCTAGCGCACACGCATCGATTTTTATCGTACGGAAATATATCATACGATCAAATTCTTTCAGTGAAACAAAGAAGTTCCTATGCTCTCCCTTGTTCCTTTAAAATAATTTAATCGAACAATATTTTTACGTACGATTAAAATCGATGCGTGTGCGCTTGGCCTTATTAATAATTCTGACGAACACGTTTTGGCACGAAATTGCCGCTACGTTTTTATGCTCATGGACGAGCCGTGTATCGGCTGCAATTGTTAAATCCACACTATCTACCGTAGAAACACTAGAAGTGATAGTGGCCGATAATCCCGGACTCCCTACAGTTTTCGGCCATTATTATTGTTTGTGTCACGAGCTCCCGCCAACAACCACTATTGTGTTACACGTATACTTGTGTTACACGTGTACAGTATTCTTATAGACTAGAAATAATTTATAAGGCAAAACAACGTTTGCCGGGTCAGCTATAACATATAAAGATTTTCAGAGGCGGAAGGAAGTTCATCGGGTATAGCTAATATTTCAGTAATATTTTAATGGTGCGAAGTTAATAACCACAGCACACATAACAGTTCAGTAATCGACGCTGATAACCATAAATATTACAACCATAGTCTCGTGGTCCACCATTGAAGCTTAAAAGAGTTGGATTTTAAAATACTTTGTTATACGCCTGCAGCAAATGGATCTACACAAACCTCAGACAATCCCTTTAGATTAGACGAAGGTGCTTTGTGAGTTTGGACGTAGAGTTACACAGTATCCTAGGAGTCTTCTGTAGCCTTCAGTCTACAGGGTGTTACAAAAAGGTAAGACCAAACTTTCAGGAAACATTCCTCATACACAAAGAAAGAAAATATGTTATGTGGACATGTGTCCGGAAACGCTTACTTTCCAAGTTAGAGGCCGGCCGCGTTGGTCTCGCGGTTCTAGGCGTGCAGTCCGGAACCGTGCGGCTGCTACGATTGCAGGTTCGAATCCTGCCTCGGGCATGGATGTGTGTACTGTCCTTAGGTTAGTTAGGTTTAAGTAGTTCTAAGTTCTAGGGGACTGATGACCTAAGCAGTTGAGTCCCATAGTGCTCAGAGCCATTTGAACCATCCATGTTAGAGCTCATTTTATTACTTCTCCTCAAATCACATTAATCATGGAATGGAAACACACAGCAACAGAACGTACCAGCGTGACTTCAAACACTTTGTTACAGGAAATGTTCAACATGTCCTCCGTTAGCGAGGATACATGCATCCACCCTCCTTCGCATCGAATCCCTGATGCGCTAATGCAGCCCTGGAGAATGGCGTATTCTATGACAGCCGTCCACAATACGAGCACGAAGAGTCTCTACATTTGGTACCGGGGTTGCGTAGACAAGAGCTTTCAAATGCCCCCATAAATGAAAGTCAAGAGTATTGAGGTCAGGAGAGCGTGGAGGCTAAGGAATTGGTCCGCCTCTACCAATCCATCGGTCACCGAATGTGTTTTTGAGAAGCGTACAAACACTTCGACTGAAATGTGCAGGAGCTCCATCGTGCATGAACCACATGTTGCGTCGTACATGTAAAAGCACATTTTCTAGTAGCACAGGTAGAAAATCATGATAACGTGCTCCATTGAGCGTAGGTGGAAGAACATGGGGCCCAATCAAGACATCACCAACAATGTCTGTACTGTAGAGCAATGAGTCGCATGTCAACACAAGCACAGAAGTCAACATTAGCTTCCTTCAATTGGGCCAACTGGCGGTGAATCGAGGAAGTACAGTACATACTGACGAAACTAAAATGAGCTCTAACATGGAAACTAAGCGTTTAAGGACACATGTCCATATAACATCTTTTCTTTATTTGTGTGTGAGGGATGTTTCCTGAATGTTTGGCCGTACCTTTTTGTAACACCCTGCATATGCGACCTCAACGGCTCCTGTACACAGGGCGGCACTACATAGACCTTAATATTTTGCAAGACGAATGGTGACTTGTCAAGGGTCTAGTACCAGCACTGTTAGAAAATCTGCGTAATATCGACTTTTGAATTATTTTCTTGAAGGAAAAATACCTGAGGTATGGACATCATTGTGTGACCTCTAAGAAGACTGTCAGCGAGGTGACTTATGGGAGAAGCTGAATCGAACGAAACTGAAATAAGAGGGGCATTGAATGAGTAATGCAACAAATTTTTTCATGAAAGCAGGTTGGCTTAATTCAGGATTCCAATGGACCATATTATTCCCCAATCTTTTGGTTGCAAAACCCTATTTTTCAACATAATCTCTATTCAATGCAGTGGCCTTACACCACCTTACTCCGAGAGCCAGAATGCTCAGTTCACAGTTCATGCACCCCAGTACACACGCAAGGCAGCCAGAAATGTACTTAAGTCCAACCCGAAGAATTACGCGATTTCACAGTCATTACTCCGCTACTATATCTGAGTTTCACATTCAGTCCTTTTCAGTAGATTTCTGTTAAAGAAATTGCTCGCCAAATATTCCGTATACGGATACGAAACATGACACTCGGAATTTTACAAAGGCCGAAAGTTCACACGCGTTTATCTTTCCAACAAAACAATTCTAGAACTCCCAAACTTCACGAAACTGTCCATAAATGCAACTGCTTCTATCGCAACACGATTTGGACACGAAATTCCAATAACTTCTTCATTTTACACATTATGCAGACGGACACGTTCAACATAACCTGCCCGTTCAATAGCAACCCAGCGACTCTTCCATGCTGCTCCTTTCACGGCCTACAACTACCTGGCAGTGCGTGGGAACTGCTAAACTCTTATTGGTTGATCAAAATGACCAGCCAATCAGAATAATCGTTCCAGATCATTCTCGCGCCAAAACTGTCCTACGCCAATCACTATTCCCAGTTGCATTCACATTATTTCAATATGCAAATATTAACATAATGTTTAACAAAACCAAACGAAAGGAAAACTGATCTGGTAGTTTATTTAGAAGGCTATTGCTCTGCAAACGGCTATTCTGGGTGCCTTCTTACAAAAACAAGTACTCTTAGACATACGTCATCAGTAATGAGGGGAAAACACAACTTTCCCACTACACAGCGACGTAATGTGATAGAATATACAATACTGAATTTATACGTATGTTCCACTTACACACTCTCACTCATTGTCATTCATTCCACAACAACAAAACAGATATTAATTAAATAATAATCTTTTCTGGATTTTATATTACGACAATTAAAAGTAGTTAACATTTTTAATATGAAAATCCAAATAAATTGATCTGACATTTTGTGAACTCCAATAACGATTTCATACGATTCTAAAAGGCAAACTATTATTATTCCTACCTGAGTTTTGTAGCCTAAGTGTCGGTTTAGGGTGTTTTAGGTAATTTCCTCTAATTCCGAAGCTACGACAGATAGATGGCTGGAATTTTTGCGGTGTTATTTTGATCCAACAATGGGATCCTTTTATAATCCCTGGTTTCTGACTAAATGCCTCTTTATGTTCTCCAATGAAGCTGAACAGTTCTTCTGCTCCTCTGAAACCCACGTCGCAATGCCATTAATTTTCGAATGCACTTCATCTGGATTAAGTTTATGTTGTTCTTCTGATTCCCCTAAAATTTTAGTTGTTTTGAGCTCATAAGCCTTCGACACATCGTTTTCACGTCCTTCAAGTTCAACTATTTGTAGATTAGCATAAATTTCCTATCGACTGACATCCTTTAGATAAACTGAATTTTCTTGACTCCGCCATCTCCTCTTATTCTCATCTATTCCTTGCATATCTGCTCCCTGCTCGGTGAGCCAATCTGATCCAGTAATAAATTCTACCTGTAACAGAGGTACCAACATGACATCCACTCGATGCGTTTCTCTACCTATTTAATTTCTAACATGTACTGACAACTAATTGGTTTTCCAGCTTCTCCCACTGGTCCCTTAATCTTAAAACCTGTCACAGACAAAAGGTATTTTCACATTTCCTGCGTTGTTGGCAACTGCCTAAAGCTCACCTCCAGAGTCGATCAGTGTTCTCATCTTTCTTTCCCTGATCTCTGTTTTTATAACTGTTACCATTACTGCCTTCTTCTATCAAATGTTCTTAGCTATTTCTTAACCGGTCTCCTATTGTTATGAAAAACTGTCAGTCTCATTCACATTGTAATGTTGGGGCCCCGCTTTGTCCTTTTCAGGTCGGACCACAGCCTGTTTCCCGTCCGATTACCTGCAAAGGCTTCTGCTCCGTCCGCTCTCTCCAAAGTATCGCTTTCATTCTCACATGCTTTACGCTCATCTTTCTTCTGTCTGCGGTGTCTCCTCTCCCTATAGCCTCTTTATGCATGGCTATCTTGTCTGCCGTGCGGCGTCCGAACTTCATTTTTCCTTTTAGTTTCACGTCATTCTTTCGGCTGTCGCCCGGCGTTGTCCAAATTTTCTCGAAGCTCTTTCCCTTGTCATTCTTCTCTCTCGAGTTGGACGAATACCGTCCTTGCTTGATCGATGGACTCAACGATGGTTCTTAGTAAGTGGCTACGTGTATGTCTCAGTAATGTTTGCACCACCTCCCTTACAGCTGCTCTTTCATCACACAGACTACTTAAGTACTGCTTCCTTTCAAGTTCCTTTCCTAAAAATTCGGCGCATGTCCCGTCCGATCTACTTTTATACGGTCGGTTGCAAATAGATATTAGCATATTAACCTGTTTACTTTGCGACCAATATTTGTTCAGAAACATTTTCTCAAATTCTTAGTATGACATTCGACCCTTTTCTCGTCTCATACCCCTGTTATCGTCTTCGTCTTCCATCTGATTCACCTTGTACGCGATTTTTGTTTTATCATACCAACTTGTAGGCAACAGGCCGCGAAAATTTCTGATGAAAGCTACTGGGGTGCAATTTTCCACTTGGAAACAGTTAATGAACTCAATCTGATGGTCATTTTTACTACTCATAGTTGTCTGTCCAGTAAAAGCACGCAGTTCGTACTTCAATTTACTTTTCACTAACAGACTGACCCATTGCTCTACAGTTTGTTATACCCCTTGTACATCTTGGCTTACTGTTTCTACTCAACTTCATGTACCCTTTTGGTGTATTCTCTTGTCGTTGTGTGGTATCATTTGTGAGAACCGAAACTGCTACCGCACTATCCTCTTATACAGATTGATTTTCGCGAATTTCGACGATTTCAGCCTTTTGCAAATACACCTGCAGCGTTAACTTCTTATTCACCGCCGACTCTTCTTCTGCCGCCCTTTCTTGTTCTTCATTTATATCCTTTCTCCATTTTATTACTAAATTCTTCGCTGTTTGTTCATAAGTTTCCAATTATTCCTCTAGGACTTTTTAAAAAAAAAAAAAATCTTGCTTCGTTGCCACCGATCACTGCAGTTCTTTACAATTTCAGTTCATGAAATCCATGATCTTTTTGTTATGTACTTCCTCATCTACTCTTCTACCTGGTGTTTCTATCACTGTATTACAGCCTTCTCCCTTTTTAACTACCATTTACTTCTCTGCCGTGTTTTCCGTGAATGATGTGTTCTGACTTTTTACGCTTCTTATCTGCTGCGCTCCCACATTTCCGAGCTGTCCATTTCCGCCCTGTTTCCTACCATTATTTTCGTAGAGTTTCTTAACGGGCTTTCCAATATTCCCACGGACGTATTATCCTCCTGTATTTGACTTTCAGTCAATGTTTGATTTGAAGTATTTACACTTACATAAAATCCAGCTGGTAGGAGGATAGGAAGAAAGAGAACGCGATCTGATAGTTTTATCATCAACACCAATAACAGGTATCTGCCACTGCCAGAGTTAAGTGGAGAAGAGCCTCAGGTAGAACGAGGAGCAGGAAATGTGCAGCACACTTCAACCGAGGCCAAGAAGCCTAGGAATGTACAAAGTGTTAGGAAGAAGAAAGTGCTGCTGCTAGGTAGTAGCCATGGGCGAGGTGTAGGCCCTCAGTTACAGGAAAGTTTAGGGGCAGCGTACCAGGCCACCAGTATCTTCAAACCAAATGCAGGGCTAAGTCATGTGATAGAGGACCTAGGGTCTTTATGTAAGGATTTTACAAAAGAGGACCATGTAGTGATAGTGGGTGGGGCGGGAAACAGTTTGGACAGGGATGGGGCATATGAAATAGGTGGTGACCTGGACAAGATAGCTTCCCTGACTCATGGCACCAATGTACACTTTGTTGAGCTGTTCCGGCGTCATGATCAGCCACGCCTTGATGGAGCTGTGAGGCGAATCAATGTGGGGCTGGGGATGGCTCTGAGGACGGCCAACTTTTGCTCATGTTTCTCTGGTGCCCGTCGGGACTATCAACAGATGGGGTTTCACTAGGCATGGCCTACACCTAAACAGGACTGGGAAGGGAAGATTGGTACAGCTGATTCATGAAAGTATAGGGGGTGGATCTCGGGCCACACATGGTCAAATACCTGTTGTCATAGGTAGGAAAAGTAGGTCTTTTTTAGGATAAATCCAGACAACAGGTTCCCCTGCCTAAAGAGTATCTCTAGCAGTTCAAAAAATACTGAAACAATCACTCACAAGACAGACTATAACACTTCAAAAATCACACATACCAGATGTCACAAAGAAAAACAAACCATCGGAAAGAGTAACATGGGGCATTTCACAGACTTAACAATCCTCCATCAAAACATGCAATCAATAAAAAATAAAATACAAGCATTAGAAGTTGAGCTCCAATCTTTGAACTGCACAGTAGTTTGTATTACTGAGCACTGGTGTAGAGACACAGAAAACCAACATGTAGTATTATCATTGTATGAAAGGGCAAACTCTTACTGCAGAACTAATTCAAGGGGTGGAGGATCATGCATTTATATCAGAAAAGGAACACAGTTCAAATCTAGACATGACCTCAGTACAGTAAGTGAAGACAAACACATTGAAATATCAGCTATTGAATTATCAGGGCTCGATATCACCAAGAAATTAATCATTTTGTGTGTGTATAGATCTCCCAATGGTAGTGTGGACACTTTTTTCAATAAATTAACAGAAGTTCTAGATAAAGTCTCAAGTACAAAGGTCAACATAATTCTGTGTGGGGACATAAACATCAACACTAATATCATAAATGAATCCAGCAGCACCTTCATAAATATCCTTCAAAGTTTTGGCATGTCCCTATTGGTCAATAGTGCAACAAGGGTTACTACAATGACTGCATCAGTAATTGACCATGTGGCCACAAATATAGACAGGGAAAAATGTGATGTAGCTGTAAAAGATCTCGGACTATCAGACCATCTCTGTCAAATAACAACAGTAAAATCAGGCATCGAATCATTCCCTAAACTACAAGCCTATAAACGACATCTATCAGAAATCAAAATAAAAGATTTTTCAAAAGAACTAGAAAAACAAAGCTGGGATGAAGTGTATAAGGAAACCAATGTGAATATGAAATTCTCCAAATTCTCCACATTGTTTAAATTGAACTTTGAAACAGCATTTCCAAAAGTATGCATGACTGTATCAACATCTCACAAAAACAGATGGATAACAGCAGGTATTAAGAAGTCCTCCCAAACACTTAAACAACTCAGTTCCATGAAAAAGATTCACAATGACCCAGAATTTTTAAATTTCTATCATAGATACAAAAAGATTTATAGGAAGGTGCTGATTGCTGCAAAAAAGTCATTTAATGACAAAATAATATATAATGCAGAGAATAAAAGCAAAGCAGTCTGGGATGTTATAAAAAAGGAAACGGGGAGAGGCAAACAAACGCAGAATAACATACTGCTAAGGGAGGGGGATAAGGTAATAAATGATCCACAACACTTAGCAAACTATGTAAACGAGCATTTTTCAAGTATTGCAGAGAAGTTACAGCAAAAATTCCCCAAAACAAATATAACACCTGCAAAAATTGTTGCACTAGATACAATGATGTTACTTCCAACCACAGAGAATGAAGTCAATAAAACTGTTCAAAAGCTAAAAAATAAAAAGTCAGAAGGCTTAGATGATGTACCAATGTGTGTACTGAAACAATGCATAGGGATTATACAAGGCCCATTAACAAATATAATAAATGAATCCTTCACATCAGGGACATTTCCAGAGCAGCTAAAACAGGCAAGAGTTGTACCTTTGCTTAAGAAAGGTAATGCAGAAGACGTAGAAAATTACCGGCCTATTTCCCTGCTGTCAGCATTCTCAAAAATAATAGAAGCAATTATGAAAGACAGATTAATGAATTATCTGAATAAATACAATCTTTTAAGCAAATCACAGTTTGGTTTTCGAAGTGGCAAAAATACGGAGTCAGCCATAGTAGAATTCACAAAAGTTGTACTTAATGCTCTTGATAAAGATGAGTGTGTCACAGGCATATTTTTGGATCTTTCTAAGGCTTTTGATACAGTCGACCACAAGATTCTATTAAATAAATTAGAAGCATTAGGAATAAGAGGGGTAGCTAATGACTGGTTTCGATCATACCTAACAGATAGGGTACAAAGAGTAGAGTTAACACATACTTCAAATAGATCTAAACATTTAGTAAAATACTTATCAGAACCAAAACATATTAATATAGGGGTTCCACAAGGTAGCATATTAGGACCAATACTATTCCTGATATACATCAATGACTTTCCCAGTAGTGTTACTCATGGTGAGAAAATTCTCTTCGCTGATGACAGCAATATTATAGTCACTGAGAGAACAAGAGAACTCCTTACCGAGATAGCAAATGAAACTCTCAAGGAAGTTTACGATTGGTCAATAAGCAACAAATTGACATTAAACATAAAGAAAACTAATGCCATGAACTTCAGTTTGAAGAGGAAAAATGACAATGTTAAATTAAATGTAGATGGCACCTCTATAGACTGTGTAACAAATGCAAAATTTCTAGGAATGAATATTGACTCTCAGCTGAAGTGGTGCGAACACACAAAGGTACTTGCAAACAGAATGTCATCAGCATGTTATGCCCTTAGAATTCTATCATCTGTGTGTAACATGCAGTGTCTTTTAGTTACATATTATTCATATGTACACTCAATTCTTAGCTATGGCATTCTTTTTTGGGGAACAAATCCACAAAATATGAACACAATCTTCAAACTCCAGAAAAGAGCCATAAGAATAATAACCAGAAATAGTAGTCGAGCTCATTGTAAAGATCTGTTCAAAACACTGGGAATTTTAACTGCTCCATGTGAACACATTTACCAGTCAGTTGTACACATCAAAAGTAACATTGGCAATTACTGCACAAACAGCTCTGTCCATGACCATGCAACAAGAGATAGACTCGACTTACATTTACCAAGAAAAAATAAACATAAAACGCAAAACAGCATTTTCTACCAAGGAATAAAACTGTACAATAAATTACCAAAAGAGATTAAAGAAATTTCAAAAATACACTTATTTAAGAAGGCAGCTAAAAAGTACCTGTTATGCAATACATTTTATACATTGAAGGATTACTTAGATAAAGCAGAGTAGGGGTTTGATAAAAAAAATGTTATACAAACAAATAATAATAATAATAATGATTATAAAACATCCAATATTCCACATAACACCTTCACTTTATTATTTTTCTTCTTTTTTCCTTTCTAGAGACACTCTCCCCTCAAGCTATGCATAGCACGATACTAACACCTCTTCCTCTTTCTGAGCTCAACATCTCATTCATTATGAAGGGATGCTGACTCAGTTTTTCAGGATAGCAAATGGGAACTTGCAGTACAGAAAATGGCCCAAGGATCACCTGTGTGTGTGTGTGTGTGTGTGTGTGTGTGTATGTAGTGAGTGAAGTGTTATGAAACAATGTGTGTATAGTGTGTGCAGTGACTGATAGTGAAATATGAGTGAATAGTGTGGCATTACATTATTTAATGAGTTATTTGTAAATAAATTATTGTATACCAGGAGTAAAATCTAATGATTGTCTCTAACTAGAAGTCTGTAAATATATGTGTATACGAATTAGCTTATTGTAAATTGATCTAAGCTTGTAAATACTTTGACATGTCCTATATCCTTGTAAAAAGAGATCTACGGATGAATAAAACTACTACTACTACTACTACTACTACACTCTCCTCATCTACTTTTCCCTTTTTAGCTTTATCTACGGGAGTGCATGCTTCCGTTTTACTCAGTAATCGTTTTCAAAACGTTAAATAATGAGAGACACAATTTCTGATAATATTGAAAATATTATCTTCGTCACACGCACTTTTCCTTCACACGCCTTTCTACTTCAGTATTACCGCCAAGCGCATTGCACTGGTTAGTTTCTTTCCTAACCTTCCAAAAACTGTTAGAGGTCTAGACATTTACGACACTTAACTTTTTATTCTCTGGCCGCCGGCTGCAGCATGCTGTGGTTCCTCTTGTTCCCACGGCCGGCTGTGTATGGCGCCATGGCATCTGCTTGCTGTATCCAAGTTGTTCACACTCAGTTCTAATAGATATGAAAAGGATTCTAAAGGAGACACTGATTCCATAGAACCGAAAGGTTTATTGTCTCTAGTACAAGGCACGGAACACGTTCCTTATGTTTCTACTGACGTTCACCCTTACTTTGGCTTGTTATTACTGTTCTGATGTACCATTTCTTCTATCGATCTTTACTAACGATTCATTTCTAATATTTCTCAACACCGTCCACAAACACTACAACCTTCAAGATCAAAACTTAGCTTCCTCAAACAAAAACAATGCCGGCTGGTTGGAAGAAAGCACAGGTCACACCCGTCTACAAAATGGCAATAGAAGTGATCCACAAAACTACTGTCGTATTCCTTTGAAATTCATTTGTTGTAGAATTTTAAGAGTTTATGAGCTCAACCATAATGAGATATCCGAAGCCCAATGACCTCCTCCATACCAGCCAACGTGGATTCCAAAACATTGGTCATGTGAAATTCAACCCACATGCTTCACACATGACAGTCTCAAATCCATGGATCTAATTCTGGCAGATAGATGCACCAATTCTTGGTTTCTGAAAAGCATTTAATTCAGTGTCAAGCGTAATGCATATGGTTGAGGTACGATCATAAAGACAATCAAGCGGAATTTGCAACTAGATTGAGAATTTCTTGGTAAGGTGTCATAACATGACAATCTGGATGGAGAGTCATCGACAGATGTAGAAGTAACTTTAAGTGTGCCCCAAGCAAATGTGTCGCCATCCTTGATGTTCATGTTGTATTTATAAATGACCTCGCAGTGACATTAACAGTAACATTAGACATTTTGCAGATGATGCAGCTATCTATAGTGAAACACTTACTGTCTGATGAAAACTGCACAAATATTCAATTAAATCTTGATAAGATCTTGCAAAGTTTGATACCTTGCTGTAACTCTGCATAAATTTAAAACAATTCACTTCACAAAACAAAACAAAACAAAAAAATGTAATGTCGTATGGCCATGGTATTGGTGAGTCACAATTTGAATTGGACAATTCATACAAATACATGCATGTAGCGGTATGAAATGGAATGATCACATAGGTTTATTTGTAGGTAAAGGTGGTAGACTTTGGTTCCTTGCTAGGAAACAAGCAAAATTCAATTCGTCTACAAAGAGGATTGCTTATAAAAAAAGAAATTGTGAGGCCCAAGTTAGAACATTACTCAATTGTGTGGGATCCTGCCAAATAAAATTAACAGGGGATATATTGATCATAAACAAATAATAGGAAAATGAATGGTCAAATAAACACACATGGGAGCATCAGCGGAGACATGAACTTTGATACCTAATTACAAACTTTTAAAAACCAGATTCAAGTGAGCATCTAGGAACGTACTATGAATCCCTACATATCAGGGATTGCAAAGACTACACTGTATTACTATTAGAGCTCGCACAGAAGCGTTTAATCAATCATTCTTCCCCAGTTACATACCAGAGCGGAACGGGAAGAAATCCTAGTAACAGATACATTGAGAAGTATCCTCTGTCATGCATTCCAGCGATTTTTCAGTTTACAGAATTAGATGTAAAACAATATTTTGTTCTACGTGCATGCCTTCATGCTTGATGGCTTTCCTAAAATGACACCTTCCAGCTGGAAAGTAGCGCACTTTCACGATGCAGCGCTGGTGCTCAAAGGACACATATTGAGACTGTCACCATCATGGACCTTCTTGTCCTGACAAAACCCAGTTTTGTCCTCATTTTACAAAATACTGTTCCGAGCTTGACTCAGTTACGCCATCTGTTGGCACAACATGTAAATACAGCCTCAGTTTGTTTTATTTATGTCAATAACTTTATGATGACAACGTCTTCTCACAGATGGCGTTGTGTGTTGCGTCTTCCGCATCGACGATACAGGCACGTTCTAGATCTAGTGCCATTATTCGAGAAAATACAAGATTTCTCCAGCAACGAAGGCCTGGAACTATTTAAGCAGCGCCACACGGAAGGATAGACAGTTCCCGTTTGAATGGCGGTCTGACAAGACGATTCTTTCTAAACGTAGTACAAACAACGAGTGCAAGTTAGTAGTGTTTGAAGTGTTTACTTTGGGTATACGGGATGTGAAGCGTCTACTGAATTGTACTTTGATGACTATACTTATTTGAAAAGGCAGCTAAAAAGTACCTGTTGTGCAATACCTTTTGTACACTGAACGATTTCTTACCTAAAACAGAGTAGGGGTTTGGTAAAAAAAAAAAAAAGTTACACAAATAAATAATAATGACTATAAAACATCCAACATGTCACATAACACCTTCACACTATGTTTTTTCCCTTCTTTCTTCCTTTTCTAGAAAAACTGCCCCCAAGCTATGCATAGCACAATACTAACACCTCTTTTTTGGCATGCTGAAATAAAGTGAGAGATGCAATCAAATCAAACATGAACTTTCGTAAACTAAGGCATTACGATACAAATCGAAAGTCACCGTATAACGTTATATGACTATTACTCAGGAAGAAACAATTGCCGACGTACTTTTTATGGTACAGAGTCACACGTACACCTTTCCTCGCTGTATGACTGGATTAAGACGCTTAACACCTTGCTCCATTTCATTTCTAGAATACGAAGCAATCAATAGAAAAAAATGCTTTCAGCAAGTATAAAAGAGTCTACGGCAAAAAAAGTTTTTTTTCTGCGTTTATGAAACCTACCTACTGAAAAAATGCGGAAAATCCCCAACACGAAAATCTGAATTTAGCCACTAGCCGCCTAACAATAAGCAAACAACAAGCAGAAAGCACTGTGGTACACCCTTCTGCGCATGCGCGAGTTATTGCTGCCTACTCCACATGCGCGGATTGACGACAGTGGATTGTCGTGTATACCCACTGTAGCGGCCAGCTGACCGAAACTGACCGTTAAGTGGCAATCCAGAATTACAGGACATTGTGAAAAATTAGCACACATTTGGTTTAGCAAAAAATATTAAACAGTTACGTGAAGAAAGAATACAGACACGCACAGCCAAAGCTAAACATGTTTCTGATTGTGTATCCAGCCGCTGCAGTTATGCTGTTGGTAATGATTGAGGAGGGTGGAGAAAGACGCCATGCCGTTGCTCATAAACACGCTTTACAACAATAGCCGTGGAAAATGCTGATATTTTATGGCACAGAAAAGTTTCAACCGTCTTCAGCTATGTTGTCAAGGAAATGGATTTGAAACTACTCTTGACAACAGATTTCGCCCTCGTATTTGGTATGTTACGCTGCCTTTTAACCTGGACAATGAAGTAGCAAACGGGAAACAGTGGAAGCTCTTTATGCTTCCTATTAACACTCAGAAAAGATGAACGTGAAAGTGTTCGTCCTTGGCGTGTGTTGTTGTCATCGATCAATTTTGTCAATGCTTCATAATTTGCTGTGGATATTAATAGTTTTGTTAAAGTATACTTAAGGCAAACTCAGTCTGAAATAAGGTACAACTTGCCTCAATGAATGAAGATAGCTAAAACAATATTTTGCGAAGTTTAATACAGTACCAGCACCAGTATTAAGAAAGAGATTTATTTTTTAATTTCTGACATTTCCCTTTTAATTTATTTCGTTTAGATGAGTTCAAAAGCGAGGTATTTAAAAGTGATAATGAACGGCGTCATGGGACACCTAAATCATTCATATAGCACCAGATTTTGTATGCATGTTTTACAGATCTTTATTTATTTTTCCAGTTTAGTAAAGATGTAATAAAATCTCAATGATAGTGGTCATTCCTGTTTATCCAGTAATTAGTACTGACATTTATGTACATAGCTATCACATTGATTCTGTCACTCCACTATATCACATGGATTCTATCATCCTGTTAAGTTCAAAGTACCACTATACTAGTAGTCCTGCTTATGAACTGGCAATACTTTCTCTTCTTGGTACATTTTTGCTGAAGCAGGTTATTCAACTGCCTGTACTCATTTCAATTTTTGCTAATTGTTGTAGGTGGTAAACCAAATGACTTCCAGCCCCTAGAACCTACGGAACCTCACAGGCTGGTAATGGCGAATGGAACACTGTCAATCCTGTCTGCTTCTGCTGAAGATGAGGGCTTCTACCTGTGCCGTGCTGATAACGGCATTGGAGCTGGACTAAGCAAGGTGGTCGAGATAGCTGTCAATGGTAATGATCTACGAGTGACACATTAATGTAGGCTAATCTAAAATATGTAAAAAGTATCATGGAGGAAGCTGAACAAGACTTTCATGGAAATAGGTATAAAGAACTTTATAGAAAAGTGAAAAGTTTTAAAGGAGGGACATACCATCAACACAGATTCATAAAAGATGCCAATGGAAGAATGTTAACAGAATATCAAAAAATTGGAAGAAGATGGATGGAATACTTCAGAGAATTACTAAACTCTGATGAACCAACCGAACTACTTGAGTTTGATGAACCAGTAACAGTAGACCCAGAATATCCTCCACCCACCATTGAAGAGATAAGGAACCAGATTAAAAACCTTAAGAATGGTAAAAGTCCAGGTGAGGACGGTATTGCTGTTGAACTTCTCAAGGCTGGAGACGAAATCCTCGGTTTCAAAATCCACAAGCTAATCGAGCAAATTTGGGTAAAACATGAAATACCAGAGGAATGGAAGGTAGCTGTGATATGCCCCATATATAAAAAGAAAGACAAATCCGTCTGTGACAACTACAGGGACATAGCACTACTCAACACCTGTTATAAGATCTTCTCCAACTGCCTATTAGAACGAATAAAACGTATAGCAACAGACATAATTGGAGAATACCAAGGAGGTTTCCAGGCAGGGCGATCAACCACGGACCAGATTTTTGTCCTAAAACAGGTCTGTGAAAAAATGTACGAATACGGACGAGAGACACATCTCCTGTGTGTAGACTTCAAGAAGGCTTACGACAGTATACATAGACCTAGCCTGATTAGAACTATGACAGAGTTTCGTATACCAAAGAAGTTGGTCAAACTGGTAGAGGTATGCCTAAATGACACAAAACTTAAGGTTAAGGTAGGCAATCAAATGACAGAAAGCTTCCAAGTTGTAACAGGATTACGCCAAGGAGATGGGCTATCACCTGTCCTCTTCAACCTGGCACTTGAGAAGGTAATGCGGAATTTCAACAAAGAAAACATCAAGGGCATTCAAATTGGTAATGAACACATTACATATCAAGCCTATGCAGACGACATTGCACTATTAGCATGCACACAAGAAGAAGATCTGAAGAGAAGTATCCAGACTTTGGAGTTATTGGCAGCTAGGATCGGTCTACAAATTAGCTCTGAAAAGACAGCGTACATGACCATTGGAAGAAAGATCCAGAACTCTCAAGATTTAATTGTGAACAACACCAGGTATAAACATGTGAAAGAGTTCAAATACCTTGGATCATTTTTTACAGAAGTAACATCAACTGAAGCAGAGATAAAAGCACGGCTGCAGGTGGGAAACAGATACTATCACTCTCTAGACCCTATATTAAAATGTAGAAGTGTCTCTCAACAACTAAAGCTACGGTTGTATAAGACATTAATAATGCCAGTAGTACTTTATGGTTCTCAAACCTGGAGCACTCGAAAACAAGACCTTAAGCGACTGCTAACATTTGAAAGGAAAGTCCTCAGGAAAATATTTGGACCAGTCAGAGACCAGACTACTGGAGAATGGAGAACACGCCATAACACTGAATTAGAAGAGCTGTACAAGGAGCCTAACATCTTGGGAGTGATGAGAAGCAAAAGACTGCAATAGGCTGGACATTTTGTTAGAATGGAGGCAACAAGATGGCCCAAAATCACTATGGACTGGATCCCGTCAGGCAGCAGACCAGTGGGAAGACCTAGAAAGAGGTGGATCGATGGAGTGAGAGAAGACCTGTTGCACTGGGAGTCGCGGAAAACTGGAGACAGATATCAGAAGACAGAGACGGATGGAGAGCTCTAACTATGGTGGTGCGCGGTCCTCTGGGCCTGATCGTGTGAATTGATTATTGAATTGAATCTCTCAAACAACAGACCATTAATTTCTGCTCACAATATGATATCCAAGTTATATGAATCACTTCATATTTAGTAATCTGTGTGTACTACATTAATTTTTCTTAAAATAAACCTGTGGAGAACCTTTAGAACTTCAAGAGAGGGTAGCAAGTTCACACATAGAAATGGCATTTCTAGTATTTTGTTTCCTTCTTTTTACTTAATTAACCAATACTGTTTATGTTAATTATAAGACAGAACACTAGTGATACTAATGATATGTGTTGTATTGTAAGAATGATGGGACCTCACTGAAGATATATGATGAACTATAGAGTGGTCAAGGACCTATATACATGTTCATGTGCTGGGTTACATCCAGTTCTTGAAATAGCACTGAAGTCAGAAGGTATTCAAAGAAATCAATATTGTTATTTACAGAGCAACCATTACAGTGAAGTGGGACCACCTCCCCCCCCCCCCTCCCGCCGAGGATTTGGAAAAGAGATAGTGATGAGGCTATTATGACTGCACCATTTGCATGTCTGTTTAGGTGTTGCAAAGGGTACTATAGCAACTGTTAGCCACTCTCAGGAGTAGAAACCAACTCATTAACACACTGCTACCACATACATAAATATGGAGCATTACATAATTCAAACAATACTATTGCTTTTCCCTTAACACTATCTATCGATTTAGCAATTGCAGAATCATCTAAGTGACATCATACAACCAGTATACGATTCTTCTTAAACTTCTGTTTTTAATGGTGGTTTTAGCTAATTTTTGATGAGAAAGGTTCTTTAGATACTTTTTTTTCAATTTCATACCAGACTTTTCTTTATTTACTTCCACCATACCCAAATTGTGATGGGCATTGCTATCTCTGAACAAACATAGCATAAGTGACACCTTTCTTTGCTGGGACTTTTTGCTCTCCACCCCACTTCTCTGTTCTGCCCTTAGTCCTTCATTATTTTAAAACAGGAAAGAAAAACATGTCATGAGTCCTATGGGATATCAAAGTCTCGTGTGTATGAATTTTTATCCTCCAGTTAGTCTGTTCTTTCACTTTGTTGTCACCATTGCTGTTGACTTTACATTCCACTTACTCCTCGAAAATGTAATTCCTGTTCCCATACCAAGTGCACCGATTTCTTGCCAAACACGACACCATAGAAATTTGTTTTTTAATTCAAGTCATCAAATTTCAGAAGTGAAGTATTTACACCATTATTTGTTCCAACTATCTGGAAAATCTAAAGTTTTGCAAGTTGCCACATTTGCATCACTTTCATCATCATCAGTTACACAGAGTGATCACTGACTTTCAATAACAGATGCACTGTTTAAGTTCTTAACACATTACTTTTTACATAGTTTGACCTGTCTTTTATGTGGTGTGTCATTTCTTCAACCAATTCATCAAACTCATGATGGCAAAATAATAACTCAATATAAAAGTAAAGTTTTTCATTCTTTAATCAGCTCATGGGTCACTTCACAAATATGGATATTAATTCTATTTCTACCAGTATCACATTTAGCCAATATGTCACTTCTATATTGGTACTACAGATGGCTGAAAACAAGAAAACTACAACTGTTTGGGTTCCTGCAGCTCTACTGTGTGGCTTGGTCCAATGATGACATCACCTTGAGTAAAACATTCTAGAGGTAAAACAGGCCTCCACTCAGATCTCCCACTTGGTACAATTCTGCATTTCCAGGGTCGTGTGTACTTGAAAGAACCTGAGATTGAGCATTTCATAGGAAGCAGTCAGCAATGATTGACAAAAACAGGACAGAGAAATTCAATAGGTAGGTTTATGATCAAATAGCAAAGACAGCTGTGGATCAAATAGCAAAAAGACAAGACCCAGTAGAAATCATTGGATAACAGATGATATGAATTTAGTTGCTGAAAAGAAAGAATATGAAAATGAAGAGAGCAAAAGCGAATACAGACGTCTGAAAAATGAGAGTGAAGAGAGTGCAAAATATTTAAGCAGGTATGATTAGAAGAAAAATGCTGTAGAAGCATGCATGGCTAGGGAAAAGATAGCTGCCATTTATAACAAAATCAAAGAGACCTTTAGAAAAATGAGAAACAAGTGTATAATTGTGAAGAACTCAGAAGCAAGCCAGTACTAAGCTAAGGATGAAAGTGAAAGATGTAAGGAATGAGTAGAAACACTACAGAACAAAAATGAACTACAAGCCAGTATTATAAAAAGTAAAGAGAAGTAAATGAAGATGAAATTGGAGACAAACTGTGAAAAGAACTTGATAGAACACTGAAGGACCTAAGTAGAAACAAGGCCATGGAGTAGATAAAATTCCCTCAGAATTATTTGAGTCCTTGAGAGAGTCAGCCATAATAAAACTATTCCGCATAATGTACAAGATATATGACACAGGAAAAATACCTTCAGACTTCAAAAAGTACATAATAATTCCAATTTCAAAAGTGGCAGGCGCTGACAGGTGTGACTATTATCAGACTATCAGTATAAATTGCAAAGTAATGATACCAAACAATTGAAACTCTAGGACAGAACAGAATAATTTTATTGTTGTTAGGCCATTAATGCAACAAAGTCATACATATAATACACTATAACTCATGTTGCAATAGAGCAATAGGTTTGTTATTACAGTGTGATATTACAATTGATGAAGTCCTACAAAGTCATACTTATAACACAATATAATTCCTGTTGCAAAAGAGCGATAGATTTGTTATTGCAGTATAATATTACAACTGACAAAGTCATAAATATAATACAATATAATTCAAGTTGCAACAGAACAATAGGTTTGTTATTACAATGTAGTATTATGATTGGTGAAATCCCACAGTCATACTTATAATACTATATAATTCCTGTCGCAAAAGAGTAATTGCTTTGTTATTACAGTATAATATTGCAATCTATGAAATCCTTTATGACATAGAGTGGACGGGCAACTAACCACTCATACACTGCATGTTTGAATGGTTGCTCTGGTAAATCTTGCATAGCAAGTGGAAGTTTATTAAATAATTTGTGCCCCATTAGTTTATAAGTGTTCAGCGATTTTGAGAGTCTATGGAATGGAGTATAAATACATCTCTTCATCCTAGTGTTGTAGCAATGTATATTCTCTCTGCATTTAGCTTCGGGTAGCTTCTTTTTCATATAGATTAAGACATAGAATATATATGTAGGTTTGGAAACGACACCTCGTTTAAATTAGAGAAACCAGTATCTTATGTGGGAAGTGTAGTTGCTCAACCACTTAGCCATATGATATGAAGGACAAAGAAGCATATGTCACTGTCTCGCCTGAGAACTATACGTATTCAAACAGACATGTCACTTGCTGTGAAAATAAAATTACCTTCTGCATGAAGCTGAGTATAACTTTGGATAAAAACGTTTTGAATACATCTCCCAAAAACTGATCCTGTCATGTAACAACATTCTGTTTCAGAACCAGTGAGATTTGATGTGATGGAGAAAAATGTGACAGCTCGTCGTGGCCAGCAGGTGACTTTGAAGTGTGATGTCAGAGGGGACCATCCAATTCAGGTGAACTGGCTGTTCAGGGGGCAGCGACTGCACCACAGTTATAGGTAACTTACTCAGTACTTATTTACTATAACAAAATTCTTGCATTAAAAAAGTGAATAATCTTAAATGTGAGAGGTATTTTCTTTTATTAAGTTACTGATTGATTAAGGTCACTGAATCATTTCATGATGTGGCTCTTGATTGTCGGCCAAGTAATATTAGTGTTGGTGGCAAAAGAAACTTTCGTCATCAGCATTTCCCCAGTGCTATGTCATGAAGTCCCTACTCACCAAAGTGCCCTGGTTTAATCTCGAACATCTCTGCATTGTGTAAAAGTACAGATGCCCAATGGCTTTATTGGATGGTATGCCCCATAAACATTTAGGTGTCTAAATTGAAAGGCTGTTATGTTCGTGTCTTCCACTAGTTCTCCATTTTGAAGTGTGACTGCTGTACTTTAGAGGTAAGTAACTGTGGCAGTTGAGTGTAGAGTGTTATGATGATTTACACTGCCTGACAAACAAAGTGAAGCACCTATAAGATATGGTTGAATGTTAACTTCATAGGTGTTCGTGTGTAACTGATTAGAGTTGACGTTCTGGGGCAGGTAGAATGACCATTAGAATATGTTAATATTATTTGTCTTTCGTGTTGTTACCAGGACTGGTAACGAGTATAAGGGGTGTGAACAATGTCAGACATTGACTGATCCCTGTGAAGGACATGGAAAAGCCACGTACTTGTTTGAGACGTTATCAGCACCTGACTGTGTTTGAAAATGGCCTCATTGTGAGTCTCCATTTGGTTGGCCAGTCGAATTGTCCTGTATCCAGATTTAGGGGGCATTCTGATGTGACTAGTCACATCAGAAGTACTTGTGGTTGAGGATATAGTTGGTCATGGCAACTAGGAAGGAGGTAGTCAGTGTGGAATCCATCGTGCGTTGGGAAAGGTAGTGTTCAATAGGGCTCATGCCATGGGCATTAGGGATGTTAGTGTGAAACTTGGTAGTACCAGTAGTTACAGGCAGGGCACCGTGTGGTAAAGGGACAGAAACTATGGAGAGTTGGTGGAGGAGGGTAAGTTGTGGGTAATAGACTGAAGGTATTGGTAAATGAGAAGAAGGTATTAGCCAATGAGAGCAGCGATCCTCTCAGTGGGGGCTCAGTAACTGGCCACAATGGGCTATGATGGGTGGTTGGGTTTATGGACTTTAGGAAGCATGTAGGAGAAGGAATCTTTCATAAATATCCAGAATGCCAAACTACTAATCTGGTTCAGATTCATTGATGTCACATTCGTGATCTGGATCGAGGGTGAGGACACCCTATCCAGATTGTTCCAGAACCTCAGCACCTGCTCCTACTGAACCAATTAGGCCACCTTCTTTGATGTGGACCTTTATCTGGAAGTTTGCTATGTCAGTACCTCTGTCCATATCAAACCTACCAACTACCAGAAATACCTCCACTTTGACAACTGCCACCCATTCCATGGCAAGAAGTCCCTTCCATACAACCTAGCCACCTGTGGCCGTCACATCTGTAGTGATGAGCGGCCATCTCGAAATATACCAAGGGTCTCACTGATGCCTTTACAGATCATTATTACCATCCCAACCTTGTACAAAAACAGATCTCCTGAACCTTATCTTTGGAGTCACCCAACACCACACAAAGCCCCACCATCCAGCCACAGAAAAGCATTTTCCTCGTGACTCAGTACCACCCAGAACTGGAGCAACTGAACTGCTTTCTGATCTGACTACCTCTTATTGTGCCCCAAAATGATAAATGTGCTGCCCACTATCATTCCCACCCCTCCCACAGTGGTTTTCAACCATCCACTGAACCCACACAATATCCTTGTCCACCCTTACACAACCTGTGCTCCCAATCCCTTATGCCATTGCTCATACCCCTTAATAGACCTGTCCCATACATCTTCCCACCACCACCTACTCCAGTCCTGTCACAAACGTCACTTATCCCATCAAAGTCAGGGCTACTTGTGAAACCAGTCAAGTGATCTACAAGCTAAACTGCAACCACTGTCCTGCATTCTCTGTGGGCATGACAATCAACAAGCTGTCTGTCTACATGAGTGTCCACCAACAAACTGTGCCAATAAACAACTGGACCACCCTGTTGCTGAACATTCCTCCTAACCTCCTAACATGATGTTCTGCATTTGAATGGCTGCTTCACAGCCTATGTCATCTGGATCCTTCCCACCAACTCTAGCTTATCTGAATTTCGCAGGTGTAAGCTCTCCCTGCAATATATCCTATTCTCCTGTAACCCGCCTAGTCTCAACCTTCATTAATCATTGTCCTTATCCATCATTCCTTTCCTATTCACATTCCAACACTATACAGCCCTCCATTCCACCAGCGTACCCAGTCTTTTTACTTCTCTTCTTTACTACCACCAACCATCCTCCTCCCCCCCCCCCCCCCCTCTCTCACCCAATCTTTGTCTAACCTCCTGACTGCACCTAACTGTCCCACTCTCCACCTCATCCCTGTACACTCCTAGCAGCACTTCGCCGACCCCCACCCCTGCCCTACTATCCCTCTCACTCCCCACTCCAGCCTCTTCATTAACCCCATACGATTGCCTCGCAGTCTGCCTCCAGATGCCAGAGACTGTAGTCATGTGTGCGTGAGTTGCGTTTGAATGTGTGTGTGTGTGTGTGTGTGTGTGTGTGTGTGTGTGTGTGTGTGTGTGTGTGTGTGCACTTTGTTTAATTTTGGCAAAGGCCTTGTTGGCCAAAAGCTAATTGTGTGATGGCTTTTTTTTTTCTTTTCTGCAACTCAGCATCTGTTCTGTATGGTGAGTAGCAACTATCCTTTTCATTATATTGTAGCGACCTTCAGTTCAGCAGCAATAACTTTGTTGCGACCGCGTATCTGATGATGCCCGGCATACGTGGACTGATCAGAGTTACAAAATTTGTTTCTGGCCTCTACAGAAGGATCCTTAGTCCTGGGAAAACTTCCGTAGTTATTGGAGAGGAAACAGTACTCGTCCACACAAGCCAGGAGGCACAGAACTACCAATTAACTCAAAAAACAAGGAATAATAATAATAAACAGGACTTGTATAAAAGCTAGAAAACACAGCGCCTCTAGAGGTCGGGAGCAGAACTACACATACGTCATGTACAGTAATTACGACCGCACAGCACTGCACTGACACACATGCAAACACACACACACACACACACACACACACACACACACACACACACACACACACACACACACACACCGCCTAGCTTGAATTAGCGCGCAGCAGCATCGCTACATGATTGTTACATTCCATCCGGGATTTTCCATTGTTTGATTTTCCTGATGGCTTTTCTTCCATCTCAACCCAGTGTTGTTTTTCTTTGTTACTATTTTCTGATGCATTACTATACTCAGTGTCCATTCTTCTTTATTTTCTTTTGTGTGTTTCTTTTTTCGCCTCACAGATTGCGTTGCATGCTCTACTTACAAACCACTCTGTATCAACCATCTCAGCCAAGCACAATAGATGGCTGCAAGACCATGCTGATTGTTGGTGCAGCACTGTATGTCCCACATTGCACCCATCGATATGATTAATCCTATACCTTCATATTGATCACTGGCCCTGTTTTCACATGTTCTTTCTCACTTCTTTCCTGTGCCACACAAACTTGTATCTCATCCTACCAACCGCTCCCCCTCCTCCCCACTCCTTCTCCTCTCTATTCCAGTTCCCAGCTTGTACCTACTGATTTCAGGTAATCTAGTCACTTCCACCATTCCCCTTTTGATGCTTATCCACCTACAGGCCTGCAGCTCACATTATAAATATATATTTTTTTGTTTTTCATTTGATCTCATTGTGACTTCATGCCAATTTCAATTGGTTATCACCTCTCATTATCGGCCTACTCCCTCAGATTCCATCCTGTTTCCCCGTATTTCTTCCTTTTCATAATTTTTTGTTTGAGTATATTTCTGTAAATTTTTTGTCTGGCATAACTCTACGGTATTTGCATATTTTTTGCATTTTTTCTACCACCATGGATTATTGCACCTTCCGTCTGCACCAGTACAGAAAAGACCGATCTCCTACACTGGCCGTACACCTCTGGTGATCGTCGAGGGGACACTGAATAGTGCACGGTACATCCAAACCGTCATCGAACCCATCGTTCTACCATTCCTAGACCGGCAAGGGAACTTGCTGTTCCAACAGGACAATGCACGTCCGCATGTATCCCGTGCCACCCAACATGCTCTAGAAGGTGTAAGTCAACTGTCCTGGCCAGCAAGATCTCCGGATCTGTCCCCCAGTGAGCATGTTTGGGACTGGATGAAGCGTCGTCTCACGCCGTCTGCACGTCCAGCACGAACGCTCGTTCAACTGAGGCACCAGGTGGAAATGGCATGGCAAGCCGTTCCACAGGACTACATCCAGCATCTCTACGATCGTCTCCATGGGAGAATAGCAGCCTGCATTGCTGCGAAAGGTGGATATACACTGTACTAGTGCCCACATTGTGCATGCTCTGTTGCCTGTGTCTATGTGCCTGTGGTTCTGGCAGTGTGATCATGTGATGTATCTGACCCCAGGAATGTGTCAATAAAGTTTCCCCTTCCTGGGACTATGAATTCACGGTGTTCTTATTTCAATTTCCAGGAGTGTATTACTCACAACCAACCCTCTTATATAAAAGGTGCCAACCATTTCCTCCATTGACTCTCCATAGTTACTGTCACTTTACCACATGATGCCATGCTTGTCACTGTTGTGCCACCTCCTTTTACACTAATATCCCTAATGCCCATGTCCTACCCATGTTGAACACTGCCTTTCCCAACGTCCAATTAATTCCAAACCAGGCCTCCATAGAAACTCCATAAGCACCTGTGAATATCTGTGATGCTCTGGTTTTCTGCCAAAAGAATCTCAATGGCAGCTCTGTGTTTGGAATGCACCTCCACTGCAGACACTGTTTTGAAGACTATGCATAATGCTGGTACTTATCAGAACTTCATGAAACTATGGGGATTGAAGCAGAAATATTTCACGAATTCTCACAACAAATTACACATTTTTTTCAACTGAAATTATCCTAGAAAAAAATGTATTGCATTACTTATTGAACGGCTCTGTAGTATTCTTTGAGTACAGCATCAATGAGTTACAGTTGAAATAAGCCATCTCATTCAAACACGTGGCTGCAGCAGTTTGCAGGGATATGAAATGAAATGATCACATAAGTAACACAGGTGGCAAACTTTGATTTATTCACAGAATATAGGGAAAATTCCATCAGTTTATAAAGCAGATTGCTTACAGATCACTCATGTGTCCCATCTCAGAACATTGCTCAAGTATTTGGGACCCACACCAAATAGGACAAGCAGGGGCCGTTGTACATATTCAAAGGAGGGCAGCACAGAAGGTCTCAAGTTTGTTTAACTTAATGGCAACTGTCAGGGAAATATTAAGTATCCTAAGTTGGCAGACAGTTGAAGATAGAAGTCAATTATCCATCAAAAGCCTACTCATGAAGTTTCAAGGTTCTTTATTAAGTGAAGAATCTAGAGATATTCTCCAGCTGCTTACATTCTGTTCGCATTGACTAATTACAGCATACACAGAGGCATTTAAGCAGTCATTCCTCTTTACTTCGTATGCAATTGGAATGGAAGTAACTCAAACATGTGGCATCATTTTAAGTATATAAGTAGATGTAATTTTCAACAGGCAAGTACTGTTCTTTAGCGTTGGTGATCTCCATTTATGTTTTAGTTGAAGTAAGTGTTTCACTTTCTTAGGTGGTCATTACTTTCTTTTAATGTGATCCTAGTGACTGTAATTTTTCACATTAATTCCAGGCTAAGTATGTCAGAAATGAAGACAGCCATAGGACTGCAGGCTCAGCTGGTGATTGACCAGGCAGACAGACAGGACTCTGGCCTCTATGTATGTGAAGCAGGAAACGTGTTTGGTCACAGTGAGCTGCTTGTCCATTTAACTATCCAAGGTAAGTTTATTTACAACTTTGTTCTCTATTGTTAAAACTTATTCATGTGAGTATTAATTCTGCTGTAATTACAAAGAGAGTAGAAGTTTCATAACAAAAGATTGCTTCACACAGTTAGAATCTGGCATCTGTTCTTTCAGACCTGTCCGGAAGAACAGACACCATTTTGATCCTGCAGCCACTGTGAATCAAGACACAAAGAAATAAAAGACAGTTGGCAGCTATTGTCTTTAATTCCTTTATGAATTGAATTTTTGATTAACATTGCAATCGTTTCACTTTTTTCTTTTTCTTTTTTGTCACTTAATAAAAGCTCTTGCTGCTAAAGAAATAAAGGAATCTGGAAAGAATCATATGGCTGGTTCTACAGCTAATTATGTGACACATAGTAGAAAATAGCTATGCATTATCATTTAATAGTAAATGAATTCCACAGTGAGCATTCCATTGGATTTAGTGCTTTTAACATTTCTCTACTTATGGTATCAATTAATAACCATTGATTTTATTAGGCAGCTCCAAAGCTGTAATATTGTCCTCTAAATCATACCAAATTTAAACAATGGAAAGTCAAGGTTGCAATATCAACATTATTATGAAAAGCATAGATTTCTAATCATCATAAAAATGACACACTGAGTTGCAGATGGGCACAACAAAAAGAGGCACAGCATCGGGAGGCTGTGGGGAATGGAGTGTGTATGTGTGTGTGTGTGTGGCGGGGGGGTCAATGGAAAATGAGAGGAGCAGAGAAGGAGACAAGATCAGTGGTATGTTGGTAGAAGGTGGTACACTGTAAGTGGAAGGGGCTGTGAATTGAGAGGAAGTGATAAGGCAGAGAAGTCAGAAACTGTTGGGTGGAGGGTGTGGTAACTCTAGAGTATTGCAGGTTGAGGCTGGGGTAGTTTTGAGAATGGAGATTGTCTTATAAGGATAACCCCATCGGTGTAGTTCAGAATGTATGCTGCTGGAGGGGAAGACTTCAGAGGCCTGTTTTGTGAAGCAGCCACTGAAATCAAGCATGATATGTTCAGCTCCATGTTGTGCCACAGGTTGGTCTGCTTTGCTTTTGGCCACAGTTTGGCTGTGGCCATTCATCCTAGTGGACATCTGGTTGGTAGTCATACCAGATAAAAAGCTGTGCAATGATTGTAGCAAAGCTGGTGTATGACATGGCTGCTTTTACAGATCACCCAGCCTCTGTTGTGGTAGGATAAGCATATGACAGGATTGACTGCGTGGATTGGGCAAGTCTTGCACCCCAGTCTTCCAGAGGGATATGATCCCTGTGCCAAGGGTTTGGAATTGGGAGAGGCAAAGAGATGGACTAGAATGTTGTGGAGATTGGGTAGGCAATGAAACACCGGTTTGACAGGGGTGGTAAAAATCTCGGGTAGGATGTCCCTCATACCAGGGAACAATGATAAATAATCAAAGCACTGATTGAGGAAGTGGTTCACTTGTTACAGTCTGGTGTGGTATTAAGTGATGAACGGACACGCGTTAGTTGTTGGTTCTTGGGGATGGTGGGAAGATTGAGGGTGTGTGGGGATATGACACAGAAAATTTGTTTACTGACTAGGTCTGGAGATAGTGCCTGTTTGTGAAGGCCTTCATGAGATCCTGGCATGCAGGACAATGGAATCTGTGTAACTGTAGATACGCTGTCCTATCATGACCATCCCATATGGGAGAAATTTTTTAATGTGGGAGGTATGACAGCATCAAAATGTAGTGCTGTTGGTGATTGATGGGATTCATGTGAAGAGAGGTGTGAATGGAGCCATTAGAGAGGAGGGGCTCAACATCCAGGAATGTGGCACGCTGGGTAGAGGAGGACCAAGTGAAGCAGTTGGGAGAGAAGGTGTTGAAATTGTGAAGCAATAAGGATAGGGAGTCTTTGCCCTGTGTCCAAATCATGAAGATACCATCAGTGAACCTAAACCAGACTCGGGGTTTAGGGTTTTGGGCGTCTGGGAAGGTGTCTTCTACATGGTGTGTAAACAGGTTTGCACAGGAGGGGGCCAAGCAGGTACCCATGGCTGTGCCGGAGATTTGTTTGTATACTTCCCCTTCAGAGGAGTAGCCGTGTTGTATGATAAAGTTGTTGTTGTTGGTGTCTTCAGTCCAGAGACTGGTTTGATGCAGCTCTCCATGCTAGCCTATTCTGTGCAAGCTTCTTCATCTCCCAGTACCTAATGCAACCTACATCCTTCTGAATCTGCTTAGTGTATTCATCTCTTGGTCTCCCTCTACGATTTTTACCTTCCACGCTGCCCTCCAGTGCTAAATTTGTGATCCCATAATGCCTCAGAACATGTCCTACCAACCGATCCCTTCTTCTAGTCAAGTTGTGTCACAAGCTCCTCTTCTCCCCAATCCTATTCAGTACCTCCTCATTAGTAACGTGATCTACCAACCTAATCTTCAACATTCTTCTGTAGCACCACATTTCGAAAGCTTCTATTCTCTTCTTGTCTACACTCTTTATTGTCCATGTTTCACTTCCATACATGGCTACACTCCATACAAATACTTTCAGAAACGACTTCCTGACACTTAAATCTCTACTCGATGTCAACAAATTTCTCTTCTTCAGAAACACTTTCCTTGCCATTGCCAGTGTACATATTATATCCTCTCTACTTCAACCATCATCAGTCATTTTGCTCCCCAAATAACAAAACTCCTTTACTACTTTAAGTGTGTCATTCCCTAGTCTAATTCCCTCAGCATCACTCGACTTAATTTGACTACATTCCATTATTCTCGTTTTGCTTTTGTTGATGTCCGTCTTATATCCTCCTTTCAAGACACTGTCCATTCTGTTCAACTGCTCTGCCAAGTCCTTTGCTGTCTCTGACAGAATTACAATGCCATCAGCGAACCTCAAAGTTTTTATTTCTTCTCCATGGATTTTAATACCTACTCCGAATTTTTCTTTTGTTTCCTTTACTGATTGCTCAATATACAGATTGAATAACATCGGGGAGAGGCTGCAACCCTGTCTCACTCCCTTCCCAACAGCTGCTTCCCCTTCATGCCCCTCGACTCTTATAACTGCCATCTGGTTTCTGTACAAATTGTAAATAGCCTTTCGCTTCCTGTATTTTACCCCTGCCACTTTTAGAATTTGAAAGAGAGTATTCCAGCCAACATTGTCAAAAGCTTTCTCTAAGTCTACAAATGCTGGAAACGTAGGTTTGCCTTTCCTTAATCTAATTTCTAAGATAAGTTGTAGGGTCAGTATTGGCTCATGTGTTCCAACATTTCTATGGAATCCAAACTGATTTTCCCCGACGTCGACTTCTACCAGTTTTTCCATTTGCTTGTAAATAATTTGTGTTAGTATTTTGCAGCTGTGACTTATTAAACTGATAGTTTGGTAATTTTCACATCTTTCAACACCTGCTTTCTTTGGGATTGGAATTATTCTATTCTTCTTGAAGTCTGAGGGTATTTCACCTGTCTCGTACATCTTCCTCACCAGATGGTAAGTTTTGTCAGGACTGGCTCTCCCATGGCTGTCAGTAGTTCTAATGGAATGTTGTCTACTCCCTGGGCCTTGTTTCGACTCAGGTCTTTCAGTTCTCTGTCAAACTCTTCACATCTCCCGTTTCATCTTCATCTACATCCTCTTCCATTTCCATAATATTGTCCTCAAGTACATCACCCTTGAATAGACCCTTTATATAATCCTTCCACCTTTCTGCTTTCCCCTCTTTGCTTAGAACTGTGTTTCCATCTGAGCTCTTGATATTCATACAAGTGGTTCTCTTTTCTCCAAAGGTCTCTTTAATTTTCCTGTAGGCAGTATCTATCTTACCCCTTGTGAGATAAGCCTCCACATACTTATATTTTTCCTCTAGCCATGCCTGCTTAGCCATTTTGCACTTCCTGTCGATCTCATTTTTGAGACGTTTGTATTCCTTTTTGCCTGCTTCATTTACTGCATTTTTATATTTTCTCCTTTCATCAATTAAATTCAATATTTCTTCTGTTACCCAAGGATTTTTATTAGCCCTTGTCTTTTTACCTACTTGATCCTCTGCTGCCTTCACTACTTCATCCCTCAAAGCTACCCATTCTTCTTCTACTGTATTTCTTTCCCCCATTCTTGTCAGTTGTTACCTTATGCTCTCCCTGAAACTCTGTACAACCTCTGGTTTTTTCAGTTTATCCAGGTCCGATCTCCTTAAATTCCAACCCTTTTGCAATTTCTTCAGTTTTAATCTACAGTTCATAACCAATAGATTGTAGTCAGAGTCCACATCTGCCCCTGTAAATGTCTTACAATGTAAAACCTGCTTCCTAAATCTCTGTCTTGCCATTATATAATCTATCTGATACCTTTTAGTATCTCCAGGGTTCTTGCATGTATACAACCTTCTTTTATGATTCTTAAACCAAGTGTTAGCTATGATTAAGTTGTGCTCTGTGAAAAATTCTACCAGGCGGCTTCCTCTTTCATTTCTTAGCCCCAACCCATATTCACCTACTATGTTTCCTTCTCTCCCTTTTCCTACTGTCGAATTCCAGTCACCCATGACTATTAAATTTGCGTCTTCCTTCACTAGCTGAATAATTTCTTTTATCTCATCATACATTTCTTCAATTTCTTTGTCATCTGCAGAGCTAGCTGGCATATAAACTTGTACTTCTGTAGTAGGCATGGGCTTCATATCTATCTTGGCCACTATAATACGTTCACTATTCTATTTGTAGTAGTTTACTCGCACTCCTATTTTTTTATTCATTATTAAACCTACTCCTGCATTACCCCTATTCGATTTTGTATTTATAACCCTGTATTCACCTGACCAGAAGTCTTGTTCCTCCTGCCACTGGACTTCATTAATTCCCACTATATCTAACTTTAACCTATCCATTTCCCTTGTTAAATTTTCTAACCTACCTGCCCGATTAAGGGATCTGACATTCCACTCTCAGATCCGTAGAACGCCAGTTTTCTTTCTCCTGATAATGACATCCTCCTGAGTAGTCCCCGCCCAGAGATCCGAATGGGGGACTATTTTACCTCTGGAATATTTTACCCAAGAGGACGCCATCAACATTTAACCATACAGTAAAGCTGCATATCCTCGGGAAAAATTACGGCTGTAGTTTCCCCTTGCTTTCAGCCATTCACAGTACCACAACAGCAAGGCCGTTTTGGTTAATGTTACAAGGCCAGATCAGTCAATCATCCAGATTGTTGCCCCTGCAACTACTGAAAAGGCTGCTGCCCCTCTTTAGGAACCACATGTATGTCTGACCTCTCAACAGATACCCCTCCGTTGTGGTTGCACCTACGGTACAGGTATCTGTATTGTTGAGGCATCTGTATTGTTGCCCCACCAACGGCAAGGTCCATGGTTCATGGGGGGAGGGGGGGGGGATGATAAAGTTAGTAAAGTAACAATACGAGAGAAGGAAAGTTGCTACTCACCATATAGTGGAGATGCTGTGCTGTGATAGGCACAATAAAAAGATTCACACAATCATACCTGTAGCTTTTGGCCATTAAGCCCTTTGTCAACAGTAGACACACACACACACACACACACACACACACACACGCGCGCGCGCGCTCACGCAAGTGCAACTTGCACACACATCTGAGAGAGCTTAAACTACACTGTGATCAGCATCACCAGTGCATGATGGGAGTGGCGACTGGGTGGGGGTAAGGAGTAGGTTGGGATGGGGAAGGGGGGGGGATAGTATGGTGGGAGTGGCAGACAGTGAAGTGTTGCAGTTTAGACGGATGGTAGGAGGAAGGTTTGGAGGGAGGAGGGGGTAAGTAGCGGAAAGGAGATAAATAAAAATAAAAGAAATTAAAAAACTGGGTGTGGCGGTTAAATGACGGCTGTGTAGTGCTGGAATGGGCACAGCTAAGGGGCTGGATGGGTGAGGACAGTGACTAATGAGGGTTGAGGCCAGGAGGGTTACGGGAACATAGGATGTACTGCAGGGAAAGTACCCACCTGTGCCATTCAGAAAAGCTGGTGTTGGTGGAAAGGATCCATATGGCACAGGCTGTGAGGCAGTCATTGAGATGAGGGGTATCATGTTTGGCAGCATGTTCAACTACAGGGTGGTCCACTTGATTTTAGGCCACAGTTTGCCAGTGGCCATTCTTGCAGACAGACATCTTGTTGGTTGTCATGCCTACATAAAATGCAGCACAGTGGTTGCAGCTTATGGCTGCCACCCGTTTCATACCAAGAAGTCCCTTCGCTACAGCCTAGCCATCCATGGTCGACACAAAAACAAATCTCCCGTGCCTTATCTTTCCAGTCTCCCACCACCTCCCAAAGTCCCACAGTCCAGTCAAAGAGGAGCATTCCCCTTTAACTCAGTACCATCCGGGACTGGAGCAACTGAATTACATTCTTCGCCAGGATTTCGACTACCTTATGTCATGCCCTGAAATGAGAAATGCCCTACCCACTATCCTTCCCACCCCTCCTACCGTGGTGTACCGCTGTCCACCGAACCTACACAATATACTCATCCATCCTTACACATGCCCTGCTCCCAATCCCTTACCTCATGGCTCATACCCTTGTAATATACTTAGATGCAAGACCTGTCCCATACATCCTCCTACCACCACCTACTCCAGTCCGGTCTTTAACATTACCTATCACATCAAAGGCAGGGCTACCTGTGAAACCAACCATGTAATCTACAAGCTAAATTGCAACCACTGTGCCGCATTCTATGTAGGCATGACAACCAACAATCTGTCTGTCCGCATGAACGGCCACTGACAAACTGTGCCCTAAAATCAAGTGGACCACCCTGTTGCTGAACACGCTACCAAACATGATACCCCTCATCTCAATGACTGCTTCACAGCCTGTGCCATATGGATCCATCCCACCAACACCAGCTTTTCTGAATTACGCAAGTGGGAACTTTCCCTGCAATACATCCTACGTTTCCGTAACCCTCCTGGCCTCAACCTTCGTTAGTCACTGTTCTCACCCATCCAGTCTCCTCCCTGTTCCAATTCCAGCACTACACAGCCGTCATTTCACCGCCACACCCAGTCTTTTAATTTCTTTTATTGTTATTTTTATTTCTCTCCTTTCCGCTACTTACCGCCTTCTCCTTTCGCACCTTCTCTCCTACCCTCCGTCTAAACTGCAACACTTCACTGTCTGCCACTCCCACCACACTATCCCTCCCCCTCCCCACCCCAGCCTCCTCCTTACCTCCACCCAGTCGCCACTCCCATCATGCACTGGTGTTGCTGATCGCAGTGTAGTTTCAGCTCTCTGAGATGTGTGTGCAAGTTGCACTTGCATGAGTTTGTGTGTGTGTGTGTGTGTGTGTCTACTGCTGACAAACGGCTTAAAGGCCAAAAGCTATGATTGTGTGAATCTTTTTATTTTGCCTATCGCAGCTCTGCATCTCCGCCATATGGTGAGTAGCAACTTTCCTTCTCTTATATTGTTACATTCCATCATTTCCATTGTTTGATTTAAAACTAGTAAAGTGTTTGAGGAACGAAGTAGTGGGTTGGAATGTGAAGGATGTTGGGAGAAGTAGTGTTCAATAGTGTCAAGATCATGGGCATGAAGGATGTTGGTGTGTAGTGAAGTGGCATCGAGTGCTGATTAGGAATCCTGGAGGTAAAGAAATAGGAATGGTGGATAGTCGGGGAAGGAAATGGTTGGTATCTTTGATGTGGGATGCTTGATTTTGGGCAATTGGTTGGATGTGTTGGTTAATGATGGCCAAAATTGCTGGCCGTAATCGCAATGTGATTGACATGCGTAATCACATTTCCATACTTATCAAGAGGTCCGAAACGAATAATATGGTCTGGTGCACAATTACGGGCAGCATGGGGTTCACGCCTGAGCCTCAGGACGTGCGCTAGCAGCGCATGTTGGGTGTTTCAAGCGTCAACTTCGCGTGTCAATATCTCGGGATGTAATGGGAATATTGTGATGCAATCAACACCATTGTGTATGTGCTTTGTCATGCTATGGATTGCTGAAGAAAAAATATAGGAGGTCCATTTAAAAAACGTAAGCTTGTGTTAAAAAAACACATATGCTTTCGTTTTAGAATGTTTCCAAACATGTACATTCATGGGCCCCAGGGCCTACATTGATACTGGTGAAAGTCGTTTTCCAATAGCTGTTATTGTTCCAGAGATGTTTTGGGTGGACAAGATAGCTGGGACACCCTGTATAATAATTGTGATAATCTTCAGAAAATATATTCATTTATTTAACGTTTTTGTTTGCAGAGCCACCAGACCCACCCCTTGATGTTGAGGTGGTGGAGGCAGACAGCAGGTCAGTCCGTCTGTCATGGCGGCCTCCATTTGACGGACACAGCAGCTTGATGGGATATCTCGTACAGTACAAGAGGGCAACTAGCCTCATTGATGACTGGAATCACATTGGCACCGTTAACGTCTCCATTTCACCGTCAGGTGCTGATTTAACAAGTAAGAAGTGAGTACTTATAGCATAGTGATAACCTAGGTGGAACATTGCAAGCCACAAGAAAAATTAAAATTGCAGCAGTTTAAACTGAAATGTATAAATTCTCCTTATGCTTAGACAACCTCATTAAAATGAGGAATGAGACAGTCATTAGGAATTAGTTTATGTGAGGTAGTACCTTTCTGTTTGGAATAAATTACCATGAAATGGTGTAAATTACAGTTTTTTAAATGTTACAAATTTAGTCTCATTTTGTGAAATAAAATGTAATATTGACTTTGATTCTTAATGTTAACTAACTTTATTGTTAGAAGAACTTATAACACAGTGAAAATAGACTGTAGACAGATTATGGTGATAAACTCATTAAAAATAAAGTCACTGTAATCCTCATCATGTAACCACTCATTAGAACTTTTGATAAAAGCTTATATTATTAAAATTCAAGCCCACATAAACATAAAACCAAGCCATGCCATTAAAACACAGAAGTTAACATTTATTTCTATTATTTTTGCTTCATCAGTCACCAATTGTGAGTAATATATATTACTGTATAAAACTAATTTTGTAATTTCTCAAAAGAATCAAGTATCTTGCATCCTTTACATGGTTAGTTCATGTCTTTGACTTGAAACAGTGTCTGTCTCTGATAGCTGAGTGGTCAGTGTGCCAGAATGTCAATCCTAAGGGCCCGGGTTTGATTCCCAGCCAGGTCAGAAATTTTCTCCGCTGAGAGACTGGGTGTTGTGTTGTCCTAATCTTCATCATTTCATCCCCATCAACACGCAAATCGCTGAAGTGGCGTCAAATCAAAAGACTTGCACCCGGTGAATAGTCTACCTGACGGGAGGCCCTAGTCACACAACATTTACATTTTACTTGAAACAGTGTGAATATTTGAAAGTGCTCACATGCATTGGAAGCACAGTTTGTTTTCCTGTAGTCTGTACATTTTATTCCAAGTTGCATTATTTGATGGTGTTGCTCTTCAGTAAAGAAGCCAGATTGCTGCTTTTGTGGGTCGCCACATATAGCACCACATCTAAATGCTTCAATTCTGTTTTTTTTTTTTCCCCAATTTTCCTGCAGTCCATTATTTACTTTCATGCATTACTGAGCTCGAAATTTACAAACTCAGGTATTTCTTCCTCAAATTAAGGACTAGTTTTGGTAGATGTTTATGGCCCAGGACTATTCTCTTTCCCTCTTCCAGTCTGCTGTTCATGTCCCCCTATAGTGGAATTCCTTCATCTTCTTTGTGGTCCTCAACTTTGATGGTAAGTTGATCAATAATCTCACTTCTGCTACTCCACATTACTTTTTTCTTTCTTCTGTTTATCCTCAGCACATATTCTGCAGTCATTAGATTGTTCATTTCATTCAACAGGCCATGTAATACTTCTTCACTTAACTGAATTTTAATCCCACTGCAGAGCATTTATGTTATTTCCACCATTGTTTCGTGAATGTATAGATTGAACAGTTGACGTGAAAGACTGCATCTCTGTCTCACACCCTTTTTAATCTTATCTGTCAACTCTTGGTCTTCCATCCTTATTTTTCCCTCTTTGTTTTTGTACATATTGCATATTACTTGTATTTCCTTATAGCTTAATCCTATTTATCAGAGACTTTTGAACACCTTTCTGCATTTTACATTAAAGAATGCTTTTTCTAGATCTACAACATTTCTGTATGCTGAATACAGTCTTCTGATGAACATTTCTGTTTGATTTATTATCTTTTTTGTGCAACCATTTCACTTTAGTGTCTCAGCACTTAATATTTGTTTCACTCCTAAAACACTTATTTTGCTGTATTACTGTCTTTTCTTGAACAATTTTGTACTTCCTTTTATTGCTGATCAATTGAGGTAATTCCTCTGTTACCGAAGATTTATTCACAGTTGCCTTCCTTGTACCAATATTTGACTGTCCAACGTCTGTGATTACCCTTTTTATGTACGTATATTCCTGTTCAACTGAAATGCCTGCTGTGGTATACATACCCACAGTATCTACGGACTTGAAGAATTTCAAAGTCACACATCACTTTTTAGTAGTTCAGAATTCCACATCTTTCCACATTCATTCTTCTGTGTGATTTTTTAAAACTCTAACCTACTCTTCATCATTATTAAATAATGATTGGAGTACATATTTGCAGCTTGCCTGCCGTAAGTCCACTACCTGATTTTGGAATCTCTTTTCTACCATAAACTAATCTAGTGGGCATCTTCCCATGTCTCCAGGTCGTTTTCAAGTATACCTCCTCCTCTTGCAGTTTTTGAAAAGAGTATTTTCGATTACTAGCAGAAATTTATTCCAGCTCTATCCCTATACATAAAAAATTGCACATTTAGTGTCCTCAGTACTTAATGTATAAATGGTGTATCAAACCTTTTGGGTCAAACTGAAACAGGTGATAATGGATCCACAGCTGATTATATTGAGACAGGGAACCAAGGGACAGAAATGCATTTTTATTGTATTGTGGATGTACACAGCGCACACCACATGACAACAGTGTGGCTCTTAGTAACTGTTCAGAGTGTTGACTGCCATCTCAGTGCGTGTTTTGCAATGATGCGTGCAGTTTTGATGCGTTCTAGCAATGATCCCTGGTGTCTGTTGTCCACTTGAAGAAGCAGCAGGTGATAAGCAGCGTACATCTGTGACCACCAGACAGACATGCTGTACTCAACTTGGTTCATACCACGTGGTCATGTGACGACCTTCAGTGGCTAATCCACCGCAGTGCTGTAGTGCCAAACTTCTTACAGTTTGTATTGTTCATGTATGAGGCCTCAAGCCACCTGTGATGGTGTTTTCGACAACTGCAACAGCCATGTCTGGAGTAAGATGTGTTACATGGTGTTCTGCCAGATGTGCTGGCACAGTTTGTAGTGCCTCGAGAATTTTGGTGTAAGTTCCAAAGACACTCACCTTTCCACAGTCTCGAACACCCAATATTTAAAGTATGAGGGTGAGAGAGTGGAGATGTGTCTACCTTGCCTCCGGTTTCTGTTTGTGCAGGATGGACTTGTATCGGGAGAATACTGCAATAGTGACTGTCAATTGGCGTGGACAAGTATTTGCCACTCACGCCATAGAAGCTGAATGTGCAGTACAAGGAGCAAGCATGCTTTATTCCTTGATGGTGTAGTAACTGCATTTGTTATGAACACATAAATTATGTATTGAACTCAAGACACTTACATTTGATTTCCACGTCGTGGACTTGCTAAAGGCAAGATGTAGTTCAGATTTTGTGAGAAGAGGAATGGTTGTTAAGCCAACTCTCTCACAAATGTTGTTTAATTGGTCTCTGCAAGTTATATATTTAAGTGAACATGAAGAAACTTATTGTGTTTCAAGTCAACTACATCATTAATCGACAAGTATATTGACAGCAAAATTTGTGTATGTGATCATCAGATTACGGAAATAAGAAAATATTATTTTTTACTATACACGCCTAGTGGTGACCTAAGTGACAAGACTTGAAGAAAGCAGGAATTTCTAGACAGAAACGGGAAGAAGATATTGTGAGTTGCCATAGTAACCAGGCCTAACAAGATGTGCAAACTGCTTTCAGTAATTGTATTGAGCCCAATAAAACAATGGAAGAAATAGGCGAGTGCAACATAGTAAAAGACTTGAGAAAGTCATAGTGAAAAAGAAAAAACTGGAGAGAAGACCACAAGCTTTTGACTACGAAAATTGGATGTGGAGAGTAAGCAGTTTTGACACATGTACATCCCGCCGACGCAGTAACCAGCCACCGACACGGACTGCACCAGCCTCTACTCATCGATGGCGACTCCGCCTCCACTCGCTAAGATTTTTCTTCAGGGACTTCAAAGGTGAAGGTGAGAATGTCAGTTCTGTAGGAGACGTTTAACATCATACCTCCTCCGGCTTCTCACTCAAATATTGGCAAAGTAGGGATCCTGGGGAAGGGGTGGGGAAGGGTTTCCTGTCTGTGGGGCTATCTTTTTTCTCTTCTTCAATCTTAGCAACTTTCTTACTTCTCATCTGAGTACCTATCTATCTTTCCCTCTTTCCATATTCATATACTTCTATCGCAGAAATCCTTCTCTTTTTTTTGGTTACAAAGAACCTACAACTTATTTCACTTAAGTAGGCCGAAGAGTCAGGCTGCACAAACACACATAGACATACACACAAAGAGAAACTTACACACAAGCATGAAAATTACAAATTAGAAAACTGAAGTGATGTCTGAACCTCCAAGGGGTGGGTGTAGGGGAATAAAGACAGGGAACAACAATCCTCTAAGTAGGTCCACATATTACATTGTTGATATGTGACGGTTGTACATCATTATTTTTTTCATTGCTCTCATATATACACTCCTGGAAATTGAAATAAGAACACCGTGAATTCATTGTCCCAGGAAGGGGAAACTTTATTGACACATTCCTGGGGTCAGATACATCACATGATCACACTGACAGAACCACAGGCACATAGACACAGGCAACAGAGCATGCACAATGTCGGCACTAGTACAGTGTATATCCACCTTTCGCAGCAATGCAGGCTGCTGTTCTCCCATGGAGACGATCGTAGAGATGCTGGATGTAGTCCTGTGGAATGGCTTGCCATGCCATTTCCACCTGGCGCCTCAGTTGGACCAGCGTTCGTGCTGGACGTGCAGACCGTGTGAGACGACGCTTCATCCAGTCCCAAACATGCTCAATGGGGGACAGATCCGGAGATCTTGCTGGCCAGGGTAGTTGACTTACACCTTCTAGAGCACGTTGGGTGGCACAGGATACATGCGGACGTGCATTGTCCTGTTGGAACAGCAAGTTCCCTTGCCGGTCTAGGAATGGTAGAACGATGGGTTCGATGACGGTTTGGATGTACCGTGCACTATTCAGTGTCCCCTCGACGATCACCAGAGGTGTACGGCCAGTGTAGGAGATCGCTCCCCACACCATGATGCCGGGTGTTGGCCCTGTGTGCCTCGGTCGTATGCAGTCCTGATTGTGGCGCTCACCTGCAAAGCACCAAACACGCATACGACCATCATTGGCACCAAGGCAGAAGCGACTCTCATCGCTGAAGACGACACGTCTCCATTCGTCCCTCCATTCACGCCTGTCGCGACACCACTGGAGGCGGGCTGCACGATGTTGGGGCGTGAGCGGAAGACGGCCTAACGGTGTGCGGGACCGTAGCCCAGCTTCATGGAGACGGTTGCGAATAGTCCTCGCCGATACCCCAGGAGCAACAGTGTTCCTAATTTGCTGGGAAGTGGCGTTGCGGTCCCCTACGGCACTGCGTACGATCCTACGGTCTTGGCGTGCATCCGTGCGTCGCTGCGGTCCGGTCCCAGGTCGACGGGCACGTGCACCTTCCGCCGACCACTGGCGACAACATCGATGTACTGTGGAGACCTCACGCCCCACGTGTTGAGCAATTCGGCGGTACGTCCACCCGGCCTCCCTCATGCCCACTATACGCCCTCGCTCAAAGTCCGTCAACTGCACGTACGGTTCACGTCCACGCTGTCGCGGCATGCTACCAGTGTTAAAGACTGCGACAGAGCTCCGTATGCCACGGCAAACTGGCTGACACTGACGGCGGCGGTGCACAAATGCTGCGCAGCTAGCGCCATTCGACGGCCAACACCGCGGTTCCTGGTGTGTCCGCTGTGCCGTGCTTGTACAGCCCTCTCGCAGTGTCCTGAGCAAATATGGTGGGTCTGACACACCGGTGTCAATGTGTTCTTTTTTCCATTTCCAGGAGTGTATTTTCATGCATATAAAGACAGCATAATAACAATCAACGCATGTGCCTCAAGAAGCAGGAACAGGAGAACTGGAGCAATAAGTATAAAACAGGGGTAAGTTAATTGGAGTTAGTCATCCTAGTCTTTTGAGAAAAGGCATAGTATCTAGTGGTAGTTAGTAAATACAGGTAGACATATCATCTACTATGTGTAGGCGTAATATTTGTTTATATCGTAGGAGTGAGGAGTGAAAGAGGACTCTAAGGTATTAGACGGAGTATTGGAAAGAGGAGTTGAGGTGTGAGGTAGATTTATAATTTTACCAGAGAATATTTAAGAATAGTATACATAAAGATGTATGCTAGAGCAATGAACCAGGAGGCCTGCTCAAGAAGGATGCGGAGGGCCCACTCTACATTTATTGGATGAGAAAAAGGGCGGATAGGCAGACCTATGAAAGGCTGACCTATACTGCACGGACAGGGGTGCCAAGAAGGGAATTGACCTGTACCATAGAAGGATAGGAATAAGAAAGGGGCATACCTACCAAAATGGAAGGAGAAAGGGTACTCCTAGGATCAACCCATGTAAGATATAGGTACTGTTCCTAAAGGGAAAAAGGGAAGTGCCGTGACAGAAGTCACACGTTTAAAGGGATGTGTCTGGTAGGTTTGAATTCTATGCAACACTAGCATTTTTAGGTTTTAAATTGAAAAGTATCTGAAGAAGGGAACACCTTTGTTTAACTCAGAGTTCCTCCAGATTACAATAAGTAATGAATAAGTACATACTAACGAAAAGTAGTATGGGAAATAAGAACAAGAATATTCATGAATTATGTACACCTGGAATTTACTATTGAAAAAAGGCAAAAAACAAACATTGGTACGCACAAATTGTCAGACAGTTGAAAAGAGCTAACTCTAACAGGGATTGAAAGATGAGAACAGGCATATTCACTGTTATTGATACAAAAGATATGTTGTTGAAAGATGTAGCATTATCCTATGTGACCTTACTGTACATGACAATCATGTACAAAAGATCACGTGTTCGAGCTAAGGGGAGGGATATGTAGTGCCTCAAGAGTTTCAGTGTAAGTTCTAGAGGCACTTGGCTTTCCACCATCTCCATCACTCGATATTTTAAGTGTGAGGGTGAGAGAGTGGAGATGTGACTACATTGTCACCAGTTTCTGTGTGTGTAGGATGGACATTTATCGGGAGAATACTGCAATAGTGACTGTCGATTGGTGTGGACAAATGTTTGCTGCACATGCCATGGAAGTTGTATGTCCAGTACAAGGAGCAAGCATGCTTTATTCCTTGATGGTGTAATGACTGCATTTGTTGTGAAAAAATGAATTATGTATTGAACTAAAGACATTTACATTTTTTTCTGGTGTTGGACTTGCTGGAAACAAGAACTGGTTTTATAGTGGTTATTAAACCAAACATATTGTAGTTGTACCTGTTAGTATCTGATGGTCCAAGATGGGGTTGACTTGCGACAGTTGAACGATTATTTGAAACTTGTGAAGTTGTTTTACTGTGGAGATGAAAATACAACAGAGTTGAACAAAAAGTGTCCTGAGAGTACAGAATCATTTCAAGAGTAGAAAATAAGTCTATTTTGAAATTCCCTTAACCAGCTATAGTCTTAGGAGAAGAAGAGTTTGTGAAGATTGATGCAGACATCTGACCCGAGAAGAAGACTGGCTGCACACATTACGTAAGTCATCTGTGAGAGACATGTGAGTCTTGCATCCTCGTGTTATCAGAAATTGTTGGAAGTTCTTGGAGAGTGCACCCCATGTTGTCTATGAAAGGATACCCGCAAGTGTCTGAACAACTTGCACCTTCACTATTGGATTGGAAGGGAATTTTCAGCTCCATGGTCAATGTGATTGCCAAATTTCACACCTCTGGACATTTTCATATGGCATTAGGTGAGGACATTGTTGTATGAAACACCCAAAGTAATTGATAAAGACCTGGTTGCCAGGGTCTAAGCCACGTGTCTTCTGGTACAACAGGCACAAGGGATCTTTGAGAGAGTGCAGCAGAACTTCATGCTCCGTTGCCATGCCTCATTGAGTCGGATGGTTGCATGTTAAACAATTACTATGTGGTATGTTGTTGTTATGTGGTGTGGACTGTGTATATCCATAACATAATAAATATGCATTTCTGACCATTGGTTCCCTATCTCAATATAATCGATTGTGGACCCAGTATCACCTGTTTCAATTTGACCCAAAAGGTTTGAGACTCTCTGTACAGTGGTTGTATGTGCAACGGAAGGATATGTCAGATATGAGACTGAAAAAGGTGAAACAGTTGTTTTAGTGCAGTTGCACAGATCTGGAAGATGTATGACAAAGCAGCAAATGGTTTCTGATAATGGAGGAAATCAAAATCTTTACCAAGGCAGAAGATTTAATGTTGTCATATAGGCTCTTGAACATCCAGCCATTGTTGGACAGGCTGGTATTACCTGAGAATCTGTGTAATATACTGGACATGAGAAGAGTGTCCTTTGTTTCGTAATAAACGTCCAAATGGAGCAGCACATTACATTAATGTGAGCCTCTTAGCAATTTGATTGGTTGGTTCCTTGATTATGACCAAAAATTAAAAGAAAGACGGAAGCATTTGAAATGCAAAGATGTTCTACTAATAAAGACACAGTCGCCTGCTGTGGACATTATTGTTTGAAGTGCTTTGAATAAAACATCATTTCATGCCTTTAGATAAAATTAATGAAAAAAATATTTTATACAGTACTTTTGTCTTTTTTTTTTATCTTTTACTGCTATTAAAAAGGCTGTAAATAGTCACTCATAGGAATCAACCTACAGCAGACATCATCATTTCTGATTTTTCAGGGCAGAGTCTGTGAGCAGTGCTGTAATAAGAGACCTGCACCCTGCAACCAGCTACCACATAAGAATGCTTGCCATTAATGCTATTGAGGCTAGCATCTTCACAGATCCCCTTACTGTGAAAACACAAGAAGAAGGTAGTGTCTTAGCAGTAATAGATGTCACCTAGACAAAATGTTTTATTTTAGCTAGTCAAATGTCTCACATATGTTTTATGTCTGTCATAATGAATAAAATTTGTAATAACATCACTCAATAACAACAGCTCCATCGGGCACCCCTCAAGAAGTTAATGCTGAAAATGTTGATCCTGATGAGCTACTCTTAACGTGGAAGGTATGTATTCCTTTTTCGTAATGAAAGCTAAAATTTTCCTTTGCAACAAGTATGATGGACTTCATCATGAGAAGGACATAGTGTCTGCATAACTTAAGAGTTTTTAACACAAATCAAAGATAACATTACATGTGAAACACTTTCATGCTGTTCTGAGTTTGCATTTGTAGAGCATCATGAAAATTTCTATGTAAGCCTTTTGTCACGTTCTGTTATTCACTGCAAAAATATTGCAAAAGAAGAGTTTAAAGCAAACTCTTGCAATAAAAACATAATTTTACAGTGCAATAGCATTCAGTGTCAAATTAGGTTCACTACTCAGAATGAATTACTAATTTGAAAATTCCTTTCAGAGTAAAATCTATGATTTTTTAAGTACCTCACTTTCCATCTTCATAGTTAAATGTTTTGTGTATTTCAGAATAGGTAGTTGCATTAAAACAGTGTTGTTCTAACTAGAGATATAAGGAAACACATGGCCATAAAAGAGATAATGGCCTGATGTACGTCCACTGTGGGTCTTCTCAAGGATATTTTTAAAATGCTGTTAGAAAAAGCAAACATATTCTTCCATGTGGTTTTCTCATATCATTTGTCCATATCTTGTACCTCTAGAAATGTGCTCTTTCAGCCACTGTACTCTGGATGGTGAAGGATACTTTGTGCCTTTGCAAGCCATTCCCTCCCTGCTCCACTTGGCCACAAAGTCTTTACGTAAGATTTACATTGGAGGATGTAGAACATTTCAGATGTTATTCATGAATGCTGGTTATCTAACCATTCCTGGTAGTTTGGAAAAAGATCACCTCTTTCCTCAAGAGGATACCCATTTAAGTACATGGAACAGTTCCATCATTACTCTCATACTGATTAAACTTTCTGGTAACATCTCCATACTGACAAAAGTACCTCACTTCTTACTAACCTAGTATACCAACAATAAATAATACATGGTGTACAAAGTTCTAAGTTCTTAGATGTGCATATTAATGGAAACTTAAACTGTAAAAACCATATAGTAGACCCATTAAAATATTTAGGTTAAACTACTTTTGCCATAAGATTAATTGCCAACTTTATGGATATAGAAATCAGTAATTAAAATTTATGTTCAGTTTACCATATTTTGGATTATTTTCCTTTACTGACATCTTTCAAAATATTTTTTACTTTTCACAAAAGAAAGTAAATGGATTTATATGTGGGGTTCATGAACATACATGTTGTAGGAAATTATTTAAGCAGTTGGGAATATTAACTACAAACAAAATTGTTTGTATGCAGTTTTTGCAAAGTGATAGAAAAAATGAGCCGTATCTTTTACATGACTTTCATCTTTGTAATTTCTTCATCTAAAAAAATTCACTTATGCATTCGTGGCATTTTACTTTTAAACAGTGCATATATCTAAATATATTTATTAATTTGTAAATAAAATAGAAAGAAACTTTCACATGGGAAAAATATATTAAAAACAAAAATTCCAAGACTTACCAAGCGGGAAAGCGCCGGCAGACAGGCACATGAACAAAACACACAAACACACACACAGAATTACTAGCTTTCACAACCGATGGTTGCTTCTTCAGGAAGGAAAGGGAAAGACGAAAGGATGTGGGTTTTAAGGGAGAGGGTAAGGAGTCATTCCAATCCCGGGAGCGGAAAGACTTCCCTTAGGGGAAAAAAAGGACAGGTGTACACTCGCGCGCACACACACAGACACACACACATATCCATCCGCACATCATGTGCACAACCATCGGTTGCGAAAGCTAGTAATTCTGTGTGTGTGTTTGTGTGTTTTGTTCATGTGCCTGTCTGCTGGCGCTTTCCCACTTAGTAAGTCTTGGAATCTTTGTTTTTAATATATTCATTAAGTTGCATTCTCATACTTAAGGTAATGTCCTTTGTTTGAAAAAATTACAATATCTTTCATTCAATGTATCACAGTTGATAGTTGCCAAGCAGAATGTTCACATGTTTAGTTCTTTCATTGAGCTGCCCTACCTGGACAGTCCAGTATAGCACAGCATGCTATTTTTCCCTGCATACACTGTTGGCTATGCTTATGTTAGTTGGTTGATGAAGCATTTTATTCCTTGTACAGTGTGCTTGCAGTGTGCCTTTTAACATTATATATGACTAAGTGAATTATTTACAAAGAATATTGGTGAACTTTCATAGTGAATTAGATATCATACATTATATGAATATTAAACAATAGGAAGTCCAGGGAGGAATAACAACAACACGTGAAGGATAGACTACTACTCATCACATAGAGGTGGCATTGGGTCCCAGACAGGCACAATGATAAGACTGCTAACCATTTAAACCCTTGGACAAAAAAGTCCTTCATCTGAAACAGAAAGCACACACACATTCACTTAAGCACAACTCACACACATGGCCACTGCCTTTGGGTGCTGGGGCCCATCTGTGGATTGCAATTGCAACTGATATGAATATGAATGGCAATCTGCTGGGGTGAGTGGTGGGAGTAAGTAGGTGGGTTGGGGCAGGGAGGGTGAGCAATAACAGGGTATGGATGGGACAAGATGATGTGCTGCCTGTGGAAGCACACTGGGATGAGGTGGGGATAGGATGGGCTGCTAGATGCAGAATCCTAGGCTGTGGTTGTTGTGGGAGGGGGGGGGGGGGAGAGGGGAGACAAGAAGAGGAGAGAAGAGGTAGTAGGTGCATTGACGGGATAGAAAGCGTGTGTAGTGCTGGAGTGGGAACAGGGAGAATGATAGATAGGTGGAAGACAGGGACTAGTGAATGTAAAGGCCAGAGGGGGTACATCATGTTCTGGACTGTGGGTGAGGGCACCCTATCTACAATCCTCTATAACCTGAATACCACCCTCCCTATTCACTTCACCTGGTCCTCCTTAACCCAATAAGCCACTTTCCTTGATGTTAAGCTCTACCTCCAGGGTAGCTACATCAGTACCTCCATCCACATCAAATTACCAATTACCAATGATACTTACACTTCCAATGGCTGCCACCCATTCCATACCAAAGAAGCCTTCTGTACAGACTGGACACCAGAAGTCATCACATCTGTAGTGACAAGCAGCTCCTTTCCAAATATACAAAGGGTCCGACTGAGATCTTCACAGAGCAAAACTATCCTCCTGACCATGTTCAGAAACAGATCCCCCATGCCTTGTTTCTCCAATCACCTACCACCTCCGACATATCCACTGTCTGACTCAAAGGAGCACTGCTCCAATGACTCAGTACCACCCAGGACTGGAGAAACAGAATCAAATTCTCCACCAGGATTTTGATTACCTCTCTTTGTGGCCTGAAATGAATATTCTCCCCACTATCCTCCTCACCCCACCTACAGTGGCATTCCACTGTACAGAAAACCTATTCAGTATCCTTGTCTGTCCCTACTCCACCTCTGCTCCCAGCCCCATGACTCATGGTTCACATCCCTGCAACAGACTTAGGCAAGATCTATCTCGGGCGTCTTCCCACTAGTACCTATTCCAGTTCTGTCACATGCACCTCTTCGCTTATGAAAGGTATTTGTGAAAGCAGCCATGTGACTACATACTAAGCTGGAACCACTGTGGTGCATGACAAATAACAAGCTGTCTGTCTGCATGAATGACCACTGCCAAACTGGGGCCATCCAGTTGCTGAACATGCTGCCCAATACTATGTGCTTCATCTCAATGATTGCTTCACAGCTTGTGCCATCTGGACCCTTCCTGCAATACCAACTTTTCTGACAATACCAAAATTACTGAATTGTACAGGTGGGAACTGTCCCTACAACATAACCTTTGTTTCCATAACACCGTGGCCTCAACCTTCACTAGCCCCTGTTCTACATCTACCTGTCACCTTTCATGTTCTCTCTCCAGCAGTCACATTCCTTGCATCTTCCATTCCCACAACACAAGTACTAGTCTTTTTCTGTCCCTCCCCTCTCCCCCAGCAAAAGCTCCCAACTTGTGCCTATAGTTCAATTCTTTTATCTTGGCGGCTCGCGCATGCCCGCCCAGACACGGGAGATTGCTGCGTTGCCAGTTGCACACGACGCACGCACCAATAGAAGCAGTGCCATAGTATAGCATAGTTTGCAAGCTTACGTTTAGGGGGGAGTGCGCAGTTCATGAAGTAAAGCCATCATGGCCACATTAACGCTTTCTCTGCTACAAAGTTGTACTCCCTGCATTCCGCGCTGTGCTCGATTTTATCACTGCACTGCTCGCCTGTGCAGACACATCATGTTCTGACTGCTTTGACAGTCTTATCATTTGATTCCACAAAAACTATTTGGCCCGAAAATTAGATTTTTACACATCTTCTTGACTGATACCTTTCCCCCAAAAATGATTTAATTTTGTTTCGGTGTTCAACTCAGTTATTATGCAGCATTAAATATAATAAACTATTGCACAAAATTTTGAAGAGTTAGCAGAGGTAAAAGTCCATAGAGTATACTTTCCGTATGGTCAATTTCAGTTGCCACAATGTTGAGAATGAAATGTGGACAAGATACCTAAATTTCATATAAAATTTACTGTATAACAATATGCCATTTAAGTACCACATAGGTGCCGTAGGTAATATTGAGAAATATTCTGTCTTTCGCAACTGTAGCAAAAGTTTTATTTACACTGAGCACGTTTGGCTTTATTTTAAAGCACTTCAATCAATCAAAAGGAAGTAGACAAAATACATTAAACAAAACTGTGGACTTACAAAAACAATAGGACTTGAATATAGCGTCTATCAGTGAAGTGCTCTGAGCTGTTGTTGTTGTCTTCAGTCCTGAGACTGGTTTGATGCAGCTCTCCATGCTACTCTATCCTGTGCAAGATTCTTCATCTCCCAGTACCTACTGCAACCTACATCCTTCTGAATCTGCTTAGTGTATTCATCTCTTGGTCTCCCTCTACGATTTTTACCCTCCACGCTGCCCTCCAGCACTAAATTGGTGATCCATTGATGCCTCAGAACATGTCTTACCAACCGATACCTTCTTCTGGTCAAGCTGTGCCACAAACTATTCTTCTCCCCAATCCTATTCAATACCTCCTCGTTAGTTATGTGATTTACCCACCTAATCTTCAACATTCTTCTGTAGCACCACATTTCAAAAGCTTCTGTTCTCTTCTTGTCCAAACTATTTATCGTCCATGTTTCACTTCCATACATGGCTACACTCCATACAAATACTTTCAGAAATGACTTCCTGACACTTACATCTATACTCGATGTTAACAAATTTCTCTTCTTCAGAAACGCTTTCCTTGCCATTGCCAGTCTACATTTTATATCGTCTCTACTTCAACCATCATCAGTCATTTTGCTCCCCAAATAGCAAAACTCCTTTACTACTTTAAGTGTCTTATTTCCTAATCTAATTCCCTCAGCATCACCCGATTTAATTTGACTACATTCCATTATCCTCATTTTGCTTTTGTTGATGTTCATCTTATATCCTCCTTTCAAGACACTGTCCATTCCGTTCAACTGCTCTTCCAAGTCCTTTGCTGTCTCTGACAGAATTACAATGTCATCAGCAAACCTCAAAGTTTTTATTTCTTCTCCATGGATTTTAATACCTACTCCGAATTTTTCTTTTGTTTCCTTTACTGCTTGCTCAATATACAGATTGAATAACATCGGGGAGAGGCTGCAACCCTGTCTTACTCCGTTCCCAACCACTGCTTCCCTTTCATGTCCCTCGACTCTTATAACTGCCATCTAGTTTCTGTACAAATTGTAAATAGCCTTTCGCTCCCTGTATTTTACCCCTGCCACCTTAAGAATTTGAAAGAGAGTATTCCAGTCAACATTGTCAAAAGCTTTCTCTAAGTCTACAAATGCTAGAAATGTAGGTTTGTCTTTCCTTAATCTTTCTTCTAAAAGAAGTCATAAGGTCAGTATTGCCTCACGTGTTCCAGTATTTCTATGGAATCCAAACTGATCTTCCCCGAGGTCGGCTTCTACTAGTTTTTCCATTCGTCTGTAAAGAATTCAAGTTAGTATTTTGCAGCTGTGGATTATTAAACTGATTGTTCCATAATTTCCACATCTGTCAACACCTGCTTTCTTTGGAATTGGAATTATTATATTCTGCTTGAAGTCTGAGGGAATTTCGCCTGTTTCATACATCTTGCTCACCAGATGATACAGTTTTGTCAGGACTGGCTCTCCCAAGGCCGTCAGTAGTTCCAATGGAATGTTGTCTACTCCGAGGGCCTTGTTTCGACTCAGGTCTTTCAGTGCTCCGTCAAACTCTTCACGCAGTATCACATCTCCCATTTCATCTTCATTTACATCCTCTTCCATTTCCATAATATTGTCCTCAAGTACATCACCCTTGTATAGATGCTCTATATACTCCTTCCACCTTTCTGCTTTCTCTTCTTTGCTTACAACTGGGTTTCGCTATGTCAAATATAATTTTTGTGTGTGGCACACACAAACATCATTTATTTGCTGAAACACTGATCAGCCAACACAACATCTACCTACATCTACATCTACATTCATCTACCTTCATACTCCGCAAGCCACCCAATGGTGTGTGACGGAGCGCACTTTACATGCCACTGTCATTACCTCCCTTTTCTGTTCCAGTCGCGTATGGTTCTCGGGAAGAACGACTGTCTGAAAGCCTCCGTGCGTGCTCGAATCTCTAATTTTACATTTGTTGTCTCCACGGGAGGTATAAGTAGGGGGAAGCAGTATATTCGATACCTCATTCAGAAATGCACCCTCTCGAAACCTGGCGAGCAAGCTACACCGCGATGCAGAGCACCTCTCTTGCACAGTCTGCCACTTGAGTTTGCTAAACATCTCCGTAACGCTATCACGGTTACCAAATGACCCTGTGACGAAACACGCTGCTCTTCTTTGGATCTTCTCTATCTCCTCCGTCAACCCGATCTGGTACGGATCCCACACTGATAAGCAATACTCAAGTATAGGTCGAACGAGTGTTTTGTAAGCCACCTCCTTTGTTGATGGACTACATTTTCTAAGGACTCTCCCAATGAATCTCAACCTGGTACCCGCCTTACCAACAATTAATTTTATATGATCATTCCATTTCAAATCGTTCCGCATGCATACTCCCAGATATTTAACAGAAGTAACTGTTACCAGTGTTTGTTCCACTATCATATAATCATACAATATAGGATCCTTCTTTCTATGTATTCACAATAGAGTACATTTGTCTATGTTAAGGGTCAGTTGCCACTCCCTACACCAAGTGCCTATCCGCTACAGATCTTCCTGCATTCCGCTACAATTTTCTAATGCTGCATCATCCGCGAAAAGCCGCATGGAACTTCCGACATTATCTACTAGGTCATTTATATATATTGTGAAAAGCAATGGTCCCATAACACTCCCCTGTGGCACACCAGTGATTGCTGTAACGTCTTTAGACGTCTCTCCATTGATAACAACATGCTGTGTTCCATTTGCTAAAAACTCTTCAATCCAGCCACACATCTGGTCTGATATTCCGTAGGCTCTTACTTTGTTTATCAGGCGACAGTGCAGAACTGTATCAAACCACTTTCGGAAGTCTAGGAAAATAGCATCTACCTGGGAGCCTGTATCTAATAATTTCTGGGTCTCATGAGCAAATAAAGTGAGTTGGGTCTCACACGATCGCTGTTTCTGGAATCCGTGTTGATTCCTACAGAGTAGATTCTGGGTTTCCAAAAACGACATGATACTCGAGCAAAAAACATGTTCTAAAATTCTGCAACAGATCGATGTCAGAGATATAGGTCTACAGTTTTGCGCATCTGCTCAACGACCCTTCTTGAAGACTGGGACTACCTGTGCTTTTTTCCAATCATTTGGATCCTTCCGTTCCTCTAGAGACTTGCGGTACACAGCTGTTAGAAGGGGAGCAAGTTCTTTCGCGTACTCTGTGTAGAATCGAACTGGTATTCCATCAGGTCCAGTGGACTTTCCTCTGTTGAGTGATTTCAGTTGCTTTTCTATTCCTTGGACACTTATTTCGATGTCAGCCATTTTTTCCTTTGTGCGAGGATTTAGAGAAGGAACTGCAGTGCGGTCTTCCTCTGTGAAACAGCTTTGGAAAAAGGTGTTTAGTATTTCAGCTTTACACGTGTCATCCTCTGTTTCAAAGCCATCATCATCCCAGAGTGTCTGGATATGCTGTTTCGAGCCACTTACTGATTTAACATAAGACCAGAACTTCCTAAGATTTTCTGTCAAGTCGGTACATAGAATTTTACTTTTGAATTCACTGAACGCTTCACGCATAGCCCTCCTTACGCTAACTTTGACATTGTTTAGGTTCTGTTTGTCTGAGAGGTTTTGGCTGCATTTAAATTTGGAGTGAAGCTCTCTTTGCTTCCGCAGTAGTTTCCTAACTTTGTTGTTGTTCCACAGTGGGTTTTTCCCATCCCTCACAGTTTTACTCAGCACATACCTGTCTAAAACGCATTTTACAATCGCCTTAAACTTTTTCCATAAACACTCAACATTGTCAGTGTCGGAACAGAAATTTTCATTTTGATCTGTTAGGTAGTCTGAAATCTGCCTTCTATTACTCTTGCTAAACAGATAAACCTTCCTCCCTTTTTTATGTTCCTATTAACTTCTGTCCCTACCACCTGTCCTAAACATCTGAGTATCACAGTCTATATCTGGTAAATTGAAATCTCCACCTAAGACTATAATATGCTGAAGAAACGTTGAATATTGTGTTACCGCAGCACAAAACTACGAAAGGTGTCTTGGCAATGGAGGAGACAAAATACTGCCCACTGAAGATGCTTCAAAAGAGAGAAACGCATCTGGTCTAAATAAGTTGCATATTACAGTTGCAGAAGAGGAATATATTTCAGTACCATTGGTAAAACTGTGACTATGGAACAAAAACAAGAAATAGAATATGAGTACCATTGCGTATGTGCCATACCTTTCATTGATTGAAGTGCTTTAAAATAAAGCCAAACGCATCCGGTGTAAATAAAACTTTTATTACAGTCGCGAAAGACGGAATATTTCTCAATATTACATATGACACCTATGTGGTACTTAAATTAAATGAGATATTGTTATACAGTAAATTTTATATGAAGTTTAGGTATCTTGTCCACATTTCATTCTCAACATTGTGGCAACTGAAATCGACCACACGGAAAGTATACTCTGGACTTTTACCTCTGCAAACTCTTCAAAATTTCATGCAATTGTTTACTACAGTTAATGCTGCATAATAACGGCGTTGAACATCGAAACAAAATTAAGTCATTTATGGGGGGAAGGTATCAGTTAAGAAGACATGTAAAAATCAAATTTTTGGGCCAAATAGTTTTTGCGAAATCGAATGATAAGTGTATCAAAGCAGTGGGAACTCCTTGTGTCTGCACAGGTGAGCAGTGCAGTGATGACAAAATGTGGAGAGCATGTGTCTGCAACAGTGAAAGGGTTAATGAAGAGACAAAGCACTTGCCCGTGAAAGGCAAAGGTCCCGAGTTCGAGTTTCGGTCAGGCACACAGTTTTAATCTGCCAGGAAGTTTCAAAGCACTAGAAATTTCAAAAAATTGCATTCAAACGAATATAATTAGTGAAGCAAGACACTTCGATATTGTTTTTAAATAATGAAAATAATAAGCACTGCACAAGGTTTGAACCCATAGCCTTTCCCATAGAAGTCCAACACCTTAACCGTTACACTAACGCAGCTCGTCTGGCTACTGTATGCAATGAGGACTCTAACACGTTATGCAAAATACTGACATCAACACTGTTGGTATGACTCTGAATTACTCACGCTTTGTCGAAGTACAATAGGAAATAAACAATTACCCCTGTTCTTTATTGCAAAAAAACGGTTCGTGAGATTGATACAAACACCTTTCCTTGCTATCGCCTGAATTAGGAGTCTTATTGCTTGTTTGGTTTAATTAATTAATAGAATATGAAGCAGTTGGTATAATGAATGCTTTTTCCAAACTTTCTATAAAAGAAAGTCTGCTATCAAGACATTGCTTTTGTTCTATTACTTTATTTATGACTGAATGTTTCTAAAACTGAAGACACTCGTCCATGCTCTGCACTGCATTCGAGATCTGGCAACGACATTCTCTGTTCATTGGCTGACTGTGTTATGTGACGTCAGATGCGCAGAACAAACCTAAACTCAGCCACCAACATAAATGACGCGCACTTTAGTACCCCATCGTGTCACCACCACATCCATGCACACTCTCAGAGGCAGTGCAGTATCTCCCCCACACCTACCCTGCCAGCTCTCATCCTGCCTAACCCATGCTGCCTCCTTATCCCCACCACCCACTCCATCAAACTACTGGTCATGTCAGATGCAGTCGCAGTCCCAATCAGGCTCCAGTGCCTGGAGACAGTGACCATGTGGAGTGAGTTGCGCTTGCAAGAATAGGTATGTGTGTGTTGTACTTGCAAGAATGTATGTGTGTGTGTGTGTGTGTGTGTGTGTGTGTGTGTGTGCGTTTTCTCTTTTGGAAGAGGAGCTTTTTTGTACGAGGGCTTAAATGTCTTTTCATTGTACCTGTCTGCAACTCAGTATCTTCTCTGTGTAGTGTGTAGCAATCTATCCTTTTCATATTGTTATTATTACATTACGTGCCTGTTTCAGTGGCTTTTAGCCTAATCTTTGCATTGTTGAATTGTGGGGAACTGAAATTTCATTTGAAATCGAACAGGTTGTGGCATAGTAAACACATACCTGAAATTCAGCAGTGGTGGCTTTTATTAACATTTCTCAAAAGTGAAACTTCCTGGCAGATTAAAACTGTGTGCCCGAGCGAGACTCGAACTCGGGACCTTTGCCTTTCACGGGCAAGTGCTCTACCATCTGAGCTATGGAAGCACAACTCACGCCCGGTACTCACAGCTCTACTTCTGCCAGTATCCGTCTCCTACCTTCCAAACTTTACAGAAGCTCTCCTGCGAACCTTGCAGAACTAGCACTCCTGAAAGAAAGGATATTGCAGAGACATGGCTTAGGAAGTTTCATATCAGCACACACTCTGCTGCAGAATGAAAATCTCATTCTGGAAACATCCCCCAGGCTGTGGCTAAGCCATGTCCCCTCAATATCCTTTCTTTCAGGAGTGCTAGTTCTGCAAGGTTCGCAGGAGAGCTTCTGTAAAGTTTGGAAGGTAGGAGACGGATACTGGCAGAAGTAAAGCTGTGAGTACCGGGCGTGAGTCGTGCTTCGGTAGCTCAGATGGTAGAGCACTTGCCCGTGAAAGGCAAAGGTCCCGAGTTCGAGTCTCAGTCGGGCACACAGTTTTAATCTGCCAGGAAGTTTCATATCAGCTCACACTCCGCTGCAGAGTGAAAATCTCATTCTGGATTTCTCAAAAGTGTTTTGGGAAACAAATGCATCCTTCTCCCAGAGGATTTCCATTTGAGTACATGGAGCACTTCCAAAGCACATTCTTACTGATTGAACTTCCCAGTAAGATAGCTAGAAACTGCGATGGAAACTGCTATCAGTGGTGGTTGTCAATCGCTGTACCACTTCTCATCATGGGTGATTAAATTTTCTGTGCATTAACTAGTGGGATTATCATTAATGACAGGGAACACATTGTCATTGTCCAACCACTACACTTATCAGATCAAAGTATGACGACCTGACACCAGCATTCCCATTCCTACATCTAATCTACTTGAAGGTTGGTGCCATTCCTGGAACATGGGTTCTGCAAGTCAGATGAGATTGTACTGTGTGGGATCTAAACTCAGCATTCACTCAGTGATGAGCGTGGTTCCATGATTGGGGCTGCTTCCAGCAGTGGCTGAGACATTGGTCTGCAGAGTGGCATGAAGTGATTGCTTATCAGAATTTATTCTTTTAAAGATGACAATAGCTGCTGAAGCCTAGGGTTGCACTAGTAATTCATTGTTAGTGCCCTTTACAGAAGAAACCTGCAATGGCTACTTCTGCCTATTAATGTGTAACTTGACTTGTTCCTCACCCATGAAAACTTTTCTTCAGCATGAAATTTATGAAAAATGATTCGTAAACGAATACTGTGTCATTTTACCTGGCAGATGTATAAGTGATTGAACTGTAATTCTACCCGGTACAGGGTCTCAAATACTTCACAAATACTCAGGGATGGCACACTTAAGTATTTTGTACATGGTCATCTTTGTTTGTACACTACACTTCCCTCGTATTCTCTCTTGATAAGTTGTGGTCAGCTGTTCCCCTACCTTACAAGTGACCTGATGAACTCTTTCATTTCATATAATTCCACATTACATCTAGATATTTAATTAATGTGACTGACTCAAATAGCATACTACTAATACAGTATTTGAACATTACAGGAATGTTTCTCGTATACATCAACATTAGTGCCCATATTTTGAACATGGCTGACAACAGCAACTGTAAATAAATTTTCAGTATATCAAGTATACAGCCAATTGGCTGTATACTTTATATGTTGAAGATTAGAGTACATTTATCCACATTTAAAATATTCACTATACACTTATTCTTACAGTCATGATCATTATTACTCACCTCCAGTAGGACAGCATTGTATATCAATAAGCCTGCCTCAATGACTTTTTCACCTCAGTGAATTTTTTGGTGCTCATTTTCATCCTTTTTGTTTTCGGATACATCTCCATTGGACTGTACAACTCCATTCTTAAATTCGATCTGTATGCCATTACTGGCGGGAAACTATCAAGGCATTGTGTATGCATGAATGGAAAGTTTTTCATTATGCCTACATGTTTCCTACCTTTTGTTTGGCTAGAGTGAGGGCTGTGTTTTAAATTGTAACTGTCCTAAAGTGCACTGATGTTGCTGATGATAGAGAGAGAGGAAAGGAGTAAAAATCCACAGCCACATGATCTACATCCTTGAGACTCTGCCAACATGTTCAGAATTTAACTCAACACTTTCCCATATAGTTTAATGACCAAGAACCATAAATAGCTGTACTTCCTTCAGTTGTTGCACAAACTATAATTTTGCATTGTGACAACTGATTGTGGAGGTGTACTACATTCTCACTTTGAGAACAAAGTGAGTTATTACTGACAGACAGAAACTTGTATTACTTTTGTAGTTGAACATAGAAGTCAAAAATTTAGAATGAATTTTAGATGGAAGACCTGAGAGGAAAAAAGTCCAATTTGATTAGGAGGATGAATGTTTGCAATTGCGATCACATGGTCTACAAAGACAAACAACCCCCCACCACTATTTGAAAAGTGTTCTTAATGAATCCAATAAAGAAATGCCTTCACTATTTTCTGGTTATGAAGGAGGAAGAAAATGATATGATTTTAAATACGAAGTACTTCTAGGTTGTACAGTCATAATAGTTTTAAACTCCCGCCTGAGGTTGAAGTTCTTCCTCGGCCATGGGTGTGGGTGTTGTTCTTAGCATAGATTAGTTTAAGTTAATTTAAGTACTGTGTAAGTCTAGGGAACGATGACCTCTGCAGTTTGGTCCCTTAAGAATTCAGATACATTTGAACATTTGAATTAGATTGATGTATTTCAATGTTTAATATATTTCCGTATGGGTTAATTTATAGGTTCTGAAGAAGATACCATTATTGGCATCGAAACATAGGTAAACTAAAAAAAAAAAATTTCCTTGGAACTGAAGGCTGAATTTCTTATTTTTTGAATAGTTCACGGTTGATGAAGCATTGCATTATGTTAAAGATTTGTAGATTCATGATAGTTTGACATCATCCAAAACACAGGGTTCTTAAAACACGGCAGTCTTTCCTATAACATTTATGTAACTACAGCAAGAATTTATGATTATTCTTATTGTAGAGGTTGATGACAATTAGCTTTTGTCTAAAGGGTGGCAGTTGCCTTGTGTAACATGAGAGAGACTCTGGCTTTGCAACCTCGACTTTGTCCACGAACAGATGATGATGCTGTACATGAAGTGGTGATCCTGATATGGTGACAATGTAATGCTGTTGAGTGTTTCGCCGGTGCTGGAGTAAGCAATGGACAGGTGACTTAGGGAACTTGTGGAGCAGACTGTTCTACGGTGAACCATCAGCAATCACTTTGATGCCAATGTTGTTGGCATGGCATAGGTGTCCATGAATGGACAACTATGTAGTAGGAATCGATTGCAAAGACCTTGCAGGATGCCATAAAATGGTGAGAAATCTCCTCTAACAGTCAGGTTTAACACTTCTTCAGCAATGAATCTCTGTACAAATACGCACTGAATATTGAAATTTGTAGATGTAAGGTGATGTGGCTGCAGCTCCTGATGGAAGATCTGTTCATTGGATACAGGTGACTGCCATTGGTATTTTGCCATTGAAGACTAGAACAGTGGTAAACTGAGAGATCAGCACCTACAATGATTAGGAATTGTAGCTTAGTAGGGTGCTCTGTTATGAACAATTAATAGCTATCCAGATTGAATTCAGCTACAATCACTACCGATTTCTGGCAATGTTTTCCTTGCCACCGGGTGGTCAACATTCCCAAGTTGCAGACCCAAATTTTCTGTCATACCGGCAAACATTTTCTCTAGTGGGCAGACGCTAATCTTTGCTGAAAAAGCTTCACTGTCACAGTGCACTTGTGGAGTGCCATGTTTGTAGGACTGCAGGTTGCTTATCTAGTTCAGTTAGTTGTACTTGCATTGTTTCCAGAGGACAGTCAGTCCTGGTGAAGGTAGATGCAAGGCCCATGTATGGTCACATGTTCACTGTTTGGTCATCAGTTTGAGCAAGACCTTTTAGGTCATCAGCCAAAATTATGTAAGTGGGGGCACAATAACCAGCCACAATGGGATGCACAGGATTGTTGCATTGTAGATTTTGGGGAGCACGTAGAAAGTGGGTGTGCGGGTTGTCACGGGGATCAGGAGAGAAATGGATTCAGTGGAGAGGTTCTGGGAAGTGCCTGAGGCCTAAAGCAGGGATTGGAGGTTGTGTTGGGCTTCTGAGATGGGATCACTGTGGCATAGTTTATAGGTGGAGGTGTCAGATAATTGCTGGAAGGCTTCTGCCAGGTTGTCAGTGTGATTCATAATGATGTTGGTGGAACCTTTGTGTGTGGATAGGATAAACAGGTCAGGATTTGTTTTGAGGTTGTGTATAGCTAGACTTCCTTCTATTGAAAGGTTGATGTTCTGAGTAAGGGACCCAGGGAAGGATGGTGAGGTTAAGTTAGAGGTAAAAAATTCCTGAAACGTAGGTGGGAAGTAAGGGAGGATTGCTATCGGATGGTGGCAGGAACTGGAAGAGGCTTCAAAGTAGTTTCATTGCAGGGATCGGGAGAAGGAGAGTAGGTCTTTGACAAGTCTAGCATGGTTGAATTTGGGTGCAGGACTAAAGATGAGGCCTTTGGATAGGACTGAAATTTCTGTGGAGCTGAGGGTTTTGATGGAAAGGTTAACAACGGCATTATGGGAATGTTTTGTCTCTGGATTTGGCGTAGTGTTGGTAGGGTGTTTTCGGGGATGTGACAAGTTGAAAAGGTCACCTAGGCAGAGTTTAGCTGCTATAAGGGGCAAACGAGGAGATACACTGTGAGTAAGGTAAGGGTTGGATAGCGGTACCCTGAGGCAGCTGTAGGATGTCAGCAGATTGGATAACTGATGGAGGTGGTGTCTGGAATGCAAGCAATTTGATTCCAGAGATGTGATGTTTGGATAGGGCTTCCACAGTAGTAGCATCTTGCAGAGGGAGCGGAGATGATTCTAGGATGCCTGTGCCATGGAGATGTGTTTATGCAATATTGTGGTATCTGCCATGGGTGCAATTTCAGGAATGCCAAATGTATAGTCTTGGACAGAAAAACCTTGTTTCACAAAGTGCCTATCATCCAGTGCACATTGCTCTATCGATTATTCATATGATTTTGACTTGCATCCCAGTTGATTTCTTAGCTTACCTGAACACTCTCTAAGTTGATTTCTGAATGAATCATAAGCCGATTTTTGGATGCATGGATAATGTGCAAGATGCATCTGCCAGGGGAATTCCCGTTGCATCTAGAAATAAAAAAATTCCCACAGACAAAAGCGGATGGGACTACATGAGCTGAGTCAAATAAACCTGTATGGGAGAATGCCAATTGCTGTTTGTTTATGTGGTTAATTTGCTGAGCAGATGATCAGCATTATTATGATTATTGGTGGAATCCATAGATTCAAATTACCAGAGTGTAAATAAACGACTAACAGGAATAACAGTTAAGAAAAGTTACATATTGTCTTCTTGATATATTCAAGAAAATGAAATTTTGACAGAAAATTTTTGCCAGATCGCTACACTACCAGTTGTACAGTCATCAGTTAGCAACCACTCTAAGTTTTGTGTTAGGAACTGTGCAGAAAAAGCATCGTACAAACACATAATAATGCCCAACCGGAGAATAGACATGGGATAACTGAACCTGTAGTTCTGGCAGGGTTATTGAACTGGAGAATAAGTTTTGACAATGGCAAGAATAGTTACAGAATTAGTGATGACAAGATTGTTTGTTCGAAAGAGAGAGGAAAAGAAATGGAGACATCACACAAAATGTACGGAAGAATATGATGATTCCAAATTTATATAAGTATTTGAGCATATGAATGAAATATGAGACTATTCTCTAACATAAAACTTTTTGCTTGTAGTACGCCTAATAGGTGTTTGATATTGGTATTTCATGAATTATGTTCTGTCGTGTTATTTATGTAAGTGAGTTACTAAAAGTAACCATTTGTGCCCAAACAGTTTCGCTTATTTGATGTGAGTTACAATTGCTGCTATAGTAGAAAGGCCTATTTTGCAGTGACAAGCTGTGAAAGATGTAATCAAATCGAGAAACCACACCAGTCTTGGGAACTATTCATATTAACATCTACTTCAATATTAGACAATGATATTTTGATCTTTTGTGCAGCAAAATGTTGCCCAAACTTTGAGTTAATACATCTACATCTACATCTACATCCATACTCGGCAAGCCACCTGACGGTGTGTGGCGGAGGGTACCCTGAGTACCTCTATCGGTTCTCCCTTCTATTCCAGTCTCGTATTGTACGTGGAAAGAAGGATTGTCGGTATGCTTCTGTGTGGGCTCTAATCTCTCTGATTTTATCATCATGGTCTCTTCGCGAGATATACGAAGGAGGGATCAATATACTGCTTGACTCTTCGGTGAAGGTATGTTCTCGAATCTTTAACAAAAGCCCGTACCGAGCTACTGAGCGTCTCTCCTGCAGAGTCTTCCACTGGAGTTTATCTATCATCTCCATAATGCTTTCGCCATTACTAAATGATCCTTTAACGAAGCGCGCTGTTCTCTGTTGGATCTTCTCTATCTCTTCTATTAATCCTATCTGGTGCGGATCCCACACTGCTGAGCAGTATTCAAGCAGTGGGCGAACAAGCGTACTGTAACCTACTTCCTTTGTTGTCTGATTGCATTTCCTTAGGATTCTTCCAATGAATCTCAGTCTGGCATCTGCTTTACCAACGATCAACTTTATATGATCATTCCATTTTAAATCACTCCTAATGCGTACTCCCAGATAATTTATGGAATTAACTGCTTCCAGTTGCTGACCTGCTATTTTGTAGCTAAATGATAAGGGACCTATCTTTCTATGTATTCGCATCACATTACACTTGTCTACACTGAGATTCAATTGCCAGATTCTTGTACAGAAAGGAAAGCATGCGATGTAAAGTTGAAGCAAGATTAGAGAGAAAAAATGTTGGGTCCTAAGCATTGAAGAAATGTGTCCTGCCTTATTTGTCTTTACAGGTTTCATGTTTCCTATATTTAATTTTATGTCACACAAAAGAGAAAGTTATTAGCTAATAGGTAATAAAGAGTGCAAATTTAGTGAAGAGTTCTTATTCCTCTGCTCACAAATAGTCCCACCCAGTCTATTTTAAGGGGGTAGGGCCAGGAGAGGCACCACAGAACATTTTAATTTCCACTGTCCTGAATGTAGGTTTGGTTGCTTTCATTATAAAATATACACATTAGAATTCTGAACACATTCACAGTAATGTGCAATAAAATAAAGCTGTGTGAAGAGGTGTAGCACTGCGCTTTTACACACCTAAAACTGAATAACATGTCTTACATTTCCTCAAACTCATTTATTTTATATATCAAATCTTCAGAAATATATGCTCTACAAAGTGAACATATTTTTAAAAAAAAACTGTTTGTTATTTTTCTTTTAATTTTTGACATCCTGTCTCAAACACTCAAGGGTGCGAAGGGTGACACCATCAAGTTTTTGCACAGTTCAAAAGTATCGTATATCCTGGGCTGAGGTGAGGGATTGGTGAAATCTGAATAGGTGTATGACCCCTTCTAACAGCTGTGTACCGCAAGTCTCTAGAGGAACGGAAGGATCCAAATGATTGTAAAAGAGCACAGGTAGTCCCAGTCTTCAAGAAGGGTCGTTGAGCAGATGCGCAAAACTATAGACCTATATCTCTGACGTTGATCTGTTGTAGAATTTTAGAACATGTGTTTTGCTCGAGTATCATGTTGTTTTTGGAAGCCCAGAATCTACTCTGTAGGAATCAACATGGATTCCGGAAACAACGATCGTGTGAGACCCTACTCGCTTTATTTGTTCATGAGACACAGAAAATATTACATACAGGCTCCCAGGTAGATGCTATTTTTCTTGACTTCCGGAAGGCATTCGATACAGTTCCACACTGTCAGCTGATAAACAAAGTAAGAGCCTACGGAATATCAGACAAGCTGTGTGGCTGGATTGAAGAGTTTTTAGCAAACAGAACACAGCCTGTTGTTATCAATGGAGAGACGTCTACAGACGTTAAAGTAACATCTGGCGTGCCACAGGGGAGTGTTATGGGACCAATGCTTTTCACAATATATATAAATGACCTAGTAGGTAGTGTCGAAAGTTCGATGCGGCTTTTCGCGGATGATGCTGTAGTACACAGAGAAGTTGCAGCATTAGAAAATTATAGCGAAATGCAGGAAGATCTGCAGCGGACAGGCACTTGGTGCAGGGAGTGGTAACTGACCCTTAACATAGACAAATGTAATGTATTGCGAATACATAGAAAGAAGGATCCTTTATTGTATGATTATATGATAGCGGAACAAACACTGGTAGCAGTTACTTCTGTAAAATATTTGGGAGTATACTTGCGGAACGATTTGAAGTGGAATGATCATATAAAATTAATTGTTGGTAAGGCGGGTACCAGGTTGAGATTCATTGGGAGAGTCCTTAGAAAATGTAGTCCATCAACAAAGGAGGTGGCTTACAAAACACTCGTTTGACCCATACTTGAGTATTGCTCATCAGTGTGGGATCCATACCAGATCGGGTTGACGGAGGAGATAGAGAAGATCCAAAGAAGAGCAGCGCGTTTTGTCACAAGGTTATTTGGTAACCGTGATAGCATTACGGAGATGTTTAACAAACTCAAGTGGCAGACTCTGCAAGAGAGGCGCTCTGCATCGCGGTGTACCTTGCTCACCAGGTTTCGAGAGGGTGCTTTTCTGGATGAGGTATTGAATATATTGCTTACCCCTACTTATACCTCCCGAGGAGATCACGAATGTAAAATTAGATAGATTAGAGCGCACGGAGGCTTTCAGACAGTCATTCTTCCCGCGAACCATACACGACTGGAACAGAAAAGGGAGGTAATGACAGTGACACGTAAAGTGCCCTCCGCCACACACCATTGGGTGGCTTGCAGAGTATAAATGTAGATGTAGATGTAGATTGTGTGAAGGCAGGGGTGGGATCCTCACTCCTCTGTTGGCATGTGCTGAGAGCTCTGTCATTACACGTAACTTTTTCTGTTTCTTTTTGCTACATGTCAAAATTGATACTGATTACACTGTAGTTTTAGCTTCTGTTTCCTATTTTTGTTTTAATGTTAAACAATGTTGATGTGATACAAATTTACTAATAAATTTTTTAGGCACCATTGGCTGACACCTGGAATGGAGAGATATTGGGATACACAGTCTTCTGGAACATTCATGGAAACATGTTTGATGAAAAAAATAGTACAAATAAGCTAGAGGTTGGTAAAGTTTTTCTGCAATAAGTTCTAAAAATTATAAGTAAGTCATTATGCAATCATTTTTATCTTTATATCAAATATGCAATCACAGGTTCGAGGTTCTTCTAACACAGAGATCCGATTGAAACAATTGAAGAAATTCACAAAATATGATTTGTATGTGCAAGCCTTCAATGAAATGGGGCCTGGACCACTTTCATCACCTGTTACTATTACAACTAAAGAGGGAGGTGAGTGTCACTTTTAATCAACAGCATCTAAACACTTTGGCTTGCATTGCTCATGTATATTTAAACACTGTACTTAACAACGAAAACAGATGGACATATCGTAACACCTACTGTAAAGTAGTATCTGTGCTTAATTTGGTTTTGTGGTCATCATTAAAGAAGAGTGCTGATAACTGGCAAAGTTTTCATGTTTGCAAAGTTATTTTTGAAAGAATCAAAATTTACTAGCATATACACTCCTGGAAATGGAAAAAAGAACACATTGACACCGGTGTGTCAGACCCACCATACTTGCTCCGGACACTGCGAGAGGAGAGGGCTGTACAAGCAATGATCACACGCACGGCACAGCGGACACACCAGGAACAGCGGTGTTGGCCGTCGAATGGCGCTAGCTGCGCAGAATTTGTGCACCGCCGCCGTCAGTGTCAGCCAGTTTGCCGTGGCATACGGAGCTCCATCGCAGTCTTTAACACTGGTAGCATGCCGCGACAGCGTGGACGTGAACCGTATGTGCAGTTGACGGACTTTGAGCGAGGGCATATAGTGGGCATGCGGGAGGCCGGGTGGACGTACCGCCGAATTGCTCAACACGTGGGGCGTGAGGTCTCCACAGTACATCGACGTTGTCGCCAGTGGTCGGCGGAAGGTGCACGTGCCCGTCGACCTGGGACCGGACCGCAGCGACGCACGGATGCACGCCAAGACCGTAGGATCCTACGCAGTGCTGTAGGGGACCGCACCGCCATTTCCCAGCAAATTAGAGACACTGTTGCTCCTGGGGTATCGGCGAGGACCATTCGCAACCATCTCCATGAAGCTGGGCTATGGTCCCGCACACCGTTAGGCCGTCTTCCACTCACGCCCCAACATCGTGCAGCCCACCTCCAATGGTGTCGCGACAGGCGTGAATGGAGGGACGAATGGAGATGTGTCGTCTTCAGTGATGAGAGTCGCTTCTGCCTTGGTGCCAATGGTGGTCGTATGCGTGTTTGGCACCGTGCAGGTGAGCGCCACAATCAGGACTGCATATGACCGAGGCACACAAGGCCAACACCCGGCATCATGGTGTGGGGAGCGATCTCCTACACTGGCCGTACACCTCTGGTGATCGTCGAGGGGACACTGAATAGTGCACGGTACATCCAAACCGTCATCGAACCCATCGTTCTACCATTCCTAGACCGGCAAGGGAACTTCCTGTTCCAACAGGACAATGCACGTCCGCATGTATCCCGTGCCACCCAACGTGCTCTAGAGGGTGTAAGTCAACTACCCTGGCCAACAAGATCTTCGGATCTGTCCCGCATTGAGCATGTTTGGGACTGGATGAAGCGTCGTCTCACGCGGTCTGCACGTCCAGCACGAACGCTGGTCCAACTGAGGCACCAGGTGGAAATGGCATGGCAAGCCGTTCCACAGGACTACATCCTGCATCTCTACGATCGTCTCCATGGGAGAATAGCAGCCTGCATTGCTCCGAAAGGTGGATATACACTGTACTAGTGCCGACATTGTGCATGCTCTGTTGCCTGTGTCTATGTGCCTGTGGTTCTGTCAGTGTGATCATGTGATGTATCTGACCCCAGGAATGTGTCAATAAAGTTTCCCCTTCCTGGGACAATGAATTCACGGTGTTCTTATTTCAATTTCCAGGAGTGTATTCATATTTTCTACATGAGGCATACAAAAGCAGTGAGCACACTTTTTTTAGAATACAGTTTATTACACTCAGTATTCAGATTAATATTTTTGTGACTGCACTAGTTTCTGCTGGATTTTAATTTTCACTATCCTCTAGGATGAGCCTTGGCTAAAGTCTACCTTTTAATATGTCTATATGATATAAATGAACATAGAAAAGTTCAGGAAATGTGCAAGCTTTTGGAGCCAATGGCTGCTGCCTGTAGCAGAAGGGTTGAAGCAGAAGGAAGAGGGATGGAGGGAAAAGGACTGGTGAAGTTTAGAAACTGGAGAGAGTTGTGGAAAAACTGCCCAGAACCCCATAACTCTCTGTATTTCCTAAACTGTGCCAGTCCATTTCCGTAATCCCTCTTCCTTCCCCTTTAACTCTTCTGCTGGAAGAAGCAGCCACTGGCTCTGAAAGCTCGCACATTTCCTTAACTTTTAGACTACACTTACTCTTTGATCTGCTCATGGCAGACTTTCACTGGTATGACATTCAGTTCACCATCTTATGGGGAACATGTTTTACCAGCTGTTCTACATGACTGTGAACATCAAAGCTGTGTCTGATCTTTTTAAGGTGAAATGTGCTTTAGGCAATCAAATAGAGGCAAAAATGGTTGTTAACTGTACATGATCTGGAAACTCTAGAAAATGAACTCAACTTCAGAATTTGAAATGGGAACAATGGGGAAAAATTAGTATTTCTGAAAAAACCTCTAGAAACTGAAAATCATTGTCTGAAAAGTATTTTTATATTTTCCATCATTTTGAAGAGATCATCAAAAACTCCTCAAGTCAATGATTTAGACAGTGCTTTACACAAAAATAAATTAATACAATGGAGAAACAGCCAAATTTACAAATTTCATTTTTTGAGTTATCTGTATGATTCGTAAATGTTCATTTGCTCTTTAAGTTGCAGGCAAGATTAGAAGACACTCACATGTAGCTTTTGGCTATGCACAACATTAACACAAACACACACACACACACACACACACACACACACACACACACACACACACAAGCAAGTGTACCTCACACACGCACACAATCTCCAGCTCCAACATCTCGGGCTGGAATGCCAAACCTATCTACCTTTTCCTACATTGTTGTTATTCCTATCTGGAGTTTCCATCGTTTGCTTCATTTGCTCTTTGTTATATGTATATCTTGACATGGTACTTATATTTTGGGAAATACCCTTATGACTTTCTGAGTGGTATGAAATTGGATCCAGACCCGAAACTAGTCATCAAATAAATAAAAACAAAATTTGCAACTTTATCTGCTGTTCCATTTTATTGATTAACACTAATTGCTGCCCTGCAATTACTACAGCATGTCAAAAATTCATAAAAAATAAATTGTTAAACTGTTTGCTATGAACCACTCGTATGCCAGTTCCACTATTCTCTCAGCTGTGTTTTTAATATGGATGTATTAGGACATTGTGCCATCAGCAAATACCACAATTTTGAAGAGTCCTCCAATGCCATTGTTAAATTATGTATTTAGGTTAAGAAAAGCAGTGGGCCAAGTAAGAAACCTAGTTGGACACAACATTTAAATGGTTTCCCATCCTGGTTGTTCCTCCCCCCCCCCCCCCCCCCCCACACACACACACACACACGCACACACCCCTTCCCCTCTTTAATGTCATAACATTTTAATGTCTCTAATATAAATTTGTGATCCACTTACAAAATTAAATTGAAGCCCATGGCTGGCTGCTAAGAGGAGGACTCAGGTTCAGTTCTTGGCACTCCCAGAGGGTGTTCCTTGGTGGAGGGACTGTAACAGGATGCAGTCAGCCTCTTGATGTCAGTTGAGGAGCCACTCAGTTGAGAAGTAGCCATTCTTAGGTTTTTTTTAAAAAAAAAAAAAAAAAAGGAGCTGACTAAGACTGGGAGAGCGATAGGCTGACCTCATGCCTTTCCATACTACATCCGCATGATATCCTTGGTGGTCATTTGGTACCAATTGGCCCATATGGGCCAGAATGTGGAGCTTTGTTTTTTTATTTATATATGTAAATTCATTAGATGATATATTCCTTTCTCTGTAGATAATCCTTTAGAGAATCCAGACTGAGTAGTAGTTAAAAGATTATCAAAAAAGTGATCCAGTATTCTGTTATACATCAGTTACTCAGTTTTTTAATAACATCAGGAGAAAAGAGCTAGGTCTATAATTAGAGGTGATTCATTCACCTACATGCTTTAAAATGGGTGTTTTAACCTCATACTTCAGCCCTTCAGGAAATAACACCCTGACTAATTTACTCATGATAAAGGCAACTAAGGGAACCAGCACAAAATTTCAGAAGTTTGGTTCAAATACCACCAGAGCCCAAGTGCGAATGATTTTTGTCATCCCTTTTAACAGCTGATTTTGTAAAATTGATATCTGCTGATGGAGTATGCAATGCTTATCTCAATGAATATGCTGGATATACTTTTGATAGCCACCTTTTTGTCTCTGTGGTTAGAGCTACTGGTAAGATAAAATTTTTGAATTTAGTTGCCAGTATTTTCCAATTTACATTGCATGTCTCCCACAAGGGATGGAATGTCACCATGTTTACTCATATGGTTCCTAATGATACTGCAAATTGGACTGCCTTCTTTCCTGGAAATTTGAAGTTTTCTGCTTAGTGCATGATCTTTGCTTTTCTATGTCTTCTGAAGAATTTGCTTGTTGTGCACCGTTATAGCTTGTTTAGAGCTAATTTTCTATGTTAAATAAAGTGGCCTCTTCCTGTTCTAGATACATTAGTCCCAGAAGTTAGCCACCCTTTCTCTCTGCCCCCATTGGAATGGTCTCTGACTTCTGACCAATTGTAAATGAATTGTGGTATTAATTACATCTTCCACTCCAGTTTGTTCTGGGGCCTACTTCTTTGTTTACATGTCTCCCCTAGTAATTCTAAATGTGCACATGCTCATTACTCACTGAGTGAACTCCGATTTTTTTAACATTTTTTACATTAAAGGTCAAAATCAAAACCATAAATGGTATGCTGATAGTAAATCTTTCCAACTCATCAAAAGTTTCATTGTGAAAATCATATTTAGTTTGCCAGAATTACTACAGGCTATTTTTACTCACCTGTTTATTTCTGCCCCTGCCAGTCCACTCATCCACAACTGCCCTATTTACAACAACTCATCTACCTGCTCTATTACTTCATTATTAGTTTGAACTTTTTTTTCTGAGTGTGCAAATCATTTATTATTTTAGTTCTATTATAATTGTTTTTAAAACCTGCTTTAAAATTTGTTCTGTTAATGGCTTTCAGCAGGTGTTCAGTTTAATTTCCTCTTGGCACAAACAGTGCAATTGATGAGCAAAGCAATAGTTTTTCCGGTATAAAAAAAGCTGAGGACTTCCTCTAGGGATATTGAGTGTAGGTTCGGTGATATGTAATATAATTTCTGGACTCCTCTCTCAATATCCTGCTATCCTGGAAAAATCTAATGGAAGACGTAAAACTGACAAATATATTCACCACTATAGTTACATCAGTTGAATAAAATTGATGTTTTTAATTTTCTGTTAGTATCAGTTTAATTGGAAATGAATCAACAAATTTCTCAAAATGTATGAACCCAAGACAAAGAGAATTCATACTCATTGCTCATTTCTGTAATCCCATTCATGACTTGTAAATTGGTTATTTTACTATATCCACTTCTAAAATCAAAGAATTCCATTAAAAAAAATTAATTCCAATTTGTGTGTTTGTTGATTATTTTAATGAATGTAATGAATATATTGTACATTGTGGTATGTTTTCTGATAGATTCAGAGAGTGAAAAGTTCTGTAAAGCTGCATAACAGGTGGTAGTGTACTGTAAATAGGACTCAGTATTTACAAACATAGTTACATATTTTCTTTGGAAATATCAATATAATCCAGTAGATATTAAACTACCAATAGCATACAAACAGCAGCCCTACGATGTGACTCAGAAGACAACAGATTTTTTTCAAAGTAGCTACTTTCTGTATAAATTACCCCATTTAATTTGGATGGCCTAAGAATGAACTGCACTAAGGAGCACAGTAATACTTCATTCTTAAAACAGTATGCTGATTGGGTTTCTATGATTTCATGCTCTTTTGCTAATGTACATGCTAACTCATTTCACATCCCTGAAGGTTCTCGTTCTTGATGGTACATGGAGTGTGATGAATTAATAACAGGTTCATATTTTACAAATTCTCCTTTGTCCTCCTATTTTATAAATTCTCCTTTTCTCGTAAAGTAGAACAATTTCTGCATTGTTTCATTTTCAAGGAAGACTCTTCCTTCTCAGTCGTAAGTTTGCAAGTTTGTTTTGTATTGGCTTACCTCCTTGTTTAACCATTTCTACTGAACTCCATTATCTCAGAGAGCCTTTCCTTTCCTCGTGCCGCAAATGATTTTATACATCTTACTTGTTATTAAATCTGGAATGCTAGACTCATCATTCTTAACTATCAGTATTTTTGATTGAGCTCATGAGCTACACAAATTTAAAGAAATATTGGAATCTTCTTTCTGTCTTCTGATAGTTACTGTGACATCTGCCACCTTCCACACTGATGAAATTTGGCATCTACCAACATACATTTCTGTTTTGTTTCCTTCATGATCTTATGACCTTTTGTTGTTTCTCTTGCTATATTTTTGTGGCATTTGATCACATTCAAAGAAATTTATGAATAATTTTCTTTAATTCAGAATATTCTGTTATTCAACATATTTTTTGAATTGGTTGCATGAAATTAATTCTTTTCGTTTAACACTTCATCTTGTTCCATTTGAGGTCTTCTTTGCTTTCAGTTTCTTAACAGTTTTGGTATTTGAAAGTAGTTTAGCAAAATTGCCCACATGTGTAGCTGAGCACTAGTGCATTTGAATGCCATTCTCTGGATCTGGCTTAAATTTCCCATTAGTGTAATGGAGTTTACTTGTGGGGAGGACTGACATGTGTACTCAGCCTCATGAGGCTTATGGAAGAGCTACTTCAATAAGAAATAGCAGCTTCAAGACCTGGGAGCTGATAACAGATAGAAGAACAATGTGCTGGCCAAATGTACCTCCACACTGCATCAGAATGGGAGAGGATGAGTTTGTGACCATTTAGTGTACATAATCTTTTGTACCTGGTTGTAGAGTTAATCTGTTTTTCCTCAGTTTGGATACAGTTGATTTATTTTTCTGCAGTTCTGTTCCTAGACCCCCCCCCCCCCCCAAAAAAAAAAACCTTGAATGTATAGCGATCTTTTCATTGTGCCTGTCTGTGCATCAACATCTCCTCTGTAGGGTGAGAGATTATTAAATTGGATGTATCAATCTTGCAGTGGCTTCTGAATCATTCCATTGATTTTTAAACTTTTACCTTTAATACAGTATTGCTGTTGACCTTAGATTGTAATGCATTCATGGTGTTTTCAGTATAGAATACCCATCACAAATGTTTTATTTATTATTATTATTATTATTATTATTATTATTATTATTATCATATAGTCCCCAACTGGTGACTTTTGCAAATGTCATAGCATTTTTGTACAATTTTTGTTCAAACAGTAGGAATTTGCAATTCACATGTACCAGAAGCCACTTACGGGTGATGCACTTGGCAATATAGAGTACAGAATTTCCTAACGCAACATACAGTTGTTACACAGTATAGGTATTTGCATTTACAGCATGTTGTTACAAAAATAATATATATTACAATCACCTCAGAATAGTGCATCGTATAGATAGAAGAGTTAGGCCTACATTTAAGAGTAGCTACATTTTAATATCAGTATTCATTCAGTGAGTACAAACATTTGAGAGTTAAGAATGATTTTAATTCTCTTTTGAATACTTTACCTCTGTGGCATCTTATAGCACTTGGCAGTTTGTTAAACCATATCTGGCCATTAATCCAAGGACTATGATCTGTTGTCTTTAGTTTAGTTCCCTTTCTGAAGAATCAATCTTTTTGTCGTGTGTTATGGGTATGCACATCAGAGCACTTAGTTTCGTTATTTTTATGGTCCACAAAGAATGTTATTAATTTGTACAGATACAAGGAATATACTATTAGATATTTACATTGTACAAAGGTTTCCCTACATGAATCTCTGTATCCTAGTTGATGCATGGTCCTGATTGCTCTTTTCTGCTGTGTTAGGATTCTGTTCATGTGATTATCAGCAGCACATGCCCATACCTTTATTCCATAATTAATATATGCAAATATTGTCCCATAATAAGCAGTTTTTAATGTTTCTTGAGAGACTAATTTTGATAGTTTGCTAATTAAGTGCAGTGAACTGCTGATTTTATTGCATACAAAATTGATATGGTCTACCCATCTAAGATTTTCATCTAGGTATATCCCCAAAAATTTACATTTGTCAGTGTCTATTTTTTTGATGCCACTTATATCATCAATGCAGGTCTGGTATGAATTACCATCGTGTTTCCCATGTATATTCATCAATGGGTTGTACACTGTCAACCAGTTTAACATGATTTTTGCATTCCAGAAGTTAATGTGAGCTTGTAATAAGTGACACTGTTTCATGATATTAATTGATGCTTAAGCATATCTGCATATTCACAGATTTTAAACGTTGAACTGCTGGTGCTGACTCAGTATTTGTGATTGTGGTTTTGTACTTCTTATATTCACAGATTTTAAATAATGAACTGCTGGTGCTGACTCATTACTTGTGATTATGGTTTTGTACCACTTGTATTATTCTAATTTATTATATTTTGATAACGTTTGGATATCACGAGATATCTCAACATTATTTAAGTAAATTTTCATTACTAACAAATATTTGCACATGTAATGTAACACAAAATTGCTATATTTTGTGCTACAAAAAATATAACTTGCTGTGCAGTGAGAACCATATTATCACTTTGCTATCTTCAGTTCCAGATGCCCCTCCACGAAATGTAACCTGCTCTCCTTTATCATCACAAAGTGTGAAAGTCAGCTGGTCACCACCACCAGCCCATAGCCATGGTGGCATCATACGTGGATACAAAGTCATCTACAGGCCCATCATTACTGATTACAGTAAGTCTGTCATGACTCATTTCCAGTACCATAAACTCTCTTTAGAATCAGACTAAAATCTGCTGTGAACAATGCTTGCTTTAAGATCTTACTATTATCTTTAATATAGACTTAGATGTTCTGCTAATGAGTAGTATAAGGTGAGTCTGTTGCCAATTTAAATTCATTAAAAACATTTAAAAGTCTCAATGAGTTTCAGATACCATTCCAAAATAAAATTATAACCCAATGTGAAAATTAAAATAAGATTTAACAATGTAAGAATGCTTTTTTGTGGTCATTTTATATAGAACTTCCTTTTCTATTGCCAAGGATTATAGATTCTAAGCTAATCATCATAGCCATAAAAAGCTGTAAAGCTAACAATGAAGAATGCTGATTTTTATATTAGTTGATGACTGACTTCCATTGTAAATTATTCCTAATTCTCTTTTCACTGAACTGCACTTTACATCTGTCAAAAGCAGATGATGAGGTCCATAAAATTTTTTAATGTTAGACTGTATTCAGTTGGTGTGTATGTAGTATTGAGTCATTTCCGTGCAAGTGTTGTGTACATTATAAATCATGAATCATACACTGTCAGAAAATAAAAATGCAGTAATCTCAAGTAAAGGGTCATTTTATTGATAAGTGATATGGCTCATAGTTCATTATTGCAGGAGTGTATGGTAACAAATACAGACCAAATGAAACAAATATCAAAGGAAAGGGTGCCTAAACAGTTGCATCAGTAGACAGTGCACCCTCCTCTGGCAGCAATGCAGGTGTGTATTCTTGCATGCAAAATTTGAAGGAACACAGACTGCGTTTTATTGACAGGACACTTAGAAAATGTAACAGACCTACTAAGGAGACTGCCTACACTATGCTTGTCCGTCCTCTTTTAGAGTACTGCTGTGCAGTGTAGGATCCTTACAAGATAGGACTGATGGAGTACATCGAAAAAGTTCACAGAAAGGCAGCACATTTTGTAATATTGTGAAATATGGGAGAGAGTGTCACAGAAATGATACAGGATTTGGGCTGGGCATCATTTTTCGTTGTGCCGGAATCTTCTCACAAAATTCCAATCACCAACTTTCACCTCCGATTGTGAAAACATTTTGTTGACACCAGCCTACATAGGGAGGAATGATCACAATGATAAAATAAGGGATATCAGAGCTCATACGGAAAGATATAGGTGTTAATTCGGTCCGCGCGCTATACGAGATTGGAATAATAGAGAATTGTGGAGGTGGTTGGATGAACCCTTTGCCAGGCACTTAAATGTGATTTGCAGAATATCCATGCAGATGTAGATGTAGATGTAGAAATGATCATAAAAGTGTCGAATGGCATCCTAAGTCCCAAGCATCTTGCAACTTTTGCTGCATTTCAACATTGATTCTAGCAGGCCCCGGAGAATGAATAAGTTCCTGCGTTGCCATGTCCCATATGCATTCAGTTGGTAAGAGATAGGGTGAGCTTGCCAGCGAGAGCAACACAAACAACACGTTGTGTCACAGCAGCCATATGTTGTTGGGCATTGTTGTGCTGAAAAAGCACATCACCTTCCTGCAGAAGAAAGGGTATTAGTATGGGATTAAAAACATGTGTTATGTACTGACCAGTGGTTTCTTTACCTCGTAGAAACAGTAAATGTTACCAAAATTTGTAACTGGTGACCCTCACACCATGAAGCCTGGGAGGGGACCTGTGTGTTGCGGGTGGGTGTGCTCCAGAATAGGCTGTTCACCAGGTGTAAGCCATGCATACAGACAGAACTTCCTCTCATCACTGAAGACAACAGACCACCACTCCACTCCACTCTCTCCAGTCGATTCTTTCTAGACTTGAGAGTAGCCGTGTTCAGCAGTGTCATGGTGTCAGTGGTAGTGTGGTCAGCATCGTATGTGATCTCGTTTGTTTGTTTGTTTGGTTGGTTGGTTGGGTGTTTAAAGCAACCAAACTGCTTGGTCGTCACTCCCCATGATCTTAGTGCTGCTGTAAGTACAGTAGATGGTTCCCAAGTGTCCTTGATGACACAGCAGGTGCAACATATGCCCAGATTTATTCCCTGGTTGAATAGAATAGAATAGAATAGAATCTTTATTGTCACATGACATACTATATACACTCATTTTATTGAAATATTGGTGACTCGCCAATGAATAATTCTATGCCTACCTACTTATACCTTAAAACAAGATACATTAAGATAAAGCATATGGATGTTCCCAGAAGCACATTACAACATAAAAAGATAATTACATGTTAGATTTCTTCCTTTTTCTTAAAATTTCCACAGTGGTTTAAAATCATTCTTTTTCAGTATTTTTCATGTTTGCTTCTCTAGTTTATAAATATGGACATACTTCAAAGAACACATACTTTCATAAAAGTAGTACATATGTATACATCTAGATATTTAGATACATAGTTCACACAATACGTAGTTTATAAGTATGGACACATACAAAGAGAACATACATCTCATTTAAAAGGGAACATAAGCATACACATAGAACGTAATGTAGAAAAAACAGGAAAACAATTCAATATCTTCTACTTGTCTTCCTCATTTATAAAATCATCCACACTGTAGTAGCATTTGCTTTTTAAATATTTTTCAATGTTTGCACCTGTGGGTTCTTGCTTGCACTCCTTCAACTTGAATGCATTTTATTGCTTAGCTTCAAAGCCATGTAATATGGAGTATTTTCAAATAATGTTACTCTGTGGCAAGGTAACTTGTAATCTTGTTTGTGCCTTGTTTCATAAGCATGTGTAAATGAATTTTCCTCAAAAAGATGTGTGTCTTTTAACTGAAAGAGAAGTGTTTCATATACAAACGTGGAAGGAATTGTCAGTAAATCAAGGCTTGCAAATACAGGTTTGCATGATTTTCTATTGTTTGTTCCAGTCATAGCTCTGATAATATTTTTCTGTAGCTTGAAGGCTCTGATGAGGCTTACGTTTTCAGTTCCTCAAAAATTATGCCGTATTGTACTACTGATATAAAATATGCATGATACACAGTTTTCCTAACAGCTAAGTCAATTACTTTATTTAGAACCCTCATTGTGTAAACAAAACTGTTTAACTGAAGTTCAATGAGCCACTGTTGCTTGCACTATGGTTTGAGTGTGACATGCATCTGTACTGTGTGGATGTTCAGAACCTCATGGGTTCGGTAATGTTTCACATACCACTACGGAAAGCAGGGACACACCACTCATACATTGTATGTGGGGTGCGGAGCACTCCTTCGATATGTCCAGTCTGCTTCATGGAGGTATACAATGCAAACCTTTTAAGATGGCTGAAGTTATTCCATATGGTGGTAGTACACACTCGTTGCCGGTGGATGGTTGTACCCCAGAATGACTGTTGCAAACACTGTTCACCTCTAAACTTAGTGCAGTTACGGCCTACAGAATCAAAAATGAAAAATGCGCAGACAGGTCTCCCGAGTGCCATCTGGTTGCTGATCATCATGACAGATTAATCACTAACACTAGTACTACTGAACAAAAACAGATCAATTAATATTTTCATGTGAATTCATTGCTAGATGGAATCATATATCTTGTATGTTAATTTTACACTATAGCATGTCAAATTTTATGCAGTATTTATCATATGTGTTTCTCCTGCAGAACCTAAGCCAAAATGCAGCACATGAGTAATATCATTTTTGAATGGACTGTTTTCAGATTTTCAAACTGTGGGAAGTGAAGTAAAAAGAACTGCTAGCCTTGAAACATACCTTCATGGGCTTCTCAAGTTTACGAACTACTCTGTAAGACTGCTGGCTTTCACAAATGTTGGAGATGGTGAACTGAGCCAGTCTGCTTTCTGTACAACTGAACAGGATGGTAATGTAATATATTATTCCCATGCCATTATTTATCTGGAGCTACTCATTATGTAGATACTGCTATTGTGTAATCAATGATTCAGTGTATTAAAACTTGTTTTTGCATGGAAGGGTAGTTTTTTGTGTCAGTATGTGTAATTTTTTAATGAATATAAGTATTGAAGTATCTAAGAGTTCTATTAAGTGGATAATACACTACTTCCCTGTAGTTCGAAAACAGCAGCATTCCACCACCATACAAAATGAATATCCTTGAAAATAATCAATTTTTTAAAATATAATGTAATTCGTTAGCTAAAAAAATCTACTCACCAGGTGGCAACAGCAGAACACATGCATAAAAGTTATTACAGTTTACAAACTTTTGGAACCTGTGACTCCTTCTTCTGACAGAAGGGTTGAAGGGGAAGGAAGAGGGGTGAAGGAAAAGCACTGGTGAGATTTAGGAGAAGGGGTAGAGTCAGAAAAGTTACCCACTATCCCAGGTCATGGGAAACTTACTGGACGGTGCCACTGGCTCCTAAAACTTGCAAACTTTAATACCTTTTAAATGTGTGTTCTCTTACTGGTGCTTGGTGAGTAGATTTTTTATCTGTCTAATTACATTAAATGGATACCCTGAAATTTATGGGGTGTGCATCTTACACAGTAGCCCTGTATATCCATTATGTGACTAAAAACTTCAGACACACTCTCACATTCCTTCCAAAGATTAATTAATCATTATTGGACTGCCTTTCACTATTATTACAGCATTTTTACTTTCGCAAATACTCTCCACTAAGTTGTGATATACTGGTGTTGTGAAGTGAAAGATTTTTTTCCATCTCTGAGTGATACAATAAGCTCTTGATGAGCCATTCGGTGAAATATTTTCATGCAGAACTCGAAAATTACTCATGGTAGAGGGATGTTCACATGTTTGGTTTGGAGCCGAGTAGAATGCTTAAACCAGAGGCTCAAACAATTCTGCAGAGATGTGGGGTGCAAATTTCTCGACCTCCGTTATTGGGTGGAAAAATGTAGGGTCCCCCTGAATAGGTCAGGCGTGCACTACATGCCGGAGGTGGCTACAAGGGTATCGGAGTATGTGTGGAGTGCACATGTGGGTTTTCTAGGTTAGAGAATTCCCTCCCTAGGCCCGACAAGACGCCTCCTGAGACGCGGCAAGGTAGGAGTAGGCAAAATGCAACAGGGAATAACAATATTAATGTGCTAATAGTAAACTGCAGGAGCATTTATAGAAAGGTCCCAGAACTGCTGTCATTAATAAACAGTCACAATGCCCATATAGTACTAGGGACAGAAAGTTGGCTGAAACCAGACGTAAATAGTAATGAAATCCTAAACTCAAATTGGAATGTATACTGCAAAGACAGGCTGGACAGTGAAGGGGGAGGCATGTTTATAGTGATAAAAAGTGCAATAGTATCAAAGGAAATTGACGGAGATCTGAAATGTGAAATAATTTGGGTGAAGGTCACGGTTAAAGCAGGCTCAGACATGGTAATTGGTTGTCTCTATAGGCCCCCTGGCTCAGCAGCTGTTGTGGCTGAGCACCTGAAGGATAATTTGGAAAATATTTCGAGTAGATTTCCCCACCATGTTATAGTTCCGGCTGGAGATTTTAATTTGCCCGATATAGACTGGGAGACTCAAAATGTTCATAACGGGTGGCAGGGACAGAGAATCCAGTGCTTTATCTGAAAACTACCTTGATCAGTTAAACAGAGAACCAGCTCGTGGAAATAACATATTAGACCTTCTGGTGACAAACAGACCCGAACTATTTGAAACAGTTAATGAAGAACAGGGAATCAGCGATCATAAAGCGGTTACTGCATCAATGATTTCAGCTGTAATTTGAAATATTAAAAAAGGTAGGAAGATTTTTCTGTTTAGCAAAAGTGACAAAAAGCAGACTAAAGAGTACCTGATGGCTAAACACAAAAGTTTTGTCTCAAGTACAGATAGTGTTGAGGATCAGAGAACAAAGTTCAAAACCATTGTACAATATGCGTTAGATGAGTATGTGCCAAGCAAGATCGTAAGAGATGGAAAAGAGCCACCGTGGTACAACAACCAAGTTAGAAAACTGCTGCGGAAGCAAAGGGAACTTCAGAGCAAACATAAACATAGCCAAAGCCTTCCAGACAAACAAAAATTACATGAAGCGAAATGCAGTGTGAGGAGGGCTCTGCGAGAGGTGTTCAATGAATTCGAAAGTAAAGTTCTATGTACTGACTTGGCAGAAAATCCTAAGAAATTTTGGTCTTATGTCAAAGCGGTAGGTGGATCAAAACAAAATGTCCAGACACTCTGTGACAAAAATGATACTGAAACAGAGGATGACAGACTAAAGGCCAAAATACTAAATGTCTTTTTCCAAAGCTGTTTCACAGAGGAAGACTGCACTGTAGTTCCTTCTCTAGATTGTCACACAGATGACAAAATGGTAGCTATCGAAATAGACGACAGAGGGATAGAGAAACAATTAAAATCGCTCAAAAGAGGAAAGGCCGCTGGACCTGATGGGATACCAGTTCGATTTTACACAGAGTACGCGAAGGAACTTGCCCCCCTTCTTGCAGCAGTGTATCGTAGGTCTCTAGAAGAGCGTAGCGTTCCAAAGGATTTGAAAAGGGCACAGGTCATCCCTGTTTTCAAGAAGGGACGTTGAACAGATGTGCAGAACTATAGACCTCTATCTCTAACGTCGATCAGTTGTAGAATTTTGGAACACGTATTATGTTCAAGTATAATGACTTTTCTGGAGACTAGAAATCTACTCTGTAGGAATCAGCAAGGGTTTCGAAAAAGACGGTCGTGTGAAACTCAGCTCACACTATTCGTCCACGAGACTCATAGGGCCATAGACACGGGTTCACAGGTAGATGCTGTGTTTCTTGACTTCCGCAAGGCGTTCGATACAGTTCCCCACAGTCGTTTAATGAACAAAGTAAGAGCATATGGACTATCAGACCAAATGTTTGATTGAATTGAAGGGTTCCCAGATGACAGAACGCAGCATGTCATTCTCAATGGAAAGAAGTTTTCTGAAGTAAGAGTGATTTCAGGTGTTCCACAGGGGAGTGTCGTAGGACCGTTTAGCTACAAAATAGCAGGTCAACAACTGGAAGCAGTTAATTCCATAAATTATCTGGGAGTATGCATTAGGAGTGATTTAAAATGGAATGATCATATAAAGTTGATTGTCAATAAAGCAGATGCCAGACTGAGATTCATTGGAAGAATCAGAAGGAAATGCAATCCAAAAACAAAGGAAGTAGGTTGCAGTACACTTGTTCGCCCACTGCTTGAATACTGCTCAGCAGTGTGGGATCCGTACCAGATAGGATTGATAGAAGAGATACAGAAGATCCAACAGAGAGCAGCGCACTTCGTTACAGGATCATTTACTAATTGTGAAAGCATTACAGAGATGATAATAAACTCCAGTGGAAGACTGCAGGAGAGACACTCAGTAGCTCGGTATGGGCTTTTGTTAAAGTTTCGAGAACATACCTTCACCGAAGAGTCAAGCAGTATATTGCTCCCTCCTACGTATATCTCGTGAAAAGACCATGAGGATAAAATCAGGGAGATTAGAGCCCACACAGAAGCATACCGACAATCCTTCTTTCCACAGACAATACGAGACTGGAATAGAAGGGAGAACTGATGGAGGTACTCAAGGTACCCTCCGCCACACACCATCAGGTGGCTTGCGGAGTATGGATGTAGATGTAGATGTAGATGTAGATGTACGATTGATGTATTGCCTCTCACTCGGTTGGTTCATATACGGTTTGCCTATGTATGTTTATGGTATGAGGATACTTGCATAGGTAATTTCCAGAAATATCCAGTCTGACCAAAGATGTATCCATTGTATACCAGTGATTTTTTGTGTGCCCACAAACTTTTTTAGAGTAAATGTATCTGGAAACAGAGCTGTAGAATAAATATAGTTACAGTTGAAACAGCTACAAGTACAACAAAATACTACAACTTGGACAAAGCCAAGAATATTAAAGAAAATGCGATAATGTTTTCCTTTGAAACATCAGAAGCCTTATAAATAAAACTTTTCATTTCCAATCAGGGAAAAGAAAGGAAGATGAAATTTTTCAGACTTGTTGTCCATATCAGAACATTACGTAGAAATCACTTAAATTGAACACATTTGTCCTGATTGGTACAAGCTAATGTCATACTACTGCAGGGCCAATAATAAAAAAACAATAATTTAAAAAATATAACCCATAAGGAGATTACAAAACTCAGCAGGTCACTAAAAAACAATAATTCTGCTGTCCATTGTGCTGTTTCTAGCATAATATCAAAACCTGTGGATTACCCTTAAGCTGTCTTTGAAATCAATCTGCAACTCGGGGCATATTTCCTGACAGGATTAAGCATGCTGTAGTAACACATCTACAGAACTACAGATAAGCAAGTCGCCTGCAACTACAGCTTACTCTTATATGTATTTTCAAAAGTGTTGTCTGTGATAAAATACTGACGAACTTTTTATCTGCTACTCAGTTTGGCTTTGTATTCTCCTCAAAGAATGTAGTATAAGACCCCATAAATGAAATGCTAACAGGAAAATTATCATATTGGTAGCTTTTATGGGTTAGAAAATTTAAAAATGGAAATGGATAGGTTACAGTTAGATATAGTGGGAATTAGAGAAGTTCGGTGGCAGGAGGAACAAGACTTCTGGTCAGGTGACTACAGGGTTATAAACACAAAATCAAATAGCGGTAATGCAGGAGTAGGTTTAATAATGAATAGGAAAATAGGAATGTGGGTAAGCAACTACAAACAGCATAGTGAACGCATTATTGTGACCAAGATAGACACGAAGCCCACGCCTACTACAGTAGTACAAGTTTATATGCCAACTAGCTCTGCAAATGATGAAGAAATTGAAGAAATGTATGATGAGCTAAAAGAAAATATTCAGCTATTGAAGGGAGCCGAAAATTTAATAGTCATGGGTGACTGGAATTCGGTAGTAGGAAAAGGGAGAGAAGGAAACGTAGTAAGTGAATATGGATTGGGGGTAATAAATGAAAGAGGAAGCCGCCTGGTAGAATTCTGCACAGAGCACAACTTAATCATAGTTAACACTTGGTTCAACAACCATGAAAGAAGGTTGTATACATGGAAGAATCCTGGACATACTAGAAGGTATCTTATAGATTATATAATGGTAAGACAGAGATTTAGGAACCAGATTTTAAATTCTAAGACATTACCGGGGGCAGATATGGACTCTGACCACAATCTATTGGTTATGACCTGTAGATTAAAACTGAAGAAACTGCAAACAGGTGGGAATTTAAGGAGATGGGACCTGGTTAAACTGACTAAACCAGAGGTTGTACAGAGTTTCAGGGAGAGCATAAGGGAACAAATGGCAGGAATGAGGGAAAGAAGTACGGTAGAAGAAGAGTGGGTAGCTCTGAGGGATGAAGTAGTGAAGGCAGCAGAGGATGAAGTAGGTAAAAAGATGAGGCGTAGTAGAACTCCTTGGGTAACAGAAAAAATATTGAATTTAATTGATGAAAGGAGAAAATATAAAAATGCAGTAAATGAAGCAGGCAAAAAGGAATACAAACGTCTCAAAAATGAGATCGACAGGAAGTGCAAAATGGCTAAGCAGGGATGGCTAGAGGACAAATGTACGGATGTAGAGGCTTATCTCACTAGGGGTGAGATGGATGCTGCCTAAATGAAAATTAAAGAGACCATTGGAGAAGAGAAAACCACTTGTATGAATATCAAGAGCTCAGGTGGAAACGCAGTTCTAAGCAAAGAAGGGAAAGCAGAAAGGTGGAAGGAGTATATAGAGGGTCTACACAAGGGCAATGTACTTGAGGACAATATTTTGGAAATGGAAGAGGAGGTAGATGAAGATGAAATGGGAGATGTGATACTACGTGAAGAGCTTCAGTGCTCTTTTCAAAGACCTGACTCGAAACAAAGCCCCGGGAGTAGACAACGATCCATTAGAACTACTGACGGCCTTTCGAGAGAAAGTCCTGAGAAAACTCTACCATCTGGTGAGCAAGATGTATGAGACAGGTGAAATGCCCTCAGACTTCAAGAAGAATATAATAATTCCAATCCCAAAGAAAGCAGGTGTTGACAGATGTGAAAATTACCGAACTATCAGTTTAATAATTCACAGCTGCAAAATACTAATGCGAATTCTTTACAGACGAATGGAGAAACTGGTAAAAGCCAACCTTGGGGAAGATCAGTTTGGATTCTGTAGAAATGTTGGAACACATGAGGCAGTACTGACCTTATGACTTATCTTAGAAGAAAGATTAAGGAAAGGAAAACCTACGTTTCTAGCATTTGTAGACTTAGAGAAAGCTTTTGACAATGTTGATTGGAATACTCTCTTTCAAATTCTAAAGGTGGCAGGGGTTAAATACAGGGGCAAAAGGCTATTTACAATTTGTACAGAAACCAGATGACAGTTATAAGAGTCAAGGGGCATGAAAGGGAAGCAGCGGTTGGGAAGAGAGTGAGACAGGGTTGTAGCCTGTCCCCGGTGTTATTCAATCTGTATATTGTGCAAGCAGTAAAGGAAACAGAAGAAAAATTTGGAGTAGGTATTAAAATACATGGAGAAGAAATAAAAACTTTGAGGTTCGCCGATGACATTGTAATTCTGTCAGGGACAGCAAAGGATTTGGAAGAGCAGTTGAATGGAATGGACAGTGTCTTGAAAGGAGGATATAAGATGAATATCAACAAAAGCAAAATGATGATAATTGAATGTGGTAGAATTAAGTCGGGTAATGCTGAGGGTATTAGAATAGGAAATGAGACACTTAAAGTAGTAAAGGAGTTTTGCTATTTGGGGAGCATAATAAATGATGATGGTCGAAGTAGAGAAGATATAAAATATAGACTGGCAATGGCAAAGAAAGCGTTTCTGAAGAAGAGAAATTTGTTAACATTGAGTATAGATTTAAGTGTCAGGAAATCATTCCTGAAAGTATTTGTGTGGAGTGTGGCCATGTGTGGAAGTGAAATGTGGACGATAAAATTTGGACAAGAAGAGAATAGGAGGTTTCAAAATGTGGTGCTACAGAATAATGCTGAAGATTAGATAGGTAGATCACATAACTAATGAGGAGGTATTGAATAGAATTAGGGAGAAGAGAAATTTGTGGCACATCTTGACTAGAAGAAGGGATCAGTTGGTAGGACATGTTCTGAGGTATCAAGGGATCACAAATTTAGCATTGGAGGGCAGCGTGGAGGGTAAAAATCATAGACGGAGACCAAGAGATGAATACACTAAGCAGATTCAGAAGGATGTGGGTTGCAGTAAGTACTGGGAGATGAAGAAGCTTGCACAGGATAGGGTAGAATGGAGAACTGCATCAAACCAGTCTCAGGACTGAAGACCACAACAACATGACCATGCCAAAATCTTTGATTGTGTGAATCACAAAATTCTACTGCACAAACTAAAGTGCTATGATATTAATGGCATCCCTCTTGAATGGAGGTAGTCATAACTTGATAACCAAAAACAGAGACTGCCACCTTTCACAGCTGGTATTAGTGTTATTGTTGATATCTGTTTTATGAGTACAAGGCCATGGTCCAAGTCGAAATTCTCTGCATAACATTTTGTCTTCCAGCACTGGAGGTATTATCAGAGGCTTTAATGAACCAGGAAACAGTTACAATCTCAAATAAGCTCCGCAAGCCAAACTGTTTTCTACAGCCATGCAACTGTTGGTTCATGCCGTCATCAGATTGCTGTCTAATATCACAGAGTATGTTGTGGAGTTTGTAGTACGTAAAAGTTGGTGCTGTTTTTTGTATTTAGCCCTAAGGTCTGCAACTTGTCTAATTTCAATCCTTTTTCTTTTCTGTTAAATTTGTTTTTGGGCTTTTGAATTTCTGTGGCCTCCCTGTACATCATAACAAAGTAATGATTATATCCAGCTAAAACCACAGTCTGAGAAAAATGGGTTTGGTGTTTCCTGGTCCCAGTGCATGATCTGCTACTGCTGATTTATTCGACTTCTTCAGGCAATAATGGCACTTGTGTGTCGTAAGGTGGGTAATAATGCATTCTTTTGTAGATTGTATGTACATTTGACATTCCTGCATATACTTTGTCACAAGAGTAAGGGATTTTATGTGCTCCTCCTGTGGCAAGCAACTGGCATAGGTCCTTTGCAGTGTTCAAATATTCAAACCCCTTTCTAGTTTGTTTCCCAAGTATTCTGTTGATACGATGTGTGACAGTATTTACAAATGGAAGGCAAACTCTCCCTTTGGTGGGTTCTTTTTTCATTAGAAGCTTTAGATCCTTAGTCAGAGTTTGCTGTTTCTTCTGAAGGCATTTCTTATGGTAGAAGTCACCCTCCATGTACTATGCTTCACATATTCTTTTAACCTGGTGCACCAATGATAACTCTCAGAATTTATAAATTTTCTGTATAGTATTAATTGTAATATTTTTAGTTCACTAAGAAAAAAGGGAAAGTTCAAATTTCATTTTTGAATGTACATGTACTTAGAAAACCTGATGAAACTTTCAGGCATAAAATCTACAGGGAGCCCACTGGGTACATACCATCGCAGAAATACCAGTCACCATCCCAAGCAGAAAAGAGAAGTTATAAAAATTTTGGTGGACTGGGATACAAGAATCTGTGAACCACAGTACTTGGAGGATAAGCTTGATCATTTAAGAAGTGCCTTTGGAAGAAACTGGTACTCAGAAAGAGGAATAAACAGGGCACTACACCCTAAATGATCTAGAGCTTCTTATTGAAAAGGACCAACCAAAAGGAGAAGTTTTCCTTTCATTTGTAAACACTATCATAGATCAAATCCACAGAGTTCTAAGAAAACACAGCATTGATACAGTGTTTAAACCAACTGATAAGGCCTGTGAATATTTGAACACTGAAAAGGACCTACACCAACCACTTGCCATAATAGGAGTATATAAAACTCTAGAACTTGTGGTGACGTGTACATAGGAATTACAAAAAGAACCATTAACACCCACCTTAAAGAATACAAGAACAATTGTTGCCTAGGCAAGACAGGTAAATCAGCAGTGGCAGCTCATGCATTGGGACCAGGGAGCTACCAAATTCAATAGTCTGACACTGTGGTTTTAGTGAGATCTAATCATTGCTTTGCTAGAATGTACAGAGAGGCTATAGAAATTCTTAAGTATAAAAGCAGCTGTTACAGAAAAGGAGGAGGATTGAAATTAGTCGAATTGTGGGTTTTAGTGCTAACTAATACAAATATCCCAACTCTTCCCCACTACAAACTTCATAACATATGTCAGTGCATCCCTGCAATCTTAGGCAGCAGTCTGGTGATGCCACGAACTTATGGTTGCATCGATACACATAAAAAGTTTGACTTTCTGAGCTTGTTTGAGTCTTAACTGCTCTGATATTGTCTTCAGCACTGAAAGATGAAACATTAGGCAGAGAATAATGCCAAGGACCAAGGCCTTATGCCCATAAAGCAAATATCAACAATAACATTAAGCAGAGAATCTTATTAATACACTGTGTCTTGAGCATGATACTAACCTCAAAGCAGAGGAACATAATATGTAGTGTGTCACAGTGATTGGTACTGGGCACACTCATGGTTTTGATGTATGTAAATAATATTCCACTGACTGAAGAAAGGGCAGTTAAAAAAGTATAATATTTGTTAATGACAGAAATGTACCACTCTAATCTGAAACTTGGCGATAGCAGACCCATCTCTGGTGTTAGCTGAACAGGCCTGAAAGTAGATCACAGCAGAGAAAGCCTTTCTGTTATGAAGGCTCATTTTGTGCAATTTTTGATAAGCAATAATGACCTGTTAACACCAGATGTTCTAAATGAAGCTCGGTGCTTAAAATTCCTCTAGGTCCAGTTGGATAAAAAGTTAAAATAAAGACATAGATAAAGTAATCAAGGGAACCAGTTCAGTGTGTTTTACCTTTAGAAGCATCTCTCATTCACGGGACCTTTGCCTTTTGCGGGCAAGTGCTCTACCATCTGAGCTACCGAAGCACAACTCACGCCCAGTACTCACAGCTTTACTTCTGCCAGTATCTCGTCTCCTACCTTCCAAACTTTGCAGAACAGGTTCGCAGAAGAGCTTCTGTAAAGTCTGGAAGGTAGGAGACGGGATACTGGCAGAAGTAAAGCTGTGAGTACCGGGCGTGAGTCGTGCTTCGGTAGCTCAGATGATAGAGCACTTGCCCACGAAAGGCAAAGGTTCCGAGTTCGAGTCTTGGTCGGGCACACAGTTTTAATCTGCCAGGAAGTTTCATATCAGCGCACACTCTGCTGCAGAGTGAAAATCTCATTCTGGATCTCTCATTCAATTGACCTGAAGACAAGTGTGTGGACATAGTTTGTATATTTTCACTCCCTGTTGTCTTATAGACTTGTCTTCTGGGGTAGTGAATCTTAAATAAGTGAAATGTTTGTTCAGCAGATGTGAACAGTAAGATTATTGCGTAATGTAGGTAATTTACATTGTGCAGAATCCTTTTTAAAGATCTTGGAATTCTTACACTCATTTCCCAATACATTTATTACTTAACAATTTTTGTTGCTGATAATAAAAATATATTTCAGCTGAGCAGTGGTATATGCAATCATAATACAAGACGCAAAAACAAGTTTTATGTAGACTTTGTCTCCTGGTCCAGGGTATGGAATGGAATTGTGTACTGTGGTGGTAAGATATTCTACAAGCTCCCATCTAACATAAAGCATAAAGTTGCATGACAAGTTATAATGTTCTGTAAATAGGACTCAGCATTTATGGATGTAAGAAAATATTTTTTCCTGTTTACTGCATTTATATTTATTCACTGTTCAACTTCTTACTTTTTACATTGCATTTTCACCACACTGTCCAAGATGGTTATGTACTGCATGTTTCTGCTTCAATCTAGATGTGTAACTTCTTTGCCAATGTCATTTTCAAACATTGTAACTTCTTTAGCAAGAACAGTCAGTGGAAATGAGTGTATGCCATTGTGATCTGGGAGTTCCCCATTCGGGGAAGTTTAGCCATTGAGGGCAGGTACTTATTGCATTTGATACCACATTGGGCGACTTGCATGTTGGCGATGAGGATGAAATGATTATGAGGACAACACATTACCCTGTCTCTGAGTGGAGAAAATCTCCTGCCCCAGCTAGGAATCAGGCCTGGGACCCTTGGTGAGAATAGTCAGTAAATGTCTGAAGATGGTCTTGTAAGCTGAAAACCAATTGACACAGTAAAAGTAATACTGTAGAACAAAACCAAACTAGTGCTTTGCATTTAGTATAATGATAACTGATTGTAATTACAGTTTTTGAGAAGTTTCAGGTTATTGTGTATATTGATTCACTTTGCACCACTGAAGGTTCTCCTTCTTAATGGGATCTATGGAATGTGCTGAGTGATGGAGAACTTCTCATATATACTCCTTGAAGTAGGTCTGTGGTGAATAGTTCTTGTTGGATTTGGGGGAATATCATTCATTGAATAACTGATATGGTACCACCCCATAACTGATACAGTACTTCAACCCAGAGATATTTCATGTAGTTCAAGTCAGGATTTTGGGCAGGTCATTACACCTAGTTTACTTGATTTCCATCTAACCATGATGCAGAGATTCTTGCTAAAAACAGAGATTTTTCTGTCACTTTCAGCATCTTTAAACCCTGGCAGTTATTTGTTATGAAGTTGCTGTAGGTTCCCTTATAACTGTGGAAAGTCAGTTCAGTGGCCATATGAATGGAATAGCATACCACCTTCAGTAGAATCTTGGTCATAAAGCAGTGTGGCATTCAAACCAACCTTTCAGTTGAGGACAATTTTACCTTTCTACAATCTGTCCTTGTGCAGATCAGCTCACATGCTATCATTCCCATCACTTTGAATACATTTACATACATGTTATTGTATATCTCGTAGTTCCATTGTCAGTGTCCACCAAATTGATAAAGTGTCTTTGTTACAATGTCCCTTGTGTCAACTGTTAGATCAGATTGTTTGAAAATGCTGTCAATCACAGATCTGTAGCACTGTGTTAGTCCCCATTTTAGGATTCCCTCTGCAAAATCAGTCTGCTTTATGTTATACGATCTGCTCAATATAATGTTACTCATATTATGAAAGCCAAGTAATACATTAAATCAGTACTTTATAAGCATTTGCATCTCAAGTTTACTATACAGCAAGGTGATTGCTTGTCTTTCTGGCCAATTATGAGAAAAAGCTGCTGAGATTTAACCCTTTGACTGCTGAAGGCACGTCACCTACTTGGCACGCTTAGGCTCCGCGTTCTGCGGTGTAATCCGTCTACCTGCACTGCGCACCTGTCTCTCACTGCAGGGACCGGATCGGCCCGCCCTGCGCTCAATATTTCTCATCTGAATATGACTCCCCCTGAGCCAGCATGAATTTTTGGTGACTTTGAGCTGTAATATTTCGGGCAATTGTTTTTGTAAAGAAATAAAATTAGGCCATCTTGAACAGCTTTATGCATTATCTTAAGAATAATAATGAAAAGAATTCTACAAGCCATAGTGAGCCAGAAAATTGTAGGTAAATTGGCCAAAAAATACGCGCCTGAAAAAATTTCGAAGTTTGGCTTCTTACATCTCCTGAACTAATGCTACGATGAGTGTAAAACTTGGCATGTAGTAACCTAACAACACAAGGTTCTTAAATATAAAGTTTCATTTCCATAGCAGTTTTCAGTAGTGAATGAATTAAGCATAAATTTGAAGATTTTGTGAAAACATCAAAAATGCGGTATTTTCGTTCCAATATTGCTAAAAAAAACTATGCTCCATAAAACACACCAAGCTGTACAACTCAAATGAAAGTTTGGTGCAAAAATCAGACCCAAAAATAATGTAAACTTTGGATTAGCATATCTAGTAGTGTGAACGCATGATGAAAATTAAATTTAGAGTGCATCAGATTGACTGCACAATGATAAAGAATAAAACTTTTTATTCCCTCACTGTTTTCCAATAATCTACAAATTAGATGTTGATTTTTATGAAAAGATGAAAGCAGGGTGTATTCAATACTTCTTTTTCCAATACCATTTTCTATTAATGCTCCAAAGCCAGTCTCATTTGAGCAACAAATTTTAAGCCCTTCACCCTCCCCAGAACAATGAACAATGAGTTTAATTTTCAATATTGGCTAACAACAGAGGCAAGGTAACAAGAAAAATCGCACTGAGAAAAGAGTTTAAACTTTGGCATGTTGTTTCTCGTTGATCAAAGGCATTTAAATGAGTTATGGAAAACATGTTTTGTACAAGTAGACTTGAGTGTGATCTACATTTGTACTACTAAGGATAAAAGTGTATCTCTGGACCAATAATAACTTAATTTTAACTTCTTAACTTGCGCCATTAGAAGGCAGATAGCAACAAAACAATACATTTCCTCAAATCCAGCATCTTTCCACTTTGACAGTCGAGAATTCACTGATTCTGTAGTATTTTCTCTGGTGTAAATGTAAGAATGGTTTGTTTTGTCTGCAATAAATTGCAACAGTGCTTGAGACATAAATATCACAAAAAATGAAAGAATGCTTGGGTAAGTATCTAATTGACATTTGTGTCCTGAACTCAAGTCATCGAAGTAATGGTTTAACGGCTGGAAATTGGTTTCTTTCCAGTCAGATGTGTCACTTAAGTGCGCTCTTCTCTCAACCATTTCACTGACACTTTCTGATTCCTCGGATTCAGAGGAACTGCTGACTGTAATTCTTGCGCTCCCCTCTGATATAAAGGGCTGAGGACTACAACTTCGAGATTCTGTTGAAGACTCATCACTGTTAGCAACATCAGATAATGAATGCTCACTGTCACTCTTAGTGAGCATATCCAGGATTTCTTTATCTGTGCAACCACTGTGACGTCACATTTCTCACATAGAAAACAAGAAAACTGACAAAAATACAGGAATCTCTAAGTCGAATTCTGCAAAGAGTGAACACAGCAACAAAGATATATGCATTCTCGAACTACACAGTCATACCACTGAACAGCTACTAGAAGAGAAGGGCAGAAAGACAGCTCTGTGTGTATACACGTCTGTAGCGCTCTGGTAGCTGTGACTCAGCAGGCCTAAACTCATCCCTAGCGGTGGGAAGGCCGGTGGTGCAGGACATGTAAACATGTCCTTATCACTTTACAGAAGACCCAAGGCTGCTTGTATACATGTCAGGCGCGCCAGGGGAACGGTGAGGCATGACAAGTTAACACGTCCACAGAAGTCAAAGGGTTAATGTATATTACATTTTCCTAATTACTCAGAAAAGATGTCACTAGTATCCTGACATCACTCGAAACTTAATGCACAGTGCATGTGCTGTGAGGTGGACAGTCAGGTAAGTCACCATTATCTCCTGACCTTCTAAACTTTTGTCTGTTGTTGAATGTGATTGCTTCTGCTGATGACCAATTATCTGTTTGGACATAGTGACAGCCAACCAGAGGGCACAGATACATCCAGCATTTTGGGCTGTGTTTTGCCTGCAATGCAACTGTAATCAAAGATTGATTTTTCAGGCAGGAGGAGGTCACTTTAAACATTACCTCTAATAAATGCATGCTCAGTGTGCAGTAGTTCACCAGTATTGGTGGTACTGGCCTGCAGTCTTTTTTACTTAAGTTTTCACATTTAGTTTCAATAGAATAAGTAAGTTGATTGCAGGTAGATCACTTTCAAATCAAGTAGTAGTCTGGTGGGAGAACCACGAAATAATCACAGAGGATGAGAGAGTGAGAGAGAGAGAGAGAGAGAGAGAGAGAGAGAGAGAGAGAGAGAGAGAGAGAGAGAGAGAGTGGGGGGGGGGCTGATTAATGGTAGATTGGAACATTGCCCAAGTCTACAGTGTGTATTTAAGCAGCCAAATAGTAGACTAGATAAGGCAACAAGAGAGTCAGTTTCAGTTCTCTAACTTGCACACAATATTAGACTAAATGAGAGTTCAAAAAGAGATAAGTTATATTGTGACCATAACCATCCTTGACATTATTAGGATGTTTTGTGCTTGTTAACAGCTTTCACATGTAAATTCATTTCAATGTAAATCATCAGCCTAAATATTAAAGAAAATGCCAATGTATTAACTGCATTGCTGTACTCTTCAGTTCCAGGGCCACCATCTGCTGTAAAGACCCTGACTCTGACGTCTGACTCGATACTCGTATCATGGTTGCCACCTAAACAACCTAACGGCCTCATCACACAGTACACTGTGTACTGTAGTAAGAAACACCATCTTTCAAAGGTTAATTTTAATTTTCTTCATTATGTAATTTTTTTATATCTAGTCCATTGATCTCATACCTGCTGATTGATCTGAACCTGAAACTGGACCACAATTACTATTATTGTCCAGTTTATGTGCCAAAGTTTCACCTAACATTGCATACAAAATGTTCTATTGCTCAGTCATGTTCATACCACATAAACCTCCTGTCAGCAGAACATTTTTCAGAAAATATGGGACATCATGGTCAATTAATGTAGTAAACATATCTCACAAAATCCTGAAGACATTCTGGAAATGCAAGATCCTTTTATCAAACCACACAGCAAACATTCATGACTAAACGTCTCAAATCTTTTCAGTAAAGTTTATGTTTTCCCTATGCAAAGGGCTGCAGAGGTGTGTTAATTTACAGCAGTAGATGTATGTTAGGTTGCTAAGGCTAGAACATACCATTTGAACATGCTACAGAGTTTAGATGCTGACAAATGGGCAACTTTCACAAATATGGTTTGTTGAAATGGGAAATGGCAGCCTGAATAGAACCTAAAAGTAGATACCTATCCAAGCAGAACATCTCAACAAAGAGAAAATTTAATGTTGATTAATTTTTATCCTTTATACCTTCCTCACAGATTCAGACATCAAACGTACATAATAGCATATTTCAATATAATTACAAATTTACTTTTTAGTGGAAGAGTTTCTCAGTTTGTATCTCACAGTGTGTTGGCAATTGCACTCTTTGGAGAATACTTTTGTAGTTTTTGTGTGCTTGACACAGGAAGTCAAATACCTGATTACTTTCTGCCCTTTGATGCAGCAACATCAATGGCTAAATTTTGCATTGCAGCCAACGAGTTTTCGAGTGGGGCCCACAATGAATACGCATGAGATCCGAGGACTTAAGGAACTGGAGGCTTATGAGACCTGGGTTACAGCCTCAACAGTTGTGGGTGAAGGAGATCGCACAAGGTCAATCACACAGGCACCAAACTCAAAAGGTAAACTACAAAACTGCAACTATTTAAGAGAAGCAGAACTATGTAACTTTACTTTTCACATAAAATATATCTAAAGTGAAGATAAAATCTGAAAGAATGATGATCCCCTCATTTTTACCCTGTGACCTTGACTCTGAAGCTGCTGCATAAAAGAATATCATGTCCTGTCTAATTTGAGTGTTCATTGAGTTTTGTTTCAGGATGGCTTACAACTTTTAGTAGTTCTCTCTTCTCCCATATTTTTTGTAGAAGCATTTAATTTATTTTTCTACTCAGTGCATCTAGTTCTTGTAATTCTCCTCCAGAACCACATTTCTGCAGCTTCAAGATGAGCTTTCTCCTGCTTTGCTGATATCCTAGATTTCACATTCATATGTCAGGAAATTCCACACAAAAGTCTTTACAAATCTTTTCTTAGCTGGGATGCTTACATGCTTGTACAACAGAAGGTTCTTATCATTTTGGAAGGCATTCTTGTCCAGTGCTATTCCTCTCTTGATATCCTTGAGACATCTATTGTTTTCCTCCACAGTGCTACTGAGATACTGAAATTCAGTTACTTTTTCACATTTCTCACTGCCTATTCTTATGCTAGCCTTACCATATGTATTGAACAGAGAGATAGGACAACCAGCCATGGAACAAGGTAACAATGCTATTGAAGTGAATGAAAGAGCTACAAATGATGAGTCACAGGCAGCAAATGTATTTAATAATCATTTCTTAAATGCAGTAGAATGCATAGGGACACACAGTTGAAGAGATGAATCACAACAGTATGTTGAAAAAATAACTCTCATCAAATTCAGTCATATGAATGTATCACCAATTTCTCCTTCTGAAATTAACAAATTTATACAGTGTATTTGATGGTGTTTCCAATGGAATACTAAAGATTTGTTCCCATATGACAAGTCCAGTCTTATCCAAAATACGTAATGCATCACTAACTCAAGCCTTTATCCAGAAAGACTGAAATATGTTGTTGTTAAATTCCTCTGTAAGAAAGGTGATCAGAGGGATGACAGTAACTACCAACCTGTTTCAGTATTGACATCAACCTGTTTCAGTGTTGACATCATTTTCCAAAAATTTTGAGAAGGTGACGTATTCTAGAATAGTATTTCACTTTAGGAACAATATTATCTTCATCAAATTGCTGTTTGGGTTCAAGAAACGTTGCTCTACTGTGAATGCCATTTACATGTTCACTCACCAGTTTTGACAAGCATTAAGTAATAAAATAGCACTGGTAGGTATTTTCTGTGACCTATCTAAGCCATTTGACTGTGTCAATCACAGTATTCTCCTAGTATACCCAACAGTAGGATAATGTCATATCTAACCAAAAGAAAGCAGAAAGTTGTACTTAGTAATTCAACCAATATAGTCTAGGGATATAATCCTGACTGGGGAGAAATCATGCATGGGGCTCCCCAACACTCGATCTTAGTTCCATTATTGTTCCTCATATATGTAAATGATCTTTTCATCTAATATACAACAAGCAGAATTAGTTCCTTTTGCAGATGGTGCTAGTATTGTAATCCACCCAAGTATACACACAGAAACAGAAGAAATAGTCAACAAAGTTCTTACAAGTATCATTGACTGATTTTCTGTGAATGATGTCACCCTCAACTTTTAAAAGACACAACATATTCAGTTCTAACTAATTAATGGAAAATCTCATATAAAGATGTGAAACAATTACTAACAAAGAGATAGAGGGGCTGGCCAGTACTTACCTCAGCTCAGTACAGCCGATAGAGACACAAAAAACAACCGAAAATTTAAGCTCCTAGCTTTCGGAATAAATGTTCCTTCATCAGGGAGGAGAGAGGGGAAAGAAAGGGAAGAAGGGAAAGTGGATTTAGTTACTCACAACCCAGGTTATGAAGCAACAGGGAAAGGAAAACAGGGAAGGTAGCAAGGATGGAGGCATGGTTGTCAGAGGGAAGCCAAAGATATTCTACTGCAGGTACTGTGCCAGCTTCAAACCAAAGAGGATGCATACAGAAGTAAAGAGGTGTATAGTATAAAGATGTAGGATGGAAAGATGCATGAATGGCTAAAGAGGAAAGGGAAAGAGGAGAAGACTGAAAAGTAAATGGGAGTGAGGTTGTTTAACGTAGGTTTAGTCCAGGGGGATGGCGGGATGAAAGGATGTGCTGGAGTGCAAGTTCCCATCTCCGCAGTTCAGAGGGACTGGTGTTGGGTGGGAGAAGCCAAATGGCACGTACTGTGTAGCAGGTTCCTAGGTCCCTAGAATTATGCTGGAGGGCATGCTCCGCTACTGGGTATTGGACATCTCCTAGGCGGACAGTTCGTCTGTGTCCGTTCATGCGCTCAGCCAGTTTAGTTGTTGTCATACCGATGTAAAAGGCTGTGCAGTGCAGGCATGTCAGCTGATAAATGACATGTGTAGTCTCACACGTGGCCCTTCCTTGAATTGTGTATGTTTTCCTAGTAGCGGGGCTGGAGTAGGTGGTTGTGGGGGGATGCATGGGGCAGGTTTTGCAGCGGGGTCGGTTACAGGGGTAGGAACCACTGGGTAGAGAAGGTAGTCTGGGAATATTGCAGGGTTTAACAAGGATGTTACGGAGGTTAGGGGGACGACGAAAGGCAACTCTGGGTGGTGTGGGGAGAATTTTGTCAAGGGATGATCTCATTTCAGGGGTTGACTTGAGAAAGTCATATCCCTGGCGGAGTAATTTATTGATGTATTCGAGGCCAGGATAATATTGGGTGACAAGGGGGATGCTTCTGTGTGGTCTGAGGCTAGGAATATTGTTGTTGGACGGGGAGGAATGTATTGCTCGGGAGATCTGTTTGTGGACAAGGTCTGCAGGATAGTTGCGGGAGAGGAAAGCACTGGTCAGGTTATTGGTGTAATTGTTGAGGGATTCGTCACTGGAGCAGATACGTTTGCCACGAATACCTAGGCTGTAGGGAAGGGAGCGTTTGATGTGGAATGGATGGCAGCTATCAAAGTGAAGGTACTGTTGTTTGTTGGTGGGTTTGATATGGACAGAGGTGTGGATGTGAGCTTCAACAAGATGAAGGTCAACATCCAGGAAGGTGGCTTTGGTTTTGGAGAAGGACCAGGTGAAATTCAGATTCGAAAAGGAGTTGAGGTTATGGAGAAAATTAAGGAGTGTTTCTTCACCATGAGTCCAGACCACAAAGATGTCATCTATAAACCTATACCAGGCCAGGGGAAGCAGCTGTTGGGTCTTCAGGAAAGCCTCCTCCATGCGGCCCATGAAGAGGTTGGCATAGGATGGAGCCATCCTGATTCCCATGGCAGTTCGGGAGATCTGTTTGTGGACAAGGTCTGCAGGATAGTTGCGGGAGAGGAAAGCACTGGTCAGGTTATTGGTGTAATTGTTGAGGGATTCGTCACTGGAGCAGATACGTTTGCCACGAATACCTAGGCTGTAGGGAAGGGAGCGTTTGATGTGGAATGGATGGCAGCTATCAAAGTGAAGGTACTGTTGTTTGTTGGTGGGTTTGATATGGACAGAGGTGTGGATGTGAGCTTCAACAAGATGAAGGTCAACATCCAGGAAGGTGGCTTTGGTTTTGGAGAAGGACCAGGTGAAATTCAGATTCGAAAAGGAGTTGAGGTTATGGAGAAAATTAAGGAGTGTTTCTTCACCATGAGTCCAGACCACAAAGATGTCATCTATAAACCTATACCAGGCCAGGGGAAGCAGCTGTTGGGTCTTCAGGAAAGCCTCCTCCATGCGGCCCATGAAGAGGTTGGCATAGGATGGAGCCATCCTGGTTCCCATGGCAGTTCCCCTGCTCGGGGAACCTGACCAGTGCTTTCCTCTCCCGCAACTATCCTGCAGACCTTGTCCACAAACAGATCTCCCGAACTGCCATGGGAATCAGGATGGCTCCATCCTATGCCAACCTCTTCATGGGCCGCATGGAGGAGGCTTTCCTGAAGACCCAACAGCTGCTTCCCCTGGCCTGGTATAGGTTTATAGATGACATCTTTGTGGTCTGGACTCATGGTGAAGAAACACTCCTTAATTTTCTCCATAACCTCAACTCCTTTTCGAATCTGAATTTCACCTGGTCCTTCTCCAAAACCAAAGCCACCTTCCTGGATGTTGACCTTCATCTTGTTGAAGCTCACATCCACACCTCTGTCCATATCAAACCCACCAACAAACAACAGTACCTTCACTTTGATAGCTGCCATCCATTCCACATCAAACGCTCCCTTCCCTACAGCCTAGGTATTCGTGGCAAACGTATCTGCTCCAGTGACGAATCCCTCAACAATTACACCAATAACCTGACCAGTGCTTTCCTCTCCCGCAACTATCCTGCAGACCTTGTCCACAAACAGATCTCCCGAGCAATACATTCCTCCCCGTCCAACAACAATATTCCTAGCCTCAGACCACACAGAAGCATCCCCCTTGTCACCCAATATTATCCTGGCCTCGAATACATCAATAAATTACTCCGCCAGGGATATGACTTTCTCAAGTCAACCCCTGAAATGAGATCATCCCTTGACAAAATTCTCCCCACACCACCCAGAGTTGCCTTTCGTCGTCCCCCTAACCTCCGTAACATCCTTGTTAAACCCTGCAATATTCCCAGACTACCTTCTCTACCCAGTGGTTCCTACCCCTGTAACCGACCCCGCTGCAAAACCTGCCCCATGCATCCCCCCACAACCACCTACTCCAGCCCCGCTACTAGGAAAACATACACAATTCAAGGAAGGGCCACGTGTGAGACTACACATGTCATTTATCAGCTGACATGCCTGCACTGCACAGCCTTTTACATCGGTATGACAACAACTAAACTGGCTGAGCGCATGAACGGACACAGACGAACTGTCCGCCTAGGAGATGTCCAATACCCAGTAGCGGAGCATGCCCTCCAGCATAATTCTAGGGACCTAGGAACCTGCTACACTGTACGTGCCATTTGGCTTCTCCCACCCAACACCAGTCCCTCTGAACTGCGGAGATGGGAACTTGCACTCCAGCACATCCTTTCATCCCGCCATCCCCCTGGACTAAACCTACGTTAAACAACCTCACTCCCATTTACTTTTCAGTCTTCTCCTCTTTCCCTTTCCTCTTTAGCCATTCATGCATCTTTCCATCCTACATCTTTATACTATACACCTCTTTACTTCTGTATGCATCCTCTTTGGTTTGAAGCTGGCACAGTACCTGCAGTAGAATATCTTTGGCTTCCCTCTGACAACCATGCCTCCATCCTTGCTACCTTCCCTGTTTTCCTTTCCCTGTTGCTTCATAACCTGGGTTGTGAGTAACTAAATCCACTTTCCCTTCTTCCCTTTCTTTCCCCTCTCTCCTCCCTGATGAAGGAACATTTATTCCGAAAGCTAGGAGCTTAAATTTTCGGTTGTTTTTTGTGTCTCTATCGGCTGTACTGAGCTGAGGTAAGTACTGGCCAGCCCCTCTATCTCTTTGTTAACATATTCAGTTCTGCACATCTAGGTGTACTACACTAATGATAAGTGTAACATACAGTGGAAACTTTAAAATTTTTAGGTGTGCATATTGATGAGAATTTAAATTGGGAAAATCACATTTTGGAACACCTAAATCAACTTAGTTCAACCAAATTTGGACTTAGAATCATTGTAATTCTTGGGGAGAAACAAATAAGTAAGTCAACATATTTTGCATATTTGCATTCTATAATTACACATGGAATAACGTCCTGCCATAACTCATCTTTAAGAAAGAAACTTGTCATTGCACAAAAATGTGCTCTAAGAGTGTGTGATTCTCACCCATGATAATTTTGTAGACATCTGTTTAAGGAGTTGGGCATTCTTGCTACTGCTTCACAGTATATGTACTCCCTCATGAAGTTTCTTGTAAAGAATCCACTACAGTTCAAAAGGAATTATGTACATAATTTCAACATCAGAAGGAAAAAGACATTCATTACTCCACATTAAAGTTGTCTAGCCAAAAAAGAAGTGCACAATCTGCAACAAAAAATTTTGATCACTCACCCAGTGATATAAAATGCCCGACAGGCAGCAAAGTAAAAATAGAAAACAAACTCAGAAAGTTTTTCTTTGGCAGCTTCTATTCAATAGAAGAATTTCTACTACTGCGGTGTGAAAAAGGGTAAGAATTACTAACTCATATCTGTATATAGCTTTTCCTTTTGTAAAATGTTCAGAATGTAAACATATGTACAAATTAATTTGCAATGTGAATGTAAAATGACTCATTCCACATCATTACAATCTATTGTGCAAAGTGATCTGTGGAACAGGTAACTAACCTAACACAGCCTCATTTCCTGTCTTATCTATGACCATGACTTTTGTCTTCTTGATATTTATTTTTAGTTTTGTTATCTTCCCATTTAAGACCTTAAGTGTTTCATTTGGTTCCTTCTCTGAGCCAGTCACTGATTGCAGTGAATATACGTGCCATTAATTTTGAGTCCAGTTGGCTTTTCTTTCATTGCTGTAATTGCCTCCTTGATGAACATATTAAATAAATGGGGTGATAGAGAGTGCCCCAGTCTCACACTCTTCTGATTTTTGCCATTTTCTTGCTGCTATTAATATCTAGTTCAGTGCTTTTGTACCCAGGAATAGTTTGTACCCAGGAATAATCAAAATTAATCAACTATCCTTTCAGTCAAGTTCTGCTTTGTGCATTGCTTTAAATAACAACTTCAAATCAGCCATAGGAAATGCATTTTCTAGGTCAGTATGTGCTATATACGTTTTACTGTTAACTTCTAATCTTCTTTCCAAAATTTAACATAATGCCAATATCACTTCCCTCATTCCTTTCCCTGATCTGAAAACAAATTGATCATTGGCTAAGTTCAAATCCCTTTTCTTTTTAATCCTCCCTCCAACCATTTATAGTAACATTTTTTATGCCTGTGACAGAAGGGCTATAGTCCAGTCGCCGTAGGAAGATCCCAGATAGTGCTGTTGTCAGCTAACAACTGCAATGTTCAGTACAGCTGACTGCTTATGGTAGCAATTGTTATCTGTTGTGTTATTATTATTTATAATGCAACTTACGATAAGAGGTAGACTCAAAAAACTCCCTGAAAGTGTCACATTAAAGTGTGATTGTTGAGTGGCTGCAAATAAGCATTCCCCTTGTTATAACTTTTATCTAAATATTAATTTATACAAATAAACCAGCCAAGAAGTCATATGCTATTGACGTGTTGGCTCAAAATAAAGACTGAAATGGTATTTGCTCACCACCTTATGATTACAATAGTGTGATCATAGGATGATCAAAAGGCATTTTGGAGAGCCCATTATATCAGTGGGCTTTGTATGCTGCAAATATGTGGAATACTGTAGTCACTTCTAATGTCTTACTACTGGGAACTCGGGATGACACTGCAGGAAAGTGTAGCAAATGGGAAGAATACTGCTTGTACAGTGATGTTGAAATGGCTGTAAATGAAACTGTTGTAAATACTTGCCTACCTAGTGCAGGTGACAAAGAGAGGACCACACACACTCACAATATTTTGTAAACATTGACAAGGAAACACAAAGATCAAGAAAGTAATGTGATAAATAACAAATTATGACCTTACTTCTAATTTTCCTCTGGAAGAACAGCAACTCCAAGATCATCATAATCAGTTCAGCACTCTTTTATTGTGATCACACTGGTGTCACAATCTTTACTGCTGTCCTAATCATCTGAGAAAGAAACAACTATATTTGGTATTGTTTCTTCTCTTAGCCCTCTTCTTCATTTGATTTTTTTCCACTCATGGTTCCCAATCTTCTTGCATTTATGTGATGCTATTTGTGTAACAGCCTTGTTTGCCAGTCTCTCTGTGTCTCATAGCATAAATGTCATATTTTGCTTCACATCGTGTGCTTTAATTTGAGCCCAGACAAGTTCAGTGGGGTTGAAGTGCAATGATATGGAGGAAGGTGTGGAACTTGGTGGTCATGGTCCTCTGTTAATTGATCCATTATATATTGCATGTTCTGTGGTTTGTATTTCCTCACCAATTCTAAATGTTCTGCTTCTTCCCTGTTCTGTTCACAATCTATGTTATTTCCTTCATCCAGGCCAAAATTTCATCCTTCCTTATGGATACAGTTGGTGCCTTATTTAATTACAGAGAATAATGTGTTGCATTATCAATTGCAAAAGTACTACCCGAGCTGACATTTGGTAGCAAATAAGTAAAGAACAAGTCTTGAAATGTTTCAGCTTTCATTTCTTCATGGTAGCCTACAGTTTTCTTTTCTGAAAAAAACAAAGTAGCACCAGGCACAAAACCATTAACAGAATCAGCATAAGGAAGCATAAGTTGGTCCCCCTTTCCTGCAGGCATACTTATCACTCCATGACGTGTATCATTTGTCCATGAGACTTATCTTGCAAGACACATGTTCAACTGTGTTTCATCACTCCATATTATGTTTTTTGGATTCATTCCCTGCACCTTAAGGAAGAAATGACATCTCCACACTAAGCTGTCTCCACACTTCATCAACACTTTTCTGCCCAAGAAACTTTTTTCACTTGGAACCAATCCTTTGAATTTTTAATCTTGCATAATGCAATAATCCTACGTTTTTTGTGAAGTCAGGTATTATTATATACCCCTCATATTGTTTGGATACTGCAGTAAACAATTTAATTTTTATGTTATCACTACTGTGTTGTATTTCTGTGGAGATATCATCTACACTCATTATTTTATTCAATTTTAACCTATTTAGTGCAAGGAAGAATTTTTCATTGTGTATATTCCTTTATTGTTTTCGCTAATTAAGTTTTTCATCTTCAATAAATTTAGCCAAACTTCCAATTTCAGCACAACTGTACATGCCTACAATATATTCTTTCCATTTATGACTTACATGTTTTACCTCTTACTATGGTACTCCTGGTTCTCTGTCTGTGCCGCAAAATTTTGATCATAGAGTACGCTTCACCAGTTTCCAAAATTTAAAATCATCTTCCATTTCTTTGCTACTTTTTCCAAACCACTTTTCTTTGTCTGAAGGGCACATTGTTGTTGTCATGTTTTTGATTGCTTTGTCTTGATCATGAATCTTTTCTTTTAGCCTGTTACTTTTGTCAATGAGTTCCTATGTTTCTGGTGTCATTCAGGGCCTCCTAGGCACCATCTTCCTTATTCCTAACACATCTGTGGCTGCATTTGTTGTATTTGACTTGATAGCACCCCAGCTGTATTCTTCTCTGTCTGATTGCATTGCTGTGCAAAAGATAAATTGCTGCTCAGCATAAAGATGACACATTCAGTTGCAGATAGGCACAACAAAAAGACTGTTACACATAAATCTTTCGGCCAAAGCCTCCTTCAGAAAGGAGAACTACCATCATTCACATAAGCAAGTAGACCTCACACTCAAATGAGCACTATTTCGGGCATGTCTGGCTAGAATGCAACAGTGTCACATCAGTAGAAACAGCAATATCAAGTGGGATGGGGAAGAAGGGAGAGGAATAGCAGGGTACCCTGGGCTTTTCAGTAAATTTTTAATTCATTTTTGCTATTTTCTTTCTGTAAGTTGATGTCTAGGAAATTATTGGTGGAAACACTGAACTGTGGCATGACCTTTATGTTAGTATGCCACTGATTCACATTTTCTAAGAACTTCATAAGTTGTCTAGTGGAACATTTCCACTTACAGAGAATATCATTGACATACCTATACCAATTCTTAACGTGTTTTGCCAATGGTTCACTCTTAAGAAAACCAGTCTCCCACTTGTCCATGAGCATTTCTGCTACCAAGAGGGATAAGGATGAGGCCATTACCAGACCATGTGCTCGCTTATATTTGTTCACTTGAAAGTGGAAATGACTCTTATTTAAGCAACATTGAACTGTACTGATTATGATTAGCTGTTCTTCCTGATTAACATTATGTAAATGCAATGATTGTGTCACAATATCATTACAATTGTTCAAAGGAATGCTTAAGAACAAGCAGTATACATCAGAAGAAACTAATTATGTGTTTGTCAGAATTCTAACAACTGTTAACTTGTTTACTAAATATAAACTGTTCTTAATGCTACATTTCCCTGTGAAACCCAGTTCTTTTTGCAAGATGATGTTGATCCTCCTCACAGTATTGTGTACTGGTGCTTTTGTATTGCAGATACTGCTGATCAGATTAACACTTAGGATGTTTTTTGGGTAGCCAAACAGCTGTGGAGCCCTACTATTCATTTGAAAAATGCTCTTACAAATATATTCAGAAAAAAATTACTGGAACGTTTGTTACTAACTACTTAGCCTGACCACTGTATTTAGCTGTTGGATTTTTCCGTAGTTTTTGTAGCAGGAAAGATTAAAAAATTCTTCCACAGTGCTTGTATAATGTGATTCACTTAACAGTACTACAGTACCTCCTTTATCTGCTTTATTCACAATCATGTTACTCAGCAGTGGCTCGTGACCAAAAAAGATGGTGGCACATTTTGCCCACCATGTTATACACTAACAGAGGAGAGAAAGGCAGAACACTGCTCATGTTTTTGTAATATGTGACATAAATAGATTGCTCTGTCATGTCACTGCAGTATCTATTCTTAATAATGCCAAAACATGTAAGTAGAGTGAAGTATTACTTTGCAGAATAAAAGAAATTAAGATGAATTGCAACTCTGTGTATATGTAGTATAACTGTCTTACTAACCTTTTTCAGCAGAACTGAAGTTAATGTTGTTTGACTGTTGAAATGGTGTTGATCACTTATATAGCAACTCCATTCTTCTTTCATTCATATTTGCATAGTTTTCAATTACTCTTTGATTGAAGTCAAAAATTTCTAAAATAAGGTCTCATTCAATAGAGAATATTGTGAGTGCTGATAGTCTTACTTGGTGCATAGTGTTTTGTAAGAAGGTTTTTACGTGTTTCAGTGATGAAGAACAAAGCTCTGCATCTGATGTGGTCATTGGAATTATAATTATCACTTTCAAGAGTTTCATAGATTTGCTCAGTGTATCACTAAAATTATCTGTTATATAACCCAGCAAGCTCAAAGCTCCACACATACTTTTGAACTCTTCTCTTCCATAAACAACAGGGTTCCATTTGAGGTTTCTTTGCTTCCAAAAGAAGGATTGTACTTGATAGTAGCTCAGAAGAAAGTTCCTGGAAAACTGGTAGAAAAAGAGAGGCTGCAGCCAGTTGTCCAGTGAACTTGAATCTTTCTTTTGCCTCCTCTCTTAATAACATCACATACTTCTTTTGCATCTCACATTAGATTAGACGTCATCCTCCATCTTCAGTTCTCTCTTTCATTATACTGGTACAAATCTTAAATTTTCATTCACTCCATCCCTAATGTTTGTAATTTCATGCTCAAAAGCTGTCAGCTGATTGTGCATGTGGGCTGGCTCAATACCCCTTTTCTGTAGCCAGTTGTACAAAAAAATCCACATCGATCAAAATTTTATAAGAAGATGAGGGCCAGAAAACAAACCTTTCATCCTTTAAAATTGTTGTTACTAAGGCATAGGCTCATTGCTTATATTATGTATGCAGTTGATAATATCTTAGCTGTATTCGAAAACAATGTTGATGCTCCTTAACCAGAAATTTCATTGGGTAGGCACTGAATGTGGCAGTTGTTTTCATACGGTCTTGTTGAGAATTGCTGTTCTTTGCAGAGATGTGGAAAAGAAGATGCAAACCCCCAGAATTTTAGTGAAAAATAATTACATGTTTGTAGTAACTGAAGTGTTTGAGATTCAACTGCTGGGCATAATAATGTATGTATGAAGCATTGGGAAACTTTTCCTTAACAAGCACCTGCACCCACATGACAAACCACTCATGGATACTGCACCGTAATATGTTCGTGATATTAGTTTGACTTGACAGTTCTTCAAATGGTGATTTGTCTGTTCTGTGATGTAACTGCTAGTGGGCATCATGCTTTCCCAGCTATAAAGGGCAAAAATCTTTCAACTGGCCTTCCATTAATAATGTGTCTATATACTACAACAATCTGGAAATCACAGGCTACATCACTGGTTTTGTCAGCTGTTACAGCCAAAAACTCAGTGCCTTTAATTTCTTTTCTAATTTCCACTTGGCAGACTTGAAGCATGCATTGGAGCAGATCATTCTGGATGGTTTTAAAGATGCCTTTGAAAACTTGTGTTTTCTAATTGCATCTTTAATATGGACTCTTAATTATGCACCAAAATTAATAAAGGCACAAAAAATGCTGGGATTGCTAAATGATTAAGTCTCATCCAGTTAACTGTCATCTGAGGCCAAGTTCCAATGTGTCACAGAAACAAATACAGTTAATAATTAGATTTAGTGTGTACCTATTATCAATACCTTTTTGGTTGTGTAATGCCCTGACATTCTGTACCCACAGTCGAAGTGGGTAAGCTATATGTACATTGTCCACACTTGCCAGATGGAAAATGTTAGTCACATTAACCGTAGAAAGTTCGTGTTTCCTAATTTTGTTATAGAGATGGACAATAGCACAGACTCCTTGTTTAGTCCATAATACCTCTCCTTCATAAAATAAAAGAGGAATACAGAATGAGACATTTTCTATATCACAGCCACACAGTCATTCCTGCTTGCTGTACAATTCGGCGTTAAATTTTCTATTGAACTGGTGACTTTTCATTTTAACTGTCCATTAAATTTTTAAAGCAGGAGTCTGCCTAACTTGCCTCTTGATTTCTAATTTTTTTTTTCAAACTAAAATCACTATAGCATGTGCTAAAATGATGAACACAACACACAGTAAATAGTTACTTCACTTGTTGCCACATGAGAACTGATAAGGAGGTGTGAGAGCCCCACTTTGTTTGAAGATCTGACACTCTTGGTTATCAGGTTGCCCTCCATTCAGAGGTTGTTGCAAGCAGCGACTGTTATTGAATTGTAAATAACAAACTTCAGCTATCAGTCATCCTTTTGAAACTTATTGGCAGATCTAGATTTCAGCTAGAAACTAGCCATTCTCAATACACTATCATTTTTGATCAATGCATGTAATCCCTGTTGGTCGGGCTTCATTCACAGTTCATTGAATACTAATGTTTGCAGAAGGACTACCCCCTTCACAGCTCCATCAGCCCAGGTGGCTGCTTTTAGTAATTGATAAACAATAATCAGTCTTGCTGTGGTTGTGGGACCGTATGTTCAAATGTCTGAGTAGTTTTGTGTGTGTGTGTGTACTTCAAATTAAAAAAAAAAAAAAACAAGAGCTTGAAAGCTAGTATGGATACTATTTTCTGTTATGTGTTTCTATACTCCGCACATCAGTCTGCTATAGGTAGGGACCATGTAGCATCTATTTTTCTCAAAACTTAGCACCTCTTTGTGTCAAAATTCACTTCCATTTTCTTGTTTGTAAATGATTAGATGCACAAATTTAAAAGGTTGTCATGCTACATGAGTGAAGACAGACAAAGCCGTACTTATGTGAAACTGACTGTTAAAAAAAAGGAGCTGATTGGGAACTTTTTGTCTGGAATGTTTGTTTTTGCAAAAACTTCTATAGCTTTTCTTTTGAAATGGCCTTTATTTTCTTCCCTTGAATGTATTTAATCTTTCAAAACCTGATTGTTCTGTAAAAAAGTAGCAACATTTCCCTGCTGGTGAACTAAATGTGTCTGCAATTTAAGGAGTTTCTGGACATTACTTGTTTATCCCATCCATTTCAATGATTAAAATTTCTGTAGAACATTAATTTCGACCTTTTGTGGGCTTTCACAGCCATGCAACCCATGTTTGACAATGCTACAGGTAGAACTGACAAGGTAATTAGTATAGAAGTAGTAGTAGCACAGCAGTAGAACTGAAAGTACCAGCAATTCTGTTGTAATGGTAGGGAAAGAATTTCGGTGCAGACAAAAAATGACAGATTTTATTTTCTGAGTGCTATAGTGCAGAGCGTGGGCACTATATAGCCATCATCACAAACAAACTATAATTTTGACTGCCATAGGTGTAACAAGCAGTTTTGGGAAACAAGCTCCACCTCCCATTTTGTAAGGCAGCAGCCCACACCTATGTTCTGCAAAAGCTGAACTGACACATTACCAGAGGGATTGCCAATCTCTTCAGGTGTTGTAAGGATTGTAATCAAAATTTGTGGTGGATCAGCATTATGCCTTTCACTTATTTCAATATAAGAAAACAACGAGCACCGCACAACACAAAGCATTCGGAAACAGCAACTGCACAATTGCTTGTTGAGGTTGGTACTGTATTGTTAACAACCTAGTTCAGGCCTAACCTCAAGTGGTATATGATGCAGGCACAGTTCGAAACATCTGCCACCTAATTTTCCATGTTAAAAATGTCCGCATTATTCCAACATTTGAACCTTAGCTAAGAAACAAACACAAGCGTTTCTTTGTTATAAAATAAAAGGTGGCATGGCTGAGTACTACATTATATTAACTGTCTTGTATCTCCCTTCAACTGCCCACAATTGAGATGGCAGCAGAGCATTGTGCACATTGATACATCCTTGCATTCCTGTACTTTTTATTTTGCAAACAGGTTCTTATCCACATTATCTTTCCAAACTGGGCTTCGCCAGATGATGTACGATATCAGCAACCGAAATCTGGTTAAATTTTTGATATTGATATGCAGAAAATATAGCTATTTCAAACTGTCTCTGATAAAATAGTTCATCTGGATACAATTCGCTATAAAATAACATCTATTAAGTAATTTCGCATTTTGAGACAAAATTACATGTATTGTGCGTTTATTGTACAATGTTAATTTTTCCGGTCCTTAGCTGTAGGTGAGTGGTTGCCTTTCCCTTATTTTACAAATTCAAAGCCATCTTAATTACATAATTTCTGTAAAATGCTACTGTATTTATTTGTGTTGTGCATTTTTTAGTGCTATAACCTAACCCAAGAAAACAATATTTAACACAGTATTGCGTTAAATAGTTTCCACAAAAACAAGCTATAAAAATAACTTGCAGGTTTGGGAACAAAATGTCCAGAATCAAAAGGCAGATTGAACAGTATTTTTTACAGTTTGTGTCATAGAGCCTGTACTAAGCATTTAAAATTTCAAAAGGAATGTAGAAAGGAACAGACATATGTAGACTTTGGTAGACCCAAATGACTCTTACTGTAAAATGATGTCTTCCTGTTGAACATATTTGAACACATTTGCAGCATCTGTCGTATTAATATTGTGGTATGCTTTGTACACCCACCTCTGCCATAGAGTTAACCTCCTATGTTGAAATTTGGCACAGTACAAGGACAACGTTTTGAGGTTCAAAAATTGTGTCAAGCCACATCAAACAGTAAGACCAAACTGTAGTCTTTGACATGATGTGCAGCTTTTATAATTTTAAAGTTCCTGTTGTTGCTTTCTCCTTTACTGTGGAATATATGTATCTAAAGTATATTTATGCTACAATGGTAATCTTGCAATCATTTTCAGCTCCTGCTCGAATTGCATCATTTTCCCAAGTTTTACATGAGGCTCTAAACTCTCATGTGGCACTTGCATGCATTTCTATTGGCAACCCCACACCAAATGTTTGGTGGCAGCATGGGAAGGAGATTCTGAAAACTGATTCCAGATTTAGAGTATCCAAGAACTCTCTTCTCATTTCAAGTAAGTAATTAACATTCTTCAAGAATTCTTATTCCATTTCATTTCTATTTTTGCATATTTATTGTGTTTTGTAAATAATGAAATTCCTATCTTGAAACAGTATTCTTTCAAAACCAATTAGATACAATATCCACAGCAACTATCACAGTTCCAACATTGATGGAATTTTAACCAAATTTATGAAGACTATTAATATAATAATGTATTAGTGACATCGTGCTGATTTCTGTAGTAGTTACCATAATTGCAAACACTGCAAATTAAGGTAAGCAATGTAAAACAAATGCAGTTTAACAGCTAGTAAAATGCCTATGAGTCCACAAATTTGGCATCATGTAAGTTTCTGGAGAAACAAAGTGACAAATTTACACAATCATTAACTAAACAGAAATACTATAATTGAGAGATAAACAGCAGACAGAACAGAGAAAAATTAAAAAATTACACAGATGTTACTGCAAGTTATTTTAATGAGTTATTTTAACCAGAGTGACATCTCTCTCTCTCTCTCTCTCTCTCTCTCTCTCTCTCTCTCTCTCTCTCTCTCTCTCTCTCTCTCTCTCTAACTCACACACACACACACAAACACAAATGAAAGTGATGTAATTACAGCCAACACAATGGAATGCAAACTCTTCCAAGGAAATCTTTCATTGTAATGTTTTCGGCAAAATGTTCCTGTGAATACAAGGAGAATGAAAATTTAATTAATAGAGGGGGGAGGGAAAAGAGACAGTCAGCTAGAAACCATTAATCTTCGTATATCCATATTTAAACTGGATGAAGGTGGGAAACAGCTGGTATAATTTTTATTAAAAATGAAACTCCTCCAGCTGTACTTACAGTTTTTTATTTACTTCACTGCTAGTTTCGGTGTTGCGTCAACGCCATTTTCAGGCGCGTACACTTTGCTGAAATCAGTTGTGTGTGGCTCGTCTAGAAGTCCGCAGTGAGATCAACATGTGCTCCACATGGATGGTTGGCAGTAACTAGTGTTGTAGACTGTGTAAGAACTTAGTAACATTTCTGCCTAGCAATATTGATAACATCATTGCTTTGGGAGATCATGCAGAGGCAGCAATCATTTAGCACAGATGGTGGTACAGATAGAGCAGCAGGTGTCAAAGTGGAGATATTGCTGGTGGTTGGTAGGTTTGATATGGATGGAGGAGTTGATGTTGCCACTTCCGAGATGTAAATCGACATCGAGCAAGGTGGCTTGTCGTGAGAGGACCAGGTGTAATGAATAGGGGAGAAGATGAGAGATTGTGAAGGACTGTGCATTGTTTCCTCACCTTCGATCCAGATCATGAAGATGTCATCAATGAATCTGAACAAGGTGAGGGGGTTTAGGATTCTGGATGGTTAGGAAGGATTCCTCTAGATGCCCCATGAATAAGTTGGCATAAGATGGTGCTATGCAGGTGTCCATTGTTATACCAGGGACTTGTTTGTAGGTGATGCCTTCAAAGGTGAAGTAATTGTGGGTGAGGATATAGATGGTCATGGTGAACAAGAATGAGGCTGTAGGTTTGGAATCCATTGGACGTTGGGAACGGTAGGGTTCAGCAGTGGCAAGGACACAGGCATTGTAGATGTTAGTGTCAAGGAAAGTGGCATCAATATTGATGAACAGAGGCAGGAACTATGGAGAGCTGATGGAGAAAATAGTCGGTGCCTTTCTATAATAGGATAAGTTTAGGCAATACGCTGAAGGTGTTGGTCTACAAGAGCAGAGATTCTTTCACTGGGAGGGGGGGAGGGGGGGCACAGTAACTGGCCACAATGGGGCATCCTGGGTGGTTGGGCCCATGGACTTTAGGAAGCATGTAGGAGGTAGGAGTGCAGGGATTGGTAGAGGTGAGGAGAGAGAGGGACTCAGGGGAGAGGTTCTGGGATGGGCCTAAGGATATGAGGATAGACCGGCGATCCTGTTGGATTTCTGGAATGGGATCACTGTGGCAGGGTTTTTAGGTGGATGAATCTGACAGCTGCCACTGTGAAGAAGCCTTTATGAACTGAGTCAGCCAATGTTGAACCTTGCGTGACTCAGTTCACTCAATCCAAATGTGGTCCTCCCCCAATGTTGACACTCCAGAATTTCTGAACCTCAAACCTTGCCTCACCAACATTCCCAAAATCCCACAACATGCAAGCTAACCCTTCATCCAGAGAAAGAATCGCAGCCCACCACCTAAAAAGTGATCTTGACCTTATAATCCTCCCAGCTGACAAAAGCTCCTCCACTGTGGTATATATACTCTTCTTCCTTTCCATAATGGTGTTTGGAGGTTGCACTTATTAACAATTGAGAGTTGATTTTGTTCTGCTATAGGCATTCCCAAAAGTGTAGTCAGTTGCTTCTTTATTTCCTTTTAATCTTGTAAGCCAAAACTAAATGTTTGCTGCCTGCCTGTTTGCTAGATTTGAAGAAGGAGAATGAGGGAAACTACTCATGCTACGCAAGAAACTTGTTCGGTGAAGATAAAATAAGTTACAAGATCATTATAATTTTGCCTCCTGAAGTTCCCTTACTGGAAGTTATTGGTTCTGACCATCACAGCATTAAAATACAGTGGACTTCTCCGAAAGATGGAGGTGCACCAATTTTAGGTATGTATTTACTTAAGAGTGTGAAAATTATCTAATAGTTAGCTGAGTACAATACTTTTTATCAATATTGTGCATTATAATCAGTAAATAATTTATGGTGAAAGCCCACATTACAGGAACTGTAAAAACTGTTGGGACCTCTGAATTAAAACACAAAAGATTTGTAGTGACAAGTAATCACAGGGAGACACTGTAGACAAGGGTGACAAACATGTCTTCACAATTGACTCATTTGGGACGAAATGTAGACAGTGTAAGTTATTTAACTTAATCTCCACAGTCATCACATAACACAGGTCATATTCATTTGTATCAAGAAAGTAGAAAGTAACTGTTGCTAGGTCAGCAATGCAGGAGTCTACAGGGGGCAGGCACCTAGTGCCACACACCTGTGTCACTTCTGTTTAATCTCTCAACTGTGAACTATCACCAACTGTTGTTTCTACCTGGCAGACTTTTGGCTTAATGCTAGATCCACACTCTATAGTGTGATCCATGTAAATATTTGTAGAAAAGTTGCTTTGCTCTTAACCCTTTTGTTTGGTGACACATGACATGAATTTGTGTGACCATGTGTGAGCAAAAGGTGTTGATAAGCTCTTTGTGTAGCTGTCTCCTTTTGGCACTAGAGATTTCTGTACTTAGAATAATTTTTTAGTCTTCTAACTGGTTTGATGTGGCCGGCCACGAATCCATTTCCTGTGCCAACCTTTTCATCACAGAGTAACACATGCAGCCTACATCCTCAATTATTTGCTGGAAGTATTCCAGTCTCTGTCTCTTACAGTTTTTGCCCTCCAGCTCCCTCTAGTACCACAGAAGTCATTCCCTGATGTCTCAACAGATGTCCTATATCCTGTCCCTTCTCCTTGGCAGTGTTTTCCACATATTCCTTTCCTTTCTAATTCTGTGCAGAACCTCCTCTATCCTTACCTTATCAGTTAACCTACTTTTCAACATTCATCTGTAGCACCACATCTCATATGCTTCAATTCTCTTCTGTTTTGGTTTTCCCACAGTCCATTTTTCACCACCATACAATGCTGTTATCCAAATATATATTCTCAGAAATTTCTTCCTCTAATTAAGGCCCATGTTTGATACTAGTAGACTTCTCTTACCCAGGAATGTGTTTTTTACCAGTGCTAGCTTACTTTTGATGTTCTCCTTGCTCTGTCCATTGTTGGTTATTTTGCTGCCTAGGTAGTAGATTCGTTAACTTCATATACTTCATGACCATCAATCCTGATGTTACATTTCTTGCTGTTCTCTTTCCTGCTACATCTCATTACTTTTGTCTTTCTTTGATTTTCTCTCAATCCATATTCTGTTCTCAGTAGACTGTTCATTCCATTCAGGAGATTATGTAATTCTTCTTCACTTTCACTCATTATAGTAATGTCATCAGTAAACTGTATCATTGAATCCTTTCACTTTGAATTTTAATTCCACTCCAGAATCTTTATTTTATTTCCATCTTTGCTTCTCCAGTCTCTCCTTCTCATCCTGTCCAGTAAGTCGCCCCTGACACGGAGTTCTGGGTGAATTTTCTGAACTGTACCCCTTTTCTTAAACCTCTCCAGTCCTTTTCTGTCACCCTTCTTCCTTCCCCTTCAACTCTTCTGCCAGAAGAAGAAGCCACTGGCTCCAAAATCTTGTAAAAGTTAATCCTTGGTGTGTGTGTGTGTGTGTGTGTGTGTGTGTGTGTGTGTGTGTGTGTGTGTGTGTGCGCGCGCGCGCGCGCTCTGCTGCGGTCCCTTGGTGAGATTGCATCTGTCTACAGGTGTCTGCAAGCTCAGGTTCTTTTCTTCGGCATCTCTGTGATATTCTCCCATGGGTTAAACAAATATGTAACCATATGTACTGCCCTCTTCTACATCCTTCGATAGTCCTGTTTGGTATTGACATAAGAATCACTTACTGATCTTATGTGAATAACAGCATGAACTACCAGCCTGGAGGTTGTGCACACAGTTTTCCCTTCTCTAAACAGATTGCATGTTCACTTAAGATTTCTTCCTCACTGCTGCTGTGGATTTCATGCTCACATGGATTAAACACCTCTGCAGTTGTCAGTACTTTCGTTTCAGTACCATTTTTGGGTGTGTTCTTTTTCACATTCAGCATGTTTTTAAAATATTTGTTTAGCTGGTGGAATGAAATTCTGGATTGCAGATCGATCTTTTGATCTGGCACAGTAACATTTTTTTAATGTGAAATCACTTCTTAACAGGAAATCATTTTCATCATCTCTTTTCTTTGTAGTAGATATACATTTGTCCTTTTCATTACAACTAACGTTTTCCATTTTATGAGCTTTGAATTAACATTCACACACTTTTCTTGTAGTCTGCAATTACACTCAATATAGCCTCAGGGCTGTTCTTGCACATCACTATGAGGATGGTTCTCAGTGTCCAATAGCTTAAGTATCACAAAGGCTCATCTCCACTCAGCAGTGCTACTCCTAAGTTGAAAAGGAAGCACTTGCTATTGTCTAAGCCCTCAGGAAGTCAAAGCCCTCAGCAAGTTTCACGTATTCTTGTATAGGTCAAAGTTCCACCTCATCACTGTCCACAAGCCCTTGGTGTCATTGTTTAATCCTTCTGCTTCATTGCCTGACAAAGCAACACATCACCTACAGTGTTTGGTCTCTTTTGTGTCTCGCTAAAACTATGAAATACATTTTCAGCTTACTGTGCAGCATGCCAATCCCTATGTACTGTCCCAGGTTCCGATGGGTCCAGATCCTTCTGTTGATCAGGATGAGATCCTTCATTTTCACTTACATGTTGAGGTTCAATGTACAATGGAAGATTTTCCTATTACAGGTTCATGGCTTGCAGCTGCTGTTGCTGCCAATACAGTTTTGCACTGAGTTGTTCAGCTTGTTCAGCATGGTTTTTGATCCTTTACATAACTATTTTGCTCTCCTTCATCACCTTTTTGTCCATGGATTTGTTCCCTTAGCTATGGATGGACTGTCACAAGATTGTGATCCTGATCACTCTATGGTGGGATTCACTTCAGCTCCTACATCAGGGACACTGGGGTGGAGGGGGGGCGGGGGAGAATCTCTCATACCAAGTCATCGGCCCATCAACATCTGTTTTGGCTTGGCATCTATGGTGACACTGTGCATCTTGTCACAGCCTGTTCTCAGTATGATACAGAACAGGCAACTCTGCAGGTGATGCTCTCTCCATGGCACACACTGAGCATCTGTAAGAAAGCATCGATGTTGATTTTGTGGGACCCTTCATAAATTCTTATTGGCTGTTAAATGTCGATGCTTCCTCTTGTAATGTACCCTCTTTCGTCCGGGGTGAAAATCAAATATCAAGCGACAAACTTTCAATTCATTTAAATTATATTTCAAACCCTGAGATTATGATGATCAATTGACGACACCCCGCCAGCTTGGGTGGTCTGTATCTACAACAGACGATGTTAAGCTTAATATTTAGACAAAAGAATGATACTAAAACTAATTAAAATACCTTACCTTTAGATGCTGAATTTGGTCTCGTCTTCATTCTCGCCATGGTGCATTTCATCCATCTAACATTGTTAATATTAGGTCCGGGTCTTTGTGTGCTAATGAAAACTGGTACTCGCTTTTTGTTTTACTATATAGACGACAGACTTCCTTCCGTATCCCATCAACAGTCCACCTCACAAAAACCCGCTCTCCCCACAACAGTCCAACTAACTCACTCCAACATCACCTTAACAATGTCCGACTCTCTACCTTTCACACACGAATGTCTTTGCCTCACACTGGTGCCAACATATTCTCCAGAAATAAACAAATAAAGTTCACATTATAGAATAATATAATAAAAAAGATTTGTGCAAAATTAAATACTACATACAATAATATTAAATTTAAAAAAAATCATAGAAATGAAATTGGAGCACAAGGGCAGATGCGACTATAAGAGTGGTATCGCACTCTTCAGTAGTCCGTTGCATTACACACACCCCTCGAGATTTCATGCAAAAGTATTTTGCAAGAGATCTCGACAGAAACGCAAAGCAATGAACCACTGGTCTTTTTTATGTAATTAATGTAATCTTCAATAGTTGTCTTCTTGTCTCTTTCTGCTGGTCTTCTCCTCTTGAATTTGTCCCCTTAATCACCTCATCTGTCAAATTATATCATGGTAATTTTCCTGAAATCATACAACACTTAATTAGTCACATATAAATACATTGGTATCTCACCCAGGATGCCTCTTCCCTACCATACTGGGTTTGATTACCAGAGTTCACTTACATATTTATATAATGATTGTACAAATATATTAGACACTAAAAGTAAGACATAAAAGAGATAAATGTCGTCTTATATCAACTTGGTTTTAACATCAGCTAAAAAGGTTATTTTCAATTCAGTTCAGACATCTACTGAGAAATATGTCGCTAATTTTTTTTATGTAAAGAGTATCATTTGAACAATCTCAGTTAAATAAGCATCTCAGCGTCCTCATATCAATAAGTTTTCCATAATGTAATGTAAAATAGCTAAAAAGTGAGAGTTTAGAAATGGCAGTGCAATGGAATCATGTTAACCCAGCCATCATCAGTGGTATCATGCTTCACTTGTACAAATGTATAAAATAATTCAAATGTACAAATTCAGAGGTGGCATTGCAATGGGAATCTGTAAACCCCGTCAAATGTAGTGGGAAAATACTTTTCTCACAAATATAAGTTAAATAGTAATAAAGTGAATACATGTAAATACTACACAAAGTTTTGTGTTTGTCAGTTCCTGCATGTACTTTATCCTCTAATCCTAATCCACTCCATGCTGACACTCATCCAACCTACCCTTATCTCATATTCTGTGTCTATACAAGATCAATTTCTTTCAGAGTTAGTCAGTAAAACATAAATCTGCGGAGATACAGAGCTCCATCCACATAAAAGTGTTGTTGTTTTCTCAACTGATCAGAACAGAAGCTAGCAATTGCTTGGTCATGTCAGTTTGTCAATATAAGATAATAAAATAGCAAACACACTTCTAATCCTAAAATTCAAAGAAAATATAAATATATATATATGAAAATTCCCTCTACTCATGGCATAGGCAATGTGTAATCATGTAAAGTGTACATCTATGTAAGTGTGTAGTCCTCTCTCCATACCCAGTTCCTTTGTCACATAAAACATGTAGATTAGTTAATTATATTGCAGAATCATCCACCTTCTGCCACCAATACTCAGCCTTCAATCAATCTTGGCCATATGCACAGGGTGCAAGACTAAACAGTACGCAGAAGTCCAACCAGCATAAAGGCGCGCAGTGTTTATGTGTCTCCATGAGAACCACATAGTATACGCAACTGTGGCAAAACAGGATCACCATCACTATTAGAGTATGAACGCTGGTTCACTCAAGATTATTTGCAGTTTTTTATCCTCATATTTCAACTCACACAGTTCGTAGTAAACACATGTTACTCTGGTCATAACTTCTCGCAGTCAAATATCCATATCGTAGCATATAAGTCACTTCACAAGTGTAAATTTGTGGTTAGTGTAGTTGCCTATGTCATAAAACATGACGTCTACTCCCCATTTAATTAACCCATACTGAGCTGACCACACAACAAAGCCAAAGTTTCATAGCTTTGTGCATAAGTAAGTGAAATAGTCAGCATTTTGATATCTGCAGTTTCAATGTATATCTTCAGTAAGTGATTAATTCCAGATTTCTAATGTCATTTAGAGTGTACAGTTTTATCATATATAGACTGCTTTCACAGTTATTTCATAGATCTCAGAACCAAATCTTGACAGAATTACCTAAGTGTTTGTGTATTACAGACACAACATTGTCAGTGGCAAGGTAAGTTTCGAATGAGATGTCTCAGTGGTACAGAACAAATGTCACACCTCCGTAATTTTGACTAAGTAATAACGCAAGGCATAAAGAAATTTAAATATTACATAAAAAGGATTCACGAATAAAAGTTTACCACTGAAAAATCTCATCTGTTATTTCTCTCCAGTCCTATCATTGTGTTTTTATGTTAGGTATCAGTAAATCAAAATGTACATTTCTGAAGGGTATGGTATCCTATTAAATCCATATATACTTGAGGTAATAGTAGATAAGCCTCACAACAGGCAAAGGTACAAATTATTATACTTAAGTACTCATATTTCGTGAGTTATGCTTCAATACGAAAAACAATGTATAGCATATATAAGTGTTCTAAAACTATAGTTCAGGTAAGTTTCTCACAGAAATGATAATTGTTTCACTGGTTCAAGAGTAAATGCCTGTCCAGGTATCTACTTATGTGCACAGTGCACATGTTTTCAAACAAGATAAGACTAGTGATCTGTCTTGAAGCAACATGGCCCAATACTGCGTTAAAAGTCCATAGTTATTGGACAAGACAAAGTTATGCAATAAAAATGATAATACAAAAGTTAAAACTCCATAAGCATAAACAAGAATAGAAACATGAAAACTTCTCTCCCCAGTTACTCATAAAGTCTGGTTCATAAAGGATCTTCAGTAACAAAATGTTACAAACAGTTACACTGTGTATAATAAATATCAATAACAAAGATATTAAGCATAATGTCTAAATGAATAAGCTCTTTTGAGCACAACATAGCCATATTCAAACAGATGAAGTATGGCTCATCAACTTACACTAACACAAGGATACTAAGATTAAAAATCTATATTTTCAAATCACGTGAGTATAAAGAAACATTTAAGTTTTGCACTCATCGTGCAAGGCAAGAGCATAAGATATTCATTGCAATAACCATAAATATATACAAAGCAAAATGCAAGATTAAACAGCAAAGATGCAGATCAAGACAGAGTCCCAAGTTTTCAAAATTGTGACACTGTAAACTTAGCTTGGACTTTTATAATGCTTCAACTCCGTGATGTTACTTAGACCAAAAAGTTTTCTAAATTCAGGATAGATCAACCTATAGGCATTTGGATGTGGGTTCTCAGATATCACAAATGGTCTAATGTCGTTGCAGATTTTCACGACATCTTTCTCCTCATTTATCCCTTTTAAATACATAATTTTAAATTCATTCCCTCCTTCATCACCATTGTCACCAATAGATTCTCCCAAAGGATGCCTTGAAAGAGCATCTGCTATGCAGTTTTCATCACCTTTAATATATTTGATGGTGTAGTTAAACTGCTGAAGAAAAAGTGCCCATCTCGTGATTCTACTATGGTATAATTTACATTCTTGTAAGTAGGATAGTGCTTTATGATCTGAAAAGACTATCACCTCGTGACCCAATAAATAATTCTTAAATTTGGAGAAAGCCCAATGAACGGCTAATAGTTCCTTTTCTGTAATGGTGTACTGCCTCTCGTGTTTCTGCTATGTCCTGCTGGCAAAAGCAATAGATCTATGTTCTTCCACCCCATTCTGACTTCTCACTTGGAAAAGGCGTGCCCCTAAACCATAGTTACTACTGTCAGTCATAATACAGCAAGGCAACCCAAAATCTGGCCTACATAAGATTTTACTATTTACCAACTGGTGTTTAATCTCTTCAAAAGCAATCTGACAATCTTTATTCCAACCCCATAAAGTATTCTTTTTAAGCAAATTCCCTAAACAAAGTGCATTAAGAGCCTGAGTAACACAATACATCCTATAGAAGCCACACAGTCCGAGAAATGACTTTAGTTGTTTCTTATTCCTAGGTGGTGGAAACTTTGCAATGCTTCAATTTTCTCATCATCTGGCATAATTCCATTGTCAGATGTAATGTGCCCCAAAAATGTTAATTGTTTCACTGCAAATTTACATTTCGATAACTTCAGTGACATTCCTCCTTTTCTAAACTCCTCACAAATTTCTTTAAGTAACCCTATGTGTTCTTCCCAACTTTTACTGGATACCAAAATATCATCTACATATATAGTTAGTTTGTGTAACAATTCCTTTCCCAACACATAATCTAAAGCTCTGATAATCTCTGCAACAGATACATTCAGCTCAAATGCTACTACACTAAAGGTATAACATTTTCCATTATATAAGAATGCTGTGTATTTCTGAGATTCCCTTGCTAATGGTATTTGATGAAATCCAGAGGTCAGATCGAGGCTAGACATAAACTTTACATGTTCAAATTTGTGTAATAATTCATCAATGTTTTCAGGATGATCAGTTTCCCTACATAATAATTTATTGAGGAACCTAGAATCTAGGACAAATCTTACACTATTATCCTTCTTGGCAATGGCTATGATAGGATTATTATATTCGCTATTACACCTCTGAATAACCCCCCAAGTCTGCATCTTTCCAACACCCTCTCTACAGCTTTCCTCCTGCTTAATGGAATCCCATAAGGTTTAATGAAAAATGGATCATGCGGTTTGAGTACAAGTTTACATTCATACCCTTTTACTCTGCGTGGTCTGTCACTAAATACATCAGAATATTCCCATACAAGTTCCATGAGATCAGATTGTTGTTCCCTAGTTAAACTCTCTGCTTCAGCAATCTTATTTTCTACTATGCTTTGATAATCTTTGTCATCAATAGAAGTCTGTTTTTCAAAAGGATCAGTGTATCTCCCATCATCTAAATAATCCACCACCATGATCTGATTATGACTGTTACTATTCTTCTCAATGAAGTTCTCTGTATACAACTTATTTTTATCTGTTGGTTCCCTAAATTTGACAGTTTTGTTTTTCCAATTAAATCCCATATCCACTTTTACTATCCAATCCATACCTAGAATTATGCCCTCGCTCAGGTCTGGAATGACAAGACAACCCTGATCAAAGACCATATCTCCAACTTTGAAAGACAAAAGAATTTGACATTTTACTGTTTTACTGAATCTTCCTGTCGCTCCCCTAATTTTAACCCCAACTACTGGTAATTCTGCAAATTCATGGTTTTTATTTATCCTATCCCTCAATTTTTCACTGATTCCTGATATCAGGCTTCCAGTATCAATCAAACAATAACCTGTCCAATCATTAATACAAATTTGCATGTATGGGCTTCCTACAATTTCACTCTCCTGCTCACCAACATCTTCATGCATCAAGTCATCTTCTACGCTTTTAAAATTCAGATCTTCATTTTGTTTGACATAAGCTAAACTATTTTCAGTCTGCACATTGTGCAGAAGCCAACTAGGATTCTCAACACAAACATAATTAGACACATTATTATTATCAGTAATCATAGGCAATTCTTTACATTTTATACCTGTTTTTGCTTTTTCCCACCAAATAGGATATACCTTCTCGCAGATGGATAACAAATGTATCAAAAACATATTATGTTTATTAGCCTCATTAAGGCTGTCCCACAATCTACAAATGAACTCTTGTCCCTGGTTTCCTAAGTTAATAATTACCTTCTCTTCATTTGCAATATTAATGTCATCCCTGTCTATCCCCTCGATTACTGGTGATGTATTAACCCACGTGACTGCAGCCTGATCCTCTTGTACTGAATGATTATTTTCTCTAACACTATTACCCTCGTCCTTCATAACTACATCTGCATCATTCTTAATCACAACAAATACTCTTATCTCACTTCTATATTCCATATCATCACTATCATCAACTGCCTCTTCCTCAGCATCATTTAACATCTCACCATTTGACTCAACTTCCCTAACCTTAGCTACTTCAGCACGACTTCTCACATCAACATCACACTCTACTTCTTCTAATTCTACAACCTTATTATTCAGTACTTGATTGACATTCTCACCCACAGAAGTTTTTACATCACTCAGATCTCGATTTACTGCAATTTCATCAGAATACATTAATGCATTTATTCCGAAGGTATCATAACTATTATTATCATAGGAACAACCACCTACATCCCCCCTCACATCATTTTATTCCTGCCTAAACAAATTATTCATTATCTCCCCACTAACCTCTGAATCTTCATTACTAATGTGTCTAGAATTATCTGTGCTCATAGCTTTCTCACTGACTTGCTGCCAAAACTGTTTATCAAATGGTCTCTTATCAATTTCCGGTGCTCTTGTCATGTTATTACTATGTCTTTTTCTGTAATCATTTTGCCCATACCTATTCTGATTCCACTTAGCCTGATTTCTAGCATTATATCTGTTCGTCCCAAACTGACAGGCCCTCATTGGGACGGCTCTTAGTTTAACCGGCCTTGCCCATTCCCATCTTGTCTTCTATCTGGATTTTCCCATTGTCTATTTCTGTTCCCACCATAATAATTACCTCCCTTATTCTCATGTTGACGCCAGTCGTTATTCTCTCCTCTATTGAAATCTCCCTGAAAATTACCTTGATGATCCTGCTGATTATTCCCATTATGATTATTTCGCCTACCATTACTCCCATTATTAGAATTTTGGTTCCACCCTCCATGATTTTGTTCATAATGATGCCCATTAAATCTTTTGCTTCTTTCTAATGCACGATCCAATTTCTCCACGTAATTCAAAAATTGTTCAACTGAATCAACTGGCCCCTATACCAAGTCCCACTGAACTCTATTTGGTAACCTTCTTTCTAGAGCGTCTATTTGCGTTAGTTCATCAAAAGGTCTGTCTAAATGCACCAACTTTCTTAGATGTTTCTCCCAAAATTCCCTCATTGTACCATCACATTCTTTATAATTAGACCCATTAAGAAAATCGCTTTTGATTTTGGCCTGAACAGACGCTGAGAAAAATTTGTTCAAAAAACTTTTTTCGAATTGACTATAGGTTAAATCAGAACTGGCAATTAGATTAGCCCACGACAATGCTACTCCATCTAAGAATTTTTTAACAAATTTGATCTTTACAGTGTCACTCATTTCGAACGAAAAATAGTCACGACAGTTCATAATGAAATCAACTGGGTGTAATTTTCCGTCTCCCGGAAAATTACGTACGTTTGTACTTGGTCAAAATCCGTTAAATGAAGTTGCTACCAATTTCATAGCTAAATCATCCCGAATTTCATTTAATTGTTTCTGTAGTCGAACTACCTCATGCTCATTGTCTTTAATTACATTGTTACAAGAATCTACATTATGTTCAATAATTTTCACTTTTTCTGTTACCTTGTTTTCAAACAATGACAATTTGTCATCGACATTTTTCGTATGTAAGTCAATTCTGGTAATCATTTCCCTATCTTTAATTTTTCTCTCACTCGAAAATGATTCAAAATACTTCACGGTTTCTTCCACTTCCCGTTTTATTGTTAATTCGACTTTATTGAGTTTATCTTCCACATTGTCTACCCTATCTTCAATTTCGTCTGTCCGCTCCCCCAAACTGGTTTTCGCCTCTTTCATTTTCGATCTTATAGGTGCACATTCATTAAAGAATTCCTTAGCCAATTGGCTATTTTCTTTTAAAAGCTTCTCTTCTAAATCAGACACTTTCTTTTCCATACTTTTCGCGTTTTCTGTAATAACATTATTCAAGAAACTAAATTGTTCAGAATATTGCTTATTCAAACAACTAAACCGTTTGCTCAAAGTATCGAATTGTTCAGCATTCTGTGTTAACAGTAATTGCAACATAGCGGACATATCTAATTCTTCAACCTTTCCTACCGATTTTTTACCTGCCATTTCTGTACTAGCACTTGTTTGAACACTTTCGATAGACTTTTTATCCCCCTGCTGATTTTGTTCCAACTCGTCTGTCACGGCCATTTTTAATCGAATTAAGAAACTCTTGCTCCAGCAAATATAATAAAAAAGATTTGTGCAAAATTAAATACTTCATACAATAATATTAAATAAAAAAAATCATAGAAATGAAATTGGAGCACAAGGGCAGATGCGACTATAAGGGTGGTATCGCACTCTTCAGTAGTCTGTTACATTACACTCTGAATTTCCATATATTGTCTGTAGCAGATGAGGCTATGGTTCAGACCCTGCCAAAAAATTTCTAGTGAAGGATAGTCTAATACACTTATGACAGATAACATTCCACAGATTGTGTCTCAGACCTTCCACGATTTCTGCAGCCACCAAGGCATTTTCCATGTGACTGCTTCTCCTTTCCATCCCCAATCTAACAGTGAGATGAAACAGCTTGTTTGCATATTCGGGTTTGCTAAATCTTCCATGGACTACACCTTGACACGACTCTTGAGTTCATACAGGTTAATGCTGGTGGCAGCAAGATGTTCCATAGTCACCTGCCACATTCCCTCCTGCAACTGTTCATGCCATCCCACCAACATCCAGTGGTGGAGCCCTTACTGCAGTTTGATCCTGAGTCTGCCGTCTGGGCTTAGAGGGGTCAGCTGCCAACCAAAATGGTTTATGGCCATTATCCCTCCTGCAACTGTTCATGCCATCCCACCAACATCCAGTGGTGGAGCCCTTACTGCAGTTTGATCCTGAGTCTGCCGTCTGGGCTTAGAGGGGTCAGCTACCAACCAAAATGGGTTATAGCCATTATCCCTCCTGCAACTGTTCATGCCATCCCACCAACATCCAGTGGTGGAGCCCTTACTGCAGTTTGATCCTGAGTCTGCCGTCTGGGCTTAGAGGGGTCAGCTGCCAACCAAAATGGTTTATAGGCATTATCCACAGTTGTTGTGGCTGCCGCCTCTCTATGGTGGCACCAGTAAGGGGCTGGTGGTTCAGCAACATGACAGCTGTTCCCTTGTGCCACAGTGAGGGCAGCAGGTCTGCCGTCTCCACCTCCTCCCTCAGCATCTGTCTCGGCCTCTCAGGGGATCCCTGCTGAAAGGATTTGCCCAACCACCTTGTGGATGTTACCATCTCCTGCCTCTTCTCTGGGGTCCGACACCTGCTGGCCCTTCCTGTAATGCTTCGCTAAAACATGAGTGCCTGCCACCAGCTGGGGTGGCACTGTCATGTCCTTCACCACTGGTGTGTCCAGCAACCCTCCCCCCCCCCCCCCCCCCAAGTGGCCAGCACCTTCACCACTGGTGCAGTGCACTCATGTGGAGGGTCCAGACATGGAGATGCTGCCAGTGCCACTCTCGCCAATCCTCCTTTATGGTATTTCACTGGAGGTGGCCACTGCACATGTCCGCGGGTGCACCATTTCCATTCGTCTCATTCCACTGTCACTGTCATCACATATGGCATATACTGCAGAGACTGCAGTTTTGTCATCAGTCACCCTGATGCCTTTCCCCAATATGGGTGGTGTGCTATAACCCTACACACAAAACCTGGATATGTACTGTGGTGTCAGGCCACTGACATGCTACGCTGCAAATAGTCCACCTGTGGCAGCTGCACACATCGGCCACTGGAGGCTGTTTGCAGTGGGTCACGAGACTAGTGTGCATGGAACAACATCAGCCATGCTGCCTACCAGAGCTCTTTCTATACAGACAGCACAATCAGTGCTGTTCCTCGGGATGTTATCTACTGCCTCTTGTACTCTTTCTATGTTTGTCGTTTATTTGAATGTGGATAAATAAACTCTTGTTCTTAGTGGCCACATTATTGGTTGTGTGTAGCATTACGATACTCTCTCTCTCTCTCTCTCTCTCTCTCTCTCTCTCTCTCTCTCTCTCTATCTCTCTCTCTCTCTCTCTCTCTCTCTCTCTCTCTCTCTCTCTCTCTGCTCTGTGTGTGTGTGTATGTGTGTGTGTGGTGTAGTAGGAGTAGTAGTAGTAGTAGTAGTAGTAGGTTGCATCTTCATCATGCAATTAAGTCAACTATTTTTATTTAGGATGATTATTTATGACCCTGTAATCACTGTTTTCAGATGACTTTGGGTTCTGTAGATTTATTTTCACATATTAAAAAAAGACATCACATCAAGTAAAATCAATGTAATGTTTTACCTCATGAGAGGCAATTCCTACACTACAGTAATTGTACTGTCATTCAAATAGTAGATTCTGTGATGTCTTGTATGCAACACAGCAAAGTTAAAATGTGAGATAACAGATTACTGTGATTATTCAGGCTACATGCTGAGCTTCAAAAGAGATCATGGAAACTGGCAAGAAGTTAATTTAGAAGCTGAGAAGACTACCCACACGCTGGAAGATCTAAGCTGTGGAGGAACTTACCATGCATTTATTTATGCACGAAATAGAATTGGCAACAGCCCACACAGTGCCATACTCACTGCTAAGACAAAAGGTGCAGGTTAGTAATTAATTATTCCTTAGTATCTTCTTTTATACTATATATCTCTTTTCAGCACTTATACAATTATACATAACTTCAAGAAAGTAATGTGATCATAAAAGAGCTTATTATATCTTAACATAGGTTGCAGTAGGTACTGGGAGATGAAGAAGCTTGCACAGGATAGAGTATCATGGAGAGCTGCATCAAACCAATCTCCGGACTGAAGACCACAACAACAACAACATATCTTTAAAATCAACTAATGGAAACTCCACATAGGAATTTTAACAATGTAGAAAAAGATAGATTGCTACTTACCACAAAGAAGGCACATTAAGTTGCAGACAGGCACAATTAAAATTCACTTTCATCAGCAAAAGAGAAACACACACCATTTAGACACACAGTCAAGCACAGCTCACACACACATGACCAGCAACTCTGGCAGCTCAGGCCAGAATACCATTCTGGGAGTTTGCACCATCACTGTACACACAGAAAGACGAATCTGCTCACCTACCATTATGCTGGGAGTTTGCATTTAAGATAGAATTTTAAGAAATGTTAACATCCAGACGCCGTTTTGACCCGTAGCCAAGATCAGTGGCCATTTGTGTGTTAAAGATGATCTGGGGCTGAGGAAGCCATGTGTTAAGAAGATTTCATGCCTCTGTTGCAAAGCATACATTAACTATTTGTACTGTTAAGAACAGGTGTGTGGAACACAAGATTACAAGAGCCTGAAAAATCTGCAGTAGCAGAGCATTGTTTAGTACAGGGACACGCAGTGAAATACAGGGTGCATCAAAAAGAGTCATGGTATTTTTTTAAAAAAAATCGTGACCATTATGTTATTTGACAAATGTGCATGAACAATGTACTGTTGGAAAGAGAAAACTCTTGATTTTTAAACGGTTCCCGCTAGTTAGCAGTGGCATCTCGAAGTGTGGGAATTTTTAAATCAAAGAATTACTGAATGGTGGATCAAGCACACTGGACCAAATGATTCAGCCTTACATTACTGGCAACCAAGGTCACTGGACATGACTGTATGTGATTATTTCTTGTGAAGGTTTATAAAGGACTCCGTTTATTTGCCTCCATTACCAACAACATTGAATGAACTGAGAGATCACATAACAGCAGCTGTGGTAGCTGTAGCTTAAGACATGCTCACTGAAGTGTGGGAACAGTCTGAATTCTCCATTGACATATGCCGTACATCTGAAGGGGGGCATATTGAATGCCTATGAAAAGCTAAGAAAAAAACTTGTTGAGTTTCCCATTCATTAAAAACAGGATTAATTGCATATGTTTATTAGTTTCAGAAATATAGATGTGCCAAATTGGATTATTCTTTTTGATACACCCTGTATAATGAGATTGTGAGGAATGGGAATTCTGACAACAGCTGTAAAAATACAGTGGAAGGACAGAAGAAAATAGGAAAGAGAAGAATAAAAATGCTGGCTGAAGTGGAAAGAGGAACATGCCTGACTACAAAGCAGTTAATCTGGAATAGGATCAGGTGGAGACAACAGCGGTGTTAAGAAGCTGCCAATTTCCAGCACTCGTTATAATGATGATGAGATGATGATGATGTTGTGGTTGCTGCTGCTTCCTATTACTGGGATTATGTTGTGTAGGAATACATTGGAATTAGACGAGCAGAGGTTCTTACTACTCCCCTGAATACATTGTGGAACCCTGTTCTGATCTGCATTAAAATACATTCTTTGACTCAGTTGCCAGAATATTTTGACATTTATGGCAGTGGTACCTCATTTTTGATTGCCTTCATCACTAACAGTGCTGCTCCTACCTTTGGGACAGCACTCGTGACCCTTAATTTATGTGCAAGTATTCTTTGCTGACCTGTAATGGCACCGGCTCCAGTGCAGCATCCGTTTGATGGAACTTACTGGCAGCAGCATCTCACCTGAAGATGATGGCCTGATCCACTGAGATATTGTGTAAACTTTACTTGCAAGTCTGGCTGCACTTCCAAAAAAAAGTATCAGTATATCAATGGTGTGCCTCCAGATGTTTTGTCAGGTTGTTGTTTCCATTTTCTTTCCAATATTTTGGTGACTGACCCAGCCGTCAACTTCAGGTGTTGCAAGTTTTGCTGTTATGTGTACTCACTGGGTGGATGCAACCAGACTGTGAACTATTGTTCTCATGCTGTTATTTATAGCCAAGTTCAGTTCCTGATGTCCACTACCCCTTTGATGATTTTCAGATCTTGCACTGCTGTCATGTGAAATGCACATTCTTTCAGTGTTTTCCAACTCTAGTGGGTGTTATGGCTGGTGAGATTTTAATAAATAGAATGTTGGACCCCTAGCATTATTTAAACTGGAACCTCTACCACTGTTTATTACATTTTGAGAAACTTTTATTTTGATTTATATCTTAATTATGCTGTCCCCAAAACTCATACAAAAGCCAGGATTATTTTTACCAATTTATGATGTTGTGTACTATAACAGCAAACACACAGTAACAACTCCTAACTCAAATGATAAGACATTCAAAATAATTTTATATCTGTAGGTATAAATGTTCTTGATGTGTGTTCGCATTTTCAGCTGTTTTGAATATTTAGTTTATCGTTGAAACTTCCTGGCAGATTAAAACTGTGTGTCCAACCGAGACTCAAACTCGGTACCTTTCCCTTTCATGGGCAAGTGCTCTACCATCTGAGCTACCAAAGCACGACTCACGCCCGGTACTCACAGCTTTAGTTCTGCCATTATCTGTCTCCTACCTTCCAAACTTTACAGAAGCTCTCCTGCGAACCTTGCAGAACTAGCACCTCTGAAAGAAAGGATATTGCAGAGACATGGCTTAGCCACAGCCTGGGGGATGTTTCCAGAATGAGATTTTCACTCTGCAGCAGAGAATGCGCTGATATGAAACTTCCTGGCAGATTAAAACTGTGTGCCCAACCGAGACTCGAACTCGGGACCTTTGCCTTTTGCGGGCAAGTGCTCTACCATCTGAGCTACCGAAGCACGACTCACGCCCGGTACTCACAGCTTTAGTTGTGCCAGTATCCGTCTCCTACCTTCCAAACTTTACAGAAGCTCTCCTACGAACCTTGCAGAACTAGCGCCTCTGAAATAAAGGATATGGCACCCCTACAGTCAATAAGGTAATAAGTGTTTATGGGTACTCATCAAATTTTTACTTTCAGAAAAGATAGACCAAAGAATTTGCATTAAATTTTGAAACTTCCTGGGGGATTAAAACTGTGTGCCAGACCAAGACTCGAACTCGGGACCTTTGCCTTTCACAAGCAAGTGCTCTACCGACTGTGCGACCCAAGCACGACTCACGCCTTGCCCTCACAGCTTCAACTCTGCCCGTACCTCCTCTCCTACCTTCTAAACTTCACGGAAGCTCTCCTGTGAACCTTGCAGAACTAGCACTCCTGGAAGAAAGGATACTGCGGAGACATGGCTTAGCCACAGCCTAGGGGATGTTTCTGGAATTAAAGTTTGTTTGAAAAATGGAATAAAATGCACCCATACACTTGAATGTTGACTATGGTTTTGGGGGATCTGGGGTGGGTAAGACAAGAGTTTATGAGTGGTATAAACATTTCAAAGAGGGGAGGGTTGAGAAGGCATTGAAGATTACGAACACCTGGATGCCCTAGCAAATCAATTACTGACCACAGTGTGAAAGAAGTAAATAAAATTGTTTTGGCTCATGTCAAGCAATTTTTCTGGATGTTTTGGACATGAAATGCACAGTTTATTTTGAAATTGCTGAATTTCAACCAAAAATGATGTTGTGTAGACATTGATGAGGACTCACTAAATGAAGTCAACAACGATCTAGAACCTATAAAGAAGGTTATAACAGGTGACAGAACATGGGTATTCAGGTGTAACATCAAAACAAAGACCCACTTCTCTGAATGGAAACTGCCTGAAGAGCCAAGACAAAAAAGCATTTGAGAAGTCTGACTACATGTGAAGGTTCTTCTCACTGTTTTTCTCGGTCACATTGGGATAGTGCATCATGAGTTCCTGCCTTATGGTCATATGGTCAGTGAGGAATACTACCTGGAAGTTAAGTGCTGTTTTCCTGAAGCAATCCAAAGAAAATCAACAGAATTGTGGCAAAACCACTTGTGAAAGTTGCCTCTTGATAATGCTCCCATTCACACCTCAATGCTTGTTTATGTTTTTTGGCAAAAAACAAAACTGTTGAGTTGCCTCGGCTGCTATATTTGCTGGACATTGCCCCGTGCTACTTCTTTTTATTTCTGAGGCTGAAGAGAACCTTGAAAGGACATCATTCTGTCACCATCGATGAGATAAAAACAGAACTGCTGAAGCTAAACACCATAACTAAAAGTGAGTTCCAAAAGTGCTTCCAAGACTGGGAAAGGTGCTAGCACAAATGTATTATATGGACATTATTATTTAATGAGGAAGTTATTATTAACAACAGTGCAGTTTTATGAGTAACTGTGCAGACATTCTTATGCTGCATGTGCAAGAGAAGAAACTTAGCAGTTCTAAGCCCAATGCAAGCTGAAATAAAAATAAAAGTAACCTTTGTTGCTGGACTCAGCACATATGACTCTCTCAATACACATTAAACTATGACTGTCACCATCAATGACTGCTCAAATGTCTCCTACCTATATCTAGAGAAAACTATAATTCTCCTCATTCTCCAGATATGGCCTTATACATTTCTGATATCTAAAGCTGATGGCAACCTCTGGCTACTTCTTTTAACTGTACTTGTCATCCTGGACCATATGCAACCATAAACGGTATTGTGTTTCTGTGACCTGCGCCGTCATCTACATCAAAATGACATATCAGCTGCCTCCCAATGTTCCTTCTCTTTCTTTCTTTCATGTGTCTTGGATCTGCTTCACTTCTGTGTTAAGTGATTTAGCACTAGCCAATAAACAACTCGAAAAGACATCCAAACATTTCTTGAAAATTTCTTCATAGATTGCACAGGATGTTTACTTTTCAAATCCAGCAAAACTAATGCTATCTCTGTGCTTCTCTGAACGTATAATTTTCCCTTTCCAAGGTCAAGATTAACTTGGACTGACACCATTGAAGCTTTTTCTTCATGTATCTTGAGCATCCATTTTACGTGGCCATCTGACATTTTGGTCATATGAATTGGTATGATTGATGCAGAATGACATCCTAGTGTCTGAAACTTCCATTAGATCAAAGCTCTGACAAAAAATGAAATCTTTCTATTGCAATATGATTTAATAGGAATCATTATCACAGTTTAACCCTTAAAAGGGGGATGTATTATATTTCCTCTTGTATTCAAAATGAATTTATTAGAGCCCTACTAACCTCAGTGTTCCTTCCTAAATGCTATGCATGTGTGTCATCTACTGTGTCTCAGTACTGCTCCATGGTCTTAGCATTGTACAAGAGTGAATCAAATGAAAACCTTAAATTTGTAATAACAAATCAAAATTTCCTGTAAGTTGGTAAGCATGCTACAAACAGCATGCAGAATGGCCTGAAGGTGGCAGCATAGTGCAGATGCACACATACCGCCACAGTATCAGTATAAGGATGGCCGCCCCACTTACGACTTGCACCAGGGAAGAACAGTGTTCTTTTATTCGGTTTTTGCATAGTGAAGATGTGAAACCTATTGAAATTCATCGATGAATGAAGGTTCAGTACAGTGATGCATGTTTGTCACAGTAGCAAGTTTACGAATGAAGTAGGAAGTTCACAAATGGTGTGACTTCAGTGGAAGATGCTCATCTACATCTACATCTACATGACTACTCTGCAATTCACATTTAAGTGCTTGGCAGAGGGTTCATCGAACCAGAATCATACTATCTCTCTACTATTCCACTCCCGAACAGCGAGCGGGAAAAACGAACACCTAAACCTTTCTGTTCGAGCTCTGATTTCTCTTATTTTATTTTGATGATCATTCCTACCTATGTAGGTTGGGCTCAACAAAATATTTTCGCATTCGGAAGAGAAAGTTGGTGACTGAAATTTTGTAAAAAGCTCTCGCCGCGACGAAAAACGTCTATGCTGTAATGACTTCCATCCCAACTCATGTATCATATCTGCCACACTCTCTCCCCTATAACGTGATAATACAAAACGAGCTGCCCTTCTTTGCACCCTCTCGATGTCCTCCGTCAATCCCACCTGGTAAGGATCCCACACCGCGCAGCAATATTCTAACAGAGGACGAACGAGTGTAGTGTAAGCTGTCTCTTTAGTGGACTTGTTGCATCTTCTAAGTGTCCTGCCAATGAAACGCAACCTTTGGCTCGCCTTCCCGACAATATTATCTATGTGGTCCTTCCAACTGAAGTTGTTCGTAATTTTAACACCCAGGTACTTAGTTGAATTGACAGCCTTGAGAATTGTACTATTTATCGAGTAATCGAATTCCAACGGATTTCTTTTCGAACTCATGTGGATCATCTCACACTTTTCGTTATTTAGCGTCAACTGCCACCTGACACACCATACAGCAATCTTTTCTAAATCGCTTTGCAGCTGATACTGGTCTTCGGATGACCTTACTAGACGGTAAATTACAGCATCATCTGCGAACAACCTAAGAGAACTGCTCAGATTGTCACCCAGGTCATTTATATAGATCAGGAACAGTAGAGGTCCCAGGACGCTTCCCTGGGGAACACCTGATATCACTTCAGTTTTACTCGATGATTTTCCGTCTATTACTACGAACTGCGACCTTCCTGACAGGAAATCACGAATCCAGTCGCACAACTGAGACGATACCCCATAGCTCCGCAGCTTGATTAGAAGTCGCTTGTGAGGAACGGTGTCAAAAGCTTTCCGGAAATCTAGAAATACGGAACCAACTTGAGATCCCCTGTCGATAGCGGCCATTACTTCGTGCGAATAAAGAGCTAGCTGCGTTGCACAAGAGCGATGTTTTCTGAAACCATGCTGATTATGTGTCAATAGATCGTTCCCTTCGAGGTGATTCATAATGTTTGAATACAGTATATGTTCCAAAACCCTACTGCAAACCGACGTCAATGATATAGGTCTGTAGTTAAATGGATTACTCCTACTACCCTTCTTGAACACTGGTGCGACCTGCGCAATTTTCCAATCTGTAGGTACAGATCTATCGGTGAGCGAGCGGTTGTATATGAGTGCTAAGTAGGGAGCTATAGTATCAGCGTAATCTGAAAGGAACCTAATCGGTATACAATCTGGACCTGAAGACTTGCCCGTATCAAGCGATTTGAGTTGCTTCGCAACCCCTAAGGTATCTACTTCTAAGAAACTCATGCTAGCAGATGTTCGTGTTTCAAATTCTGGAATATTCCATTCGTCTTCCCTGGTGAAGGAATTTCGGAAAACTGCGTTCAATAACTCCGCTTTAGCGGCACAGTCGTCGATAACAGTACCATCGGCACTGCGCAGCGAAGGTATTGACTGCGTCTTGCCGCTTGTGTACTTTACATACGACCAGAATTTCTTCGGATTTTCTACCAAATTTCGAGACAATGTTTCGTTGTGGAACCTATTAAAGGCATCTCGCATCGAAGTACGTGCCAAATTTCGCGCGTCTGTAAATTTTAGCCCATCTTCAGGATTTCGCGTTCTTCTGAACTTCGCATGCTTTTTCCGTTGCCTCTGCAACAGCGTTCGGACCTTTTTTGTGTACCACGGGGGATCCGTTCCATCTCTTACCAATTTATGAGGTATGAATATCTCAATTGCAGTTGCTACTATATCTTTGAATTTGAGCCACATCTCGTCTACATTCGCATAGTCAGTTCGGAAGGAATGGAAATTGTCTTTTAGGAAGGCTTCTAGTGGCACTTTATCCGCTTTTTTAAATAAAATTATTTTGCGTTCGTTTCTGATGGATTTGGAAGAAATGGTATTGAGCCTAGCTACAATGACCTTGTGATCACTAATCCCGGTATCAGTCATGATACTCTCTATCAGCTCTGGATTGTTTGTGGCCAAGAGGTCAAGTGTGTTTTCGCAACCATCCACAATTCGCGTGGGTTCGTGGACTAACTGCTCTAAATAATTTTCGGAGAATGCATTTAGGACAATCTTGGAAGACGTTTTCTGCCTACCACCGGTTTTGAACAAGTATTTTTGCCAACATACCGAGGGTAGGTTGAAGTCCCCACCAACTATAACCGTATGAGTGGGGTATTTATTTGTTACGAGACCCAAACCTTCTCTGAACTGTTCCGCAACTGTATCATCGGAGTCTGGGGGTCGGTAGAAGGAGCCAATTATTAACTTAATTCGGCTGTTAAGTATAACCTCCACCAACACCAATTCGCACGGAGTATCTACTTCGACTTCACTACAAGATAAACCACTACTGACAGACACCAACACTCCACCACCAATTCTGCCTAATCTATCTTTCCTGAACACCGTCTGAGACTTCGTAAAAATTTCTGCAGAACTTATTTCAGGCTTTAGCCAGCTTTCTGTACCTATAACGATATCAGCTTCTGTGCTTTCTATTAGCGCTTGAAGCTCAGGGACTTTTCCAGTGCAACTACAACAGTTTACAACAATAATTCCGACTGTTCCTTGATCCAAGCACGTCCTGTAATTGCCAAGCACCCTTTGACATTGCAGCCCATCCCGCACTTTCCCGAGGCCTTCTAACCTAAAAAACCGCCCAGTCCATGCCACACAGCCTCCGCTACCCGTGTAGCCGCCAGCTGAGTGTAGTGAACTCCTGACCTATTCAGCGGAACCCGAAACCCCACCACCCTATGGCGCAAGTCAAGGAATCTGCAGCCAATACGGTCGCAAAACCGTCTGAGCCTCTGATTCAGACCCTCCACCCGGCTCTGCACCAAAGGTCCGCAGTCGGTTCTGTCAACGATGCTGCAGATGGTGAGCTCTGCCTTCATCTCGTAAGCAAGACCGGCAGCCTTCACCAAATCAGATAGCCGCTGGAATCCAGAGAGAATTTCCTCAGATCCAAAGCGACACACGTCATTAGTGCCGACATGTGCCACCACCTGCAGCTGGCTGCACCCTGTGCTCTTCATGGCATCCGGAAGGACCCTTTCCACATCAGGAATGACTCCTCCCGGAATGCACACGGAGTGCACACTGGATTTCTTCCCCTCCTTAGCCGCCATATCCCTAAGGGGCCCCATTACGCGCCTAACATTGGAGCTCCCAACTACCAATAAGCCCACCCTCTGCGATTGCCCGGACCTTGAAGGCTGAGAATGATCCTCTGAAACAGGGCAGGCAGCTGCATCTGGCTCAGCCAGAGACAGTGCCTGAAACCGGTTTGTCAGACGCACCGGGGAGGCTTTCTGATCAGCCTCCGGGGACGCCTTTCGCTGCCTGCCATGCCTTGGAACGACCTCCCAATCAACCACAGGCGAGGGCTCAGCCCCACTGCGGGCAGAAACCGGGGCAACCAAAGCGGCAGACCGATCTGGGGACAGACGGGATGAGGTTGACATCCCCGTGATACCCGAGTCCGGCTCCCCACAGTGGTGCCCATTGGCAACAGCCTCAAGCTGCGCGACCGAAGTCAGCGCCGATTGCAGCTGTGAGCAAAGGGATGCCAAGTCAGCCCTCATCCGAACACAGCAATCGCAGTCCCTGCCCATTCTAATTGATGTTTAACAACAGTTACTGAAACACGAGTCTGTGCCTAGATAACGCAAGCGGAACACACAAAGAATGTATCAACTAACCTGTACAAATGCCTAACGACTGCGCTACAATCTGCTGAATTTACGATTACAGTAACTAAAACTCGAAATTGCACCTCCTATACGAAACTCACACGCAATTTAAATAAGAATCTACGAAGTAAGCACTAAAGCGCGATGCTACAACTGTCAAATACTATAATACGCCCGAAATATATGAATTAAACAATGCAAGTACCCAAAAACACGCAAAGAAATTAATTAAACTATCTAACAAATAAGTAAGCTAGGGTTATACGACTTGCTGCAGCAGCTGCTTATCCAACGGCGGCAGGTCAGGCCTAACAAGTTGTGACTCCACAGAAAATTGCAACAGTTGAAGCCATAGTGAAGGAAAACCGCCAAGTGTTGCTGAATGACATTGCAGCATGTTTACAGATTAGTCATGGGTCAGCACACCACATTGTGCGTGATGTGCTCCAGTTTCACAGAGTGTCTGCAAGATGGATGTCATGGCAGCTGACTCCTGAAATGAGAGAACGATGTGTTGATGCTTGTGAAGAACTTCTTCAGTGCTTTGAATGAGAATGTGATGGCTTGACTTCCACCAAACAGAAATGAAGAGAGCAAGCAAGGAATGGCGCCATTCATGATCACCAAAACCAAAGAAGTTTCGAACAGAACCATCAGCAGGGAAAGTTATGCTGATTCTCTTTTGGGACAAAAAAGGTGTTATCTGGAACATTAAAAGCCTAGAGGGACCACTGTCACCAATGCATCATACACATATCTCCTAAAAAATCATGTGCGGCCTGCAATCAAATCAAAGCGACTTGGATTGCTGTCAGCAGGTGTCCTTTTGCAAAATGACAATGCAAGGCCCCACACTGCCCGTACAACAGTTGTAACAATTACAGACCTGCATTTTTAGTGTCTTCCTCATCCACCATACTCACCAGACCTTACCCCAAGTGATTTCCATATGTTTGGACCACTCAAAGACGCAATGGTAGGAAAGAAGTTCCGTTCTGATGAAGAGGTACGCCACAGGGTGCATGAGTGGTTGCACGGACTACCAAAAGAATGTTTTTCTAAAGGAATTTATGCGCTTTGTAAGCACTGGAGGACTTGTATTGAGTGTGGGGGAGATTATGTTGAAAAGTGATACAGGTTTGTACCACTTCTGCACAGTAAATAATATTTTTTTAAATATTTAAGGTTTTCATTTGACTCACCCTCGTATATTCCTAGTTGAATTGTGATATTATTATATTATGGAAAACGTCTGTGAACTATTATAGGAATTAATTTAGTTTTATCTGTTAGAACCACAGGTACCAAACACAGAGACCCTCATGTCAGCAAATGCAACGTCTCTTCATCTGCACTTGCATAGCTGGCCAGATGGTGGATGTTCTATGTTGTATTTTGTTGTTGAATACCGGATGCGTGAAAGTAATGATGAGTGGATACTCATTGACAATAATGCACCACCAAAGAATCTCCTGATAGGGGATCTGCAACCTGCCACATGGTATCAGTTGCGACTAACTGCTCACAACAGTGCTGGTTCCACCAGAGTGCATTTCAACATAGCCACAACAACATTAACTGGAGGTAAGATAGCCATGAAAAAACACTCTTATTGTTAAATTCTCTGAATTTCCATATAATAATTTGACTTCATATATGTATCTAGGCCCAGTTTGAGAACACCTTTCCTCACAAGAGACTTACCTTTTGAGTGACCCTCCTTCCTCCATTTCCATCATACACTTCCACCAGTGTCAGTATTCACTACTAATTGTGATATCTGCTACATAAAAACCTTGCCCATGTTCACCCCTGATGTACTCCTCAGCTCTGAGTGCCAAGTGTGGTGTATCCAGTGTAGAAATCTTACTGTTCTAGTGCCCCTCTCTGCTTGCCATTCAAAGTGGCAATTTGTGTTGCTTGTGCCATAAACCAGCCCTGTGTGTATCTCTGGTTCAGCCACATTGCTTTGTTTTTAAATTTTCTATAGTGTGTGATATTCCTCTAGATTTGCAAGCACATATCAAACACATAAGCGTCTAATAAGTAGAACAAATATAAAGAAGAAGTGTTTTAACCCTGTATTTCATTTCTCTTATCAGAAACTGTTGGCCCAATGCAAGTAAGTGGAAAATCAAAAAATGCAGGTCGATTCTATGAAGACATTCATGTTATAGTGCCATCCATTTGTTCTGCAATTTTGTTACTGTCTACTGGATTGCTTGTGTATGTGGCAATCCACAGAAGGTGAGTGAATAATCTGTAATAGTCTCTCCATTAGTGTGGTTCACTTGCCTTCAGAGTACTTCAAGTTCTTCTGTCCTCAGACAGTGTCGACAAGATACAGAGTACAAAGGAAATCAGGGCTTACCTGAGAGCCCAAGTGTTTGCAAGGCAGCAGCTGAAATGGACAACAAGAGAAACTTTCAGCAGATCTATTCATCATGCCCCACTAAAATTGAGGATCATCTTACACTCAAGCAGTCAGATGATTCTTCTGGTAAGAAACATACTGAGTATATCAAAGATTGATGTTACTTGTATTGTATTTTTATACAATGTCTGCTTTGGGTTGTAACATGTTACAAAACAAAAGTGTTTGATTGACAATAGATTACCTCAATAATTTTAGTGTCAACTGTGTTGGTATTTAATTTATTGTGATGGAAAAACTATTACTATTGTGAACTTATTGGTGTTTGTTTAACATAACTGAGGGAATTAGATTAGGAAATGAGAGACACCATAAGTAGTATTGTAGATGAGTTGTATTATTTGGGTAGCAAAATAACTAACAATGGCTGAAATAGAGAGGATATGGACTGGGTTTCCATCTGAGCTCTTGATATTCATACAAGTGGCTCTCTTTTCTCCAAAGGTCACTTTAATTTTCCTGTAGGCAGTATCTCTCTTACCCCTAGTGATATATGCCTCTACATCCTTACATTTGTCCTCTAGCCACCCCTGCTTAGCCATTTTGCATTTCCTGTCAATTTCATTTTTGAGACGTTTGTATTCCTTTTTGCCTGCTCCATTTATTGCATTTTTATATTTTCTCCTTTCATCAATTAAATTCAATATTTCTTCTGTTACCCAAGGATTTCTACTAGCCCTCGTCTTTTTACCTACTTGATCCTCTGCTGCCTTCACTACTTCATCCCTCAAAGCTACCCATTCTTCTTCTACTGTATTTATTTCCCCCATTCCTAATAATTGTTCCCTTATGCTCTCCCTGAAACTCTGTACAACCTCTGGTTCTTTCAGTTTATCTAGGTCCCATCTCCTTAAATTCCCAAGTTTTTGCAGTTTCTTCAATTTTAATCTACAATTCAGAAACAATAGATTGTGGTCACAGTCCACATCTGCCCCTCGGAATGTCTTAGAATTTAAAACCTGGTTCCTAAATCTCTGTCTTCCCATTATATAATCTGTCTGAAACCTTACAGTATCTCCAGGCTTCTTCCATGTATGCAACCTTCTTTTATGATTCTTGAACCAAGTGTTAGCTATGATTAAGTTATGCTCTGTGCAAAATTCTACCAGGCAGCTTCCTCTTTCATTTCTTACCCCCATTCCATATTCACCCACTACATTTCCCTCTCTTCCTTTTCTTACTATCGAATTCCATTCACCCATGACTATTAAATTGTCGTCTCCCTTCACTATCTGAATAATTTCCTTTACGTCATCATACATTTCATCAATTTCTTCGTCATCTGTAGAGCTAAACTTGTACTACAGTGGTAGGTGTGGGCTTCGTGTCTATCTTGGCCACAATAATATGTTCAGTATGCTGTTTGTTGTAGCTTACCCACACTCCTATTTTTTATTCATTATTTATTTATTATTTATTTATTTATGCATTTATTTTACCTGGCAAGATTAGGGCCTTCAGGCCCTCTCTTACACCTAACCAGGCATACTCAGATTGAACGAGTTACAGTTTCTACAGAACATTAAGGACAAATAACGTATTATGCAGTATTGATGTTAAAGAAAAAAATAGAGATTATAACAGTTGTACAATGATAATTATAACAATAAAAAATAATTATAACAATCAAGAATAATAATGATAATAATAATAATAATAATAATAATAATAATAATAATGACTATGTATATGAAAGTAAACATACTTTTCTTATGGGAATGTCAGTCCCATTGTTAGTTGGGAATTTCCTTGTTATGTTCTTGCAGCTTGTGAGTTATTCTCATTGAGGACAGACATAAGGCAATAGATGGGGTGAGAGAGATATATAAGAGGTAGATAGGTTAGAGGAAGAGAAATACAATGGTAAAATTCGAAGCTGTGATGGAGAGGAGAAAGAAAGAGGTGGGAGGGGCACAAAAATGGTAGCTATACCATCCCTAATATGTAAGTTTTGAGTTCCCTCTTGAATGTTGAGTAGTTCTGGATAAGACGCAGATCACAGGGAAGCGCATTCCATAGTCGTATGGCTGAGATGGAGAATGACACGGAGAAAGTTTTTGTGTTATGTAAAGGTACAGCCAAGATGCTAGAAGTATCCGATCTGGTATTGCGATTGTGGAGTGATGATAGGTGTTTAATGTGAGAAGATAAGTATTGGGGGCACCAGTGGCCAAGAAATCGATGGAGTAAGCACATCGTGTGGAGATCGTGTGCCTTATGTGGGCGTATCCAACCTAGCTGGGAGTATGAAGGACTGATATGATCATACAACCGAATATTGCACACGTATCTAACACAAGCATTCATCACTAGCTTGAGGCATCTAGAATTTTCACTATTTGTGCCGTGTTGAACTACATCCCAGTAGTAAAGATTAGGCAAGACTAGTGTTTGGACTAATTTTTGTTTAACATGGGTTGGAAATATTTTTTCTAAATTTTTGAATTGCATGTAGGGAGGAGAGCGATTTCCAGCAAGCTGTGACTGTTTGTTCTTCCCAGTTTAGGTGTTCATCCAAGATTATTCCAAGGTCTTTTACTATTTTTTGGTATGGTAGTTGGGTACCATTGAGGAGTATTTTAGGGACTGTTTCACGAAAGTGCTGGCTGATTAACTTTGGATGAGATATAAGTATGACCTGGGATTTCTTGGGGTTTAGTTTCAGACCTAGGTTCTGTGCCCATCGAGAAACAGAGCAAAGATCTGCGTTCATACTCGCTTACTGCGTCACCAATGTTTTTGGAGCTTGCACTTATGTACAGTTGGATGTCATCGAAATATAGATGGTAGTTGCAGGAGTGAATCACTGAAGAAATTTCGTTAATGTACAGTGAGAAGAGTAGTGGACTAAGGACAGAGCCATGGGGAACTCCAGAACGCAAGTTTTTCCATTATGACTTTTCCGACCCACAAATGACTTGTTGACTTCTGTTTTTGAGGTAGCTGTCGAACCAGTGTATTGTTCAGCTGTTTCATTTTAATTAGAAATATATTGAAGTCAACTGTGTCAAAAGCCTTGCTAAAGTCAAGCAGTGTTAGGATAGTAGCTTCACATCTGTCCATAGCATGTTTAATGTCATCAGTTACTTTGATTAATTCAGTTGCTGTACTATGGTGCTTTCGAAAGCCTGACTGATATTCATCATGGATGTTATGAGTTTTGAGGTAATCCGTCAGTTGTTCATGGACGATGTGCTCTAGGGCTTTAGAAATTGCAGGTAGTATGCTGATCGGCCTGTAGTCACCTGGCGACTTAGGGTTGTCAGTCTTGGGTATAGGCTTAATTAAACTTTGCTTCCACTCAGTAGGATATGTACTACTGACAAGAGACAGGTTGAAGATGTCTGTGATAACTGGAATAATAGTGTCTACGACGTTCTTAATCATGCCAATGCTCACTCCATAATTTCCTACTGCCTCGGAAGAGATTCTCATAATTGCCTTGTGTACTGTGCCGGTAGTGACATGTTTTAGGAAAAACTTGTCTCTCAAGAGATCGATATCTTGGGGCTGGTAATTTGTCGCTGCGTGGCAGTTTACAGCTGTTGAGAAGAAATCGTTTAATTCTTCTGCAGACGCTTGATAAACAACGTCAGATCTTCGCTTTCCTATACCGAAACTGCGCAGCTTTTTCCACAGTGCAGCAGGTTTTGATATGCCGCATACAACAGAGCGGGCATGTCTGATTTTGGCATTCCTCACGCTTTGCTTGGTTCTGTTTTGGAGTTTCCTATAAGTTTTGTACTCCTATGGAGTTGGGTTACGCTTCAAGGCCCTATGTGCAGCATCACGTTTATTCATTAACTGGCGTAATGCAGTGGTGAGCCACGGAGCGGGTGCTCTCTTTACCTTGACAGTGCGTTGAGGAGCATGTTTATCATACAGTGCAATAATTTTGCGACATAATTGCCGAATTTTTCCATCTAAAGTCGGTTCATTGCTTATATCATGCCAAGGGATGTCTGAGCAATCCTTTTGAAGAGCATCATGGTCAACATTTTTTAAGTTTCTGTAGGTTACCAGGTGAGATTTTTCTTTGGTAGTATGCATTGAGTACTTTAAGAATATCACGTCATGAGCAGAGAGTCCCGGAGTGGATGTCTGAATGGCGTGGATTATTTTATCTGGTTGCTTTGTTGCTATTATATCTATTAGTGTGTGTTTGTGTGGCGTGTGATGAGTTGGGTCCAGTGGTGTTAAACTCATATCATTGGAGTAGAACAGTCGCCTTAGTTTTTTGGCAGAGGGAGATTTTAACTGTAAGTCGATGTTTGTGTCGCCCATAATGATTATGTGTTCATACTGTGTCACGAGTGAGGACAGGGCAGACTTAAAGGAGGACATGGCACCGACGTTTGGAGGTTTATAGATTACTCCAATCAGCAGTTTCTGATTTGATGTATTTATTTCGAAAAACAAGAACTCTGCTTCTCCTTTGCCGTTTGCATCCGGTGTGCATAGTACAGTAGGTGTCAAATCAGAGCGAACATAGGCACCCAAACCACCCCCATGTCGTGTTTCACGATCTGCCCTTAGGAGAGAGTAACCAGTGATTTGGATAGCGTCGGAAGAAATGTTTGGTTTCAACCAAGTTTCAGAGATGAGGATAATATGGAACAGCGATTGGCAGAACAGGTCACAGAACTCATCGAAGTGAGCCGTTAGCGACTGTGTGTTCACGTGGGCCACAAAGAGCCCGCCGCCGGAACCGATCCGTCCCATTGTGGCCGCCTGTAGGACCGAGCGCGCTCCGTTTACCTGCTGGCCGGAAGACATATTTACAGGTGTGTCCAAGGTCGTGACTGACTCAAGCGTCTGTGGACAAAAAGGTGAAAAACACACTGGAAGTATTGGAGAAGGGAGTGAAAAGAAAGATGGAAAGTGGCAGTAGCGGTTACGAAAAAGATAATAGTAGAAGTAGTGGTAGTGGCGAGGATGAAAATAACAGATATAGAAAGGCAGTTGTAAGGAGATTCCTGTTAATGGAGAATGTTAATTCCCATTTGACTGACAATATGAATATTCATGAGCACTTATGCTAGACAAAAAAGAAACAATATTTTTGTGAAACAATTGACTGATTTTAAATAGAGTACTTATGGTACTTATAGAAATAACGAAGTAATATTTAAGCTAAAAAAATGAAAAGAAAGAATAAAAATTAACTTATATTAGACAGATTACAATATGAGACTTTGTGTCTCGCGAAATTTCGCTCAGTCTTTCAGTTCGAACATGTTCGTCACCTTTTCCTCCCTCCTTCCGTCTTGACTACGATCCTGCCATCCTGGGTCCATACATTTTGAAGGCCGATCTGTGTGATTTCAGCGTTCAAAACTTTTAGTCTTTCGTGCGTCAGATCTTCCCTTAGGGTAACCCCACTCTTGGCGAGTTTTCTTTTCTGAGCAAGCACTTCAGCTCCTTTCCGGTAAGACACAAATTTAATTATTATGGCCCTGGGTTTCATGGCACCTGGTATCCTGGGCCCAACATGGTGGCTTCTGTCAATATCGGCCATGTCGATCTGCACGCCAAGTTTCTCACGCACGAGGCTAATGGCCAGGTCGTCGGTGTTTTCACGGTCGTTTTCAGCTACCCCGAACAAGCGCAAGCTGTTCCTTCACTGATACTGCTCAATTTCATCAGTGGCAGCAGACAGTTTAGCTTCTAGGTCGGTGGCATTTTTCTCTTGTGCGGCCAGGGACTTTCTAAGGGACTGGATTTTGGTGCTGTTGCGCCCGACAGACTCTTGCAGTTTGTCCATGACCGTGGGCGTCACAGAGTCCGTGATGGATTGGGCGATTACGTCTAGCGTGTCTTTGCTGTGCAGTGCCGCACTCACCTGGGACCAGACGAGCTCCCCGATGTCGGGAAGCGGGGCGTCACCTGCCGCCGGAGACCGGGCGCCCGCGCTGCCTGCGCCCCTGTAGCCTCGCCTGCATTCCTATTTTCCTATTCATTATTAAACCTACTCCAGCTTTTCCTCTATTTGATTTTGTGTTTATAACCCTGTATTCACCTGACCAGAAGTCTTGTTCCTCCTGCCACTGAACTTCCCACTATATCTAACTTTAATCTATCCATTTCCCTTTTTAAATTTTCTAACCTACCTGCTTGATTAATGGATCTGACGTTCCATGCTCCAATTCGTAGAATGCCAGTTTTCTTTCTCCTAATAACGACGTCCTCTTGAGTAGTCCCTGCCCGGAGATCCAAATGGGGGACTATTTTACCTCCAGAATATTTCACCCAAGAGGACGCTATCGTCATTTAACCATACAGTAAAGCTGCATGCCCTCGGGAAAAATTACAGCTGTAGTTTCCCCTTGCTTTCATCTGTTCGCAGTACCTGCACAGCAAGGCTGTTTTGGTTAGTGTTACAAGGCCAGACCAGCCAGTCATCCAGACTGTTGCCTCTGCAACTACTGCAAAGGCTGCTGCCCCTCTTCAGGAACCATACGTTTGTCTGGCTTCTCAACAGATACCTCTCCATCGTAGTTCCACCTACGGTACGGCAAGCCTCCCCACCAACAGCAAGGTCCATGACTCATATCCGTCACACTTCTTAAATGTGACTCCATACTCACAAATTAAATTTTGTGTTACAATGGCTTGTGCATGATGCCTCCAATTCTAGCATTCAGTTGCCAATCCACAGAGTCCAGTAAATCACATCCCTAAGACAGTATAGCATTTTTATTTATTTATTTATTTATTTATTTATTTTTTTTTTTTTTTTTTTGTGTCAAAGTGAACATTGTAATGATGTCATGCATATCCATTGCTTTGAGCTCTCTCTCATTCATCAGTTACATAGCTGACTGATATGTCTGCATGGGCAGAACTGTCTTTTTACTCTTCTTGTAGTAATGCTCAGCAGTTATACCCCAAAATATTCTGCATTAATATACAGATGAGGGGCAGGCTAAAAGTTTTAATTGTCACCTCAAAGAAATCAAGCTGTGACTATGGAACTTAGTGATGGTGTTAAGCTGTGACTATGGAACTCAGTGGTGGTGCTTGTCCTTACAAAATCATGCTTCACTTCGAAGCTTTTTCCAAGTGGTGGGTGATTTAACAGAGACCTTGGCTGTAGAAGTCTGCAGTTTGGCTATTCAGGAAACATTCCATATTGGAAATCATTTTGTCATAATTCTGGAAATGCCTGCCAAGCAAGGGTTTCATTATCCGGTCATTCAAGGAAAGAGGAAGATGTTACTGGGTCCATGCCAGGAGAATAAGGGACCAGCTTCCCATTGTCCTCTGTCTCGGCGGTCTCTGGTAATATCAGGAGATTTTGATAGTAATTTGCTAGCATCACAGTATGGCAGTCACAAAAAAATAATTTGCATCACCTTGTCCGATGGTGATTGGATCTTCCTATTTCTTGGTGGCAGTAAATCCATATTTCCACTCACTGTTCTATTGCTTTGTCTTGGCATCACACAGCACTTATACATGGTGATCGGACAGATAAAGCAATGATCCTAATTGAACTGATACAGCTACACCATTTTTTTGATGTCTCTGTTTGGCAGTTTTTTGAATGGGTGTGGTACTGGCCATGATACTGTGCAATGGGAATTCCAAAGTGTAGCAGTACTCCAAACAAGCCCTCACAAACAAACAAAAACTCAGTTATGTAACTTTATTTTATCAAGTTTATATTGAAACCTTATGACTACATCTTGCACTGAAGACACAGTACAATGTGTAACATTGCTGATTTAAAAGGTGTTGATCAGCATCTCCTTCTCTGACCTAATGGATGAACTTACAGGTACTTATAACTTTTTTGTATAATCAATATGTCTGTGTGGAAGTTAAATTTCAGTTAGTGTACTTTCTTGATGATCAGCTTGCAGATAAGGAGTCCCATAATTATCACAGAAAGGCCAGTAATGTATAAATACTTAAATAAGTCTAACTTACCATATTCACCCGAGTACAAGATGACCCTGAATATAAGACGATCCCCCTTTTTTTTAAGAGGCTCCTTGAGAAAAATGTATTTTTAACATATTCTGAATACCGTAATCAAAAATTACAAGTTGGTTTGTTGAAATTAATTATTTGCCTAAAACACTAGTATTAAAGCTATTTTAAACTTAGGCCATTTATTGACTGTCTGGATTTTGATAATACAAGAAGAAATAAAATAACAAAAAGAAATGATTTACATTAATTTTTATTTTCACTACCTTTTTTGCTTACCAAGTCTGTCATATGTAGTATCACTATTTTCAATCACCATCATTTTAACAGCACAGTTGTGAAATTTATATCATTGCCATCACATATATTTTGCTGTTTGTTCCAAATAAGTGCAATATCTGATGTTGTGGTTTTGGTGCAACATGAGAATGCAACTGCCTTTTGCCATGTACATATCATATTTCATTTATATATTGATCTGGTGATGTTACAATGTTTCTTGCATCTGGGGACAATAGGGAGCCATGGTTCCCCCAGGCCCCTAGTCTCAGGAAAAGGAAAAAATATAGTACAGTCAGGTGTTTTTCCTTCAAGAAAATAATTTAAAGCTTTGTACGAGAGCTATCCACAAAGTACATTATGTTTTTGAATTAAAAATAAATAAAGTATTGGAATTTTTTAATTATATACAGATGAAAGCCACACTTAAATACAACTTTTCTACATAGTTGCCATTTAAATTAAGGCACTTATCATAGCGATGGATGAGCTTCGAAATTCCTTCCTTGTAAAATTCGGCCATCTGCGCCTTCAACCACGTGGTTACCTCTTCTTGAAGCTGTGTGTCATCATCAAAACACTGCATAGCGAACCACTTTTTCATTGCTGGGAATAAGTGGAAGTCGCTTGGTGCCAGGTCGGGACTGTACAGCGGATGAGGAAACAACTCCCACTTCAAAGATTCGAGAACTTCACGAGTGGCATTTGCCCTATGGGCCCGGGCATTGTCATGAATCAGCAAGATCTTTGAGCCCAACTTTCCCATGCGCTTTTTTTGTATTGCTCTTCTGAGGTTGTGCAGAGTTTGGCAATACCTTTGAGAGTTTATTGTAGTGCCTCTTTCCAGGAAATCCACAAAAATCACACCTTTTCTGTCCCAAAAGAAGAGGTAACCATGTGGTTGAAGGCGCAGGCGGCCGAATTTTACGACGAAGGAATTTCCAAGCTCATCCATCGCTATGATAAGTGCCTTAATTTAAATGGCAACTGTGTAGAAAAGTAGTATTTAAGTGTGTCTTTCATCTTTGTATAATAAAAAAAATTCCAATACTTTATTTATTTTTAATTCCAAAACGTAATGTACTTTGTGGATAGTCCTCGTATTATGCAAGTTTTCAACAGGAGCAGAACTGGATCTTCTTTGTGGCTGCTTACAAGTCTCCTTTTGTCTTTCAAAATACTAAAAATACTCCCATACCTCAGGCCTTGGCCACCCCTCCTGCAAACCATTATATGGGTGCCTGTGTTCCAAACATATTGTCTACCCATCGCTCTTTCATTGGCTGCACAGAACCAGCAGCTGACCTATACCCAGTTGTATCTTTCATACCTCACAGTGAGGGTTACAATAATTGTAGGAAACACGAAAGTACAGTGTTCAGGGTTTTTATGACTATTAAATTTTGAATATTTTTGAAATAAACTATTTCTCAGAACATCATATCTGATTCTCTCCGATTCACTTCTTCATCGTTGTCTGATCAAAGATGCTCCATCTCTGAAAGTGTAATAATTTTGTTATCAATAGGACATTCAATGTAACTTCCCTTTTCCTTTACTTATCCTTATGCTTCTGTAGATTCACTTACATCTATTATGTTGCCTGAAGAATCTTTGCAAGATACATATCATAAGTCAGTTTGTGGGAATAACTTTTACTCTGCTGTAAGTGAATGAGTTTGTGAACACTGTAAAAGGATTGGAATGTAAAAGAAGCTTGGTTAGAGTGTAATGGCCTGTCAACTTCAGGAACATTAGACAAAGAGCACTAGCTCAGGAAGAACTTGGGTTGCAAACTTTTCAGGGAACTATCATGCATTAACCTCAATTTTCATTGAATCAAATTGAGGATTTCAACACAATTATTTCCAGTCATTTATGCAGCTAGTCCTCGTGATTCAATGGACTGGAGTGCCTCAGTGGTTCATAAGATACACTTTTTCAGGAAAAGACAAAGATCCATGTTCTAAGTCCAGGCCAGAACACAATTTTATTTTGCTGAGAAGGGCAGTTTCTGTGCACACTCTGCTACAGAGTAGATATTTTATCCTCATAGCTAATTCATTATTTTTACCATTGTCTTAAGATGAGTTCTACAGTATATATCCTTCCTGATTTACTACTGCAATTGAAATAACTTTTGTCAGCAATAACATTGTTCACAAATTTCTACCAGGAGCTCTGTATGAATAACAATTTCATTTTGTTTTATCATTTCAGAGCTCTATGAGATGAGCCCGTACGCCACATTTCCTGTGTCATGTGATCTTGCAAGGACAACTAACACACCAACACTTGACTATACAATGCAGTTTAAAAGCTTTGGACACCTGGAAAATGATAGTGGTGTACAACAGGGATGCACTCTTCAAGTCAACAGAAAGCGTCAGCACATGATGTCTGATGACAGTGCAGGTATCCATTGTTTGTAGACTGATAACCGTGCAGTTTAGTCCCTTTAATCTACAAACCAACCAACCAACCATTGTTTGTATCAAATTAAATTATAAACTAAAAAGGTGCTTAGATACAAAAAATAATTTATAATCATCTCTGCCTTTTTGTTTTTGTTTTATTGAACTTTGTGCTCCAGACATGACCAGCTTATGAGATATGCATATACCATGTCTTTGCAGCCAACTTATGAGATCTGCATAAACCCTGTCTTTGTTCCCAGCTGTGGAAAACAGAACTCATAGATTTTAATTTCAGTGCCTTTAAAATCTAACTTTTAATATATTGTACAGTAATATCAGTTTTGTTGCAAAGATCCATTGCCGTGTGTATTACTTCATTGTGTTGTGGCCTTCTTTAAGTACTTTACTTTTGTATGAAACTTATTCACAGTTGCAAATATGAACAATCATCAGCTGTATAATGGAATGACAGCAATGAAAATATGTGCTGGACTGGGATTCAAACCTGGATATCCTACTTTACTTGAGCAGTTGGAGGAGATTAGTGTTCAGTGTCCTGTCGACTACTAAGTCATTAGAGATGGAGCACAAGCTCGAATTAGGGAAGTACTGTGAAGGAAATTGGCTGTGCCTTTTCAAAGGAACCATCCCGGCATTTACCTGAAATGATGTAGGGAAATCACGGAAAACCTTAATCAGGATGGCTGGAGATGGGTTTGAACCATTGCCCTGCCAAATGCGAGTCTAGTGTGCTAACCACTGCACCACCTTGCTCAGTAAATGTGAGCAGTTGACTTAACTGCTTTGGCCGTCTGTGTATGACTCATGACCAGACTCAAACTTCCATATGTCATTGTTCCCACATCATAACCTGTACACACATTGTGAACAGGGGAGGATATTTTAATTGAAAGTCATTGGTCAGTATTGGCAGATAAATAAAATATTGCATTGCCTGTGTTGTTAAGAGGAGCGATGAAATTTTCCTTTAGACAAGCATGCTTGTCTGAAAGAACATTGCATCCTTCTTCTTAACAACACAGGCTCTGCAATAGGAGCTTCATTTTTAATTTTCTGACGATTAAATCAAGTAAATTACATACAGCCTGGAAATTATTGTTGCAGTGAAAATGATAGATGAAAGTCACCCTGAATGTAAGTTTCCCTAGCCAGTAAAAGGTGGAATGTTGTGCTTTGTGAAAGACGAGTATCCATGTTTGAGAAAAGCAGGAGGTGGCTATTGTACACCACTGTACACACTTTCAGGAGGAGCAAGGTTCAGTTTCTCACTCAACTGTGCTGAATTCTGTTTTATGTGGCTTCCTTAGATTGTTTAATGCAAATACTGTGGTGGTTCCTTTGAAAAAGACATAGCCAGCATCTACCTCCATAGGTAGGTCACTCCATGTTGGTGGGTGTGCTGTCTAAGAGTGTAACACAGCAGAGCTGTTAATGAACAGGCTGCAAGTAACCACAATGCACAGCCCTGCAGGCTGGGGAACCTGCGGACTACTGGGTGGAATCAGCTCATTGGCTCTGGCCAGTGTCTGCGCTCAGTTTGGCAGCCCGGTGAGCCAGGTAGCAAAATACGGGCTGTGCAAGCACGGAGATATCGTCTATTTGCTCCATATGAAGCCCTACTACAGTTCTGAGGCAGAAATTGAAATTCTCACCAGATAACAGAGATGCTGATTTGCAGATAGGCACAACAAAAAGACTGTCAGGAAGGTAGCTTTTGGCTATAAAGGCCTTCAACAGAAATGGACAACACACACACACACACACACACACACACACACACACACACACACACACATGCAAATGCAACTCACTCACGCACCAGCCCAGACTTCTCAGCAGCCAGAGACTGTTCTCATGTACGTGAGAGTTGCGTTTGCATGTGTGTGTGTGTGTGTGTGTGTGTGTGTGTGTGTGTGTGTGTGTGTGTGTGTGTATGTTGTCTATTCCCAGTGAAGGCCCTGCTGGCTCAAAGCTAACTTACTGACAGCCTTTTTGTTGTGTCTATTGGTGACTCAGCATTTTCACTATATGGTGAGTAGCAGCTATTGTTTTCATAATACTGAGACTGAAAATCTGCTTGATAACCATGAAGCTTCAAAGTAAGGGACTACCTCTGGTGCTCATCGTAGCAAAGAGGCTGTGACAACATAAGCTCTGTGGTATAGAGAATCATTGATGAGATCTATATCCAGGGAGCTGTAGATGGCTTCATTGAGAACTCCTGAACAGCAGGTCACTGTTTCTCCTGGAGAGAGAAAAATGCTATGAGCTGTGGTGCATGCAGTTTATCGTAGCAGTTAGTGCCACTCTCTGACATGCTGTGGGTAACCAGTTCAAACTCCACCACCACCAATTATATGTCTTCTAGTATTTATCATTTCTGAAAGGTTCTCTAAATTTATTATGTTTGCATGATATATGTGTGTAAATGCTGGCACTCTGTGCAGGAGTTCATTTCTATTCTGACTGCATGACGGCGTTCATAATAAATATGCTGTCAGTGCCAAGTGTTATACTTCATTAACAACACTACTTTCCGATATAGAATTGAGTGTAGTTACAATTTGACACCTCACAACTATGCTTGGGACAGCTTAAGGGAATGTGGATCCACACATTTGTCATTTGTTATTCCATGTAATACATTTTATTACTTAATGCCAATATTAATACTGCAATTTACAAATGAATTAAAGGAATCAGAAATCTGAGGAAAAGTTGAAGAGGCTCAAATCATTTAAAAATTAACAGTTATACCATGAAAGGCAGGACATGAAAATCAGAAGCACATAGTTTCCAAAAACGAGAAAAGTCGCATCAACGGCAAGTAGATTCAATACACCAAATGAATTACAATAACAGCCATTAAATGTACTAACACTTTCTCAGTTATATAAGAAACTTCCACATGGGAAAAATTAAAAACATAGATTCCAAGACTTACCAAGCGGGAAAGCGCCGGCAGACAGGCACATGAACAAAACACACAAACACACACACAGAATTACTAGCTTTCGCAACCGATGGTTGCTTCTTCAGGAAGGAGAGGGAAAGACGAAAGGATGTGGGTTTTAAGGGAGAAGGTAAGGAGTCATTCCAATCCCGGGAGCGGAAAGACTTCCCTTAGGGGAAAAAAAGGACAGGTGTACACTCGCACACACACACACACACACACACACACACACACACACACACACACACACACACACATATCTATCCGCACATACACAGACACAAGCAGACATATTTAAAGGCAAAGAGTCAGTAATTCTGTGTGTGTGTTTGTGTGTTTTGTTCATGTGCCTGTCTGCCGGCGCTTTCCCGCTTGGTAAGTCTTGGAATCTTTGTTTTTAATATATTTTTCCCATGTGGAAGTTTCTTTCTATTTTATATATACTCCTGGAAATTGAAATAAGAACACCGTGAATTCATTGTCCCATGAAGGGGAAACTTTATTGACACATTCCTGGGGTCAGATACATCACATGATCACACTGACAGAACCACAGGCACATAGAGACAGGCAACATAGCATGCACAATGTCGGCACTAGTACAGTGTATATCCACCTTTCGCAGCAATGCAGGCTGCTATTCTCCCATGGAGACGATCGTAGAGATGCTTGGATGTAGTCCTGTGGAATGGCTTGCCATGCCATTTCCACCTGGCGCCTCAGTTGGACCAGCGTTTGTCCTGGACATGCAGACCGTGTGAGACGACGCTTCATCCAGTCCCAAACATGCTCAATGGGGGACAGATCCGGAGATCTTACTGGCTAGGGTAGTCGACTTACACCTTCTAGAGCACGTTGGGTGGCACAGGATACATGCGGACGTGCATTGTCCTGTTGGAACAGCAAGTTCCCTTGCCGGTCTAGGAATGGTAGAATGATGGGTTCGATGACGGTTTGGATGTGCCGTGCACTATTCAGTGTCCCCTCGATGATCACCAGAGGTGTACGGCCAGTGTAGGAGATCGCTCCCCACACCATGATGCCGGGTGTTGGCCCTGTGTGCCTCAGTCGTATGCAGTCCTGATTGTGGCGCTCACCTGCACGGCACCAAACACGCATACGACCATCATTGGCACCAAGGCAGAAGCGACTCTCATCGCTGAAGACGACACGTCTCCATTCGTCCCTCCATTCACGCCTGTCGCGACACCACTGGAGGCCGGCTGCACGATGTTGGGGCGTGAGCAGAAGACGGCCTAACGGTGTGCGGGACCGTAGCCCAGCTTCATGGAGACGGTTGCGAATGGTCCCCGCCGATACCCCAGGAGCAACAGTGTCCCTAATTTGCTGGGAAGTGGCGGTGCGGTCCCCTACAGCACTGCGTAGGATCCTACGGTCTTGGCATGCATCCGTGCGTCGCTGCGGTCCGGTCCCAGGTCGACGGGCACGTGCACCTTCCGCCGACCACTGGCGACAACATCGATGTACTGTGGAGACCTCACGCCCCACGTGTTGAGCAATTCGGCGGTACGTCCATCCGGCCTCCCGCATGCCCACTATACGCCCTCGCTCAAAGTCCATCAACTGCACATACGGTTCACGTCCACACTGTCGCAGCATGCTACCAGTGTTAAAGATTGCGATGGAGCTCCGTATGCCACGGCAAACTGGCTGACACTGACGGCGGTGGTGCACAAATGCACCGCAGCTAGCGCCATTCGACGGCCAACACCGCGGTTCCTGGTGTGTCCGCTGTGCCGTGCGTGTGATCATTGCTTGTACAGCCCTCTTGCAGTGTCTGGAGCAAGTATGGTGGGTCTGACACACCGGTGTCAATGTGTTCTTTTTTCCATTTCCAGGAGTGTGTATAAAACTTCACAATTGTGCAGGAGATTAAAATAGGAAGCACAGCGTTCCCCAAAGCAAGAAGAGTTACATCAACTGAGTGTGGCAGCAAGCAGGTTCAACAAACAATTTTATCAACTAAAATAATTAAAATAACCTGTTAAATGTACTAACAAATTCCAAGACTAGCTGACCGTTACACAGTTGTACAAAATTCACCCAAATACTGAGTTTCTCACTAGATGCACCACTGATTGTAGCTACTGGAAGGCTGCTTAGCACTCCATAACTGTTAATAAAAAATCCCATAAACAATAAAATAAATGCTCACTCAAACATAAACGGCCACCCATATATTGCAACCAAACATTAACAACAGCTCTTAATAAATACAGAATTGCCCAAATTTGAAGATAAGTTGAAGTACATGCAATTGAAATGCACTTCAACTGGTACAGACTAACAGAAATTTTGACACAATCCTTAACAACCATACAATTCCTCAAAATTCAAAGTAAGCTGAGAGCTATAGCAGACAGCTATCAGAGCTAACAAAGAATGAGCATCCCCAAATTTCACAGCAAGGATCAAGGTAAAGTTTGGCAGTTTATCTTGATAAGAGACAGACCTTAAGCTTTACACACTCAGAAGTAGTAAAAAGAGTGCCAGCTTTAAAAGAACAGTTACAGAGATATAATGAGAAAAACCTCAAGTATGGCAAATATGCCTTAAGCTCCTGAGATCTTTGAATGTGCCAAACAGATCCAACTACTGGTTCCCGCCTGAATGGCAACACTTCTCTGGGGCACACATGAAACAATCAAATTTACTTACCTTGAGGCACGCTGATGTGGCTGGTAAGGGCTGCTGATTTAGATATGGCCAAGAACACAAATTGGAATTATTTACACTGACCGATGTCCATGCGCTCAAACATTGATAGGCACGTTAACATAACAGGTCGCATTCCATATAACACAGACATAGCCTTACAATATCAAGTACTCAAAAAAAGAAAACAACATTTAACTTCACTTAGGTGAGACTTGCAGGATTCCAGCCAGGGCATTATTGCCTCCAACCTACACAGGCGATATTCGAGATGGCGTAAACCTTACGTTAGGCCAGGAACTTGTCAACCAGGTTGCACAGAACATCCGTGTCTCTTTGCACCACCTACCACTACCAATTCTTAAGTGGGCCGCCCAGGCTTGCTGCTGACTGATTTAACCATATGCCATTCGTCAAGACCCTTGCTGGACAGTTGAAGTCCCCAAAAAGCCACAAATTGCCAGCCACTTTCCCCCCAGCCAACTGACCTCTCCAGGCCCCACCAAACCCACAATACACACACTTCAACCAAAGACCTTAGCTCACAACACACAATCAACTCAATATCGGCAACTAAATAGTTAGTGGTGCCAGAGGAAAGCCATACCGCCAATATTAGAGCTGCCACAGCTCAAAACAGACTGTAATTTTTTCACATGAAACTGACTTTTCTCTCCATTTATGTCCTTAGAAAACTTATTTTCTATATGACCCAATAACTGCAGCAACATATAGTTAAAGTAAATAAAGATGTCATACGTTTCCATCAAGTTTTCTAACAGTGAATCATTGTTATCATATATAAATATAGAAGTACCAATTGCAGTAATGAAAGGATCTACTCTCTTTTTTTCCTCACAGGAAACAATGGCCAGCGACCAATGTTATCGTCCAGTCTTCACAGGCATGGCACTGGGAAACACCACAAGAAGGCTACTGGAGACAACTCAGAATCAGATACTAGTGGTAGCCCATCTGCAGTGAGCACTTACAGGCTTCCTATAAAGCAAGCCACCGCTAGAAGTCTGGGTATGTTACTCCCAAAGATTGTAAACTTAATTAATACCTCTGTAGCGTCTTCAGTGTAAAACAGTGCTAGCAGTGAGGAAGGGAAATCACATCCACCAATCTTGGGCAGAGTGTAATACCTTTTTACCTCCATCTCCCCAAAAATCAGCAGATTTTTGAACCACACATCTTGACTCAGTGATTTTTACTAGAATCAGTGAGAACTCCATTTAAAATCACAAACTTATTGCATGGGCTTAGAAGCAATAGAAAGAGAAAGCATGTAAATCAGATTAAAAAGCTATATCTAAAAAATAAGATTATGTGACTTACCAAACAAAAGCGCTGGCAGGTCGATAGACACACAAACAAACACACACACACACACACACACACACACACACACACAAAATTCGAGCTTTCGCAACCGGCGGTTGCTTCATCAGGAAAGAGGGAAGGAGAGGGAAAGATGAAAGGATGTGGGTTTTAAGGGAGAGGGTAAGGAGTCATTCCAAACCCGGGAGCGGAAAGACTTATCTTAGGGGGAAAAAAGGATAGGTATACACTCGCACACACACACACGCACACATATCCATCCGCACATACACAGTCACATAATCTTATTTTTTAGATATATTTTTCCCACGTGGAATGTTTTCCCTCTATTATATTCAGATAAAAAAGTTTTGTAGATATATATGGATCACATGCAGCGAGAACCCATGCACATTACACCTCCTTATCGGTCCAAAACTTCTTGACTTCTAATGACATGACCATCCTGTTCTAATGACATGACCAACATCTGACTGGACATGTGACACAGTAACATGTCATTTGAGGTATGTTTGAAATTTTGGAGTAATCCATTATGTAATGCACAGCGTTTTTCCTTTCACGTCTACCTCTGCAGACTGTTCAAACAATGGAAAATCCAGGAAGGAATAATGACAATATTATGAAAAGGATAGATTTCTACTCACCATATAGTGGAAATGTTGACTTTCATGGAAATGTTGACTCACAGACACACACAGCAAAAAGACTGCTAAACAAATAAGCTTTCAGCCAAAAAGCCTTCATCTGAATTAGACAAAACACACACACACACACACACACTATTTGTGTGTGTGTGTGTGTGTGTGTGTGTGTGTTTTGTCTAAACCAGAAGAAGACATTTTGGCAAAAAGTTTACTTGTTTGGAGTCATTTTGCTGTGCCTGTCTGCAACTCAACATTTGCAGATTTTTCAGCTTCTTTCTGCCACAGGTGCGATGACCAGACAGTTTAGTCAAAAATCGCTCATTTCTTCTTTGAATTTTCTGTATATCTGTCAGTAATCAACTTTCTTAATGTTCCAGAATGATGAGCAAATTCAAGAACCAGACTCTATTCAAGAACTGTTTAGTTTTGTAATAACCTACTTTGTTGATACATTACACTTATTGTTCTTATAATCTCAGTCTAACACATGCCTTCTCTTGACTGGGCTTATGTGATCCTTCCACATTAAATCACTTTGGATGCATATCGTCTCACCCATGGTGTGGTCAAATAAAGTCAGTCTATCAGTCTATTGCTTGCATACGCAATTGCTTTCCAACACTTCTAATGAACTGAGTTGTCATTGTTGTTTTCAGACACTCAAAGGAAAGTGGAATCCACAATGAATCTTCATGTGTCCAGATGCACTAATAGCAGAAGTCTTATAATAAAATGCTAATTCACTCTTGTAGTAACATTGTACAGATGCTATATCAGAAGTAATGCCAAATAAGTTTTATTCTGCTTCCACATGAAGTGATCACCAATAACACAGAATGAGATATAGAATAGTACAAAGTCTCATAACTATAGAACACATCAGTATAAAGTATTGTAGCTGAGCATACAATAAGCAAGTAAACATAAGTGAGGCTAATAGCCCAGCACTCTGGGCTTGTATTAGCCTGTTGTGCACATGGCACAGTGCTTACTGCCCCATCAGTCCAGGTTGCGAAGTGACTTCTCTAGGACACTGTGGAGGCACTTATATCATGTGCTGTTTCATTATGTGCACTCACACTGTAGGGTTACAATACTATGGAGATGTCCATGTCTTCAGCATAGGTGATGACTGCGTAAGCAGGTTTTTTTGTGCTGTCACAGGAGAAAATGGTATCAAATGGTGCAGATGTGGACAGGTACAGTGCCCACTCCCCTGTGAGAAGCCATAAGGGAGCACCGGCAATGGAGGCAGCAGAGAAGACTGCGGCAGCAGCGACAGAGGCTGCAGAGATGGAGGTGACCTGTTGCTGACTACTCTGTTCAGCGGTGACACAAAGAGCGAGGATGGCACCTGAGCCTAGAAGGCACGGACTACGCCGTGGGAGCTAGGCAGATGCTGGAGGTGGCTGCAGGGGTGAAAGGCTCTCCGGTGCTCAGTTGATTGTGTGTGGATGGAACCATTCATAGTACCATGACACTAAGCCATCAAAGGTGCACCACAATGCACAGGCGGTGGCCTTGGTAGCTATGGATGACCGCTAGTATCCACTTTGGGCCACCCAAACCAGTGGGCCTAAAGGTGGAGCCTGCAATGTGGGCACTGGTGGGTAGATAGGCATCAGTTGGAGCAGATGAAGCAGTGTCCAGTACTAGCAGCCATGAAGCAGCTCCACTGGACTATGGTTGTCAACTACAGTGAACCTGTGTGGACCCCTAGAACCTACTGAAGGCTTCCTTGGGAGATGATTAGGTGATGTATTTTTTCATCTGGGTTATGTATGTATGGACCAGCTGCTCCACTTCTCCATTGGACTTTATATGAAATGGAGGAGTAGTTACATGCTGGATGCCACTCTTTGTGCAAAAATCTTCAAAATCTTGAGACACAAACTGTGGGCCATTGTTCATCACAAGCATTATGGAAATCTTTGAGATGGCCATGACCATAACTGCAGTGGACATGTATGGACAACAAACCACATAAGGAAATTTTGAGAAAGCATTAATTACTACAAGCTAAAGGAGTTAAGACCTTGGAGAATGAGTGCCACATGATAGGTGGCACACTGCGGGCTGGCTGTCACAGTGTGCATGATCTCATTATCAATACCCAGCCAAACCACATGGCTGCTGGCCGTCAGTTTTGTACAGGAAGGAGAGGGACATGCGGACAAGTTCACAACTAGGAACCGACTCTTCATTAGCCATCAGTAACACACCATCAAGAATGGAAGGCAGCTGTGGTGCATAACAATCACACTAAGGATCTGATACTAGCCTGTTAGTTTATGGAGCCAGCCATGGTGGATGAACTGAACAATCTGACATAAGATATGACTGGCCTCAACAGCCACCAAAATTCATTGTTGTTGTTGTTGTTGTTGTTGTTGTGGTATCAGTCCTGAGACTGGTTTGATGCAGCTCTCCTTGCTACTCTATCCTGTGCAAGCTTCTTCATCTCCCAGTACCTACTGCAACCTACATCCTTTGAATCAGCTTACTGTATTCATCTCTTGGTCTCCCTCTACGATTTTAACCTCCACGCTGCTCTCCAATACTAAATTGGTGCTCCCTTGATGCGTCAGAACATGTCCTACCAACCAATCCTTTCTTCTAGTCAAATTGTGCCACAAATTTCTCTTCTCCCCAATTCTATTCAACACCTCCTCATTAGTTATGTGATCTACCCATAAAATCTTCAGCATTCTTCTGTGGCACCACATTTCGAAAGCTTCTATTCTTTTCTGGTCTAAACTATTTATTGTCCATGTTTCACTTCCATACATGGTTACACTCCATACTAAAACTTTCAGAAATGCATTCCTAACACTTAAATCAATACACGATGTTAACAAATTTCTTTTCAACACTTTCCTTCACATTGCCAGTCTACATTTTATATCCTCTCTACTTCGACCATCAAAAGTTATTTTTCTCCCCAAATAGCAAAACTCCTTTACTACTTTAAGTGTCTCATTTCCTAATCTAATACCCTCAACATTACCCGACTTAATTTGACTACATTCCATTATCCTTATTTTGCTTTTGTTGATGTTCATCTTATATCCTCCCTTCAAGCCACTATCCATTCTGTTCAACTGCTCTTCCAAGTCCTTTGCTGTCTCTGACAGAATTACAATGTCATCAGCGAACCTCTTCTCCCTGGATTTTAATTGTTGTTGTTGTTGTCTTCAGTCCTGAGACTGGTTTGATGCAGCTCTCCATGCTACTCTATCCTGTGCAAGCTGCTTCATCTCCCAGTACCTACTGCAACCTACATCCTTCTGAATCTGTTTAGTGTACTCATCTCTCGGTCTCCCTCTACGATTTTTACCCTCCACGCTGCCCTCCAATGCTAAATTTGTGATCCCTTGATGCCTCAAAACATGTCCTACCAACCGATCCCTTCTTCTAGTCAAGTTGTGCCACAAACTTCTCTTCTCCCCAATCCTATTCAATACCTCCTCATTAGTTACGTGATCTATCCACCTTATCTTCAGTATTCTTCTGTAGCACCACATTTCGAAAGATTTTAATACCTACTCCAAATTTTTCTTTTGTTTCCTTTACTGCTTGCTCAATACACAGATTGAATAACATTGAGGAGAGGCTACAACCCTGTCTCACTCCCTTCCCAACCACTGCATCCCTTTCATGCCCCTCAACTCTTATAACTGCCAATCGGTACAAATTGTAAATAGCCTTTCGCTCCCTATATTTTACCCATGCCACCTTCAGAATTTGAAAGAGAGTATTCCAGTCAACATTGCAAAAGCTTTCTCTAAGTCTACAAATGCTAGAAACGTAGGTTTGCCTTTCCTTAATCTAGCTTCTAAGGTAAGCCGTAAGGTCAGTATTGCCTCACGTGTTCCAATATTTCTACGGAATCCAAACTGATCTTCCCCAAGGTTGGCTTCTACTAGTTTTTCCATTCGTCTGTAAAGAATTCATGTTAGTATTTTGCAGCCGTGACTTATTAAACTGATAGTTCGGTAATTTTCACATCTGTCAACACCTTCTTTCTTTGGGATTGGAATTATTATATTCTTCTTGAAGTCTGAGGGTATTTCGCCTGTCTCATACATCTTGCTCACCAGATGGTAGAGTTTTGTCAGGACTGGCTCTCCCAAGGCCGTCAGTAGTTCTAATGGAATGTTGTCTACTCCCGGGGCCTTGTTTTGACTCAGGTCTTTGAAAAGAGCACTGAAACTCTTCACACAGTATCACATCTCCCATTTCATCTTCTTCTACATCCTCTTCCATTTCCATCGCTCTTGTGTAGACCCTCTATATACTCCTTCCACCTTTCTGCCTTCCCTTCTTTGCTTAGAACTGGATTGCCATCTGAGCTCTTGATATTCATACACGTGGTTCTCTTCTCTCCAAAGGTCTCTTTAATTTTCCTGTAGGCAATATCCATCTTACCCCTAGTGAGATAAGCCTCTGCATCCTTACATTTATCCTCTAGCCATCCCTGCTTAACCGTTTTGCACTTCCAATTGATCTCATTTTTGAGAAGTTTGTATTCCTTTTTGCCTGCTTCATTTACTGCATTTTTATATTTTTTCCTTTTATCAATTAAATTTAATATTTCTTCTGTTACCCAAGGATTTCTACTAGCCCTCGTCTTTTTACCTACTTGTCCTCTGCTGTCTTCACTACTTCATCCCTCAAAGTTACCCATTCTTCTTTTACTGTATTTCTTTCCACCAATTCTGCAATTTGTTAGCTTATGCTCTCCCTGAGACTCTGTACAACCTATGGTTTAGTCAGTTTATCCAGGTCCCATTCCTCAAATTTACACCTTTTTGTAGTTTCTTCAGTTTTAATCTATAGGTCATAACCAATAGATTGTGGTCAGAGTCCACATCTGCCCTGGAAATGTCTTACAGTTTAAAACCTGGTTCCTAAATCTCTGTCTTACCATTATATAATCTATCTGATACCTTCTAGTATCTCCAGGCTTCTTCCATGTATACAGTCTTCTTTCATGATTCTGGAACCAAGTGTTAGCTATGAATAAGTTATTCTCTGTTCAAAATTCTACCAGGCGGCTGCCTCTTTCATTTCTTCCCCCCAGTCCATATTCACCTACTACGTTTCCTTCTCTTCCTTTTCCTACCATTGAAATCCAGTCACCCATGACTATTAAATTTTCGTCTTCCTTCACTATCTGAATAATTTCTTTTATCTCATCATACATTTCATCAATCATTTCGTCATCTTCAGAGCTAGTTGGCATATAAACTTGTACTACAGTAGTATGCGTGGGCTTCAATAACGCGTTCACTATGCTGTTTGTAGTAGCTTACCTGCACTCCTGTTTTTTTATTCATTATTAAACCTACTCGTGCATTACCCTTATTTGATTTTGTATTTATAACCCTGTAGTCACCTGGCCAGAAGTCTTGTTCCTCCTGCCATCAAACTTCACTAATTCCCACTAGCTTTAACCTACGCATATCCCTTTTTAAATTTTCTAAACTACCTACCCAATTAAGGGGTCTAACATTTCAACCCATAGAACGCCAGTTTTCTTTCTCCTGATAACAACATCCTCCTGGGTAGTCCCCACCCGAAGATCTAAATGGGGGACTACTTTACCTCTGGAATATTTTACCCAACAGGACGCCATCATCATTTAACCATACAGTAAAGCTGCATGCTGTTCACAGTACCAGCAGAGTAAGGCCGTTGTGGCTAGTGCTAAAAGGCCAGGTCAGTCAATCATCCAGACTGTTGCCCCTGCAACTACTGAAAAGGCTTTTGCCCCTATTCAGGAGCCACACGTTTGTCTGGCCTCTCAACAAACATCCCTACATTATGGTTGCACCTACGGTATGACTATCTGTATTGCTGAGGCACACAAGCCTCCCCACCAGTGGCAAGGTCCATGGTTCATGGGGGGAGCATGCAAAAGCAAGCCAAAATAAGTGTGGCCAAGGGTCCACTGCACTGTGCTTATGTTGGGCTGTTGGGCACATGGCACAACACTTGCTCAGCTGTCTGTCCTGGTTGCAAAGCAACAACTCTAGGCCAACTGTGGAGGCACTTGTATCACATGCTGTTTGATTATGTGCACACATACTATAGGGTTAGAAAATTATATTCTTTGCAACAACTCTACTTTATCACCCACTATCAGCAGCAGTTGGAATGTTTCATGTCAAAGAGCCATGAACAAAAAGAGACTGCCAGTTTATAGTATTCAGAAGTGAATTAGTTTATAGTATTCAGCAGTGAATTATGCTTCTGTCTTGTTGAAGATGACTAGAGACTAGTGTGTGGTAGTAATTTACCAACACAAGGCATATTGTTGAATGCTGTCCTACTTGAAGGCCACATTTTGTGATGATCTTTTTTAATATGGACTATTGGTCACTCCTGGTAATTATTCCAGGCACATAAGAAAGACAATGATGTTGATTTCATTCTCTAAACAGTTTTCTCTGACATTTCTGCACTTATTGCAAGGGAAATGCTCCAACAAGAGAACACTTGATGTGACAGAGCTGAATATCTAGAAATTGGCAAAAAAAAGACTAATTCTGTTCCATAACCAACCAAAATACCAGGTCTCTCCCTGCAGAAATTGTATGGAATAGAATTAAACATGTATAGAGAATGCATTTCCACCATACAGTATTCAAAGATTATGTGGCAGTGAAAACCACATAGGAAACCAATACCCATAAAAAAATCTGTCCTATGCCAAATGAAAAGCTGAGAAATGCAGGTTTCAGTCAGACTGTCAAACATTCACTGAAATATAAGAGTGTATGAGGGGAGTTTAATAAATAATGCAGCACTTTTTTCTGAAAGCTGGGTGGGTTTCTTCAGGATTCCAACACACTATATTATTCCCCTCTCTTTGGCTCCAAAAACCTGTTTTTCAACATAATGTCTGTTCCGTGTGACAGCCTTACGCCACCCTACTGGGAGGGCATATATGGCTGCACGGTACCTCTCTACTGGTTGACATTGGAGCCAAAGTCTTGCTACATTAATAACCTCCCCATCATCCACGTGCTGCTTCCCATGGAGTGCATTCTTTATTGAGCCAAGAGATGGAAATTAGAAGGTGTGACATCTGCGTTGTAGGAAGGATAAAGAAGAACAGTCCAATGAAAGTGAGCTCCATCTGCATGTGCAGACTTGTGTGAGGCTTACATTGTCATGAAGAAGGAGAAGTTTGTTTGCATTTTTGTGGTGGCAGACATGCTGAAGTCGCTTCTGCAATTTCCTGAGGGTAGCACAATACGCTTGATAGTTGATCGTTGCACCATGATGGAGGACATCAAATAGAATAACCCCTTGAGAGTCCCAGGAGAGTGTCGGCATGACTTTACCAGTTGAGGATGTGGCTTTGAACTTTTACTTTGCTGGAGAGGTGATATGTTGCCACTCCATGTATTGCTGTTTTGTTTCTGATTTGAAGTGATGAACCCATTTTTATCTCCTGTGATGATATTAGACAAAAAATTGTCACAATCCACCTCATAATGTGCAAGCAGTTCCACATAGATGGTACTTCGCTCCTCTTAATGGTCTTCTGCTAGGCAGTCAGGAAGCCAACAGGTATCACTGTACACAGAAAAAAATGGAAGCATGTTATATGACATTTTTATTGCAATTTGTCTGTAGTACCACCTCCTAAAATATTTACTGTTCCTCCTGAAACACCCTGTATACCACCTCTACTGCAACCACTGAACAGTGTCTTACATTGGTGTGACAACCAACCATCAACTAGTATGAATGGCCACCACCAAACTATTGCCAAAACCAAGGGAGACCACCCAGTGGCACAACATGCAGTGAAGCACAAGATGCATGATTTCAATGGCTACTTCTCAATCCTTGCCATCTGAATCCTCCCCACCGCCATCAGCTTTTCTGAGCAGAGCAGATGGGAGCTATACTTACAGCACATCATTTGCTTCCAAAACCTTCCTGGCCTAAACCTAAGGTAACTCACTGTCCCCCACCCCACACAAAATAGTGTGTGTCTGGCTGTGTGCTGTTATCTCATGCCCTAGTGTATGAAATCAGGTGCCTGGCCATCTGCCACCTGCCCCCTCTACCTGTTCTCCTAGCTAACCCACAGACAGCTCCCCACTCCCCCATGAGCCATTATATGCTTCCTCCCAATCCCCTCCCTGCCTTCCGCCTCTCTCCATCCCTCACCCTACCCCACCCCCCCACCCCCACTGTACCACAGCACACTCACCATGGGCCAGGAGAAAGCTGGCAGACAACTGAGCACAATGTAGGGAGACAGACGTGTGAATGTGATTTTTGTGTGTGTGTGTGTGTGTGTGTGTGTGTGTGTGTGTGTGTGTGTGGGCGCAAGGGGAAATGCATTCCAAAAGCTAACAAAGCTTCTGTTTGTGTACCTATAGGCAATGCAGCACAAATAATTCATAGATGTCAGAGTTAGATCATTGGTCCTTACTTTTACAAAGAAAACAAGCATGCAGTAATTTATGAACATAACTGGGAACTCATTTTTTCCAAATTGTGAACAAGCTGATGCTAGGGGTTGTATGGGTTTAGTGAGGTGGGGCCATAGTGCACACAGCTTGAAGTTCTCAGGGAATTCAGTTTCTTTTAGAGGCGATATTCCATGACTGGTACACTTATGCCATTTAGCTCCTTGCAGTGTTGTTTTTTATTATAATATCTAACATCGATTGTATGCACCAATTGTTCAAGGATCCTTCCATACTTGAAAGAGAAAATGTACCATGCAGAACTCCTCACACTCATTTCTACATTCAAAAAATTGACCAGACCTTCAAAGTTTGAGTAACTCAATGTATTGATAAAATTGGGAATCATTTACTAGATATCATTTTTAAACACACATTGTATTTATTAAATTACCAATTATGTAGAAACACAACAAATGGAATTACAATTTGTGATGTATCTTTTGATCTCCAAAGCAGTAAGCTTTGTTGCCCCACCACGTCTAAGGTTGTTCACTTCATGAAACCTACAAGTATAGTTACCATATACAAAAGGTTAATTCAATCCTAAATTTCAGTTCATTTGTAACTATTTGTCTAAAATGTCTGCTTTGTATCTAGTAGTGTTTCTTTGTTTAAGATAAAGCATCACTTATCATCATTGGTTTAGTGTGAACTTGGTATTCAGTTTGAAATCTTGTGATTAGTAATCATAGTTTTGGTGATCAGGTGGTCAAAACTATATCAACAATCAAACCAAGAAGGAGCAATACTCAATAATTTTTAATTCATGCTGTTTACAGAAATTTATCGCCTTGATTCAAGTACTGAATCAAATGAGATGTCTCCTGCTCCCCAGAGAAGACGGACACCCCGTCACTACCCCATCTGCAGTGGTGATAAAAGATTGGCATCACACAACAGGTAGTCAAGGTTTGTTTCTAAATATCAATAATACTTTTCAGTTAATCTAAATACAGTTGTAGTGGTATCCATCACATTACAGAAAACGCTACATTTTCTGATTATTTAAATCATTTGTTAGTATCAGTTGTTGCAGCTTTATAGTGTTCTTTCCTGTTTGGTTCTAAATTTTACAAAACATAAATTATGGCTGGTAGTGTATGCATGTAACTAACACAACATTTTGTTATAAGCATTTGATGTAATATGAATGAAAACATTTCTTAGTGCCATAATGTGCACACATTGATATTCATCATGAGGAATAGTTGTATATTCATGTTTCGCTATACTGTACATATTTTCATCATCAGTTGTGAAATATGCCTTGGAAAGCTTAAATTTCATATTCAATAATTCTCCCATTACAAAAAATTGATATTTGACCAGTTGGAAGCCCTGCCAGGCCAAAATCTTGCATTAATTCATCATTTACGTATTAGCTAAATTTTTATCTTTAGTGATATAATTTTTATGGCATCTTATAACAATTGTAAAGGCCAAAATACCTCTATGCCTGTAAGGCGCAGAAGACAAAACAAAAACAATGGGGGATATTGTGGAAGAATAGGGAGAAATGTAAAAATCAAATTATGGTGGAAAGTGGTGTAATTAGTTATAAGGACAATATGACCAATAGATTGTAAATATTCTTCAGTGGAGACACCAGAAACTATAATGTCATCCAAATAGTTTGCACAAAACAGCTCAGATGCTGTAAGTTGTTTCAAAAAACATTGAAAAATAGTGGGAGCGGTATTGGGCATGTATCCACCATAGTTGCGCGTTCATAGAAATTTTAAAGTTGCCACAGGGGCAAAGCCGGCCTGATGGTTTCTTTGCTATAACTAAGGGGGTAGACCATTCACTTGTTGCAATAGGCCAAACAATGCCAGATTCCATGAGGCAATCTAATTCATCTTTCGCTTGTTACCTGAATGCCACTGGAACTGGATGGACATGGAAGAAATGAGACCAAATCCAAAAAGATTCTCCATATGTTATCTACAACAAGAAATGTAAATGACCAGAATACTGACTTGTAAGTCTCTGGGGCAGAAAATTGGCCTAGAACAGAAATACTGTTTTTATTGTAATTTACTACTGTTCATGCCACAGGGAGAAGCGGAGGGGAGCCCAAGTCTCTATAAGTTTGTGAGTTTATCAATAAGGGCAGAATGGGAGCATGGGACACACATGTTGCTGTGCATTTTCAAATTTGCACAGTGTAATGAATAGTCCATTACATTTTGGGCATGCATCCATGCAAATAAAATTTCCTCCATTGATATTATGGCCATGTATCGTCTGGCCATCCTCAGAGTGAGTCACAAGACTGACAACGAGATGCTAAGCATGGCTTATATGCTCCACTGTGGCAATATTGTGCATGCGGGTCACAGATGCTGGTCAGTGGTGAATGCACACAGACATTTGATTCGCTTATCGGTGTATGATCGAAGACGGTGACACCATGATGACTTCTCTGCAGTTTAATTGCCCCAAGAGCCAGATTCCATGCTTTGTTCAAATTAAAACCATTATCTCTATTTATTAAATTATTAGCTAATCTAATCTGTATAGCTTCCTTGAAGACAGGTTCCTAAAAGGAAGAGGTGGATTTTAAAATCTTCACATCACGGTAATTCATGGAATGCCCCGTATCAACACAATGTTTGGCCACTGCTGACTTGTCTGGTTACGATAAGTATTTGTATCTTCAATGCGCCACACCTCTCATGAACGGTGCATGTTGTTTGTCTTATGTAGGACTTCTCACAATTTCCACAGGGAATCATATGCAAACCTGCTTTACAAAGCAGTAAATCATCCTTTACAGAGCCGAGTAAAGCTGCAATCTTCACGAGGGTCCAGAAGATCACCTTAACACAGTGTTTCTCAAGAATATGACCTATCTTCAAGGAAAGAGAACCCACATAGGGCGAAAACGCATTTGATCTGAAGGGATTACTGTCTTCTTCCCCATCACATACCTGCTTTCTAGGTTTTGCATTGAATGCTCCATGAATTTGCTGCGGAGAAAATTCATTTGCTTTAAAAACGCTCTTGAGGTATGAGAGCTCTTCTTGCAAATTATCTTTATCAGATATACAGTGCACATTGAGCACTAAGGTCTTAAGGACACCTATGGTCTTTGAAGGGTGATGCAGTTATTGGCATATAAATATAGATTTGTGTGTGTTGATTTCCGATATGTTGTATGTCCTAATGTGCCATCAACTATACGGCGAATGACAACATCCAAAAAGGGGAGCAGCCATCCTTTTCTATTGCTATAGTAAATTTGATACTAGCATGGATAGAAATCAATGTAATTCATCCATCTCGTGCAGCCATACCACAAATATGTCATCCACGTACATCCAGAAGTCAGTTGGTTTAAAATTTGCCGAGTCCAGTGCCTTGTCCTTGAAGTCTTCCATGAATAAAATTAGCTACCAGAGGGGAGAGGGGGCTTCCCATAGCAATGCCATTAATCTGCTCATAAAATTCACCATGAAACTGAAAATAAAATGATAAAAGCACATGTTCAAATAAGGCCATGATGTTTGTATCAAAATGTTGGCCGATAAGAGATAAAGAGTCCTTTCAAGGTACCTTGGTGTACAACGATACCACATCAAAACTAACAAGCACATCTGTACTATTTCACCTGACATTGCTAAGTCTCTGAATAAAATCCATAGAATTATGAATGTGGTGGCTACATTTTCCTACCAATGGTTTAATAAGAATGCTAAATATTTGGCAGAAAAATACATTGGTGAACCAATAGTTCTCATTATAGGCCTCATATTTAGCTTCCTTATTAAAACCATTGGTAGGGAAATGTAATCACCACATTCGTAATTCTATGAGTTTTATTCAGAGACTTAGCAATGTCAGGCTAAATAGTACAGATGTTAGTTCTGACGTGGTATCATTATACGCCAAGGTATCTTTAAAAGACTCTTTATCTCTTATTGGCCAACATTTTGATAAAAACATCACAGCCTTATTTGAACATGTGCTTTTATCATCTTATTTTCAGTTTAATGGTGAATTTTATGAGCAGATTGATGACACATTAGGACATGCTGTACATCGGAAACCACCACACACAAATCTGTGTCTACATGCCAGTAGCTGCCATCACCCGTCACAGACCATAGGTGTCTTTAAGATCATAGTGCACAGGGTGCACTGTATATCCGATAAAGATAATTTGCAAGAAGAGCTCTCATACCTCAAGAGCGTTTTTAAAGCCAATGGATTTTCTCCGCAGCAAAACCTAGAATGCAGGTATGTGATAGGGAAGAAAACTAATTCCTTCAGATCAAGTGCGTTTTTGCCCTATTTTGATGCTCTTTCCTCGAAGATAGGCCATATTCTTGAGAAACACTGTGTTAAGGTGATCTTCTGGCCCCCCATGAAGATTGCAGCTTTACTCAGCTCCATAAAGGATGATTTACTGCTTTGTAAAGCGTTTGCGTATCAGATGCCCTGTGGAAATTGTGAAGTCATACATAGGTCAAACAACACACACCGTTCATCCGAGATGTGTGGAGCATTGAAGATACACATGCTTATCACAGCCAGACAAGTCAGCTGTGGCCAAACATTGTGTTGATACAGTGCATTCCATGAATTACTGTGATACAAAGATTTTAACGTCCACCTCTTCCTTTAGAGCATCTGTCTTCAAGGAAGCTATAGAGACTGGATTAGCTAATAATTTAATAAATAGAGATAATGGTTTTAATTTGGACAAAGCATGGAGGAGTCCAGCTCTTGGGGTAATTAAACTGCAGAAAAGTCGTCATGGTGTTACCACTGCCGATCATACATCGATAAGTGAATGAAATGTCTGTATGCCTTCGACACAGGCAGCACATCTGTAAGAGTATTTCTTTGCCACTGACCAGCATCTGTGACCTGCATGCGCTGTATCACCATGGTGGAGCATATAAGGCCACACTCGGCATCTTGTCTTCAGTTGTGTGACTCACTCTGAGGATGGCCAGACGATACATGGCCAAAATATCAATGGAGGAAATTTTATTTGTGCAGATGCATGCGCAAAATTTAATGGACTACATTGTTGCTGTTTACTGGCCTGTTTACATTGTCGATGTGACTGCTGCTGGGAGCGAGGCCAACCACCTTGACACTGTGATCATTTGTGGACCGCCGTGATCATATCTTCCCTCTACAAACAATCTGAAGCTTGGTTACCTATCAGAGAGGGATGGATTTTTGCACTGGAGGGCAACCTCTCAAACCTTTTGATCCAGAGATAAACGAATGATAGCATCTCTCACCATCTGATCAGCGATTATCTCTTTATGCACGTCGGCCACAAAATGATGACGATGACTTAGCCCATGGAGTTCAGCTGCCCATGCAGTTCAGTCACCCACGCTTGACAGGACTGATGTGACTGCTTTGTACAGCAACAAAACTCAGTCTAGAATGCAGTAATGTGGGTGTGCTTACAGTAGTATTTCGAAAGAAGTTCACGCATTTGATCAAACGTTAAAGAAGATGGATCCTGGAAAGGGGCAAGGTGACATAGGACTTGATACAGTCATGGCAATATCCAGGAAAGGAACAAGGCATGACAAAAATAGCGTCAGTAACCTCAGAAGCTTGAAAGTGTTTTCACAGATGTTTTTCATATTCATCCCATTCCTCAATGGACTTTCCATATGTAGAAAATGGAGGCGAATAAACCATGGGGGCTGTGGAGGGCAAAGCAGCAGGTGATACAGACTGGGAAGCATGCCAGCTAGACAATACAGATACCAATGACTGATGTACATGATGTTCATGAGTTTGTTTGTCCAGCACCTGTGATCGGTGGTGCAATGCCTCAGCAAATGATTCTTGCTCTTCAACCAATCAATGTAAAATGTCTTTCATAAGAATATGGAGGACCAACAAGAGTAAAATTTGCACGGAGAACAAGACCACACTTGCTGCCAATCGTGTTGTATTTAGGTATAAGTACAACACTACCAGTAGGTGTAACACAGTTTTATTCCACAGAAGCATTAACAACTTGAACACAGTATTTAAGTAACAATCAGCAAGAACCAATTACGTGCACGAAGAGCTGTAGCAATACACTTAGAGAACTGAGGCCGATCATAACTTGGCTGGCCTAAATAGGCTGGGGCCCGGGGGGGGGGGGGGGGGGGGGGGGGGCTGATGGTGATTTGATGGTGACTACACACACAAAACTCTGTGGTGCCCTCTGTGAATGGTAGCACCACCTCACACAAGGCCTTTTGAAAGTATGTTTACATGTCCCTGAGAAAACAGTCATGATTACTGAAGAAAAAATGTAGTGAAGAAATTATTGAGGAAGGAAAGGAGTAATAGACCTTCTTACCTATTTGGGATTATAATTTAATGTATAAATCCAGTGATGGAGGAAAAGGAAATCCAATAGTAGAAGTAACATACGAGTCCTGTGTTAAGCTACCAGTAATCATCCAACTGTATATTAATTACATGTAGTGTGACACAGAGATCCACCATACCATTACTTTTTCTTGTCTAGCTTAATGAACTTCCATCAGTAACATTACCAGACGCCAAGTTTGTTTTGTTTATTAGATCATCCAAATACACACACACACAACATGCAGCCTCTTAAGTTATTAAATACATTTTTAAGAGGTTTTTCCATGCATCCCTGTCCGCTGCTGTCTTCTGCCAGTTGAAGCCTGCAACTTTCCTGATTTCATTATCCCAGCAGTCAGGTGGTCTCCCTGGTGGTCTTTGTTTTTTTCCATAGATCTCTGAGCAGTTCTAAGTTTCCTTTTGAAATGTTTATTGAAAGTCCAAGTTTCACACCCATACGTTAAAACCAATAGGACACACTGATCAAAAACTGTCTTCTTTAAGTAGACTGGCATGTTAGATTTGAAAACTGTTGCATTCCTTCTGTAAGACCTCCAACCCAGTTTAATTCAACGAAAAATTTCAGGTTTCAAATCCACTTTGGGGTCAATTAATTGCCCCAGATAAACGTATTCTGTAACATTGGTTAGGATGTTGCTGTTTAGTGTTACTTGTCCTGCAGCTACCAAATTATTATGCATAACCTTAGTTTTAGAGTGATTTATTTTAAATCCAACTTCCTGACAATGATATGTTAAGTCTTTTATAGAGGACTGCACTTCCATCTTACTGTTAGCTAGGACCACTATATCATCAGCAAATCTCAGTTTGGTAAGCCTTTTACCATTTATCCTTATTCCTCTGTTGTTCCAAATAATTTTGGACATAGCCATCTTCAAAACTGTTATAAATAACTTCAGGAATATAGGATCACCCTGCTTGACTCCTTTTCCAATGGGAAATTCACATTTGTTTTTTCCTACATTGATAGATGATACAGAAGTGTCACAAATGTTGCACAATATGTTTATATATTTTGTTTCCACTCCTTGCTTGGCCATTGCTTGTATGACATCAGTGTGGCTGGCAGAATAAAAGGCTTTTTCGAAGTCAATTAAGGCTATGCATAATGGCATTTCATACTCATTGTCTCGACTGATTACCTCATGCATTGTGTTTATATGGTCAATTGTACTGAAACCACTGCGATATCCAGCTTGTTCTATGGGTTGTGCAGTCTCCACTACTATTTTAATGTGACTTATCGGGACTTTAGTGAACACTTTATATATAACAGAAAGTAAGCTAATGGGGCGGTAGTTTTGTATGTCGGCTTTCATATTCTTCCTTTTACACTTACACAGTTCTGAATATTCCACCTTGTCACAGGAAGTTTTAATTTTTATCTCTCATCTTTTTACAAATAAAGCTTTGGTTTCCGCTCTTAACTTTCCTGGTTGTTTAGTAATTGTGGTCAGTCCACCTATTTGTTTTGCAGTTTCCATTATCGTTTCAGCTAGGTTTTCTTCTGTTGACTCTTCTAATCTCACTCAAAGGGTATACACAAAATCCTTTTTCCTTTCATTCAGTTTATCCATACCGATAATTTCTTTTTTCTGTTATATTAGTTTTCTTCGTTCTTGTTGAGTATTAATGTTTATTTTCACTCTTACCAGTCTACTGTCATTACCAGTATTAAATTAATTTAAAACCGAAACATCTTTGATTATTTTGGTATGATTTGTGATGATAACATCTATTTCATTGTGGGTCTCATGGTTTTGGCTTCTCCAGGTCCATTTCCTATTATGGTGTTCCTTAAAAAAAGTGTTCATGATAAATAATTTATTTTCTTCTGCAAATTGAACTAGCCTTTCACCCCTTTCATTCCTATCATAAATTCCATGGCAGCCTACTGAGACATCACCACGGTTTTTGATACCAACCCTGGCATTTACGTCCCCAATTACCAGTTTAATGTGGAAGTCGCATCCTTTGTTATGTGCTGAAGGCAGGATGGCTGTGTCGAGAGGTATGTCGTCATTGAGGGACCATGCCGGTTTAAGCCTATTAACTGAGGCTGTCTGTGGCCGTCCATTGAGATTGATGACGAACATGTTGGTATCGCGACATAGCACATGGTGAGGGCCCGAATAGTGTGGCTGAAGGGCTGTCCGCACAGTGTCATCCCACAGCATAGCAAAGTCAGACGTAGCTAGGTCCTTGTGGACGAACAGAGATGGGGTGGGGGGTATGTAGGTGCACAACATGCATTTGGACACATTCGATTAGAGCAGGGAGATCCTCAGTGTGACAGAAGGTGAATTCTTGATGAATTCAGCAGGGAGGAGGAGAGGCTCGCTGTATAGAACCTCGGCGAGCGAGACATTAAGATCTTCCTTATGAGCTGAGTGAATAGCCAGCAGGACCCACCTGAGACCTCCGTGGCACATTAGGGCAACATGAGTGTGCAGTGTCACCACTTGATCAGGCCGTTCTACTGCGGGTGGTATGCAGTGGTATGAAACTTGGTGATGCCCCAGAGTTCGCAGAGTCGTGTGAAGAGTTTGGACTCAAATTGATGACCTTGGTCGGTGGGGGACAGCTGAAGTGAGCAACCCACGCCGAGATGAAGGAACGGGCGACAGTCTCAACCATCGTGTCAGTAAGGGGGATCGCCTTGACCCAGCGGGTCACATGGTCAATGATCGATAAGATATATCTGTAGCCCTTGGACGGGGGAAGGCGACCAACGAAATTGATATGGACATGCCGGAAATACCTCTTTTGGATGTCAAACTTGCCAAGAGGAGGTTGAACATGCCTACTGACCTTGCTGTGCTGGCACAGAACGCACACATGGATCCAAGTGCGACAGTCGTGCTTCATGCCAGGTCACACGAAGCTCTCCATTACCAGTCACATTGTGGCTCACGCCCCACGGTGAGCTAAGCCATGCAAGGCGGTAAAGACCCTGTGGTGAAGGGCAGCGGGGACCAGATTTGTGCCTGTACAGGAGTCACAAAGGACAGGGATTGCTGGACCAGGTAGTAGGGTGTGTAAGGGGTATGAACAGAGTCAACTGTTGAGTGATCACTGTGAAGGCTCTCTGTTAATATTAGCGGAACATTGAACATTGACAAACTGAGATAAATCAAGAATAAAATGTCAAATTTCAGAAGTTAATTATTGATATCCATTCTGGTAACAGTATTCTCTACAGTCCAAGACTTGCATCTTTGTGTAAAGACAGTGATTATATCTGCATACTTTAACAGATTTTTGTTTAAGACTCTTTCTACCTGTTCCATGGTACTTGACTATCTGGATATGTACATAAATCCACTAAGTCATCTTTTGTCCTTTCATTGGCAGCACAGAAACAAGTTCGGCTGAAGATGATGCTAGCTTTTCCAGCTACCATCTCCAGCCACCTTCTGGGTTCTCGGATAATCGAGAACTAAGTGAAGCTGAATGTGATCGTGATACCATCCAATTTGGCAAAATACTTAGTCGGTATGTAAGACATAGTATTTAAACATTGAAAACATTCCTAATATTTCCAAATGAAGTTAATGATTCTATTGCATTTCAAAACAGTATCCATGGTTAGGTAACTTTGCAATAACCTTACGTTAAGTCAGTAGGGAAAGATATCCTATTTCCAGGACATTTGATTTTATAGACCATGAGCCACCATGTATTCGTTCTTCATGTTCTGTAGATCCCACCAATTAGGAGAAGATTCAGGAATGTGACACTTTTTATGGTAATCTGTTTGATGAGGACATTAAGCTTGGCAGAAAGTTCTATTTGAGGGCGTAGGCTACGTCCTGGCACCAGAATTCAACCTCCTCTTTCTCTCATGATCATACAACACAAATATGACGCAACAGTATACAGACGCACATTTCAGTCATATACACTTAACAAATACACTTAAAACACAACTCTCATACACTGTGTGAAAAGGGAGGAATAAAATGCTTTGCAATTAGATGGCTGAATTACCTCTCGGGGCATCCCAGCCAACAATGCCAAATGACTCTTTCTTTATCAGAAATGTAATGGACTATCAAACAGTGTTAAAAATCAGGAATTATGGTTTTTTGTACAGTATGAGAGCTGGGAGAAAATTCAGGTACAAACTTTATTGTGAACAAAAAAATTAAAACAATGTTACAGATATTGGAGGAATCTCAGACAGAACAGAAGGACTCATTTTAAAAATAAGCAAAAGATATTCCAAGGTAATCATTTGGGCATATGCACCATTGTGTACACACTCCCATGAGGAGGTACATAAGCTCTACAAAGACTTACAGAAATATATAAATGACAACAAATATTGCTGCAAGATTTTTTCTGCACCTGTCACTGTATTGATATATTTCTTGAACAATACATTAGTATTACACATTTGGCAAGAAGTTATTGTTATAATTAACTTGGCACTTGTATCGCCATCAGCTTCATTTTTTAATACAATATTCACCATTTATTTACACTTCACTCATCTCTGACCACATGATGCATATTATCACAATAAATATTTTGTTTACTGAACATCTTTATTGAATGTTTTAAGGTGTGTGTATTTTAGCATCTGACAATAGGGAAGTTAGTTACTATAATGCAAAAACCTTAAAGCATTAATTCCACACCACAGGAAGAAAGGACAGTTTATTATTGTTACAAGGGTTGCCACAAGTTCTGGAAATATCAAGGAATTTCAAACGTACCAGGAAAAATTAGGGAAATTTGAAAAAAAAACCACACTGGAAAAATCTCATTTTTGTCTCAGTAGCATAAAATTGTTTGTTTACTGAGATGTCATCCTTAGTCACTGACTGGGTGCAGCTGAGTACATGCACCGTTTCTCTACTTTCTCATTCTTACTGCTTCTCCCCTTCCCAGCTTGCAGTCAGCGCTGCCACCACTACTTCCTGCTAGCCTAGCAGCTGCCAGTGTGAGGCAAGGGGGTGGGGGGTGAGGAGTGGTTTGTTTGGATCCGATTCTCAGAGCTTGTTGACGTAGCATCTCAAGTCAACAGTCCTGTGTGCATGAGTTGTGTCTGAGGGATTGTGTAAATGTGTGTGCGCTCTCATTTTCTGACAAAGGCTATGGCCAAAAATTCTTTCCTATGTGCCTGTCTGTGGCTCAGTGATATTCTTTATTGTGAGTTGCTACCTATCCTCATTAGCATTGATTCTCAGAGTGCTTGCGCAAGTTACCTGTTTCATAGGTAATCACCGTGGTCTCATTTCATCAACGTGGTGTCTGTGGTACATGAACAGCTGGCCACATGAGTGGACTTCCATGATGGGCTAAAACTGCAAGCCATTTTTGTGGGTATCTCTAATGGATCAGGCCTGCTGATATGAAGTCCACAGTTTCCCACTAATGTACGGGCCTTGCCTGTCGGATCTAGTCTCACTGACCTGCCTGCAGGCTGGGTCTGTCTGTGTGTGGTGTAATGCAGCAGATTTGCATGGTTTATCCATGGACCCAGGACTGTGGTGCTCCTCGGCAGACCAGAGGCCATAGGTGATGGACTTCAGGAATTCCGACTGTCTCACCGCAAGTACATTGTACAGTGCAGAATTTTATAGATATTTTATTTATTCTAGTACATTTTGGCACTTTTAAAGTAGTTTATATATTAGAAAGTATGGATGATTAGAAGAAGAAAATTGTGGTTGTCGCTGGCAGTACTCGTGTATTTCTTGAAGGAAAAATCACACAATACCTGTAGAGTAATAGGCATAACACAGTGGGTAATACCGACAGTAATGAACATAGTAGAACCAACGTTTTATTTGTGGTCACCTATAGTGTTGATTTACACAACTCTTCCCCACTTTATACATTTCTGTCAAGAGGCCTACTTTTTCCTGAGGCTATTTCTGAAACAAGTGAAGGTATTTTAAGTCTGTCTTGCGACTCCAACAAAATGCGTATTTTTGTCACCAAATGTGTTTTACTTATTAAAATAAAATAACATCAGTGGTCTTAATGAAACATATACACCATTTGGCTTGCTTTCTCCATCTAAAAAGAAATCATTATAAAAGATTTTGATGTTGGTACTTAAGATTTTTGCTCACAAATTTAGAGATACAGAAGTCGTTGTCTTCTTCTTCTTCTTCTTCTTCTTCTTCTTCTTCAACTCTTGAGACCTAAAAATTTGTCAGGGAAAATGCTAAAACTTGTCTGGAAATCAGGGAATTTCACTTTGGGAAACTTGTGGCAACCGTGGTTACATATTGTAATAGTATTACCAAATAACAGAGAGAGATGCTGAGTCACAGATAGAGACAGTAAAAAGACTGTCACAAATAAAGCTTTTGGCCATTAAGGCCTTTATCAACAGTAGATGACAGACGCGAGGTGCGCGTGTGGCATGCGCGCGCACGCGCGCCCACACCCACACACCCACACCCACACACACACACACACACACACACACACACACACACACACACACACACACGACTGTAGTCTCTGGCAACTGAAGTGTGGTTTCACTTTTCTGAGAGTGCAGTCGTGTGTGTGTGTGTGTGTGTGTGTGTGTGTGTGTGTGTGTGTGTGTGTGTGTGTGTGTGTGTGTGTGTGTGTGTCTATTGTTGACAAAGGCCTTAATGGCCAAAACTTCATTTGTAACTGTTTTTTGTTGTGCCTATCTGCAATTAAGCACATCGACTACATGGCAAGTAGCAACTTTCCTTTTCTAAGATTTTCCATTGTTTTATTATTACGTATTGTTTATGTATTGCTAAATGAAACAATAGAGATTAAGTTGTGTTTATTCATTTTTAATTATGTAGTGCTTCTATGAACGTTTTCACACATTTGGAATGATCTAATCATGTTCTCTACCTTAGGTTTCATCAGAAAAAGCTGCAGAAAAGGAGTCAGTACACCATTGATGTATGACTTCCTTACCTATTGGCATTATATGACCAGTGATAACTTTCTGCAAGTACTGACTAACATTAGTCATGATGAACCTATTTTTATACATGTGTTCATCAGTATAATTACTGTGTTTAACAGTTATTTATGTGTTTTTAGAAAAAGATGAGACTTTTCTCAGGTGACTATTTCATATCTTCAAATATTTGAGTATAGTTTGGTTGTTGGAATTGTCAACTAAGCATTATGTCTAAATATGTAAATCTGTAAATCAGGAAATAAGAATTTTTGTAAGTCACTCATTCACTCAAAATCTCTGTAATAATATAAATTAACATCTGAAACTGTTTATCAAATAGTCAACATTTTTATGATATGATCTCATTGAGTTAACGTTAATAATAATTATGTGCCATGTACTTTGAAGACTGACAAATACACAGATCACGATATAATTAATGTATTTATGGTTCTACAAAGTTTTTAATAAACAAACAGCCAATGGTACAAATAATGTATAATGTATAGTATGTGCACAAAGTTCTTAATGTTGTCACATTTTTATTTTTATACAATGAAGTGCTTGAAAATAAAATAAATTTTTCCTTAGTTTTATTATACTACTTAATGCTAATTTGTGGGTACTGCATCTTAAATTCCCTAAAGCAAGTTTCCTCCATCACATTGTTTTAGTCATCCTCATGCAAAAAAAAAGTTCAGAAAATGAAGATTAGGGATTAATATCACATTCACAGTGACGTCATTTGAGATGTGGCATGTCGTTATTGGGGAAGGACAGCAGAAGGAAGTTGACTGTGTGCTTTCCCAGGACCACATTGGGATTTTCCTTTATCACTTTATGCAAACCATGAAATCATAGATCTGGAACTCACTATGGTCAGACACAGCTTTTAACTGCTACCGCTTTGAATGTGAATCCAGTACCTTACCCAAAAACCTTTCACATTGTTTACAGCACTCATTCATCTTCAGGACTACAAAAGATAAAAACTATTAAATGATGTTTGTCATGTCAAGTTTAGTTTGTATCAAACATTGCACAGAAGCCCAAAAATATTGAACCATTAATACAAAATAAATAACTTATAGTTCCTAGCATTACAAATCTAGCACATTCAAAAAGAGTATTCCAGTTATGACTGGGAACCTTTGTATATTTTTATGCAAATCACATGCATATTCACATGCTAATGATTTGGGCTAGAGAGCTAATGGAACTACAAGTATCATCTTGCCAACATGTTGAACACTAAGCCTGCAATACTTCTTCTCATGCAGACTCCTGTCTGTGTTCATAAAATATATGAGTTGCATGGATAATGAGCAGAAATTGATAATTTAATGATCAGACTCTGACACAAAAGGAACAGGTACAATGTGTGGTCAAAAATTAATGTGTAATTTCATGGGCTGTATACATCTGATTTTCAGATTTGCTTTAATTTGATGGTAAACATATTTCTGATGCATGCTTGTATTTTCAGGTGTTTTGATTATTTAGTGTACTGTTCACAGTCAGAAGGTTTTATGTGTTTTTGAGTGATCAGTGAATTAAAATATGGATAACAGAATCTGCATTAAATTTGAAAAATGAAATAAAGTGCAGCATGACATTCAAAATATTGTCACCATTTTGCAACTATGGATGAGATGAAAACAGAATCACTGAAGAAGGTGAACACCTTAACAAAAAGTAAGTTCTAGAAGTGCACATCCAAGATTGGAAAAAGTGCTGGCACTAATGTGCTAATCAAAGGGGGATTACTATCAAGGGGACAAAGTTTTTGATGAATAAATACAGATTATGCAAGAAAAACAAAAATTCCTGTTACTTTTTTATCACACCTCATATGTTGTGAGTATGAGTACCGTCTCTCATTACCATGTATGCTGATTGCATTTCTTGTATAAATATCTAGTGCTTACCCATTTACTGTGAAAGAAGAACAAAATCAGTGATCGTTTTATCCCAGAATATCTGCTGGTGAGAAAATGATTTAGAAGTAATTGTTATATCAGGGAAACATTATGCCTGTCACATCCAGAAGTGGTTTAGTGACATTTGATTTACTAGTCTCATTACATAAATTTTTGGATCATTTGATTCAGATTAAAGAGGACACCCAAAAAAAATGTGACCAAACTACGCCACTATCAAGGTACAACGAGAGCTATTAACAACAACTTAATACTTCAGTCAATCATCAAAACTTTGTGGCAGATTTAAACGTCGTGCCAGAGTGGGAGTCGAACCAAACCTGGAAATTCAGTCAACCAACTGTGAAAAGTTTCTGTTATTAGTCAATAAATTTAATGCCAAATTGTACCTTGCTCCTATTATGAGTTCATCCTGCAGTCTCCTATTAAGAGCAAATTGAGTATTTTATTACTTAATTTATTACAGTGTTTCATTCCCATGTACTGTATCATCTGAGCATATAATTTCAGTCAGTGTGTGAGCAACTTACAATTATCATTATTTATTGTTTTTCATGTGTAGCTAAAATTTTTTTCTTAAATAATTTTACTCTTTTGTGTAAGAATATTATGATATTGTAAATGTATAGGAAAGCTACAGTTTGTAGGTGTAAATTCCTAATGAGTGAAAAGACACTTTTGGCCATGCAAAATAAATACATATATTTTTTGCAGACATAAGTTTCTTGTGCAACTTTTTTTCACACAGTACTTCATCACAGATACATGCATCATTTGTCTGAATTTACCATTAACATTATCTGCCAGGTCTGCAATATACAACATGAAGAATGAGGGTCCCAATGCTGTCTCTGTGGCATGCCTAAAGTTAATTCACATCTGCCAATGACTATCCATCTAAGATGTAGAGAACAAGGGGTTATTTTTAGGAAATATGAAGCAAAATTGTGATTTAGTGTGTTTCAGTGCGCGATGCGCCAGCCTCACGGCATATGGGGAACGGAGGCTGGCCGGCGCATTATGCAGGTGACACAGTTTTGCATCGAGCGTCGGTATGTGTGTATGTGCGCAGCAGCCATCAACAGCCAGAGCGCAGCATTAGCAGAATTACACAGGCGCGGGCTGCATGTGGCGCAATTGAGTTAGCCAACTCATCAAAAACATTCTAATAAACACTTTTAACATTTCAGCTCCTCAACACCAAATTAAAACATTCCACTTCAATTTGTTTGCACTTATAGCGATCCCAGCTTCCTCAACCAAATTAAAACTTTGCATTAGGAGGTGTCTGCTTCGTGCAAAAGGTCTTGAGTTCATATTGATGACAACAAGTAATTCTTCATTACAGACGTTTATTTACAAACAAAACTGACCGACTTCACAGACTCAACAACTGACTCTCAGAGCTAACCACACTACATATCCGAACTGGCAACTGACAACTCCTAGGTGTACTAATATCCTTCCAAACAATGAGTCTTTGACAATGCTTTGTTCACAATACGATAGCAATTCACGACTTAAAACCAAATCAGACATTACAGAACTTTAGCACAGATTAAAGCAAGTAAAAGGATCAGTACATATAAATTCTTACAAGCATAATTTCCAAATAGATTTTATAACATTTTTCTACCAGCTTCTGGATAACCTTCACCAGACTTGCACCGACGTTTCCAGAAATATCTTGACATTTGATTCTGGATATTTCTTGAGTGATTTAGAACAACTATTTATATGTAAAATGATTTAAATCGTGTTTCAAAATGTAAATAAATCTTTTTAGAAATATTTCTTGATACAAATCGTCTTTTGAAATTAGGTTATGAAACAGTTTTCACAAGTTTTCGTATTTTTGCGATCATAATATAGAATTTCTCCATTGAAAGTTCCAGAAGTGTGCATTAAACGTTCATTTACAGACTTTCTCTTTAGCTGGTGAGTTTTTAAAAGTATCTTGTCCATATTATACGAAATAATTTAGCTCAAAACTGATAATTTATACAATTAATCAGAGCTACAGCAAACAGTGAGTCTTTCTTTACAAAATGAAATATAATTACAAAATTGAATGAAAATAGGTTACTAACACTAATATATATTTACATTAATTCTATTTTTGTTCTTTCTGTGCAAAATGTCCTAATATTGACACAGTACAATATTTAAACATCACCAAAGTTTCCCTTTACATTTTGCATATCTGTATCGACATCCCCTAAAAGTCTACAGTATCGAATACTTCAATATGTCCCAATATGTACTGTAAGGTTACACAACACCCCCCCATCAGCACTTCCACGTGAAACACGGAAGGGTTGATGTCCTTACATTACAAAACAGAAAAGTTTTACACATCTCTTTGGTGTCTTCTTTCTTGAAGACCGGTGATCTTCTTTCTTGAAGGTCGGTGATCTTCTTCCTTAAAGATCGGTATACCTCAATCCCACACACTGTATTTCAGTCTCATCTTCACAGTCCGTATGGTTTCCATATACACTGCAGGCTATCACAGACTGCAATAGCACAGTCCACTATGAATATACAGCATACAGTGGTCAAACCCAGTTAAACATTAGCAAAAGCATTTAATAGTCGGTGGACTGGTTTTTAAGGACACAGAAATTTGAATTCTCTAAAGTCTAATTACTCAAGAAAATTTACTCTAAATAATTTCTTAAAGCTAAGAGAGGATAGACTGACAGATGGAGGAAATTGATTATACTGGATCACAGAATAAGTGTAAGATGCAATGCCAGAATACGAAAATGAAATATGACAATTGCATAGCTAGGGGACCTAGTGCTTGCCAAACACTTAGCACACAAAGAATGTATGCTCCCCTGAGGAATCAGATAAATACAACATAACAAAGTATACAAAAATATCCTGGTAAGATTACATATAAAAGTCTATAAACATCTATTATCTAAAATACTTTTTTACATTCGTTTATACAATTTCAGTTCGGTCACGTTTCGTAGGCCAAACAGTCTGCCAGAATTTGGGTAGACTAGACGGTAGGCATTCGGATGAGGACTGTCCTGAATCTTGAAAGGTCCAATGTATATGTCAAAAAACTTTTTTAATTCACCACTGATGGCTTTAGACTTCTCTTGTGTTTTAACAAGGACCAAGTCTTCAATTTTAAATTGAGTAGGCTTCAATCTTTTGTCATGTCTACATTTCCTCTTATCACCTTGAGATTTCATGGTCTTTCTCACTATTTCCTCTCTCTCTTGAGTACTTAATGGTTTGCAGACTGGAAAATCAATGAAATCACTAATTGGATGTGGTGGTTTGCTATTATGCTGTATTTCATAAGGCGAAAACCCTGTTGAGGAATGCTGTAGGCTGTTCACAACATCTTCGAATTTCTCAACATAGTCAATCCAACTAGCATGATCAGTATTGCAGTAGGTTCTAAAGAATCGCCCAATTTCCCTCATGTATCTCTCCTAAGGGTTTCCTGGCGGATGATAAGCTGAAATAAGAATGTGACTTATATTTTCATCTTCAACAAAAGCTTTCCATACTCCAGAAGTAAATTGAGTCCCATTGTCTGATAAGATTTTCTGAGGTTTTCCAACCCTGCCAAAATAGTCTCCTCTGATTTTTGAAATAATGCTCTTACTGTTTGCCTTGCGAAGAGGGTATAACTTAATGAATTTTGAAAAAACATCAACCATAACAAAAATGTAGCAATAGCCTCCTCTGGTCTTCGGTAATGGTCCATATAAGTCGACAGCGACTAACTCGTGTTGTTCTTTTGGTAAGATGTTTTGCATCAATCCTCGACAAGTTTGGTTGGATACTTTTACTCTTTGGCACCTGTCACAACCAGTCAAAATTTTTCTAACCCTCCTGGCTATGTTGGTAAAGTATACATTTTCTTGGATTTTCTGGATACACTTTTGAATCCCACAATGACCAAAACTTTCATGAATGTACGAGTACATTGATGTACTGTTCAGGCCAACATAATTTCCATACATCGCTATCTACACTGTTTCTCTTGAACAGAATCCCCTTGTAGATTTTGTAATAATCTCCCACTTTTTCATGTCCCTTTTTCCCTAAATAACTTTTGACCAGTTTACAGTTCTCATCGTGATTCTGATTCCGTCAGATGTCATTACAAATGTCTCTGATTTCTTGTTCATTGTCCACCCCTCTTAAATACATAATTTTGAATTCTTTTTCACATTCCCCACTGTCATCTTCAAAGTCACCCCCCACAGGTAGTCTAGATAAAGCATCAGCAACTACATTATCGGGTCCTCTAAGATATTTTATTGAGTAATTAAATTGTTGTAACAAGAGTGCCCACCTGGTAATCCTTCCATGATGCAACCTACATTCTTGAATATAAATTAATGCCTTATGGTCTGTGTAGACAACTACCTGGTTTCCCAATAAATAATTTCTGAATTTAGAAAATGCCCAGTAAATGGCCAAAAGCTCTTTCTCGGTAACATTGTATTGCCGCTCATGTTTTTCAAGGTTCGACTAGCAAAAGCAATAGACCTGTGTTTCATTTTCCCATTTATATTTACTTCTTGGAAAAGGTGAGCACCTAGGCCATAATCACTACTATCTGCCATAATGCAAAAAGGTAAACTTAAATCAGGACGGTACAAAATTTGACTGTTACATAACTGTGTTTTTATTTCTTCAAAAGCAGCTTCACATTCCTGATCCCAAACCCACATTGCGTTTTTCTTCAGCAATCTGTTAACACTTGGAGCATTTAGAGCTTGGGTACTAAAAACTTTCTGTAGTAACCGCACATCCCGAAAAATGACTTTAGTTGTTTCTTGGTTTTTGGAATTGGGAATTTTGCAATTGCCTCGAGTTTTTCAGGATCTGGCAAAATACCTTCCTCAGAAATACTGTGCCCCAGAAACTTCAATTTTTTCATACCAAACTTACATTTAGATAATTTAAGTGACATTCCCCCTTTCCTTAATCTATTGCAAACCTCCCTCAAAGTATTAACATATTCTTCCCAAGTTTCTCCAGTGATCAAAATGTCATCTACATACATAGTTAATTTTGATAAAAGATCTTTTCCCAAAACAAAGTCAAGTGCTCTAATGAATTCGGCTACTGAGACATTCAGCCCAAATGGTACCACACAATACTGGTAACATCTTCCCCCATACAAAAAGGCAGTATACTTTCTGGAATCATTTACTCATTCTACTTGGTGAAATCCTGATGTGAGATCTAAACTGGTCATGTATTTCATTCTTTCAAATTTATGAAGTAATTCGTCTATATTCTCGGGATGATCGGTCTCTCTTTCCAGATACTTATTTAGGTGTCTTGAATCTAGTACAAGCCTAACACTGCCATCACGTTTTGCAACCACTACCAAAGGATTATTGTATTGGCTCTTACTTCTCTCAATGATGCCCCACTCTTCCATCTTTTGAAGTTCCTTTTCTACATCTTTTCTCTTTGCAATGGGTACACTATAAGGTTTTATAAAGAATGGCTCATGTGGTTTTAATCTGAGTTTACATTGATAATTCTTTACTCTGCCAGGTCTATCATCAAAAACATCACAGTAATTCCACAATAATCTTTCTAACTCTACCTTCTGTTCTTGGTTCAAATTATCTGATTCCCGTAATTTTTCTTGAACTATATCCCCATATTCTCCATCATCATAATCCTCAGTAATTTCCTCTACACAATAACCACTGTCTTTAGAAAATGTAACGTCCCTAATTTCAATTCCCTTATCAGCACAGTTTTGAACCGACATGTCAGTACTGGAACATACTCTCGTCTCAGGATCAATAAAGGTAAACAAACACTTTTCCCAATCAAATGCTGCATTAGCTTTTAATATCCAGTCCATACCCAACAGTACATTTTCATTTAGGTCACTTATTACAAGACATCCTTGAGTAAACTGTACATCAATTATACTGAAGGACAACAACACCTGTCTATTAACAATTTTGCTCAGTTTGCCGGTAATGCCTCTAATTTTTATTCCAACAACTGGTAACTCAACAAAGTCAGGATCATGCTTAATTATATCTCTTAATTTGCTTGAAATGGCACTAATTGGACTCCCTGTGTCAATCAAACAATACCCTTCCCAACCTGCAGCTTTAATTTTTATCTATGGACTACCAATAGTGGTGTTTTCCCTTTCTTCCTGTTCTTGATACAAAAGATCTTCTGCTATCTCATCATACCTCTGTTCCATATTTAGGTTTTCTTTATTAGGCAATACTTTCTTCAAACTTCTAGGTCTACTGGAATTTACTGGAATGTCTGGATTACTATTTACCTCACACACATCCTGACTAGTACCCCGTTTGATGATTTCATTAGGCTTAAAAGCAGAAACTGGTTCACAAATTTCCCTTAATTTGATCTTAACATCATTGTCATCACTGTAATCTTTAAATTTGTCCCAAACAGATTTCAAAATAATCTCAGATGCCTCAGCACAATCAATCCCCCTGTCTCCTGATGTATTACTAAGCTGAACTGGCACAATCTGATTCTCATGTGGAATGTAGTTAGAGTTCCTGGCACAACTATTCTCAACACTATTGCTTATAACATCCTCCCTAACTTCAACATTCACCACCAAAATCTTCTAGTACATAATCACCATTAGCCTTAACATCAACATTATCATCATCATTGCCTGAGCTTACACTACAAACACTACTAGTATCACCAACATTACTCACAACACCATCTTCACCAACCACATCCACATGAATATCAGACTTCCCAGAAACTTCAGTACGAACATCATTATGACAACTTACATCTAAAACATCACCACACATAAGTTTGTACAATCCAAAATTATCAAAGTTATCCTTACCTTTCATTTCAGCATTAGGTGCTTCTTCTTGATTATATAAATTTGCAATTATATCATCTTCTAAGCCTACTTCATCAAAGGTAGCCTGGTTCCTATTACAGTTGTTTCTAGTATTTTCTCTGATGACATTCCAAAATTTCCTGTCAAATTTAATTTTTTCATTACCTCTATCTACAGATCGATCATAAGCATACTGTCTATACTGGCTAGGTCTCTGATTATTGTGCTGTCTGTTCCGGGTGAAATTAGCCTGATTTTGAAAATTCCTTGCCCCAAACTGACAGACTCCCAGTGGAGCATTTAGTCGTTTCCCTGCCTCGGGTTACCTTCTCTCATGTCATTACCCCAGGACCTGTTTCGATTTTCCCATTCTCTGTTTGAATTAAAGTGCTGATCATTCCTACCAAAATTTCTTCTGTCATTGCTATTATAATTATCCCTGTTGTTGTTAAAGTTTCTTCGTTCACTATTATTGTTATTATTTCCACGGTTCGGTTCCCACCCTCTGTGTGATGAACCTACAAAGTCGTCAAATCTGTTGTTTTGTTCAAAGGCTCTATCAAGTTTGTCCACATATTTCAAGAATTGTTCTATGGACTCATATGGACCATATACTAAACCCCATTGTACTCTTTTCGGAAGTCTCCGTTTTAGTGCATCAATTTGAGTTAGCTCATCAAATGGCTTATCCAGATGCACTAATTTTTGCAACTGTTTCTCACAATAGGCTTTCATTGACCCATCAGATTCTCTGTAACTAGGACCATTCAAGAATTCACTTTTGATTCGAGCTTGCTCAGTTTCAGACCAAAATTTGGTTAGAAAACATTTTTCGAAATCTTCAAAGGACATTTCCGCGGAACAATTCTGATTGGCCCAAAAAAGCGCCTCACCATCAAGTAATTTCTTTACAAATTTTATCTTAACACTATCTGTCATTATGGACGTGAACTGCTCCTTACAGAATTGCATGAAGTCTTTTGGGTGTATATTCTTGACACCGGGATAAGTTTTAATGGGAAAATTTCCCCATAACCCATTACAACTATTACTAAAACCTTTTTGCAACATAGTTTCTTGTATTTCTACAAATTTTCTGTCTACAGTTTTTTCGACATTACCTACTCTACTACAAATTTCTGTGACCTTTTTGTCAGAATCAGATTTGAAAGATTCAATTTCGCTTTCAAAAAATCGTTTTGTCTGGTCAAATTCATTTTTCAATTGAGAATTTTCCTCATTTACAAAATCAACAACTTTTTTAAGTTTTGACTGGTTATTTGAAATTTCGTTACTTAAATCAGTTTCAAGGACAGAAATTTTGCTCTCAACCGTGTCCACACGACAACTAAGTTCTTTTTGGTTTGACTCAAAAGTAATTCGCCATTCTTCGAGAACCTGATTAGTGTGAGCAATCTGTTCTGTATTTGAATTTATTTCTGATTTTAAATCACACACAGCCTTCGAAATCGACCTGTCCATCTGTTGTGTCTGTTCAATTTGTTGTCGTAATTCGGCACGAGAATCGTCCATCTTCGAGTTTAACATTTCCAACATTCCTACACTGTCAGAAGCACTTTCCCTAATAGGTGTACTCGCTACACCGCTGTCAATACTGAAATCTGCGTCTTTTTCCATAATTTTAGGAAGCAGGTACTTAGTGTCCGTCGGCGGTCGTTGGTGTTCGTGTTTTGCGAAATTTCTTCAATTCCAGGATGGTTTCGCTCGGTTGATTCACTCCTCTACTTGTGACCCCAGAATCGACGTATTTACTTCTGAAGAATGACTGGTCCGTCGTATATCCTCTTCTTGTGGTCCCAAAACAGACGTATATTCTTCTTGTGATCCCAGAAGAGACGTATTTTATTTTGAAGAATCACTGGGTGGTCGTCATATCCTCTGCTTCCTCCACCAAATTATAATATCCCAGCTCCTCCACCAAATTATAACATTTCAGCTCCTCAACACCAAATTAAAACGTTCCACTTCAATTTGTTTGCACTTATTGCGATCCCAGCTTCCTCAACCAAATTAAAACTTTGCATTAGGAGGTGTCTGCTTCGTGCAAAAGGTCTTGAGTTCATATTGACGACAACAAGTAATTCTTCATTACAGACGTTTATTTACAAACAAAACTGACCGACTTCACAGACTCAACAACTGACTCTCAGAGCTAACCGCACTGCATATCCGAACTGGCAACTGACAACTCCTAGGTGTACTAATATCCTTCCAAACAATGAGAGTCTTTGACAATGCTTTGTTCACAATACGATAGCAATTCACGACTTAAAACCAAATCAGACATTACAGAACTTTAGCACAGATTAAAGCAAGTAAAAGGATCAGTACATATAAATTCTTACAAGCATAATTTCCAAATAGATTTTATAACATTTTTCTACCAGCTTCTGGATAACCTTCACCAGACTTGCACCGACGTTTCCAGAAATATCTTGACATTTGATTCTGGATATTTCTTGAGTGATTTAGAACAACTATTTGTATGTAAAATGATTTAAATCGTGTTTCAAAACGTAAATAAATCTTTTTAGCAATATTTCTTGATACAAATCGTCTTTCGAAATTAGGTTATGAAACAGTTTTCACAAGTTTTCGTATTTTTGCGATCATAATATAGAATTTCTCCATAGAAAGTTCCAGAAGTGTGCATTAAACGTTCATTTACAGACTTTCTCTTTAGCTGGTGAGTTTTTAAAAGTATCTTGTCCATGTTATACGAAATAATTTAGCTCAAAACCTAATAATTTATACAATTAATCAGAGCTACAGCAAACAGTGAGTCTTTCTTTACAAAATGAAATATAATTACAAAATTGAATGAAAATAGGTTACTAACACTAATATATATTTACATTAATTCTATTTTTGTTCTTTCTGTGCAAAATGTCCTAACATTGACACAGTACAATATTTAAACATCACCAAAGTTTCCCTTTACATTTTGCATATCTGTATCGACATCCCCTAAAAGTCTACAGTATCGAATACTTCAATATGTCCCAATATGTCCTGTAATGTTACACACTGTACCGTGTAACTGGCGGATTCAGCAGCTGTCTGCACTGTTTAAGGGCATCAAAGGTGGGCTTCAGCATTCGGTTCAACCAAATGGGCGTTCGGTCGCTATTACGTTGTCATCATCAGTGACACTGTCAGCGGGGACCGGCCGGCAGAGGGCGTTGCCTGCTGCTGCACCAACCCACTTGTAATAGGATGACCGGAGCAGGTAACGGTCGGGGATGTAGGGAGTGCCTGGGTAGAAGGAGGTGGCTGTTTTTACCAATCTTCATCTTTATTGTTGGTTCTTTCAATACATTTTCCGGTAGCTCAGCCCCACCACTCATGCTGTGGTGGAGACGTGCTGATGCGCGCAGCCCAGGGAATGCAACGCCGTGCTGTCAGCAACTGCACAGGGATAGGAGGTTAGCAGCTCAAGGCCCAGCTTAGCTCGCCTCCTGCAGATGCAGCGGCTCGTGATGCTGCTGGGAGTCGCCGCTGCAGCAGCGGACAACGCCCTCCGCCGGCCGGTCCTCGGGGACGGCATCACTGATGACGAAGACTTAACAGCGACCGAATGCCCAATCGCTCGAACCAATGCCGACGCCCACCTCTGATGCCCTTAAATAGTGCAGACCCCTGCTGAATCCACTGGTTATGCGGTGCACTGTTTATTAGAATGTTCTGGATGAGTTGGCTAATGCAACTGCGCCATACGCGACCTGCGCCATCGTAATTCTGCTGATGCTGTGTTCTAGCTGTTGATGGCTGCCGTGGACGTACACACTTGCCGACGCTTGTTGCAAAACTGCGTCACCTGTAAAACGCGCCAGCCAGCCTTCATCCGCCATCTGCCATGAGTCTGACACATGACGCACTGAAACACACTAAATCACAATTTCACACCATTTTCCCAAAAATAACCCCTTGTCCTCTACAAAGATAACATCCTGCTTTGTCTCTATAAAGAAATTTCTGTCCAGTCACAAATTTTATTTCAAACCCCATATGAATGTACATTTATTAATAAGTTTTAGTGTTTGTCCTCAGTCAGATACTTTTCAGAAGTCAAGAAATGCTGTGTCTGGCTGGTTGCCTTGATCAATTGCTTTCACATTGTCATGTGAGAAGAGTATGAATTGGAGACTAATGTTTTCTGAATCCATTTAGTTGCTCCTGAAGAAGTAATTCTATTGGAGATACCTCATTATGTTTGTGCTCTGAATATGTTCTAAGACTCTGTCACGTATGGATGTCAAAGATATGTTTTATGGACAACTGCTGTTGTGGACAACTGCTGTTAACATTTTTGTAGACAGATGTGACTTGTACTGTCATCTAGTTAATGGGCACAGTTCTTTGGTTCTTGCATATATTATGATTAGAAATTGAGGTAACTCATCTGAAAATTCAGAATAGAATCTAATAATGATTCCCCTGGGATCTGGAGCTCTGTTTAACTGAAGTGATTGCAGTTGTTTCTCTATGCCAGAGGCCCCTGAGGGAACTTAAGGGTATTGTCCAGAGGAAACATAAGGCAGACTAGTTGCCTTTAGAAGTGATTGTCTTATCCATTGGTATGTATGTGGGGGTGGGGGGTTATTGGTAAGGACCATGTGCTGATTTCTGGTACTGTTGGTACTGATACATGTTCTTGACTGATTATAAGCTGTAAGCTGTGCCACTGTAGACTGGCCTGTATTGTATATTACTAAGCTGGATTTGTACTTCATCCCTGATTAATGTTCATAAAATACTGAAAGCTTTTGAGGATATGAACTGCTCCCAATTGCTGTTGGTACAGTGTGTAGTCTATGAGATGGGTAAGTGTTCAAATTCTGTGCTGCACTCTACTAGAGTGGTGCCTCATACTAAATTGCCCATCACTGTGTATGTCATTGCGTTTTGAGTAGCCATAATAAGTTGCTAGTGGTTCCATTGAACAGAAAACATCAATCATGTGAAACTCAACTCACACTTTTCTCACATGACTGCTTTGGATCAAGGCAGGCAGGTAGATGCAGTATTTCTTCATTGCTGAAATGCATTTGACTCAGTATCACACCTACACTTTTTGTCAAAAGCGTGATCAAATGGGGTGTCAAGTGACATTTATGACTGGACTGAGGAATTTTTGGTAGGGACGACTCAGTATGTTATCTTGGATGTGCCCCAGGGAAGTATGTCGGGGCCCTTGCTGTTCATGTGGTATATTAATGACTTTGAAAGGAATATTAATAGTAAACTCGGGCTATTTGCAGATGATAAGTACTTTTTAAAAGAAGCTGCATACATTTTCAGTCAGATCTTGATAGGATTTCAAAGTGGTGGAATGATTGACAACTTGCTTTAAATGTTCAAAAATATAGAATTGAGCACTTCACAAAATGAAAATAAACATAGTGTTCTAAGAAAAAATAATATCAATGAGTCATTGTTGGAATTGGTCAACTCATGCAAATACTTGGGTGTAACACTTTGTAGGGGTATAAAATGGAATGATCACATGGACTCAGTCAAAAGCAGAGCAAGTGGTAGACTTCTGTTTATTGGTAGAATACTGGGGAAGTGCAATCAATCTACAAAGGAGATTGCTTAAAAATCATTTGTGCAACTGGTTCTAGAATATTGCTCATGTGTGTGTGGCACCCTTATGGAACAGGACTAACAGGAGAAAATGAACATATATAGAGAGGGGCAGCAAGAATGGTAACGGATTTGCTTGATTTGTGGAGAAGTGTATGAGAGGTATGAAGAAACTGAACAGGCTGACTCTTTAAGATAGGCCTAACTATCCCAAGAAAGTCTGTTAACCAAGTTTCAAGATCCAGCTTTCAATTATTACTCTAGGAATATACTACAACCCACTATTACCACTCACATAAGGATGATAAGATCAGAATTACTACAGCATGCACAGTGCATTCAAACAATCTTTCTTCTCATGCTCCATATGTAAATGGAATGGGATGAAATTCTAATAACTGGTGCAATGGAATTTATCCTCTGCTGTGCACTTCATGGTGGTTTGCAGAGTAGAAATGTAGGTGCAGAAAGGAGGTAATATTATAGCGTTTACTTATACCTGAACTTCAGTATTGGTATGAAAATACATGCTAGAATCAGTCTGCAGTAATATTGCTGAGTTTCCCATCACTACTCCAGATTAAATTAAGCATAACGTTTTCTTTACAGACGAATGGAAAAACTAGTAGAAGCCAGCCTCTGGGAAGATCAGTTTGGATTCCGTAGAAATATTAGAACACGTGAGGCAATACTGACCCTACGACTTATCTTAGAAGCTAGATTAAGGAAAGGCAAACCTACGTTTCCAGCATTTGTAGACTTAGAGAAAGCTTTTGACAATGTTGACTGGAATACTCTCTTTCAGATTCTGAAGGTGACAGGGGTAAAATACAGGGAACGAAAGGCTATTTACAATTTGTACAGAAACCAAATGGCAGTTATAAGAGTTGAGGGCCATGAAAGGGAAGCAGTGGTTGGACAGGGAGTGAGACAGGGTTGTAGCCTCTCCCTGATGTTATTCAATCTGTATATTGAGCAAGCAGTGAAGGAAACAAAAGAAAAATTTGGAGTAGGTATTAAAATCCATGGAGAAGAAATAAAAACTTTGAGGTTCGCCGATGACATTGTAATTCTGTCAGAGACAGCAAAGGACTTGGAAGAGCAGTTGAACGGAATGGATAGCGTCTTGAAAGGAGGGTATAAAATGAACATCACCAAAAGCAAAATGAGGATAATGGAATGTAGTCGAATTAAGTTGGGTGATGCTGAGGGACTTAGATTAGGAAATGAGACACTTAAAGTAGTAAAGGAGTTTTGCTATTTGGGGAGCAAAATAACTGATGATGGTCAAAGTAGATAGAATATAAAATGTAGACTGGCAATGGCAAGGAAAGCGTTTCTGAAGAAGAGAAATTTGTTAACATCGAGTATAGATTTAAGTGTCAGGAAGTCATTTCTGAAAGTATTTGTATGGAGTGTAGCCATGTATGGAAGTGAAAAGTATAGACAAGAAGAGAATAGAAGCTTTCGAAATGTGGTGCTACAGAAGAATGTTGAAGGTTAGGTTGGTAGATCATGTTACTAATGAGGAGGTATTGAATAGGCTTGGGGAGAGGAGAAGTTTGTGGCACAACTTGACTAGAAGAAGGGATCGATTGGTAGGACATGTTCTGAGGCATCAAGGGATCACCAATTTAGCATTGGAGGGCAGCGTGGAGGGTAAAAACCGTAGAGGGAGACCATAAGATGAATACACCAAGCAGATTCAGAAGAATGTTAGTTGCAGTAGGTACTGGGAGATGAAGAAGCTTGCACAAGATAGAATAGCATGGAGAGCTGCATCAAACCAGTCTCAGGACTGAAGACCACAACAACAACAACAAAGTGTAGATTATTATAAACTGGAATTAGTAAAGACACAGACAAATGACTTCTTTTTTTTTGCATACAGCAGAAAATGTTGTAGGTGTACAAAAAATACTCTCTAATAGTATAAATCAGCCATTAAACAGGAGAGTTTCAAGCTCAACAGTAGGAACATGACAGAACCTGCTGAATCAAACATTTAAACAAAACTATTTGAAAATCTGTTGAATAGGATGTGAAAGATACAATGAGAAATTGGCAATAGAAACAATTGTAAAGGATAAAAAGTTTTAACAAACCTTAATGAGTAATGGCATTTCTTGAGTTAAGGTGGCAGATGTCACAATAATAATAGAAAGATCAAATAATGGAAAATCAGTGATGGAATGTAACAATATTATGAAAAGAAAAGTTCTGATTCACCATATAGCGGAAATACTGAGCCACAGGAAGGCACAACAAAAAGACTGTCACAAATAAAGCTTTTGGCCTGTAAAGTCTTCATCAAAATGGCGGAAATGCTGTGTCGCAGGTAGGCACAACAAAATGACTGAACAAATAAAGCTTTTGGCCAGTAAGGCCTTCGTCAAAAGGTGTCGAAGACCTTACTGGCCGCAAAGCTTTATTTGTGACAGTCATTTTGTTGTGCCTACCTGCGACTCAGCATTTCTGCTATATGGTGAGTGGCAACTTTCCTTTTTATAATATTTGAATAATAGAAAGAAAATACTTTATGAGCATTCCAAGATTTCTTTAAATGCATGTGAGGTTCAAGAGATGAACAGGTAGATAATAATGAAAATAATGGTATTCCAGATGTAATGCAATTAGAGGTTGTAACTCTACCACCCTCTCTGTAATAATAAATATCCAAACGTCAAACTTACATGGTCTAAGTGGTGTTTCAACTGTAATAAACACAGTTTTTATCACTCTGAGCAGTACTGAGATGAGTGGAAGTTACACTAAAATTATATTTAACCTGTTGTTTTTGTTGCTGCCTCCACCTTGTTGAATTTTTCTTTTGACATTTGCCTGGTTCTGTATTTGCAAGTGGAAACTATGTAAATAACAGACTCATGTATTTTCAATTCTATCATCATTTGTTTGTTCTCCACATGATATAACAGCATCACCAAAAGACCGACTGTCTACGGCACATCAAAACAAAACTCTCTGAGGTAAAACACTGAGACAAGGCAGCACTGCTGCATTTCTTTATACAGAATTTTAACAATGAATTTTGAAATAACCCGTTATTAATTTGGTACAATTTCGATCTTATAATTAAAATTTACAAATTCACAGAAACTTATAATACAGCAGAATATGGTACAAAATACAAAATTGAATGACATAATTTTTATAGTATTATCTTTGATTTTAAACATGAAAATCAATCTCAACTTTAATTACAATAATGTCTTTCATATTATTTTACTTTCGGAATTAGTTACCAAATGGATTTTGTTACTAACATTTACTGACAGTACAGAACTCACGCTTTATCTGATTACATACGTAAAACTCACAAATATAGCTTCAAATTGCAGAAATTGGAAATTTGGGTGGTGTAAACAGTGGAGAATTAATTATAAATGTAATTACAAAGAGTATTAATTACAAAGGAGGACATAAAAATAAATAATGAATGAAAATACATTGCTTGGTAATGTCTTTTAAGCTGTTACAATAAGCAATGAGGTTTTCTATTATCGGATTTTTGAATTATGATTTTGTTAGTTAGAAGTATTGATTTTTCATGCTAACATTTCTGCAGTCTAATTATTTACTGTTACAGAATGTAGCATAAGCATAAATTCTGGCCAGCCCGAGTGGCCGAGCAGTTCTAGGCGCTACAGTCTGGAACTGCGCGACCGCTGCGGTCGCAGGTTCGAATCCTGCCTCAAGCATGGATGTGTGTGATGTCCTTAGGTTGGTTAGGTTTAAGTTGTTCTACGTTCTAGAGGACTGATGGCCTCAGAAGTTATGTCCCATAGTGCTCAGAGCCATTTTTTTTTAGCCATAAATTCTGATTAATGGTGTCAGTCAATTAACAATTAGGAATGTACTCAGTAATGAATCTGGAATGTTACATTTACTTATATAGACTTTAGGACATATAGAACTATATGATACTCACTCAACTATACAGACAGTATATGATATTGGACTAGTATCATAATGTTGACTTGGCATTCTGGGAAGCTGTACCATTATAAGGTATATAAAAGCTTGTAAGTTCCTGGAGATGGCAAAGTATTAACATAAATGGAAAGGGCCAGAGGCAAAGTAATACAAATAAAACTGCCAGACAGTTTAAAGAATGTTTGCAAAAGAAATTGGTTTTATAAAATTGGTACAATGCTTAAGGTATACTACTTCGCCAGGACAGAGATTGATAAGACTTGAAAAGCTATATATCCGTTGCTGTTTAATACCTCATTTTAAGGAAAATGGGTTAGTAACTCTGTCCTCCCTAATGATGAAAGATGGTCACGATACTTAACAATTTTTTAAGTTCATAGTCAAGTTTTGGGCAGTATATTGTGGGATAAAAGGTCCATTATTAAGTATAGGTAATATAAGGTACATGGGCACAGCATATCTGCAAGACGGGGTGACGAGTTTTGCATCTCCACCTGCTGTGGACCACTTGTTCTTAGCTTTACAGCTGGGAGGCATGTTGCTGTCTGTTTTGAGCTGCTGGAGAAAGTAGTCATATGTATGTGAGGTGTGTTTTACTGTGTATATATACAGGGCGGTCAGAAAATGTGTGAAATGCTTGTAGGGATATTACAGGGCAGGTAGTACTGAGACTTAAATGTTAAGAAAGAAATTCGATACTTGCGCCGTTTCCGAGTTTTTTAGCATTGAAGTTAGCCAATCAGATTGTCGCGCGCATAAATTCAAGTTTCAGCTAACAAGACAAAGCACTCATAGGGCAACACTGCCTCTGGCAGATCGCTTGAATGCGACTGCGCGACGCCCCGATTGGCTATTCTTTGCTAAATGAGTCGGAAACAGAGCAACGCATCGAATTTCTTTCTTAACATTTATCTCTCAGTACAACCTGCCCTGTAACATCCCTACAAGCATTTCACACATTTTCTGACCACCCTGTATATATGTACAGGGTGTTACAAAAAGATACGGCCAAACTTTCAGGAACCATTCCTCACACACAAAGAAAGAAAATAAGTTGTGTGGACATGTGTCAGGAAACGCTTATTTTCCATGTTAGAGCTCATTTTATTACTTCTCTTCAAATCACATTAATCATGGAATGGAAACATAAAGCAACAGAACGTACCAGCGTGACTTCAAACACTTTGTTACAGGAAATGTTCAAACTGTCTTCCGTTAGCGAGGATACATGCATCCACCCTCCGTCGCATGGAATCCCTGATTTGCTGATGCACTCCTGGAGAATGGCATATTGTATCACAGCCATCCACAACACAAGCACGAAGAGTCTCTACATTTGGTACTGAGGGTGCTTAAACAAGAGCTTTCAAATGCCCCCATAAATGAAAGTCCAGAGGGTTGAGGTCAGGAGAGCAAGGAGACCATGGAATTGGTCCGCGTCTACCAATCCATTAGTCACCGAATCTGTCGTTGAGAAGCGTACGAACACTTCGACTGAAATGTGCAGGAGCTCCATTGTGCATGAACCACATGTTGTGTCGTACTTGTATAGGCGCATGTTCTGGCATCACAGGTAGAGTGTCCCGTACGAAATCATGATAACGTGCTCCATTGAGTGTAGGTGGACGAAACTAAAATGACCTCTAACATGGAAATTAAGCGTTTCAGGACACATGTCCACATAACATATTTTCTTTATTTGTGTGTGAGGAATGTTTCCTGAAAGTTTGACCATGCCTTTTTGTAACACCCTGTATATATAGTGAGGATATATTGAAGGGCAAGTTCCCATCTCCGGAGTTCAGATAGGTTGGTGTTGGTGGGAAGTATCCAGATAACTCGGACGGTGTAACACCGTGCCAAGATGTGCTGGCTGTGCACTAAGGCATGTTTAGCCACAGGGTGATCCTCATTACCAACAAACACTGTCTGCCTGTGTCCATTCATGCAAATGGACAATTTGTTGCTGGTCATTTCCACATAGAAAATGTCACAGTGTAGGCAGGTCAGTTGGTAAATCACGTTGGTGCTTTCACACGAGGCTCAGCCATTGATCGTCTGCGTGTGTCTGTGTATGTATGTATGGATATGCGTGTGTGTGTATGTGTGTGCGCACGAGTATATACCTATCCTTTTTACCCCCTAAGGTAAGTGTTTCTGCTCCCGGGATTGGAATGACTCCTTACCCTCTCCCTTAAAACCCACATCCTTTCATCTTTCCTTTTCCTTCCCTCTTTCCTGACGAAGCAGCCGCAGTTTGCGAAAGCTCAAATTCTGTGTGTGTGTTTGGGTCTTTTTTTTTTTTTTTTTTTTTTTTTTTTTTTTTTTTTTTTTTTTTTTTTTTTTTTTTTTTTTGTTCATTGTGCCTATCTACCGGCGCTTTCCTGCTTGGTAAGTCTTGGAATCTTTGTTTTTAATATATTTTTCCCATGTGGAAGTTTCCTTCTATATATATATATATATATATATATATATATATATATATATATAAAACAAAGATTCCAAGACTTACCAAGCGGGAAAGCGCTGGCAGACAGGCACAATGAACAAAACACACAAACACACACACAGAATTACTAGCTTTCGCAGCCGATGGTTGCTTCTTCAGGAAGGAGAGGGAAAGACGAAAGGATGTGGGTTTTAAGGGAGAGGGTAAGGAGTCATTCCAATCCCGGGAGCGGAAAGACTTCCCCTAGGGGAAAAAAAGGACAGGTGTACACTCGCACACACACACACACACACACACACACACACACACACACACACACACACACATATCCATCCGCACATACACAGACACAAGCAGACATATTTAAAGGCAAAGAGTAAGGGCAGAGATGTCAGTCGAGGCGGAAGTACAGAGGCAAAGAAGTTGTTGAAGGACAGGTGAGGTATGAGCGGCGGCAACTTGAAATTAGCGGAGGTTGAGGCCTGGCGGATATCGAGAAGAGAGGATATAATGAAGGGCGAGTTCCCATCTCCGGAGTTCGGATAGGTTGGTGTTGGTGGGAAGTATCCAGATAACTCGGACGGTGTAACACTGTGCCAAGATGTGCTGGGAGCTTCAAGGAATCCTCAGAACCTTAGGCCCCCTACAAAACCTTTCACCTGACTCCATCAAACTACTGACCCCACCGACACCTCGCACTCCTACCTTCTACCTACTTCGTAAAATTCACAAACCCAAACATCCTGGCCGCCCCATTGTAGCTGGTTACCAAGCCCCCACAGAACGTATCTCTGCCTGCGTAGATCAACACCTTCAACCCATTACATGCAGTCTCCCATCCTTCATCAAAGACACCAACCCCTTTCTCGAACGCCTGGAATCCGTACCCAGTCTGTTACCCCCGGAAACCATCCTTGTAACCATTGATGCCACTTCCCTATACACGAATATCCCGCACGTCCAGGGCCTCGCTGCAATGGAGCACTTCCTTTCATGCCGATCACCTGCCACCCTACCTAAAACCTCTTTCCTCGTCACCTTAGCCAGCTTCATCCTGACCCACAACTTCTTCACTTTTGAAGGCCAGACATACCAACAATTAAAGGGAACAGCCATGGGTACCAGGATGGCCCCCTCATATGCCAACCTATTTGTGGGTCGCTTAGAGGAAGCCTTCTTGGTTACCCAAGCCTGCCAACCCAAAGATGGTACAGATTTATTGATGACATCTTCATGATCTGGACTCACAGTGAAGAACAACTCCAGAATTTCCTCTCCAACCTCAACTCCTTTGGTTCCATCAGATTCACCTGGTCCTACTCCAAATCCCATGCCACTTTCCTAGACGTTGACCTCCATCTGTCCAATGGCCAGCTTCACACATCCGTCCACATCAAACCCACCAACAAGCAACAGTACCTCCATCATGACAGCTGCTACCCATTCCACATCAAACGGTCCCTTCCCTACAGCCTAGGCCTACGTGGCAAACGAATCTGCTCCAGTCCTGAATCCCTCAACCATTACACCAACAACCTGAAAACAGCTTTCGCATCCTGCAACTACCCTCCCAACCTGGTACAGAAGCAGATAACCAGAGCCACTTCCTCATCCCCTCAAACCCAGAACCTCTCACAGAAGAACCCCAAAAGTGCCCCACTTGTGACAGAATACTTCCCGGGACTGGATCAGACCTTGAATGTGGCTCTCCAGCAGGGATATGACTTCCTAAAATCCTGCCCCGAAATGAGATCCATCCTTCATGAAATCCTCCCCACTCCACCAAGAGTGTCTTTCCGCCGTCCACCTAACCTTCGTAACCTCTTGGTTCATCCCTATGAAGTCCCCAAACCACCTTCCCTACCCTCTGGCTCCTACCCTTGCAACTGCCCCCGGTGTAAAACCTGTCCTATGCACCCTCCCACCACCACCTACTCCAGTCCTGTAACCCGGAAGGTGTACACGATCAAAGGGAGAGCCACGTGTGAAAGCACCCACGTGATTTACCAACTGACCTGCCTGCACTGTGACGCTTTCTATGTGGGAATGACCAGCAACAAACTGTCCATTCGCATGAATGGACACAGGCAGACAGTGTTTGTTGGTAATGAGGATCACCCTGTGGCTAAACATGCCTTGATGCACGGCCAGCACATCTTGGCACAGTGTTACACCGTCCGAGTTATCTGGATACTTCCCACCAACACCAACCTATCCGAACTCCGGAGATGGGAACTCGCCCTTCAGTATATCCTCTCTTCTCGATATCCGCCAGGCCTCAACCTCCGCTAATTTCAAGTTGCCGCCGCTCATACCTCACCTGTCCTTCAACAACTTCTTTGCCTCTGTACTTCCGCCTCGACTGACATCTCTGCCCTTACTCTTTGCCTTTAAATATGTCTGCTTGTGTCTGTGTATGTGCGGATGGATATGTGTGTGTGTGTGTGTGTGTGTGTGTGTGTGTGTGTACACCTGTCCTTTTTTTCCCCTAAGGGAAGTCTTTCCGCTCCCGGGATTGGAATGACTCCTTACCCTCTCCCTTAAAACCCACATCCTTTTCGTCTTTCCCTCTCCTTCCTGAAGAAGCAACCAACGGTTGCGAAAGCTAGTAATTCTGTGTGTGTGTGTTTGTGTGTTTTGTTCATTGTGCCTGTCTGCCGGCGCTTTCCCGCTTGGTAAGTCTTGGAATCTTTGTTTTTAATATATTTTTCCCCTGTGGAAGTTTCTTTCTATTTTATTTACATCATCATTAATTTGAACCCAACAATTACGTTTGTTATTGTCTCTGTTGCATTTCGAAATCTTTTCTATCGTCTTTCTTTCTCTTTTCGTTTGTACAACTAGTTTCACTTTGTATTCATCTTCCCTTTTTCCGTAATCTACCATACATTTTATCCTGCCTAATTATACTCAATAATACGTAATTTACTTCCAGACCATGACCTAAAATTTTCAACGCTCTCAACATAACCGCTGCTATAAAATCCACTGTTCCAAGTTTACAAACATTTCGTGTAAACTCGTGAATACTATTTCACAGCTTCAGTTCCTTTCACCCATTACACAACTCTCTCAGTTATTTCCAACAACTTTCGTTTTATTTCCATTCCCGTTTTTCCCACATAACCGATCATTTCTTTGCAGCTTCCCACAGGTTTACACGTTATTATTTCTTCATCAAACAATTGTTAGCCTCATTCTCGTAACCTGCCAGTACATAACCAGTCCTTTGAATACATTTACATACACATTTTTCGAGATTTTATTCGAAAAATTTTTTCGAATTTTATTTTTTTCGGAAATTATTTTTTCGAAACTTTTTTCAAAAAATTTTTTTCGAAACTTTTTAGGAAAATATTTTTCGAAACTTTTTTCGAAAATTTTTTTCGAAATTTTCTTGAATTTCCCCACCCTTTAACGTGATCTGGAGACAACATAACTACCCAACCTTTGCACCCATTGTTGTTCACCAACCTAAGTTCAGCACAGGATGAACGTAGCTCATTTCAAACCAACAATTTTTCGGCTTTTTTCACACCTTTATCTCTCCCTATATAAATTTCTATTTACTTTCACTTTAACCTCATATTACCCTTTCCACCTTCTAATACCATGTCAACCTCACAACATTCCTACAACGACCCCATTAAATTTTATTTACATTCCCTCCGCAAACATGCCTTCACCCTAGCCAGATTACGCTCCCATATTTTATTTACTCAGGCTTGTCTGACATTTGGCATTACTCCCAAAGGCCTCACACTTAAAGTTCCAATCTCTGGCTGCAATCCTTCTTTCCATCAGTCCTTATACCAGTCCCAAACAGCACAATCCATAGCCCTCACCTGCCTAATCCTTCACCTATACATCGACTCGGCCAATGAACACACCCGTCAACTCCTATCCCAAATCAAAGTCCTCAATCTTTCCTCTCCCACATCCACACCGGCTGTACATAGCATCCTCCTACAGGCCAACCGCAAATTAGAACAACATGCCACCCTCCACCTCAAAAAACTATCCAATCTCCTGGTTTCCCACCTCCGGAAAGGCAACTCACTCACCCTCCACAACCTTTCCAATAAACCTCAACCTCCTCTCTTTGCACACAGACCCAGTCTCTCCCATCTACTCAATCTCCCACTTCCAGCTCCACTCCCCCCAACACCTCAAAATTCTAGTCAACACAATCTGGGACCACAACACCCCAATTCAGTAGTTAACCTTCCCTCCAAACCCCTCTCCCAATCCGAAACCTCTGTCCTATGCAAGGCCCCACCTTCAGCCCCACTCCCAGGTTCAACCAAACTGCACTTGTCAAAGATTTACTGTCCTACACTCGTAGTCTCTGCTGGAAATATCACTTTACCACGAAGAAAAATAATCCTGATCCCACTCCTAATGATCCAACTCCCCAGGACACTATCCAAATTGAACCCTGCCTGCAACAGTTCCGTCCTCCATCACAGCGGGATCCACCTCCTCTTCCTCAAAATCACCCTCTCCAAACCTTCCAGGAATTTCTCACTTCCAGCCTTGCCTCTCAATCTTTCTTGAAAAACCTTAATCCTACTCCCAACATCACCACAGCCGAAGCCCAGGCTATCCGTGATCTGAAAGCTGACTGATCCATCATCATTCTTCCGGCTGACAAGGGTTCCACGACCGTGGTACTTGATCGTCGGGAGTATGTGGCTGAGGGACTGCGTCAGCTTTCAGACAACTCTACATACAAAGTTTGCCAAGGTAATCCCATTCCTGATGTCCAGGCGGAGCGTCAAGGAATCCTCAGAACCTTAGGTCCCCTACAAAACCTTTCACCTGACTCCATCAAACTCCTGACCCCACCGACACCTCGCACTCCTACCTTCTACCTACTTCGTAAATTTCACAAACCCAAACATCCTGGCCGCCCCATTGTAGCTGGTTACCAAGCCCCCACAGAACATATCTCTGCCTGCGTAGATCAACACCTTCAACCCATTACATGCAGTCTCCCATCCTTCATCAAAGACACCAACCACTTTCTCGAACGACTGGAACCCGTACCCAGTCTGTTACCCCCGGAAACCATCCTTGCAACCATTGATGCCACTTCCCTATACATGAATATCCCGCACGTCCAGGGCCTCGCTGCAAAGGAGCACTTCCTTTCACGCCGATCACCTGCCACCCTACCTAAAACCTCTTTCCTCATCACCTTAGCCAGCTTCATCCTGACCCGCAACTTCTTCACTTTTGAAGGCCAGACATACCAACAATTAAAGGGAACAGCCATGGGTACCAGGATGGCCCCCTCGTATGCCAACCTATTTATGGGTCGCTTAGAGGAAGCCTTCTTGGTTACCCAAGCCTGCCAACCCAAAGTATGGTACAGATTTATTGATGGCATCTTCATGATCTGGACTCACAGTGAAGAACAACTCCAGAATTTCCTCTCCAACCTCAACTCCTTTGGTTCCATCAGATTCACCTGGTCCTACTCCAAATCCCATGCCACTTTCCTAGACGTTGACCTCCATCTGTCCAATGGCCAGCTTCACACATCCGTCCACATCAAACCCACCAACAAGCAACAGTACCTCCATTATGACAGCTGCCACCCATTCCACATCAAACGGTCCCTTCCCTACAGCCTAGGCCTTCGTGGCAAACGAATCTTCTCCAGTCCTGAATCTCTCGACCATTACACCAACAACCTGAAAACAGCTTTCGCATCCCGCAACTACCCTCCCAACCTGGTACAGAAGCAGATAACCAGAGCCACTTCCTCATCCCCTCAAACCCAGAACCTCTCACAGAAGAACCCCAAAAGTGCCCCACTTGTGACAGAATACTTCCCGGGACTGGATCAGACCTTGAATGTGGCTCTCCAGCAGGGATATGACTTCCTAAAATCCTGCCCCGAAATGAGAGCCATCCTTCATGAAATCCTCCCCACTCCACCAAGAGTGTCTTTCCGCCGTCCACCTAACCTTCGTAACCTCTTGGTTCATCCCTATGAAGTCCCCAAACCACCTTCCCTACCCTCTGGCTCCTACCCTTGCAACCGCCCCGGTGTAAAACCTGTCCTATGCACCCTCCCACCACCACCTACTCCAGTCCTGTAACCCGGAAGGTGTACACGATCAAAGGGAGAGCCACGTGTGAAAGCACCCACGTGATTTACCAACTGACCTGCCTGCACTGTGACGCTTTCTATGTGGGAATGACCAGCAACAAACTGTCCATTCGCATGAATGGACACAGGCAGACAGTGTTTGTTGGTAATGAGGATCACCCTGTGGCTAAACATGCCTTGATGCATGGCCAGCACATGTTGGCACAGTATTACACCGTCCGAGTTATCTGGATACTTCCCACCAACAGCAACCTATCCGAACTCTGGAGATGGGAACTCGCCCTTCAGTATATCCTCTCTTCTCGATATCCGCCAGGCCTCAACCTCCGCTAATTTCAAGTTGCCGCCGCTCATACCTCACCTGTCCTTCAACAACTTCTTTGCCTCTGTACTTCCGCCTCGACTGACATCTCTGCCCTTACTCTTTGCCTTTAAATATGTCTGCTTGTGTCTGTGTATGTGCGGATGGATATGTGTGTGTGTGTGTGTGTGTGTGTGTGTGTGTGTGTGTGTGTGTGTGTGTGTGCGAGTGTACACCTGTCTTTTTTTTCCCCTAAGGGAAGTCTTTCCGCTCCCGGGATTGGAATGACTCCTTACCCTCTCCCTTAAAACCCACATCCTTTCGTCTATCCCTCTCCTTCCTGAAGAAGCAACCATCGGTTGCGAAAGCTAGTAATTCTGTGTGTGTGTGTTTGTGTGTTTTGTTCATTGTGCCTGTCTGCCGGCACTTTCCCGCTTGGTAAGTCTTGGAATCTTTGTTTTTAATATATATAAAAACAAAGATTCCAAGACTTACCAAGCGGGAAAGCGCCGGTAGATAGGCACAATAAATAAAACACTTACAAACAAAAAGAGAAAGTAAGATGCTATACACTGCTGGAAATGGAAAAAAGAACACATTGACACCGGTGTGTCAGACCCACCATACTTGCTCGGGACACTGCGATAGAGCTGTACAAGCAATGATCACACGCACGGCACAGCAGACACACCAGGAACCGCGATGTTGGCCGTTGAATTGCGCTAGCTGCGCAGCATTTGTGCACTGCCGCCGTCAGTGTCAGCCAGTTTGCCGTGGCATACGGAGCTCCATCGCAGTCTTTAACACTGGTAGCATGCCGCGACAGCGTGGACATGAACCGTATGTGCAGTTGACGGACTTTGAGCGAGGGCGTATAGTGTGCATGCGGGAGGCCGGGTGGAAGTACCGCCGAATTGCTCAACACGTGGGGCGTGAGGTCTCCAGAGTACATCGATGTTGTCGCCAGTGGTCGGCGGAAGGTGCACGTGCCCATCGACCTGGGACCGGACCGCAGCGATGCACGGATGCACGCCAAGACCGTAGGATCCTACGCAGTGCCGTAGGGGACCACACCGCCACTTCCCAGCAAATTAGTTACACGGTTGCTCCTGGGGTATCGGCGAGGACCATTCGCAACCGTCTCCATGAAGCTGGGCTACGGTGCCGCACACCGTTAGGCCATCTTCCGCTCACGCCCCAACATCGTGCAGCCCGCCTCCAGTGGTGTCGTGACAGGCGTGAATGGAGGGACAAATGGAGACGTGTCGTCTTCAGCGATGAGAGTCGCTTCTGCCTTGGTGCCAATGATGGTCGTATGCGTGTTTGGTGCCGTGCAGGTGAGGACTGCATACGACCGAGGCACACAGGGCCAACACCCGGCATCATGGTGTGTGGAGCGATCTCCTACACTGGCCGTACACCTCTGGTGATCGTCGAGGGGACACTGAATAGTGCACGGTACATCCAAACCGTCATCGAACCCATAGTTCTACCAATCCTAGACCGGCAAGGGAACTTGCTGTTCCATCAGGACAATGCACGTCTGCATGTATCCCGTGCCACCCAACGTGCTCTAGAAGGTGTAAGTCAACTACCCTGGCCAGCAAGATCTCCGGATCTGTCCCCCGTTGAGCATCTTTGGGACTGGACGAAGCGTCGTCTCACGCGGTCTGCACGTCCAGCACGAATGCCGGTCCAACTGAGGCGCCAGGTGGAAATGGCATGGCAAGCCATTCCATAGGACTACATCCAGCATCTCTACGATCGTCTCCATGGGAGAATAGCAGCCTGCATTGCTGCAAAAGGTGGATATACACTGTACTAGTGCCGACATTGTGCATGCTCTGTTGCCTGTGTCTATGTGCCTGTGGTTCTGTCAGCGTGAACATGTGATGTATCTGACCCCAGGAATGTGTCAATAAAGTTTCCTCTTCCTGGGACAATTAATTCATGGTGTTCTTATTTCAGTTTCCAACAAAGATTCCAAGACTTACCAAGCGGGAAAGCGCCGGTAGATAGGCACAATAAATAAATCACACAAACACACACACACACAGAATTTCTAGCTTTCGTAACCGGCGGTTGCTTCTTCAGGAAAGAGAGAAGGAGAGGGAAAGACGAAAGGATAAGGGTTTTAAGGGAGAGGGTAAGGAGTAATTCCAATCCCGGGAGCAGAAAGACTTCCCTTAGGGGGAAAAAAGGACAGGTGTACACTCGCACACACACACATATCCATCCGCACAAACACAGACACAAGCAGACATCTTTCCTCTCCCACATCCACACCGGCTGTTCAGAGCATCCTCCTACAAGCCAACCGCAAATTAGAACAGCATGCCACCATCCACCTCAAAAAAATGCCACCCTCCACCTCAAAAAACCATCCAATCTCCTGGTTTCACACCTCCAGAAAGGCAACTCACTCACCCCTCACAACCCTTCCAGCAAACCTCAACCTCCTCTCATTGCACACAAACCCAGTCTCTCCCATCTAGGAGGATTTCATGAACGATGGATCTCATTTCAGGGCAGGATTTGAGGAAGTCATATCCCTGCTGAAGAGCCACATTCAGAGTCTGATCCAGTCATGGGAAGTATCCTCTCACAAATGGGGCACTTTTGTGGTTCTTCTGTGGGAGGTTCTGGGTTTGAGGGGATGAGGAAGTGGCTCCGGTTATTTGCTCCTGTACCAGATCGGGAGGGTAGTTGTGGGATGCTAAAGCTGTTTTCAGGTTGTTGGTGTAATGGTTCAAGCATTCCGGACTGGAGCAGATTCGTTTGCCATGAAGACCTAGGCTGTAGGGAAGGGACCATTTGATGTGGAATGGGTGGCAGCTGTCATAATGGAGGTACTGTTGCTTGTTCGTGGGTTTGATGTGGACGGACGTGTGAAGCTGGCCATTGGACAGATGGAGTTCAACGTCAAGGATAGTGGCACGGGATTTGGAGTAGGACCAGGCGAATCTGATGGAACCAAAGGAGTTGAGGTTGGAGAGGAAATTCTGGAGTTCTTCTTCACCGTAAGTCCAGATCATCAAGATGTCATCAATAAATCTGTACCAATCTTTGGGTTGGCAGGCCTGAGTAACCACGAAGGTTCCACTAAGTGACCCATGAATGGGTTGGCGTACGAGAGTGCCTTCCTGGTACCCATGGCTGTTCCCTTTAATTGTTGGTATGTCTGGCCTTCCAAAGTGAAGAAGTTGTGGGTCAGGATGTAGCTGGCTAAGGTAATGAGGAAAGAGGTTTTTGGTAGGGTGGCAGGCGATCGGCATGAAAAGAAGTGCTCCATCGCAGCGAGGCCCTGGACGTGCGGAATATTTGTGTATAAGGAAGTGGCATCAATGGTTACAAGGATGGTGTCCGGGGGTAACAGACTGGGTAAGGATTCCAGGCATTCAAGAAAGTGGTTGGTGTCTTTGATAAAGGATGGGAGACTGCATGTAATGGCTTAAAGAAGTTGATCTACGTAGGCAGAGATACGTTCTATGGGGGGTTGGTAACCAGCTACAATGGGGCGGCCTGGATGATTGGGTTTGTGAATTTTAGGAAGAAGGTAGAAGGTAGGGGTATGGGGTGTCGGTGGGGTCAGGAGGTTGATGGAGTCAGGTGAAAGGTTTTGTAGGGGGCCTAAGGTTCTGAGGATTCCTTAAAGCTCCGCCTGGACATCAGGAATGGGATTACCTTGGCAAACTATGTATGTGGTGGTGTTGTCTGAAAGCTGACGCAGTCCCTCAGCCACATACTCCCAACGATCAAGTACCACAGTCATGGAACCCTTGTCCGCCGGGAGAATGATGATGGTTTGGTCAGCCTTCAGATCACACATAACTTGGGCTTCAGCAGCGGTGATGTTGGGAGTAGGATTAAGGTTTCTTAAGAAGGACTGAGAGGCAAGGCTGGAAGTCAGAAATTCCTGGAAGGTTTGAAGAGTGTGATTTTGAGGAAGAGGAGGTGGGTCCCGCTGTGACGGAGGACGTAACTGTTCCAGGCAGGGTTCAATTTGGATAGTGTTTTGGGGAGTTGGATCATTAGGAGTAGGATTAGGATCATTTTTCTTCATGGCAAAGTGATATTTCCAGCAGAGAGTATGAGTGTAGGACAGTAAATCTTTGACGAGGGCTGTTTGGTTGAATCTGGGAGTGGGGCTGAAGGTAAGGCCTTTGTAGAGGTCAGAGGTTTCAGATTGGTAGAGAGGTTTGGAGGAAAGGTTAACTACTGAATTAGGGTGTTGTGGTTCCAGACTGTGTTGATTGGAGTTTTGAGGTTTTGGAGGGAGTAGAGCTGGAAGTGGGAGACTGAGTAGATGGGAGAGACTGGGTTTGTGGGCAATGAGAAGAGTCTGAGGTTTCCTAGAAAGGTTGTAAAGGGTGAGAGAGTTGCCTTTCCGTAGGTGGGAAACCAGGAGATTGGATAGTTTTTTGAGGTGGAGGGTGGCATGCTGCTCTAATTTGCGGTTCGCCTGTAGGACAAAGATGATGTGACTTACCAAACGAAAGCGCTGGCAGGTTGATAGACACACAAACAAACACAAACATACACACAAAATTCAAGCTTTTGCAACCAATGGTTGCTTCATCAGGAAAGAGAGAAGGAGAGGGAAAGAGGAAAGGATGTGGGTTTTAAGGGAGAGAGTAAGGAGTCATTCCAATCCCAGGAGCAGAAAGACTTACCTTAGGGGGAAAAAAGGACAGGTATACACTCGCACACACACACATATCCATCCGCACATACACAGACACAAGCAGACATTTGTAAAGGCAAAGAGTTTGGGCAGAGATGTCAGTCGAGGCAGAAGTACAGAGGCAAAGATGTTGAAAGACAGGTGAGGTATGAGTGGCAGCAACTTGAAATTAGCGGAGGTTGAGGCCTGGAGGATAATGAGAAGAGAGGATATACTGAGGGGCAAGTTCCCATCTCCGCAGTTCTGACAGGTTGGTGTTAGTGGGAAGTATCCACATAGCCCGGATGGTGTAACACTGTGCCAAGATGTGCTGGCGGGCACCAAGGCATGTTTAGCCACAGGGTGATCCTCATTACCAACAAACACTGTCTGCCTGTGTCCATTCATGTGAATGGGCAGTTTGTTGCTGGTCATTCCCACATAGAAAGCTTCACAGTGTCCCAGGTCAGTTGGTAAATCAAGCTTTCTATGTGGGAGCTTTCTATGTGGGAATGACCAGCAACAAACTGTTCATTCGCATGAATGGACACAGGCAGACAGTGTTTGTTGGTGATGAGGATCACCCTGTAGCTAAACATGCCTTGGGGCACGGCCAACCTATCCAAACTCCGGAGATGAAAACTTGCCCTTCAATATATTCTCTCTTCCCGTTATGCAGCAGGCCTCAAGCTCCGCTAATTTCAAGTTGTTGCCACTCATGCCTCACCTGTCTTTCAACAAAATCTTTGCCTCTGCACTTCAGCCTCGACTGATATCTCTGCCCAAACTCTTTTCCTTTAAATATGTCTGCTTGTGTCTGTATATCTGTGCATGGATATGTGTGTGTGTGCGAGTGTATACCTGTCCTTTTTTCCCCCTAAGGTAAATCTTTCCGCTCCCGGGATTGGAATGACTCCTTACCCTCTCCCTTAAATCCCACATCTTTTCATCTTTCGCTCTCCTCCCCTCTTTCCTGAGGAAGCAACCATTGGTTGCGAAAGCTTGAAATTTTGTGTGTGTGTTTGTGTGTTTTTTTATTGTGCCTATCTACCAGCACTTTCCCGTTTGGTAAGTCATGGAATGTTTGTTTTAATATATTTTTCTCATGTGGAATGTGTCCTTCTATTTTTCAAATGTAGAATGTTTCCCTCTATTATATATATCTGTGTGTGTGTGCAGCAATCTATCTTTTTTGCTAACGTTGTCAATACTTTCACCTTCAGCTTCCATTACAGAAATTCTCTAAGCACATCCGACTTTACCTGAATGACACCATTCCAGGACATTTGATTGGAAGAAGAGGAGCGGAAGTTGAACTTCATCGTCAGCAGGTTTCCAGATCTCACACCTTGTGACTTTTATCTGTGGGGTTATGTAAAAGATCATGTTTTTATCCCCTCTATGCCTGACACTCTTCAACATCTGGAACATCACGTTGTTGAAGCTGTGAATTTGGTAACAAGACACCAGCTGCTTCATGTGTGTCAGTGGCTCATTAGCCACTGTTTTAATATTCCTTGTGTAAAGCATGGTACTCACATCGAATGCACAAAAATTAGAACTTTTCTTTTTCCAGGAATGTTGGAAATGTGTTTTTCTATCTTTTGTAGTTTGGAAGCAATAAATGTTCGAAGTCTGTTCCTTCTTTTTGAATAGTCCTAGCTCTGTGTGTGTGTGTGTGTGTGTGTGTAAGCATGTGCGCATGTCAAATGGTTATATTTTATAATTAAAGTGCAGCTACACAGAGGTTCAGCATGAGCTGTAATTATGTGCCAGCGAAAGTTGGCAAATATGCTAATGTGGAACTGATTTACACTAGAAAACAAATTAGTTCTAGTTGTGGCCACCAGTCGCAAATCTGGCACTGAACACTGTTTGTATGAAGGTATAACATCAATGCTGTCATTCGACAAGTTATAACATAAATGGACATTCTGGCTGCCGAGAATGGAGACAATGCGCTGTTAGTGAAAATGCTTTATGTAAGTGGCAACATTCCAGTGCAGCATCGAAAAAGTATCGCCAACTGAAAGATCTAAGGAGAGTCCCAATGTCATTAAGTGGTTTAAAGAAGATTATAATTAAATTTGAAAATATGAGAGAGCATGGTGTGTTGCCTGGAAGAGGAAGGCATCTTATCCCAAATGAAAGTTATTGAGGAGTTGCTGTTGCTGTAACTGGCCATGCATCACATGTCCCACTTAGTGCAAGTGCTTGTGCAGTGTCACAGGAATTGTCTATCCGATGGTCAACAGTACAGCAAGTTTTGTGGACTATTTTACACTGATACCCATACAAGATACAGAAGGTGCAGCAATTGAAACCTGATGATCCGCTGCAACATTCTGAATTTGGCTTTTGGCATGAATCAAAGTTGATGACCTGTGGCTGGGCAGTATTCTGCGGAGTGACAAGGCGCATTTTACACAATAGGGTGCAGTGAATAAACAGAACTGTCAAATTTGGAGCGCATAACTGTCAAATTTGGGGTGCTGTTGAACCACACATTGCCCACAAAAAACATTGCACTTGCTGTTTGTGCCTGTGTGGCATGGATACAAGAGGAACTTTATTCTTTGACCATTCTAATTTGAGTACAGAGTACCTGTCAGGTATACCATGAGGTCTGCACGTTATCAAGACCTGCTTGTACAACATGTGAGTCCTGCTTTGGAAGAGTGCTATTATGTGGAAACTATATTGTTTTCATGTAAAATGGGAAGATGAGGCAACACCTCATGTCACTTGCCCTGTGAATGATCTGCTTAATATACCCTTCCGCAAATGTGTTACCTCCAGAAGTTTTACAGATGCACAGCCTGTAAGATCACGTGACCTGAACCCATGTGACTAGTGGCCCTGGGAATATATAAGAGAAGTCCTTTACGAGAGACACATTCATTCTCTACCTGATCTGAAGGCATGTATACAGGAACACTGTAGTATCACCTATTGCTTTTCTGCTGGATAGGTTCTATCTAATAGCATCCCACAAGACCAAACCAGTTACAACTTTACCTGATGATGCTCACACCTCATGTGATTGGGCTATGCATGGTTCCCTTTAAAAGGAATAGCTCAATATACTCATGGTATTGACCCACACACATCTGCTTTCATGCCCAACAGATAGCTCACTGCATATAATAACTTGTAGCTGTTATCATATAGTCAAATAGTCTGTGCATTGGCTAGAATTGTGAATTTAATAAAATACTCGGGAATGTTAAATAAAAGATAAACAAATAATTAATAAAAATGTTGTATTCAAAATTAAACTGAATAAATATTATGAAACTTGAAGGTGTATGTAGGGAGAAAAGAAAGGAGAGGGAAGGAACTAATGATATCAAGTGCATCAGGACTTCATGCAGAATCAGCAGAGACCAGTGAAAATGTGTGCTGGACTGGGGTTTGAACTCAGAATGTCCAGCTTCCCAGGCTCGACCCTATGACCTACATCGAGCTACTCCTTTCAAACAGAACTGTGCATAGTCCAACTACCTATGGTGTGAGCAATGTCAGGTAAAGTCACAGATGGTTTGCTCAAGTGGGATGCTATTTAGAGAGCACCTTCTCAGCAGAAAACTGATAGGTAATGTCGCAATGTTCCAATATACTGCCCTTCAGATCAGGTAGAGGCCTTCTTTTAGATATGCCCAGTGCCAAAGGTCACATGGATTCAGATCAGGTGGTCTCACACGTCACACATCTGTAAAACCTCTGGAGATAACACATTCATGGAAGGGTGCATTAAGCACATCTTTCATGGGCGAATGACTTGTGATGTTGCCCATCTTCCATGAAAACAATTGTTTCCACACAGTTACGTTCTTCCAAAACAGGTATTGCTTGCTGTATAATGAGGTCATGATAACGTGCACACACCATGGTATACTGACAGGCACTCTGAGTGTATTCATCACTGCTGATTTCACATAAAGTCCCAATGCAACTGATATCATTACATCCTTCCCTTTCCTTTTCTATCTCCCCCCTCCACCTTCAGTTCACATAATACATATCACAGCTGTGGATTTCATGTGGTGCCTATTCTTTCGGACATATCCAAAAGTACAGACACCACGCATTCATATATGTTGAATAAAGTTTACTCACAAAAGTATATCTTAACTAAACTGAAAGTTGTCCTACAGTATCCAATTAAAATACAAACAGAAAATAACTTATCAAATGCAGTTAAGTTGCATTGAGAGCATTATGAATATGGTAGCAGAATCCTCCTAGATACGTGAAAACTAAGTCCCTTTCATGATCACAAAAAACGAATTATTCACCAGATTTAAATAGGTCAGAGTCCAACACTATAATTTAGAAGTTAGCACTCACAATCTAATGAATAGAAACACATATTCTGTCAATTCTTAATTCCATATGCATTTCAAGAAGGTTAGAGTATCATAGTGGCCATACACTGTCCAGAATCAATCCCTTTCTGACCAAGTGACTCATGTCACTTTAGGCAGGTCTGCCTTCTTCCAGTGTGAATATAAAAGTCTCAAATATTAAAGTTTTGTAGCAGCTGTTCACTGCCTAAAATCCATCAACCTTTTGCTCATAAAGCATGCTATATCATTGGCAGGTTTGCCTTCTTCAAGAACCAACATAAAAGTGTCCCGGAATGCTTCCTTGCATGCACCACCAAAAACAATGTGTATCTTCCCTTGACTCCAGTGGTGTTCTGCCATGGTCTGCTTTTCTGTTGGCTGAAGGCCATCCCCACCAAAAATACACTCCTGGAAATTGAAATAAGAACACCGTGAATTCATTGTCCCAGGAAGGGGAAACTCTATTGACACATTCCTGGGGTCAGATAGATCACATGATCACACTGACAGAACCACAGGCACATAGACACAGGCAACAGAGCATGCACAATGTCGGCACTAGTACAGTGTAATTCCACATTTCACAGCAATGCAGGCTGCTATTCTCCCATGGAGACAATCGTAGAGATGCTGGATGTAGTCCTGTGGAATGGCTTGCTATGCCATTTCCACCTGGCGCCTCAGATGGACCAGCGTTTGTGTTGGACGTGCAGACCGCGTGAGACAACGCTTCATCCAGTCCCAAACATGCTCAATGGGGGACAGATCTGGAGAGCTTGCTGGCCAGGGTAGTTGACTTACACCTTCTAGAGCACGTTGGGTGGCATGGAATACATGCAGACGTGCATTGTCCTGTTGGAACAGTAAGTTCCCTTGCCAGTCTAGGAATGGTAGAACGATGGGTTCGATGACGGTTTGGATGTACCGTGCACTATTCAGTGTCCCCTCGATGATCACCAGAGGTGTACGGCCAGTGTAGGAGATCGCTCCCCACACCATGATGCCGGGTGTTGGCCCTGTGTGCCTCGGTCGTATGCAGTCCTGATTGTGGCGCTCACCTGCATGGCGCCAAACACGCATACGACCATCATTGGCACCAAGGCAGAAGCGACTCTCATCGCTGAAGACGACACGTCTCCATTCGTCCCTCCATTCACGCCTGTCGCGACACCACTGGAGGCGGGCTGCACGATGTTGGGGCGTGAGCGGAAGACGGCCTAACGGTGTGCGGGTCCGTAGCCCAGCTTCATGGAGACGGATGCGAGTGGTCCTCCCCGATACCCTAGGAGCAACCGTGTCCCTAATTTGCTGGTAAGTGGCGGTGTGGTCCCCAACGGCACTGCGTAGGATCCTACGGTCTTGGCGTGCATCCGTGCGTCGCTGCGGTCCGGTCCCAGGTCGACGGGCACGTGCACCTTCCGCTGACCACTGGCGACAACATCGATGTACTGTGGAGACCTCACGCCCCACGTGTTGAGCAATTCGGCGGTACGTCCACCCGGCTTCCCGCATGCCCACTATACGCCCTCCCTCAAAGTCCGTCAACTGCACATACGTTTCACGTCCACGCTGTCGCGGCATGCTACCAGTGTTAAAGACTGCGATGGAGCTCCGTATGCCACGGCAAACTGGCTGTCACTGACGGCGGCGGTGCACAGATGCTGCGCAGCTAGCGCCATTCGACGGCCAACACCGCGGTTCCTGGTGTGTCCGCTGTGCCGTGCGTGTGATCATTGCTTGTACAGCCCTCTCGCAGTGTCCGGAGCAAGTATGGTGGGTCTGACACACCGGTGTCAATGTGTTCTTTTTTCCATTTCCAGGAGTGTACATCATTCTTAAATTCATTATATACATAACATTATAGCATGCTACTCAGATTCCACTAGAACTGCTGCAGGCAGCTGTTGGTAATGTTGTTTTTGGATGAAGTATCCATTGACATCTCTGGTGCTCATAAGGAACAAATTGTGTAGTGGTCGTTAACTAAAAAAATCGACATTACGCTTTTCTCACTTCTTTGACCTTTTCTGCTCAAGTCCCATTCTTAATCTGTTACATACAGAAATATTTCTATATTTCTTTCTTGTATTGAGAGTGCCAGATTTGCATCTGGTGGCAAAAACTGGAACTTGCATCTGGTGGCCAAAACTGGAACTATTTTTTTTCTGCATTCACACATTAGCACATCTATGAAGCTTCACAGCCATTTGATAATTACAGCCCACACTAAATCTCTGTAAGTTGTTGCACTTTAATTATAATGACAACATGATAATTCAGCTATTAGTCTTAACACTATTGGGATAAACATTGGGAAAAAATGAAGGCTATAATTTTTGAAATTGGCATATCGTTGCTTTTGGTAGTCCAAATTCTCTCTATTCTATTTACACTACTTATCATCATCATCATCATTTAAGACTGATTATGCCTTTCAGCGTTCAGTCTGGAGCATAGCCCCCCTTATAAAATTCCTCCATGATCCCCTATTCAGTGCTAACATTGGTGCCTCTTTTGCTGTTAAGCCTATTATTTCAAAATCATTCTTAACCTAATCCAGGTACCTTCTCCTTGGTGTGCCCTGACTTTTCCTACCCTCTACTGCTGAACACTCATGAGCCTCTTGGGTAACCTTGCTTCTCCCATGCATGTAACATGACCCCACCATCTAAGCCTGTTCGCCCTGACTGCTACATCTATAGAGTTCATTCCCAGTTTTTGTTTGATTTCCTCATTGTGGACACCCTCCTGCCATTGTTCCCATCTACTAGTACCTGCAATCATCCTACCTACTTTCATATCCGTAACCTCAACCTTATTGATAAGGTAACCTGAATCCACCAAGCTTTCACTCCCATACAACAAAGTTGGTCGAAAGATTGAATGGTTCACAGATAACTTAGTCTTGGTACTGACTTCCTTCTTGCAAAAGAGAGTACATCATAGCTGAGCACTCACTGCATTGGCTTTGCTACACCTCGCTTCCAGTTCTTTCACTATGTTGCCATCCTCTGAGAATATGCATCCTAAGCACTTGAAACTGTCCACCTGTTCTAACTTTGTTCCTCCTATTTGGCACTCAATCCATTTATATTTCTTTCCCACTGACATTACTTTCGTTTTGGAGATGCTAATCATCATACCATAGTCCTCACATTTCTGATCTAGCTCTGAAATATTACTTTGCAAACTCTCAATCGAATTTGCCATCACAGCTAAGTCATCTGCATATGCAAGACTGCTTATTTTGTGTTCACATATCTCAATCTCACCCAGCCAGTCTATTGTTTTCAACATATGATCCATAAATAATATGAACAACAGTGGAGACAGGTTGCAGCCTTGTCTTACCCCTGAAACTACTCTGAACCATGAACTCAATTTACCGTCAACTCTCACTACTGCCTGACTATCCATGTAAAGACCTTTAATTGCTTGCAAAAGTTTGCATCCTATTCTATAATCTCATAGAACAGACAATAACTTCCTCCTAGGAACCAGGTCATTTGCCTTTTCTAGATCTATAAAGCATAGATACAATTCCCTGTTCCACTCATAACACTTCTCCATTATTTGCCGTAAGCTAAAGATCTGGTCCTGACAACCTATAAGATGCCTAAACCCACACTGATTTTCATCCAATTGGTCCTCAACTAATACTCGCACTTTCCTTTCAACAGTACCTGAGAAGATTTTACCCACAATGCTGATTAAAGAGATACCTCTGTAGTTGTTACAATCTTTTCTGTTTCCATGTTTAAAGATTGGTGTGATTACTGCTTTTGTCCAGTCTGATGGAACCTGTCCCGACTCCCAGGCCAATTCAGTTATCCTGTGTAGCCATTTAAGACCTGACATACCACTGTATTTGATGAGTTCTGACTTAATTTCATCCACCCCAGCTGCTTTATTGCACTGCAATCTATTGATCATTTTCTCCATTTCCTTAAATGTGATCCTATTTCCATCATCATTCCTATCCCTTTCTACCTCAAAATCTGAAACATTACTGATCATATTTTCACCTACGTTTTGCAACTCTTCAAAATATTCCCTCCATCTGCCTAAGGCATCCACAGGATTCGCCAGCTGTTTTCCTGGCCTGTCCAAATATTTTTCCCCTCCACAGTTTAACACAGCACATGTAGCAACACTGCAAATCAACTGCACACAATAACTTTGGACTAAAATTGTTTTCAGTATGGGATTAATACTGTTAGAGGAAAAGGAGCCAGTCAGTCAGTGAAAAATAATATATCATGTTAGGTGTAAAACAGAACAACAATAAGAACAACATGGTGAAGTTTCAAAAATCTGTTTTATTTCCAAAGCTGACACTCTGCACAGACATTTATTCATGTAATTGTGTAGAAACTTTATATTAGGTTCACATGCATGCAGCAGTAGACAATACAGAATTTACATTACTACAAGTGCAGGGGAGCTGTGTACTGACAAGATTATTTGCTTATTAATTGTTCCTTTGTTATTAGACAAAATTGAACACACAACAGCTTTTGACCTGTACAATGCATCAGTCTTTGGAAAGTATATAATAAAGTAGTCCTAAAATATTTGGCACCTTGAAGTCTCAAACCTCCCTTCGAATGCCACATATTCCAGACAAAGTTCACATTTTCTTTTTAATAAAATAAAATTCTGGAAACATTCATCTTTCTTTGTGTCAAAAAATAATGTATTAGAAAATATTTGGCATTTCATTGAAGTATATATAATATATACCATACACAGTTAAAGGTGAAGTATTATGAATATTTCATTGTTCTGGTTCCTTTAGTTAACTGGAAGAAAGTGTTTATGTGAATGGACTGTATTTCAGTTCCAGCTTAACCCATCCATGATTCTTGAAAAATGCAGTTTTCGTTTCATAGCAGAGCCACACTTCACAACAACAGCAAAGGCTATAAGTTTTATCACATAACTGTGTCCACATTTGCACTTTACCTAAACTGCACTTTACCTTAACATTTGTTAAGATCAGACATGAATCGTATACTGAAGCCTCTCCTCTTCCTTTTGTTGTTTAAACCTGTAACAGTTGAAGAATAGCCTATAAATTTACAAACGAATGAGGTCATTTGCTGAATAGCAGAAGCACTGAGTCACTGAGAAGCATACGCAAAAGACACAGAAAACTTGTTAGCTTTCGGAATAAATTATTTGTGAAGATAATTTTCCTTGCTACAAATCTATATATTTAATCTGACAAAGTTACCAGGTGAAGCTAGCAAGAAAAATGTGAGAAACTTTGTACTGGATAATGCTAAAACAGTTGATGGATTGTGTTAAGTGCACAGTAGCTAGCAAAAGTCCAGCTGTGACTCTAATAAGCAGCACCATAACAACACTGATGCACTCAACAACAAAATGAACATGTGATATTACTAATTATTCCAAATGACAAATCACATAAGACTGATGAGGCCAAGGAAAGGATAGTAAAAATGAGAAAATTGAATGAATATAGTACTGAATTTGCTAAGTGCACAGCATATTATGAATATATTTTACTTTCTGGAAGTTATGGGTAACATGGAAAATTATTAAAATGGAAATGAATAATTCCACTAAAGAAAAGGTGCCCAAATTAACTCTTATATTTTCAATGTATATTTTGTACACTGTACTAGCTCCAGGATTTAATTGATGAAAGGAGAAAAGACAAAAATGCAGTAAGTGAAGCAGGCAAAAAGGAATACAAACGTCTCAAAAATGAGATCGACAGGAAGTGCAAATTGGCTAAGCAGGGATGGCTAGAGGACAAATGTAAGGATGTAGAGGCTTATCTCACTAGGGGTAAGATAGATACTGCCTACAGGAAAATTAAAGAGACCTTTGGAGAGAAGAGAACCACTTGTTTGAATATCAAGAGCTCAGATGGAAACCCAGTTCTAAGCAAAGAAGGAAAAGCAGAAAGGTGAAAGGAGTATATTGAGGGTCTATACAGGGGTGACGTTCTTGAGGACAATATTATGGAAATGGAAGAGATGTAGATGAAGATGAAATGGGAGATGTGATACTGCGTGAAGAGTTTGACAGAGCACTGAAAGACCTGAGTCGAAACAAAGCCCCGGGAGTAGACAACATTCCATTGGAACTACAGACGGCCTTGGGAGAGCCAGTCTTGACAAAACTCTACCATCTGTGAGCAAGATGTATGAAACAGGCAAAATATCCTCAGACTTCAAGAAGAATATAATAATTCCAATCCCAAAGAAAGCAGGCATTGACAGATGTGAAAATTACCAAACTATCAGTTTAATAAGCCACAGCTGCAAAATACTAACACTAATTCTTTACAAGCGAATGGAAAAACTGGTAGAAGCCAACCTCGGGGAAGATCAGTTTGGATTCCGTAGAAATACTGGAACATGTGAGGCAATACTGACCTTACGACTTATCTTAGAAGAAAGATTAAGGAAAGGCAAACCTACATTTCTAGCATTTGTAGACTTAGAGAAAGCTTTTGACAATGTTGACTGGAATACTCTCTTTCAAATTCTGAAGGTGGCAGGGGTAAAATACAGGGAGCGAAAGGCTATTTACAATTTGTACAGAAACCAGATGGCAGTTATAAGAGCAGAGGGACATGAAAGGGAAGCAGTGGTTGGGAAGGGACTAAGACAGGGTTGTAGCTTCTCCCCGATATTATTCAATCTGTATATTGAGCAAGCAGTAAAGAAAACAAAAGAAAAATTTGGAGTAGGTATTAAAATCCATGGAGAAGAAATAAAAACTTTGAGGTTCGCCGATGACATAGTAATTCTGTCAGAGACGGCAAAGGACTTTGAAGAGCAGTTGAACGGAATGGATAGTGTCTTGAAAGGAGGGTATAAGATGAACATCAACAAAAGCAAAACAAGGATAATGGAATGTAGACAAATTAAGTTGGGTGATGCCTGAGGGAATTAGATTAGGAAATGAGACACTTAAAGTAGTAAAAGAGTTTTGCTATTTGGGGAGCAAAATAACTGATGATGGTCGAAGTAGAGAGGATATTAAAATGTAGACTGGCAATGGCAAGGAAAGTGTTTCTGAAGAAGAGAAATCTGTTAACATCAAGTATTGATTTAACTGTCAGGAAGTCTTTTCTGAAAGCATTTCTATGGAGTGTAGCCATGTATGGAAGTGAAACATGGACGATAAATAGTTTGGACAAGAAGAGAATAGAAGCTTTCGAAATGTGGTGCTACAGAAGAATGCTGAAGATGAGATGGGTAGATCACATAACTAATGAGGAAGTACTGAATAGGATTGGGGGGAAGAGAAGTTTGTGGCACAACTTGACCAGAAGAAGGGATTGGTTGGTAGGACATGTTCTGAGGCATCAAGGGAGCACCAATTTAGTATTGGAGGGCAGTGTGGAGGGTAAAAATTGTAGAGGGAGACCAAGAGATGAATACACTAAGCAGATTGAGAAGGATGTAGATTGCAGTAGGTACTGGGACATGAAGAAGCTTGCACAGGTTAGAGTCGCATGGAGAGCTGCATCGAACCAGTCTCAGGACTGAAGACCACAACAACACAACAACAACAACTGAAAAATTAATGTACTAGTATCCTTTTCTTTTTCTATGCAATTCTGACGAATTCAATTTGTCTTGGTGACCATTAAATACATTTTTTTATTTAGTTCAGAAATTGCAATACCTTCTAAACTTTTCACACTAATTAAGGCCATAGAAGCAGGGTCCTTTGTGAATGTGCTTCAGACTCAGGTAGCTGGAGGCTGAGATTTTTCTTAATCGTGCCTTTTGAGTTCTTGCAGTGATATATCCATAGAAACTTTCATACCTTAACATATATTTCTTTGTCTCTAACCAAGAAGTCAAATACTAATTTTTATAGATTTAGTTCTGAAAATGTTTTAATATGAAGAAATACTTTCATAAAAATTTCAGACCGTTTCACCCATTTAGGGGTTGAATTTACAAAAACACAAAACACATATATATCTTTTTATTTCTAACCAAGAAGCCAAATACAAATTTTCATGAATCAAGCTTCAAAAATGCTTTCATAATGAAATATTCCCATAAAAAATTTCTCCCCTTATTTCACCAACATAGGGGAGGAATTTCGAAACTCTCTTCTCAAAAGATGCTGACAGTATAAGATCAACACCCTCTAAAGTTTCCATCCTTAGCAGTTTGGGCTCTGTGATGAGGAGTCAATGAATTAGTTAGGACATTTCCTTTTGTATATAGAGATAAGTAATAATGGTAATTTTATTCATCCTCAGATCACTCATGGATATTGGGATTTTAGTGGAGGAAGTGTTCAATATCAGTCTTCTTGGATGTGCCCTATTTTGTCTACACTTTTTGATATTATATACCATATATGAATGCACTATATGCTAATGACATAACACTAATAACAGCAGGAGTTAATTTATAAGCTTTTCTAAATGACAACAGAGAAATGATGCAAGTAACTAATCACTGGAGCCAGGCCAATCATCTTTGCATTCACCAGTGAAAAACAGAAGAATTATCTTTAATCAATAGGATAATAGGAGGGGGGTGGGGGTCCCATGAGACTAGTGATTAAAGGTTCTGTAGGGTAGGATGTCCAAATTACCTTCACTGTAAACTTACTGGTATGTTTCTAACCATAAAAAAATTAAGAATTATGTGAGCATACAATTGTTACTGCACTCTCACTCTGCTTTCTTCCACTCTCATCAGCAGTATAGAGGGAAATTTCTTAGGAACAAAGAGCATTTTCAGATGGCAGAAGGAAGCAGTTGGAGGTTATGTTAGTAACAGCAGCCAGTGTTCTTCAGAAACCATTATTCAATCTCTCAATATAATGATAACATCTAGTTTGTACACACAAAGTTCTTAATGTATGTGCTACAGACAATACAGATAGTTGTAAAAACGCAACAAACAGCAACTTGCAGAACATATCTTCCTCGAGAGTCTCTCTAGGCCATAACATATAATAATAGTACACTGATGTGACAAAAGTCATGGGATAGTGATATGCACATATACAGGTGGCATTAGTATTACGTAAACAAGGTATAAAAGGGCAGTGTGTTAGTTGAATTGTTATTTTTCCAGGTGATACATGTGAAAAGGTGTCCAACAAGATTAAGGCTGTACGGCTGGGATTAACAGACTTTGAACGCATAATGGTAGTTGGAGCTAGAGACATGGGACATTTCATTGCGAAAATTGTTATGGAAATCAATATTCTATGATCCACAGTATCAATTACCTCTCATCTTGAATAAAACAGGTGGCTGGCAGCCTTCACATAATGACCAAGAGCAGCGTTTGCACAGAGTTGTCAGTGCTAACAGACAAGTAATACTGTGTGAAATAACTGCAGAAATAAATGTCGGACATACGATGAACATATCCGTTACGGCAGTACAGCAAAATCAGACTTTAATGGGCTATGACAGTAGACGACTGACGCAAGTGCCTTTGCTAACAGCACGACATCACCTGTAGTGCCTCTCCTTGTGACCATACTAATTGGATCCTGGATGACTGGAAAACCATGACCTGGTCTTACAAGTCTTGATTTCAGTTGGTAAGAGCTGAAGGTAGGGTTCAAGTGTGGTGATTTCAGTTGGTAAGAGCTGATGGTAGGGTTCAAATGTGGTGCATACATCGTGACCCCATGGACCCAAGTTGTCAACAAGGCATTGTGCAAGCTGGTGGTGGCTCCATAATGGTGTGAGCTGTGTTTACATGGAATGGACTGGGTCCTCTGGTCCAATTGAACCAGATTGACTGGAAATGGTTATGCTCAGCTACTTCAAGACCATTTGCAGCCATTCATGGACTTCATGTTCCCAAAGAACAATGGAAGTTTTATGGATGATAATGCTCCATGTCATGATTGCTTTGAAGAATATTCTGGACAGTGATTTGGTGATCCAGATTGCCCAACATTAATCCCATCGAACATTTGTGAGACATGATCAAGAGGTCAGTTCACGCACAAAATCCTGCATCGGCAACACTTTTACAATTGTGGATGGCTATAGCGGCAGCACGGCTCAATATTTCTTTAGGGGACTTCCAACGAGTTGTTAAGTCTATGCCACAGTGAGCTGCTTCACTATGCTGGAGGCAAAAGGAGGTCCGACACAGTATTAGAAGGTATCCCATGACTTTTGTCACTTCTTTTTGTAACATGTGTCTAGTCCAGAAGAGGGCCTTTTGGCCGAAAGCTAAGTTGTCTTGCAGCCTTTTTGTTGTGTCTGTCTGTGACTCAACCTCTCCACATATGGTGAGTAGCAATTATCATTTTCATAACATTGTCATTATTCCAAAGAGTGCAAGAGAGATTGAACACAATTATAACTGCAAAATTGAGTGGTTCCACATCGTAGTGAGAGATCCATGGAACTTAAAAATACCTGTAACAAATGTTTTGGTATAAACCTTTTCAACAACTTGCAACACTCAGCCCATTCAGTACCATTAAATAAATTTAACCAAGTATTGTAAAGTCCACTAAAATGCAAAAAATTGTGTTCAACTCAAAAATTATTCCAAAATATTATAAATAGCCACTATAAAAGGTACTTTCCATACAAAACCTCCCACTAATTGTTATATAACCACTTCAGTTTCTGTGCACAAATATGTAAGTACCGTTATTATTGTATTAAATTTGTATCTATACTATACAAGATCAACTGAATGAAAAACGCTGAAAGATCAATAAATTTTCTGATTCTGAAGAAACTACTAGGGACCACTGGTTCATGATATTAAAACACAACAAATATCAGTGAACAATCTGATCAAGTTGGTTACTACATTCCATATTCCCCAACATTGTTTCTTTACACTTTCATGTCTCATAGCTGGCTTTTTTTTCTGGTGGACAGACTACCTTGAAATTCCAAAGTCTCAAGTTAATTATTATTATTTTAGTATTGCACACTTTGCAAATGTACATACGTTGCCCTATCTTATTTTCTTTTAAGCAAACAACCAACTTTTGAAAGAACTATTAAAAAATTTACTTGTTTCACATCTTAAGAGCTCCTAAATGCAATACAGTTAGAAAAGCTGGGTCTGATCAGAAAGGAGGTCACATTCATAATTTGGCAACAATCTTTAAAGCCCCCGACAAATTAGTCAGCATATTTTATGAATTATAAGATGCTATGGACTATAAGGTGCACCTTAATTTTTAAGCCGCTGTTTGAAAACTACAGTCACACTTCTGTGGAATTCCTTGTTTCCTCTCTTCTGACAAAAGTTTTTGTGTAGGTTTTTTGTTATCCATGTAGTTTTCTTATTCAGACCTTTAAACCACTCAGATATTGCCACACATTGTGCTTTTTATTACTAAGCAATGTATTCATACTATACATACCTTGCAAGCAGCTTATCAAGCTGGCTTGTATCTCGATCACATTCAGCCTCACTCAGTTCTTGGTTATCTGAGAATCCAGATGGGGGCTGTAATTGATAACTGGAGAAGCTGGCTTCATCTTCAGCAGAACTAGATTCTGGGCTGTAGAATAACAAGAATTGTCCAGCTGATTAAAAGTATTCTTAGATCAATGTGAAATGAGGGAAAAAACCACAGTAACACTACCCTTCTGAATATAAGACAATTTGATATTTCTTTCTTTCTTAACTGAGAATGTTACACATTTTAAAAAGAGAGAGAGAAAGACAAGAGATTTGGTTGTACATAGTAGAGTAAAGTACATAGTAGAGTAAATTCCAAATTTCATGGAAACAGTGAGTAGTAAATAGCTTCTTGAAAGCTCTACTCTTTATCAGACTATGGTTATACACGATCTATGGGCCTGTCTCATGCTTCTGAACTTAATACCATAAAAACAATGCACCAAATCTCAAAATGATATGTATCATGGGTTTTTGCTTGTTGATTTCTTGATAATTATCTCTAATTCTTGGCAAATATGGAACTTGTATTATAACTGTTGTTTTGAAAGAACTACCAAACTGTCAAAATTTTTTTGAAACACATTCTACCTCCCATCAGGCCTCGCTTAGGGGTCACACAATTATTACATAAAATAAAAATTATTGCAATGACTGCTCAATAATAAAGATTCAAGAGATATATTGTAATGGTATTACATTATTCCTACAAAACAATGTATAAAATAGAATTTACTGCCACATTCAGAGAGACAGCAGGGATCTTCATTATGTAAAACTCTCAGTATTGGTGCTAGGAGGAGAAACTTAATGTAATTGTAACATTGATTGAAAACAATGGACTTGAAGCTTTACTTGAACAAAATATTTTCTCTCTGGATATACCTGGTATTCAAGAGACCACTGGATTATTTAAAAATCAACTCCAGTACTTAGAGCTAATCCTCCTGAAAGTAAGAACTTACCAACCCACCTGTCTCTTTGAGAATTTAACAACTTCTGTACCAACAGTCCTAGAAAAAATAACTGAAATATTGACAATCGAACATTGCTGCCAACAAAACAAGAAACAAAATAAATGGTGAATAAGAATCAAGTAGCAGAATCACACAAGAGTGGCAGATTTGCAAATAAAATATAATTCGAGAGAAAGAAATGTACAGGGAAAGTAATTCGAATATGTTTGTTATGAGAGAATGAAACATGGGAAGTATCCAGAACAGCAATCAATGAAGAGCAACATAAATGCCAACGGAGATACAGAAAAGTACATTCACAGTTGTAGCTTTGGAACTAACAGTTCCCTCCTTGGAGAGATGGACAGATAGGAAATGGCTAAAAAGGAAGTGCAGGTCACTAAGGCCCTCAAGGTGAGAAGGACCCGACTGTTCTGAGGTCTCCCCATGACTCATGACAGCTGGGTATGATTCAAGATTACAAATTTAGGATATGCTATCTGGTGAAAATTGAGGTATTTGCAGCAGGAAGTAGGCTGGAATAGCAATTGTGACCCTCTGTGCCAGAAGGCACCTAACTTCTGCAGATGGATCACAACAATTGCAGTAAGTTTCATCCACCAAAGTGAATACTGCCCTCTAATGTAGTTTCTATCTTGTATTTTTAATGAAGAAACTAAGTCTGGCTTTTTCATTTCTATCAAACTAAGAAAAAGTACCTGATAGACAGAATTTTCTTTGTAAGAATAGCATGAAGTTGTATACAATTTCTAGAAACAAACCTTGACTACCTGGCGAGCGACTGCTTTCCTCTCTTGCTGCTGCAGACAGAATAATGCTGAGGAGTATGTCTTCTGTGGGGAACAGGTGAAGTCTCATTTGATTCAGTACTTGAGTCAAGGCGATAAATTTCTGTAAAATATTTAATTTAGTAAACATGTGCCTCATAATAAGCAAAGTATTAGCTTCTAAGCACTGCTACACGTGCATCAACTTTAGGCCTACAGTACACATTAGCTTGCAAAAACTGTACTGACACAACAATCATTACATATGCACTGAAGGGCTCGAGGCCTTCTGAAAACTATACAAAAACATTTTCCACTGCATCTGGAATTATTAGAAATTTGAATTTTCATTGAAAGGTAATTGATTAAACCCAAACAAGGAAGTAGAACTGCAAAAGGAAAGCTATTGCTTTCACTTTCAATGCTTATACTACACATTGTTCACTAATTCCCCATTCACAGTCTTAAAATAATTGAGATGTTTGTGGCAGATAATAGTTTTTATTCCATGTTTTAGCAGTGTTTATTATTTCACTAATAGAAAACGTTTATTTGCTTCAATATACTCATGAAACCAAGATAGCAAAACTTGCACTTAATTACAATTGGAATAGGTATTGGGCACTTTGTACAATGTAGCATTTTCTCCCTTTCTTTTTGAATAGACTAATGAAAAGTGGCTGTACTAACGTAGATACATATTAAAAGTGTAGTTTACATCATTCAATGTCTGTTAATCAATGTGTCTTGGATTTTCTGCACTGTCAAAACCCAGAAGTTACAATGTGGTCAACAAACTAGAAATATGAAAATGAAGGTAGATAGGTGGAGTATGATATAGTGCAGATTAATGAAATGAAGTAGACAAAAACTGTGAATGACATACTGCAAATGAGAGAGGTTTATCACTGGAAACTAGCTCATGAAGACTGTGCATATTGTTAGAGGATATCTCTACTTATGTGAGCTTGGGACTACATAAGAATTGAGAACTGCTTGCGATTTTTACTAGCAAGTAACTGGAGACTGAAGATGGACTGAAAATGGTAAGTCACCATACTAAGTGGATTAGGCTTCACAATTACATCATCCACCTGGTTGCTGGTTGTAGACAAAGATTTTGCACAAGAAGATGATATTTCTTGACCTTTCTGATTGTGATATCATTTAAAGGGATACAAAAAATGGAGGTGGGCAAGGCATCATTGAAGCTACTGTTTCAAGGGGGAGCTCCAAAGTTAGCTGTTCAACTGCTTTTATGCTCTTTTCTTTATGAATTAATGAAAATTAAACACTGAAATGTGGAATTTCCTCAATTCCCTCATAACCTTATCAACCTAGCTTTTGACTGGCCTACTTCACTTTTCCTACCTTCCGAAACAACTTCCTCTTCTCTGTTCCTGAAGAGGGAACTTGTTATGAAAGCTATAATATTTTTTTGGCAATTTATTTTCCTCAGCTCGCTCCATGACCCTCCCAGGGGACACCGCCTTGAAGTACACACCTTCAGTGCCGAGTGGGAGGGCTTGCGTGTTTCTGTGAAGTCAAGAGCTGTGCCGGTGGTAGTGTAGCTACTGGCAGGGTCACTCAAGCCAGATTAATCTTGACTGAGGAGCCAGACAAAGTGTGTCCCACAACATAGGATAGGGAGGGCTCTAGAGGCATAGTGAAGCCAGCTTCCCTAGTGGAGTAAATCTAATACAAATCCTGGTCCTCCAGTTTGAGGGTTGGGTGTGGGGCTAACAACCTCACCTCATAAAAATTATACTGTTACTAAAACATATAAGAGAGCAAACTGGACAGACACCTCGTTGATGACCTTTGGCTTGAAAACAAGGACAAGAGTGGGGTTTTGGAATGTAAAAACAATGTTTGAGGGCAGAAAGCTGGAACAAGTCTCCAGGGAGATGGAACGATACAAACTAGCTATACCTGGACTGAGCAAAACATGATGGAATGGTTTTGGGGAATTCAGGTTGAGAGATGGGAAGACACTTCTGTATTCAGGGGAAGGGGAAAGAGAAGACCATGAAAATTGAGTGGGTATACTACTGACAAGAGAAGCAAGGAGATGCTTATTAGAGTGGAAGTCACTCTCAGATCAGATTATTACGGATCAATTCAAGACCTGAGTCAGAAAAAAAAATATCCTGTGCAGTGTTATGCACCCACAGAAGAAGCAGACACTCAAGAAAAGTATAACTTCTATGGACAATTGGGAGAGGTTCTAGCCAGGAGCAAGAACAAAGACATAAAAATTGTGATGGGAGACCTCAATGGCAAGATTGGCTGTGAAAATGAAGGGTTAGAGAAAGTTATGGGAAAACACGGTTCTGGAGTCCAAAATGACAGCGGAGGGTATTTTATTGATATGTGCCTTAACAACAGGCTGGTTATTGGAGGATTGGTGTTCCCACACAAACTCTGCTATAAAATAACATGGCTCTCACCAGATGGCAAGACACAAAGTCAGATCGATCATTTTGCAATTAGTCAGATGTGGAGACATTCCCTTCTTGATGCCCAGAACAGAAGAGATGTTGACTGTAGAAATGAACACCATCTTGTAATACCTGAAGTAGGGTTAAAGATTGCTGCTACTGGTCATCAAGATGCAACTTGCAGGCAGAAAAGATTCAATATTAGAAAACTTCAGAACAAGGACATTAGAAAAGAGTTTGGCTGGAGTTGAAAAACCGATATACTCAGTTGGGGTGGAGGATCAAAGTGAGGAAGAGGCAAGTACACAAGTGGAGAGGAAGTGGAAAAAAAATCAAGAAAACCTTCCTAAATTCCAGTGAGAAGGTATTAGGACTCTAGGACACCAGAAGGAAGCCATGGATATCTGATCTGAAAACTGAAGGAAGAAGATCAACCAGTGTAGGGACGATGAAGAAAAACCACACCTTAGGGCAAGGTACAATGAAGTTCATCAGCAAGTGAAGAGAAGCACTTGATCTGATAGAATAAATCGGGTAGAACAGCTTGCAAAAAGAGCTCAAGAGGTACCAGAAAGGGGCGATTCAAAAGAGCTATATAATATCACCAAACAGCTGTCCAAGAAAACCTTTAACAAAAGTAAGCCAGTGAAGTTGAAAGAGGGTGCACTGTTGACCAACACTGAGGAGCAGCTGAAGCAATGGAAGGAATATTTTAATGAGGTTTTTAATATGACCCTGATTCATCAAGAAGAACAAGAGCAGGAGGAACTAGATTAACAAGAAGTGCCGGCACTGCAAATCAATACTCAACCTCTCAGCAAGAGCAAAATTATCAAGCTCTTAAAAGCTGCAAGAATAAAAAGGGACCTGATGTAAACAGCGTGGTGGTGGAAATGCTCAAGTTAGACAATGAAGTAACAGAAGATATGTTACTGCCCCTGTTCCAAGAAAACTGGGACACAGAAACCATCCCAGAAGAATGGAGGAAAGGAATCCTTATCAAGATGCCCAGAAAGGAGACCTGAAAAAGTGCAACAACTGGTATGGCATCACACTTTTGTCAATATACAGTAAAGTATTTTCAAGGATTGTTTGAAACTGTCTCAGAGTAAGGTCAGGAAAGAACAGGCTGGTTTCAGAGAAAGCAGATCATGCACAGACCAAATTAACACCTTGAGGATCATTACTGAGCAATCCATGGAATACTGGTCTCCTTTGTATCTGGCTTTTGCTGACTTTGAAAAAGCCTTTGGCAGTGTGAAGCCATCTGGAAAACAATGCAGGCTTATGGAGTACCTCCAAAGATAATCAGTATCGTGAAGATGATGTACAGAGAATATACTTGCCAGTTGAAATGTGATAGAAATCTCTCAGAACCATTCATTTTAAGTTCCAAAGTAAGGCAGGGTTGTTTGCTTTCACCACTGCTGTTTTTGATGACACTAGATGGTGTGATGAAGGAGGTAACCCGAGAGGAAAGGAGAGGTATACAGTGGACTCTATACCATCACCTTGAGAACCTGGGCTTTGCGGTTGACATCTGCCTTCTGTAACACACTTTCAAGGATATTAATGAGAAGCTTGAGGAATTGGAAACAGAAGCTCAGAAAATGGGACTAAAAATACACATGGCTAAAAATAAAGAGCTTAGGATAAACAGTGAGAACAAGAATGGACTAGCCATGAAAGAAGAGCAGACTGAGCAGGTGGAGAGCTTTTGTTATCTGCAAAGTATGGTTTCCAAAAATGGAGTGGCGACAGAAGATGTTGAAAGTAGGATCAAAAAGGCAAAAGGGGCCTTTGCCCAGCTGTGACCAGTTTGGACATCTTGTGAAATACTGTTGAAGGTATAGCTTAAAATCTCTGACTCAAATGTAAAGTCTGTTCTCTTTTACAGATGTGAGATGAGGAAGGTGACCGCACAAATTGGAACAAGAGTACAAACCTTCATCAATAAATGTTTGAGGGCTATACTGGGATTACACTGGCCAAATGTACCTCAAACCAAGAACTATGGCAATGCACCCAACAACAGAAAGCCAAGATAATCATCTAAGAAAGGAAATGGAGATGGATTGGACACTCGCTGAGAAGAGGCCTGCAACATATTCCAAAGCAGGATCTAGAATAGAACCCACAAGGAGCAAGGAGGAGAGGCAGACTGAGGTCGACCTGGCGCAGGACTGTTGAAGCTGAGGTGGCAGCTGTTGGCCACTCCTGGAGTAACATTAAGAAGTTGGCAACGAACAGGGTCAGATGGAGAACTCTAATATGTGCACTACACTCCACATTGGAGTAAAAGGAATTAAGTCAAGCCTCTCCATAAGAGGGAATTTGTGATTATGAAAGATAAGCCATATTTTTCCCCCCCATGAACCATGGACCTTGCCGTTGGTGGGGAGGCTTGCGTGCCTCAGCGATACAGATGGCCGTACCGTAGGTGCAACCATAACGGAGGGGTGTCTGTTGAGAGGCCAGACAAACATGTGGTTCCTGAAGAGGGGCAGCAGCCTTTTCAGTAGTTGCAGGGGCAACAGTCTGGATGATTGACTGATCTGGCCTTGCAACATTAACCAAAACGGCCTAGCTGTGCTGGTACTGCGAACGGCTGAAAGCAAGGGGAAACTACAGCCGTAATTTATCCCGAGGACATGCAGCTTTACTGTATGATTAAATGATGATGACGTCCTCTTGGGTAAAATATTCCCGAGGTAAAATAGTCCCCCATTCGGATCTCTGGGCGGGGACTACTCAGGAGGACGTCGTTATCAGGAGAAAGAAAACTGGCATTCTACGGATCTGAGCATGGAATGTCAGATCCCTTAATCAGGCAGGTAGGTTAGAAAATTTAAAAAGGGAAATGGATAGGTTAAAGTTAGATATAGTGGGAATTAGTGAAGTTCGGTGGCAGGAGGAACAAGACTTTTGGTCAGGTGAATACATGGTTATAAATACAAAATCAAATAGGGGTAATGCAGGAGTAGGTTTAATAATGAATAGGAAAATAGGAATGCGGGTAAGCTACTACAAACAGCATAGTGAACGCATTATTGTGGCCAAGATAGACACAAAGCCCATGCCTACGACAGTAGTACAAGTTTATATGCCAACTAGCTCTGCAGATGATGAAGAAATTGATGAAATGTATGATGAGATAAAAGAAATTATTCAGGTAGTGAAGGGAGACGAAAATTTAATAGTCATGGGTGACTGGAATTCGTCAGTAGGACAAGGGAGAGAAGGAAACATAGTAGGTGATTATGGATTGGGGCTAAGAAATGAAAGGGGAAGCCGTCTGGTAGAATTTTGCACAGAGCATAACTTAATCATAGCTAACACTTGGTTCAAGAATCATAAAAGAAGGTTGTATACATGGAAGAATCCTAGAGATACTAAAAGGTATCAGATAGATTATATAATGGTAAGACAGAGATTTAGGAATCAGGTTTTAAATTGTAGGACATTTCCAGGGGCAGATGTGGACTCTGACCACAATCTATTGGTTATGACCTGTAGGTTAAAACTGAAGAAACTGCAAAAAGGTGGGAATTTAAGGACATGGGATCTTGATAAGCTGAAAGAACCAGAGGTTGTACAGAGTTTCAAGGAGAGCATAAGGGAACAATTGGCAGCAATGGGGGGAAGAAACACAGTTGAAGAAGAATGGGTAGCTCTGAGGGAGTAGTGAAGGCAGCAGAGGATAAAGTAGGTAAAAAGACGAGGGTTGCTAGAAATCCTTGGGTAACAGAAGAAATATTGAATTTAATTGATGAAAGGAGAAAATATAAAAATGCAGTAAATGAAGCAGGCAAAAAGGAATACAAACATCTCAAAAATGAGATCGACAGGAAGTGCAAAATGGCTAAGCAGGGATGGCTAGAGGACAAATGTAAGGATGTAGAAGCTTATCTCACTAGGGGTAAGATAGATACTGCCTACAGGAAAATTAAAGAGACCTTTGGAGAGAAGAGAACCACGTGTATGAATATCAAGAGCTCAGATGGCAATCCAGTTCTAAGCAAAGAAGGGAAGGCAGAAAGGTGGAAGGAGTATATAGAAGGTTTATACAAGGGCGATGTACTTGAGGACAATATTATGGAAATGGAAGAGGATGTAGATGAAGACAAAATGGGAGGTAAGATACTGCGTGAAGAGTTTGACAGAGCACTGAAACACCTGAGTTGAAACAAGGCCCCCGGAGTAGACAACATTCCATTAGAACTACTGACGGCCTTGGGAGAGCCAGTCATGACAAAACTCTACCAGCTGGTGAGCAAGATGTATGAGACAGGTGAAATACCCTCAGACTTCAAGAAGAATATAATAATTCCAATCCCAAAGAAATCAGGTGCTGACAGATGTGAAAATTACCGAACTATCAGTTTAATAAGTCACAGCTGCAAAATACTAATGCGAATTCTTTACAGACGAATGGAAAAACTGGTAGATGCGGACCTCGGGGAGGATCAGTTTGGATTCTGTCAAAATGTTGGAACACGTGAGGCAATACTGACCTTACGACTTATCTTAGAAGAAAGATTAAGAAAAGGCAAACCTACGTTTCTTGCATTTGTAGACTTAGAGAAAGCTTTTGACTGGAATACTCTCTTTCATATTCTGAAGGTGGCAGGGGTAAAATACAGGGAGCGAAAGGCTATTTACAATTTGTATAGAAACCAGATGGCAGTTATAAGAGTAGAGGGACACGAAAGGGAAGCAGTGGTTGGGAAAGGAGTGAGACAGGGTTGTAACCTCTCCCCGATGTTATTCAATCTGTATATTGAGCAAGCAGTAAAGGAAACAAAAGAAAAATTTGGAGTAGGTATTAAAATTCATGGAGAAGAAATAAAAACTTTGAGGTTTGCTGATGACATTGTAATTCTGTCAGAGACGGCAAAGGACTTGGAAGAGCAGTTGAACGGAATGGACAGGGTCTTGAAAGGAGGATATAAGATGAACATCAAAAAAAGCAAAACGAGGATAATGGAATGTAGTCAAATTAAATCGGGTGATGCTGAGGGAATTAGATTAGGAAATGAGACACTTAAAGTAGTAAAGGAGTTTTGCTCTTTAGGAAGTAAAATAACTGATGATGGTCACAGTAGAGAGGATATAAAATGTAGACTGGCAATGGCAAGGAAAGCGTTTCTCAAGAAGAGAAATTTGTTAACATCGAATATAGATTTATGTATCAGGAAGTCGTTTATGAAAGTATTTGTTTGGAGTGTAGCCATGTATGGAAGTGAAACATGGACGGTAACTAGTTTGGACAAGAAGAGAATAGAAGCTTTCGAAATGTGGTGCTACAGAAGAATGCTGAAGATTAGATGGGTAGATCACGTAACTAATGAGGAGGTATTGAGTAGGATTGGGGAGAAGAGAAGTTTGTGGCACACCTTGACTAGAAGAAGGGATCGGTTGGTAGGACATGTTTTGAGGCATCAAGGGATCACAAATTTAGCATTGGAGGGCAGCGTGGAGGGTAAAAATCGTAGAGGGAGACCAAGAGATGAATACACTAAGCAGATTCAGAAGGATGTAGGTTGCAGTAGGTACTGGGAGATGAAGCAGCTTGCACAGGATAGAGTAGCATGGAGAGCTGCATCAAACCAGTCTCAGGACTGAAGATAACAACAACAAAGCCATATTTGGCTACTGTGAGTATGTATCTCTCTCAGCCATACAAGGGGGTGTATATCATGAAGATGACCTTTGACCATCCCACTTCCATCACCTGTAGAAGCAGTAACGGTCAATACCTCATTGGGAAACATTTGTTATATCACCACCTTGTAACAACACTAGCACAATTTTTTTTCTTCCAAACTATGTCAATGCCAGTCTCAATGTTAACGAATCACTTAATACCACTTCTTGTCAATATTTGCATAAGTCTTGGCCTTTACTGGGAGCTGCTTTTTATTGTGTTTATCCATTATTTCAATTTATTTATCCCACTGGGTAGTTACAAAAATATTAAGTGTGCTTTTTGCATAAAAATATGTGCATTCTAAAAATCTATAGTCATACAGGTATTTTTACATTCAAGGTAAACAGAATCATATAAAATAATTATTAATGTTAGTACAACTTATATTTTTCAATAATGCATGAATTTCTACTTTTATAATGTACAAAATTAATGTCACAGTGTAGATTAATGTAACTTGGTTGAAAATCATCTCTGGTATAGTAATAGTCTTCGATCTTAAATTGACACAGTTTAATTCTAGGTATAGTTAAGTATGTGTTATGTCACTGACATGTTTATGACTCCACTGAGTTAAGTTTTGTTTCATCACTGTACTGTGAAGTTATCTCATGTATTAAAGATAAGAATCTGATTTGAAGAATTATGTGATGCAAAGTACGAGAATTATTATGTTTGGATTCAAGACAAATGGCAAAATAAATCATCAACAGTATATGGAAATTAGAGTTTCACTCTTTTATAAATCACAATTGAAAGCAACAATTTGAAAAGATTTTATAAATACATTTCAACCCTGGACCACTGAACCCATCAAAGAAAAAGATAAGTAGATATCAATGTTTCATATACACTCCAGGAAATGGAAAAAAGAACACATTGACACCGGTGTGTCAGACCCACCATACTTGCTCTGGACACTGCGAGAGGGCTGTACAAGCAATGATCACACGCACGGCACAGCGGACACACCAGGAACTGCAGTGCTGGCTGTCGAATGGCGCTAGCTGCGCAGCATTTGTGCACCGCCGCCGTCAGTGTCAGCCAGTTTGCCGTGGCATACGGAGCTCCATCGCAGTCTTTAACACTGGTAGCATGCCACGACAGCGTGGACGTGAACCGTATGTGCAGTTGACGGACTTTGAGCGAGGGCGTATAGTGGGCATGAGGGAGGCCGGGTGAACGTACCGCCGAATTGCTCAACACGTGGGGCGTGAGGTCTCCACAGTACATCGATGTTGTCGCCAGTGGTCAGCGGAAGGTGCACGTGCCCGTCGACCTGGGACCGGACCGCAGCGACGCACGGATGCACGTCAAGACCGTAGGATCCTACTCAGTGCCGTAGGGGACCGCACCGCCACTTCCCAGCAAATTAGGGACACTGTTGCTCCTGGGGTATCGGCGAGGACCATTCGCAACCATCTCCATGAAGCTGGGCTACGGTCCCGCACACCGTTAGGCCGTCTTCCGCTCACGCCCCAACATCGTGCAGCCCACCTCCAGTGGTGTCGCGATAGGCGTGAATGGAGGGACAAATGGAGACGTGTTGTCTCCAGTGATGAGAGTCGCTTCTGCCTTGGTGCCAATGATGGTCATATGTGTGTTTGGTGCCGTGCAGGTGAGCGCCACAATCAGGACTGCATACGACCAAGGCACACAGGGCCAACACCCGGCAGCATCGTGTGGGGAGCGATCTCCTACACTGGCCGTACACCTCTGGTGATCGCCGAGGGGACACTGAATAGTGCACGGTACATCCAAACCGTCATCGAACCCATCGTTCTACCATTCATAGACCGGCAAGGGAACTTGCTGTTCCAACAGGACAATGCACGTCCGCATGTATCCCATGCCACCCAACATGCTCTAGAAGGTGTAAGTCAACTACCCTGGCCAGCAAGATCTCCGGACCTGTCCCCCATTGAGCATGTTTGGGACTGGATGAAGCGTCGTCTCACGCGGTCTGCACGTCCAGCACAAACGCTGGTCCATCTGAGGCGCCAGGTGGAAATGGCATGGCAAGCCGTTCCACAGGACTACATCCAGCATCTCTACGATCGTCTCCATGGGAGAATAGCAGCCTGCATTGCTGCGAAAGGTGGATATACACTGTACTAGTGCCGACATTGTGCATGCTCTGTTGCCTGTGTCTATGTGCCTGTAGTTCTGTCAGTGTGATCATGTGATGTATCTGACCCCAGGAATGTGTCAATAAAGTTTCCCCTTCCTGGGACAATGAATTCACGGTGTTCTTATTTCAATTTCCAGGAGTGTAACTACCTTTCACCGGACTATTTTTATTTGCAAAACTGCAATGATTCACTAAAAGCATATTTTACATGGCTACTGTCAGTAAACTATTGTGGAAGGTGTGCATCTTCATATTTTTGTGGCATAAAGACTGTTCCATAAAATTTCTGGCGTGCAGCCACATAAATTCAGTCTCTTCTAATATTTTGGCTAATACCATCTAGCCATCTTCAGAGTGAACCAAGGTGAGTAATGTTCTTGCACTTGCACCATCCTTTTAAACTCGAAAACCGAACCACTGCGGATGTGGCCAAAGATGCACAAGAGACACTGATAGGCAGCAAAGAGGTGTAACATATGCTTGGAACTTAAATCTATGACTGCACAGTCGATCCACACGGTGATATCGATGTGTTACAGAGAGCCGTACCATCGCGACATCTTTGTGATTTAATTACAGACATTCCCAGACTCCATTATTGTCAATCTGAAGCCACTATCTCTATTAATTAAATTTGTCACCAACCAAATTTCAGTTGCTTCTGTCAGTACTGAGTCCCAGAAAGATGAAGTTGAGGATAAAATTTCGACATTATCGTACACCATAGAGTGCCCAGTGTCAATGCAGTGCTCTGCCACTGCAGATTTATTAGGTTGTAAGAGACGGGTGTACCTGTGGTGCTCTGTGCATCTCTCCTGGACTGTACATGTTGTCTGTCTGATGTATGAACGGCTGACTGAAGAAACTGCAAAAAATGTGGGAAATTAAGGAGATGGCACCTGGATAAACTGAAAGAACCGGAGGTTGTACAGAGTTTCAAGGAGAGCATAAGGGAACAATTGGCAGCAATGGGGGGAAGAAACACAGTTGAAGAAGAATGGGTAGCTCTGAGGGAGTAGTGAAGGCAGCAGAGGATAAAGTAGGTAAAAAGACGAGGGTTGCTAGAAATCCTTGGGTAACAGAAGAAATATTGAATTTAATTGATGAAAGGAGAAAATATAAAAATGCAGTAAATGAAGCAGGCAAAAAGGAATACAAACATCTCAAAAATGAGATCGACAGGAAGTGCAAAATGGCTAAGCAGGGATGGCTAGAGGACAAATGTAAGGATTTAGAGGCTTATCTCACTAGGGGTAAGATAGATACTGCCTACAGGAAAATTAAAGAGACCTTTGGAGAGAAGAGAACCACTTGTTTGAATATCAAGAGCTGAGATGGAAACCCAGTTCTAAGCAAAGAAGGAAAAGCAGAAAGGTGGAAGGAGTATATAGAGGGTCTATACAAGGGTGATGTACTTGAGGACAATATTATGGAAATGGAAGAGATGTAGATGAAGATGAAATGGGAGATGTGATACTGCGTGAAGAGTTTGACAGAGCATTGAAAGACCTGAGTTGAAACAAGGCCCTGGGAGTAGTCAACATTCCATTGGAACTACAGACGGCCTTGGGAAAGCCAGTCTTGACAAAACTCTACCAGCTGGTGAGCAAGATGTATGAGACAGGCGAAATACCCTCAGACTTCCAGAAGAATATAATAATTCCAATCCCAAAGAAAGCAGGTGCTGACAGATGTGAAAATTACCGAACTATCAGTTTAATAAGTCACAGCTGCAAAATACTAATGCGAATTCTTTACAGACGAATGAAAAAACTGGTAGATGCGGACCTCGGGGAGGATCAGTTTGGATTCTGTCAAAATGTTGGAACACGTGAGGCAATACTGACCTTACGACTTATCTTAGAAGAAAGATTAAGAAAAGGCAAACCTACGTTTCTAGCATTTGTAGACTTACAGAAAGGTTTTGACAATGTTGACTGGAATACTCTTTTCCAAATTCTAAAGGTGGCAGGGGTAAAATACAGGGAGCGAAAGGCTATTTACAATTTGTACAGAAACCAGATGGCGGTCATAAGAGTCGAGGGGCATGAAAGGGAAGCAGTGGTTGGGAAAGGAGTGATACAGGGTTGTAGCCTGTCCCCGATGTTATTCAATCTGTATATTGAGCAAGCAGTAAAGGAAACAAAAGAAAAATTTGAAGTAGGTATTAAAATTCATGGAGAAGAAGTAAAAACTTTGAGGTTCGCCGATGACATAGTAATTCTGTCAGAGACAGCAAAGGACTTTGAAGAGCAGTTGAACGGAATGGACAATGTCTTGAAAGGAGGATATCAGATGAACATCAACAAAAGCAAAACGAGGATAATGGAATGTAGTCAAATTAAATCAGGTGATGTTGAGGGAATTAGATTAGGAAATGAGACACTTAAAGTAGTAAAGGAGTCTTGCTATTTAGGAAGTAAAATAACTGATGATGGTTGAAGTAGAGAGGATATAAAATGTAGACTGGCAATGGCAAGGAAAGCGTTTCTGAAGAAGAGAAATTTGTTAACATCGAATATCGATTTATGTATCAGGAAGACGTTTCTGGAAGTATTTGTTTGGAGTGTAGCCATGTATGGAAGTGAAACATGGACGATAACTAGTTTGGACAAGAAGAAAATAGAAGCTTTCGAAATGTGGTGCTACAGAAGAATACTGAAGATAAGGTGGATAGATCACGTAACTAATGAGGAGGTATTGAATAGGATTGGGGAGAAGAGAAGTTTATGGCACAACTTGACTAGAAGAAGGGATCGGTTGGTAGGACATGTTTTGAGGCATCAAGGGATCACAAATTTAGCATTGGAGGGCAGCGTGGAGGGTAAAAATCGTAGAGGGAGACCGAGAGATGAGTACACTAAGCAGATTCAGAAGGATGTAGGTTGCAGTAGGTACTGGGAGATGAACAAGCTTGCACAGGATAGAGTAACATGGAGAGCTGCATCAAACCAGTCCCAGGACTGAAGACAACAACAACAACAACAACAACAACAGTTATTCACACTGGTCTATGAGAGATAGCTTTTTGCATAGTATATGGAGGGTAGAAGGGTGGGGGCATATAGGAGGTTGGCACAAGAGACTGGACATATTTCTATCAAACAGAAATATAAGAAAATTTTGTTATGATGAATTCTGTGCTGGAGTGAGCTGACCTTGGGAAGATGCAAGACATAATCACTAATAATAGTTGTCATGTCAACTAAGGTGATTTTGCATGGTAAAAAGATTATTATGGTGTTACAAACGTGAACAAGGAACACAGAGAACAGTGAGTGCAACAAATATTATCCCTCTGTTACTCCTATGCCCAATGGCACCAGGTACTGTCTGCTAATGAATTACCAGTTGTTAAACCAAAAGGTTGTTCTGGAATCTGTGCAACTACTGGACTTAGGCAGTTTTTTCACATGGTTGTTGGGGGCCCATATTTTCACTGTCTTGGATCTGTATCAGGCCTACTATCATGTGCATTTAGCTGAGGAGTACAAGGCAGTTACAGCCTTCTGCACCAACTACAATCTTTATGAATTCAACTGAGTACCATTTGGCTTGGCCACCATGGCAGGAGTTCTCTTATGTCTGCTGGATAATGTTTTGGGTGATTTAAAGTTTCAGCATATCTATAATTATTTGGACAATGTGATCATTTTCAGAATTAATTTTGAATAACATTTCAGTTACCTGGAGCAGGTCTTAACCCAACTGAAGGCAGCCGGGTTTACGGTTAAACCTAACAAGGTCACTCTTGCCAGACGGGAGATTTCATTTCTCGGGCACATTGGGAGATTTCATTTCTCGGGCACATTGTGTCATCCAAAGGAGTTCAAACTGATCAACTATGAACCAGAGCCATTTATAACCCATTTCCTGAAATAGGAAAGACATATCCTGTTTTATAGGAATGGAAATGTTTTTAATGATGTTTTGTGCCCAATACTGCCAAGTTAGGAGCACCCTTAAACCAACTGTGATGGAAGGGCAAAAAGTTTTTGTGGGGGAAAAGCCAAGGAGCTGCCTTTCATACCTTGATGATGACCCTAGGTAATATTCAAGTGTTTCAAGTGCCAAATTTCAATCTACCTTCCATCATGCAGACCAAGGCAACATGTGGGGGGCTCACAGTGGTACAGTTGCAAGAGCAGGAGGGAGAGCATAGGCCATTGGCATACACATCAAGGGCTCTGTTGGACTTCTATTATACTACTCCATGTATGAGCAAGAGATGTTGATCATGCTATTTGCTTTAGAAAAGTTTAAATTTTATCTCAAACATCGAAAACTTCATCTGGAATCTAATAATCAGGTACTAAATTGGGTTTTGGCATGCCCCCAAAAAACTGGACATATAGTGCAGGGGGTAAGTTGAGTATCTGCGTTTCAGTTTGAGTTAATGCACATCACAGGTGGTGGAAACAAGGTGGATGATATACTGAGCTGTATGTTTGAGCTACATTGGAGGGGTGGAGGTTGGAGTGGGGGAAGGGGATGGCTGGCCCCCACGTGGCTGAGATTCCATAGCTCTTCTGTAATCTAGAGTCAGAGCAAGGAAAAGAGCCCGAGTTGCGCAGTCAAGCAGAGGTAGAAGGAGGGAGTTGCAGCAACTGCTACTTAATTAAACAGGGATCCTCTGTCTTAGGATAAAGAAGGAAGGTGAAAAGAAGATTTGTTTACCCCTTAGTCTAGTCCCGGTTGTGTCCATCTACTTCCAAGACTTCTTGTGTGGGGGGCATTTAGGTGTCAATAAATCCTCTAAAATACATGAAAAAATTACCTGGAAAGATGTAAAGTGAGACTTCTGGAGTTTTCTGGGGAGATATGAGGACTGTAAAAGACAGAAGTCTGACAACAACAGCAGATGTGGATTTTTGCAATGAACCTCTGAATTCCATCATCTTGATAAGCTTTTTATTAACTATTTGGGGCCCTTCCCATGCACTAAGAATGGAAACTGTTTTAGTTGAGGAATTAGGCATGTAATGACTATGCCCTATTAACCCTCAACCATCATTTGCCATGTGCACAAATTGTAATTTAAATCAACCCTGATAATATATAAAACACCAACTCACAGAAGAAGTGGGATTTATCACTGGAGTGGCTTGTCTGGTCTTTACCAACGCCTATCATGACGTGCATACAAGAACCCCAGTGCATCTGATGTTTTCCTATGAAGCAAATTCCCCTGTAAGTAATTTTCTACCAAACCGCGTGCATCCCCACAGTCTGAGGAGCAGATGGAAGGCAATACAGTGAAACACAATGAGTGCACACTGCAGGCAGGCGCAAGTGCATTACCAGGGGAGGCACAAGGCAACTGTGAGACTAGTTAGTTAGTTAGTTAGTTATTTAGTTATATTACTTGTTCCATGGATCATGAACACGATTCTTTCGTAATGATGTGGAACGTGTCAAAGTACACAAGATTCATTTATCCCAAATAATCATTGTTAGTCTTATATACAGTACAATTGTTAATGCTTACTGTATTTCTTTGGCCTATGTCTAAAACTTCATCTATGGAGTAGAATGAGTTGTCATTCAGGAATTCCCTTAACTTACTTTTGAATGCCGATTGGTTGTCTGTCAGACTTTTGATATTGTTTGGCAATTGACCAAAAATATTTGTGGCAGTATAATTCACCCCCTTTTGTGCCAATGTCAAATTCAATAAACGGTAGTGAAGGTCACCCTGTCTCCTAGTATTGTAGCTGTGGACTGTGCTATTAATTCTGAAGTGATCTGGGTTACTAACAACAAATTTCATTAGGCTGTAGGAGAGAGTGTTCATCAGGAACATCTGGGGACAGAGTAAGGGTGCAAGCAATGTACTAATAAAATGCTGCCAAAATATGTGGGTCCTTATCAGGTGGTTAAAATTTTGACACCCTTAAGTTTTCTGGTAGAGGATGTCCACAGAGGTTAGCACATGTCAGCTACAAATGAAGGGAGTGCAGTCTGTGGGTGAGACAGAGAGATGATGTTAGCGGGAGGCAGATGAAGGTGTGATGACAAGCATGCCGTGGAAACAGACGTCTGACTACCGGATGGAGGGGTCAACGTGGGCTAGTGCCGTGAGATATTTACTTGCTGTCAACCCAGTTTCCCAAGAGCGCACTGCCATCCAATATTTTAGTAACTTTTCCTAATTCTGTGTTCTTTTCAATAAGTTAGTGCTCATAGGAATTCACTGTTTCCAAATTATTACAAGCCCAGTAATTGAATTGAAAATTTAACAGTGTCTGAATGTGCTACTGCCCTTGAGCTATTTACCTGTTGGTCAACAACAACAACAATCAACATTTTGAGTAGCCTCCATTTATTCTGTCTTCTTTTAAATGAGCTAGTGCTCTTAGGAATTAACTACTTGCAAATGGGCAACAGCCTGTAATTTGAATAACTGCATTTGTGTGAGCTAATGCACGTGAGCCTTTTATTTGTTGCTAATCTAATTCCCAAGAGTTGGCAACTGCCCACGATTTTGAGTGGCTTCTCTTTACTCTGTTTGTAATTTCTAATGGAGATTTTGAGTAACTTCTCTTTATTCTGTGGGTATTTTTTTAATGAACTAATGCTTGTACATGTTGAATTTTTGTCATTGCTGTTTCATAAGTATTTCAAACCATAAATCCAGTTAGCATTTTCAAGTAGCCAAGTGCCTGTTAGAAAACTTGTGTTGTAAAGGTTATTGTGTATTTCCAGGTGGTCTAATGCCTGTAAGATATCTATCTATTAAGATACTTACTGCTCAGTAACACGTTGTGCATAACCTTGACTGTTAAATAATTGTCTTAACTCGAAAGTGTCCAGTTGCTTTCCGTTCCTGGACCTGTGTGTCCAACCCTACCAGCTTCAAGGTGTTATTCCACCTTTGACCTCTCTGGGCTCAAAAGAGGGACAGGTTTCAAATGGTAGCACAATATCAAAGATACTATCAAACCTTAGACACCTGAAGTGAAACTTGCATTGGTTTTCACTCATGCATAAGCAGCATGAGTCTGTTGCCCTTTGAGCTATCCCATGCCTTTGATAAACTCCTTCTAGAATGTCTCAGAGATCCACACAGATAATAAAAATCTATGAAAGCTCTGATCTCTATTACATCAGTTCCTTATGGGTTCCTTTCTCTAGAAAAGTTACCACAAACATCATTGATGTAAATATTAATACATGTTGTAATAAGGGATATTATATTTTCATCCAAAATTAATTCTGCCTTATCTATTTCTGTCTTACTATATGTGAGCTTCACTTTTGGGTCCAAGTAAATGTGTACTAATATTACAAGATCTTGTTTTAACACTAGTAGGATATTTACTTTTCCTCAATTTAGCTATTCTATCTTTCCCTAAAAAATATGTCATCTCAAATTACTTTTTTCTGTGATTCACATTCATCATTTCTCACTCTTCTTGTTCTGTTCCTGAATCATGACCAGTTTCATGAACACAGTCCGTCTTCACTGAGTCAGCAATATCATTCAACTCATGGAACCATTCCAGTCATACATCAGCATCTCTGCTAAACTCTGTCCTAGTCTTTCTTTTCTACCTTTGATATTTATTCCACAAAATAAAAATATAGAGAATACTTACTCTTCATATGTAAGTGTTCTGGGTAAAAGCAAATTAAATGGAATTTCTTCTTACAGGCCTGAAATTATGCACATGAAAGTTGGATTTAATATAGGAAAGTACTAAAGTAACATACACATACTTTGTTTCAGATTGTAGCAATAGTGCTTGAGCTGATAACCGGTGCCCTCCAAGTTATTATAATGTTTTATAAACAATGCAACCCTGTGTAACTGACATCCAGTGATAGCTGAAGCTAATGGATGAAGTGTTAACAGAAAGGTACTGAAATAGCACAAACTCAATAACACCTAGTCAAAGAAAAATGAGTTGGAGAATTACGTGGATGATAAGTGTCAACCGTATGACAACAGAGGGTTAAATTTTCTACCAGTTATCTATTTGTGAAGCTGTTGCACATGAATGTGTAAGTATCTAATCACAGATCTTCAATCATGAGTTACAAATATTGATCAATAAAAGGGGGTCAAGTGACCACACTTAAATGAGAACAAGTATCATGCTAACAAAGTCAGAATTGTCAGGAATGAGAACAGAGTTGCATACACATTACCTGATCAAAAATATCTGGATATCCTTATGTAATGTGGAAATGACCAAAATATGCCACATGAAGTGGACCCAACAGTATAAAAAGAGGCAGGCAGTAATGTGTTGTCATTAGAGAAGCAGTATGAGAAAAATGGGTCAGTGAGGAGAGCTCACTGACTTCAAACATGGACTAATAACTGGATGTCACCAGAGTAACAAATCTATCTGTGACATCTGTACCTTTCTTAAGGCTGCCCAAGATGAGTGTTGGTGATGTGACTGTGAAGCAGAAATATGAAGGAGTAACCGCACAGAAACCAAGAGTAGGCAGATCTCATTTACTAATGGAAAGGGACTGTCTAGCAATGGGAAGGGTGATTAAAAACACAGATGAAATCAGCGAAAGGAACTACTCATAAGTGACAAAGTACTATGAGCAGACCAGCAACCATAATGACTGTGTGTAGGGACATAAGAAGAATGGGGTACAATGGTCAAGCAGCTCCTGATAAGCCACACTTCTGTAATCATTGCTAAGTTATGATTAAAGTGGATTAAAGAGTGACGTCACTAATCAGTGGCTGACTGTGAGACATGGCAGTGATACCTAGTCCCACTGATCTTGTTCACTACAAAGCCTTAAGTTATGGATTTACAGAGGTGAGAAATCAGTTAGAAGCATAAGGTGCATGGTTGTGGATTTTTATTTAAGAGAGACTGATGCAAACATCATGATCTGAGCTTGTGTTTGTGAAATATTTCACTTTTCACAGACCATTATAATCAGAATTGAAGGTAGAGGGTGACAGCAACAAGCAGCCTTTGTCACATGGTGGGGTGAAGGAGCACCCAAAAATGTCAAGCCTTTATGTCAGTGGTCCTAAATGCATCAGAAGGTCTGGAGGGCTGGTGTAAGAATACAAACAGGGAAAGAAACAAAAGTTCACCATAGTTCATATGGACAGACATCCCATGGCAATGAACAGATGGACCCTTCCCAGGCTGTGTAGCACAAGGAAGGAAAAATAATCTATCAGAAAATTACATTATGAAAGAGTTAACCTAAATGGAAAATTATTTCAAGTGTTGTTATGTAAGGATATCCACAGGAGGAACCAGTGTAGGAGTCTGTATATACAAAAACAGGAAGTATTAGTAAAGGGGATTGTTGCCCAAGAAAGTTAGAATTGGGATGACAGACTGTTGTTGGGGGATCACAACAGTTATTTGCTGAGATAGGATGTGTGTCAAATGGCAGCCCCACCTTGCTGATATAATAATCTTTGTCTTTGTCTTAGCTCATTTTAAGTTGCCAATGTCTGATTAAGTACACTAACATGGAAGTGCTCTTAATTCATGTTCAGAAAGCATATTCTTTGCTTGGCAATATTTTGCAGATTTAGACAAAGCTTATGTCATGTAATGCACTATCAGGTCATGAATATGGGTTTAGATCATTTTGTGTCTTCGAGAATACTGTGTGACTTATTGTCAGCATATTCAGGACTATCCTAGTATTTTATTTCTAAGTCCCATGTGCAGACAGCATTAATGGTGCCGTAGAGAGTGCCACCATGATATTTTATACATGAGTAACTATTCTGCTGAAAACACAAGGGCCTTTGCAATGGAAATAATTTTCAGTCGCACATGCTTCACTAATTCTGATAAGTAAATTTGCAGCTTTACATAATTATTGTAAAGCATGTACATTAACCAAGTTGGAGGACACAGAGCTTCAAGATTACTTTGTTCTTCCTTTGACGGTCTATGAAATTCTCCCGGAGTGTTGTTATGTGAAAGCAAAGTGTAAACAAGTTTCACATATGGGAGTGTAGCATATGAATAACAGTATAACTGGTAGGGTCAGGTAAGGTTCACAGATCAAGTACGCGTGGCTTGACTTTGAGTATGCTGCACTAGAAGGTAGGTTTTGTCATCACTCAGTCACGCATCTGTGCTAGTTCTCCACTTACTCTGTCTGCCAGTTTGCTCTACATTATATTGCAGGGTAGCATATTGGCTGTTATTTTCTCTTTGATTAAACTCATGTACACTTAGGTTAGTAATAAATAGTTGGAGAACTGTTGATTAGCAGCAAAAATGCCAAATCAAATTAAATTTAATCACCTGAGGCAATTTAACATGTTTCAACTAGAAATGAGTGATTTGGAGTGATTATTTACGTAATACTCTAAGGCAATCTAATGAAAGTGTTTGGGTTTGCTGAGTGCCTGGAGAACACTACTTGCCATTACATGCAGTACTAAGTGAAGTACGGAGGAGGTGGTGTTGCTATGATACAGAGACATTTTTCATGGTTAGACTGTGGTCCCTTTCTTGGACTTCAGAAAATACTAAATGCAGAAGGATATGGATAATTTTATGGCACTGTGTACCGTGTGTGTTATAGGAACAGTTCAGAGATGATGATTTTTTTGTATTAGCTTGACTATGACCTTTGTCAAAATGCAGGTTTATGAGCAATAACATTTCTGGAATAGACCAGCCTGCCCAGAGTCCAAACTTGAAGCCAATGGAATGCCTTTGTGACACGTCAAAACATCGAATTCACTCTAGAACCTAGCATTCAGTATCACTACATTCTCTGGTTCTAGCTCTTGAGGAAGAATGGGCTGCCATTCCTCTACAAACATTCAGGAACCTCACTGCAAACGGTCATAAAAGAGAAGGGTGGACACATCTCACATTAGTGTCTGGATACTTTTGATCAGATAATGTAATGTTGCACATTTAAATACAGGAAGAGTAAGTTCGGAAGTTGCAGAATCTATCAGCACAATGGTACTTACCTAAACTTCTTGCTGTAGGCTGCTTAATGGGTACTCTGTAACTGCTAACCGCAGATGGACTACCACTTGTGTCAGATTCTGAGTTCTGACTCAAATCAGCTTTGCTGTGATGCCGCTTCACATTACTTTTCCTGTGGAGACTGCCTGTTAGTGCTTGCTGCTCATTGTCCCCTTAAACAAGCAATGAAAATCAAATAATGACAGATACTAAAAATTTAAATTGTTTTAAGCTATTTAAACTTTTACATATATTTCAATGAACAAATATCTGACAATTAAAAACACCTTTCAATAGTTTGATTCACTTGACAACATTACTGGAAGCCATTAGTGGAATAATCATATAAAGTTAGTTGTATGAAAAGCAGATACTAGAGTGAGATTCACAGGAATAATACTAATGGAAGGTGAGTGACCCGTGAAAGAGAGATTACAAATCCTCATTACACCCATTGTAAAGCATTTTTCAACAGTCTGGGATCCTTATAAGCGAGAATTAATATGACAGATGGATCCAGAGAAGTGCAGCATGTTTCCTAACAGATGTATTCAATATTGAGAGTGTCACAGGCTCGTTCAACTCCAGTGGCAGACACCTTAAAAGAAAGACTGCATATAATGGAGAGGTTGACTGTTAACATTTCAAAAGTGTACAATACAAGGATTCACAGAACATATTACTTCTTGCAAGATACATCTGTTAGAATAATGAACACTTTTGGATTATCACCAGAGTTGTGACATTGTCTTGTCAGCACATTATGATGAGTTTCGTCATCTTCAGTTTAATAAGCCATGGCTGCAAAATACTAACACGAATTTTTTGCAGACGAATGCAAAAACTGGTAGAAGCCGATCCTGGGGAAGATCAATTTGTATTCCGTAGAAATGCTGAAACACCTGAGGCAATACTGAACCTACGACTTATCTTACAAAATAGATTAAGGAAAGGCAAACCTACATTTCTAGCATTTGTAGACTTAGAGAAAGCTTTTGACAATGTTGACTGGAATACTCTCTTCCAAATTCTGAAGGTGGCAGGGGTAAAATACAGTTTACAATTTGTACAGGAACTACATGGCAGTTATAAGAGTCGAGGGACATGAAAGGGAAGCAGTGGTTGGGTAGGGAGTGAGACTGGTTTGTAGTCTATCCCTGATGTTATTCAATCTGTATATTGAGCAAGCAGTAAAGTAAACAAAAGAAAAATTTGGAGTAGGTATAAATATCCAGGGACAAGAAATAAAAACTTTGAGGCTGGCCGATGACATTGTAATTCTGTCAGAGACAGCAAAGGACTTGGAAGAGCAGTTGAATGGAATGGACAGTGTCTTGAAAGGAGGATATAATATGAACATCAACAAAAGCAAAATGAGGATAATGGAATGTAGTCAAATTAAATCAGGCGATGCTGAGGGTATTAGGTTAGGAAATGAGACGTTTAAAGTAGTAAATGTGTTTTGCTGTTTGGGGAGTAAAATAACTGATGATGGTTGAAATAGAGAGGATATGAAATATAGACTTGCTACGGCAAGGAAAGCATTTCTGAAGAAGAGAAATTTGTTAACATTGAGTATAGATTTAAGTGTCAGGAGGTCGTTTCTGAAAGTATTTGTATGAGTGTAGCCATGTATGGAAGTGAAACGTGGACGATAAAGTTTGGACAAGAAGAGAATAGGAGGTTTCAAAATGTGGTGCTACAGAATAATGCTGAAGATTAGATGGGTAGATCACATAACTAATGATGAGGTATTGAATAGAATTAGGGAGAAGATAAATTTGTGGCACACCTTGACTAGAAGAAGGGATCGGCTGGTAGGACATGTTCTGAGACATCAAGGGATCACAAATTTAGCATTGGAGGGCAGCGTGGAGGGTAAAAATCATAGAGGGAGACCGAAAGATGAATACACTAAGCAGATTCAGAAGGATGTAGGGTTGCAGTAAGTACTGGGAAATGATGAAGCTTGCACTGGATAGAGTAGCATGGAGAGCTGCATCAAACCAGTCTCTGGACTGAAGATCACAACAACAACAGGTAAGTACTGTGTTTATGTCTTATTTGCTGGACCACAGACGCCTCTTCTGTGAGCCCAACAGGTGGACCAGTCGCATGCTTCTGGAAGAGATATCGCTGCTGGTGATTGTCAGGGTTAAGGGGAGGGGGGGGGGGATGGCTTGATGGGATGAAGAGGGGGGGGGGGGGGATGTCCAGATGTCAAATCCTGGTGCTGCCTGCCTATTTCACCTGCTGCATCTGACACTTTCACATCAGAGCATTCTTGACATATTCTAACAGGCAGCAGCAGAACTCAACACCCAGACCCACCTCCATCCTGCTGAGGGGACCCACCACCACCAACCATGATATCTCTTCAAAAGTGCATAACTGGTACACCCGTTTAGCTCTCAGCAGAGGAGTCTGCAGTCCAGTGGCTATAAAGGAATGAACTGGACACAAACCCTAAACGTCACTTGAAGATGATCAACAGAAAATATGTTGAAACAAAGCAATAAATCAACACTATGACGTCTGATAACCTGTGATGATTTCATCCATGAAATTTGTCAAGAAATCCTGCATTCACATAAATCTTGTAAAATGGTTATAATGGGAAAATAAAAGAAAAGTGAAAGTGGCACCCACCACCCACCAAAGCATTATTGCCAAACACCATAGGGTGGCTTGCAGAGTATAGATGGCAGTGTAGATATAACAGCAATTATTTAGACAAAATGTAAATGCAAAGTGTTATTAATTGACTCACACAATGTTAACATGCAACAAATGTATCCAGTTTGGGTGTCTATAATGCATCTATAGAAGCGGGTTCACGAGAGTTTCTGACAAAAAGTGCTGGGAGCCAAGTTACCAGACTTTACAGTCATTCTATCCTAGTTCAGTCATATACATAGTGAATAGGGAAGTTAATGTTGCAACCAAAGGAAGATACAAGCATATATTACTCAGCCAGATGCAGCATGGATTTTTTTATTTATTCATTTTTTTGGCTTGCCCAAATTGCCAGATTCGCACATGCGGAGAGCAGTCTGAGATCTAGAGGTGAGGGGGTGTGGGGCGGTTGTCTCCATGTAACCCAAGTTTACTTTTAGTGATTTTGCTGTTTCATCTTTTTTTACAGCTCCACATCAAAACAAAACTGATTTCTGTGGCCAGGAGCTACTGAGTGAATTAATATACATTCACATAATTCCGGATGGTTAAAATTAGCTTCAGTTTTCTGATGTTATTTTATTTCCACATTCTTGGCAGTCAAGCATTAATTTCCTTGAAGAGCAATGAAGCTATTTTTGTCAGTTTGCAAAAGAAATTTGACTTTGATTAATCTTTCAACAGAGAGAGTAAATTTATTTGAAATGGAGTGTTTCCTTACACACTACTGGCAAGTTGCAACTGTTTACTGAATTTCAATTGCATGTTTTCATATTCAGGCACATGTGGCATTTTGCCATAATAAAGAACCAAACACGAGATAATACAGTAGAGGTGCTCCAAGTAAATTTGCATTTTGAAAACCACACTTAGGAGTTTAATATCAGGTTGCGGTCTACTTCATTGTGAATCTGGACACAGGAATAATGCATTTTAGTATGGTTTACAAAATCTGATGCTCTTATAATATCCTCTGATATCTGGTTTCTTTTATGACATAATATAAGATCTGTTAATACTATATACATACAAACATACTGGCTTCCTACCTCATCGTAGCTGAGCACACGCAGTAACGCCTGAGCCCTGGCGACTGCTGAATCGAATCTACTTCTAACAGGTCGCAGGAAAATATTGCGAATGGTGGTTTGAAAAGCATTACTTTCAGAGTAGATATTCTTTCACACAAGATGAATTATGTTACATGTGAGAATGTGTTTTTGAATTTCTTAAATAACAGAGCATTTGACTCATTTTAGCCACTTAAAAGAATTTCGAGCCCAGAAGACCAGACATTTATGTCATCACTTAAAATTTTACTAGTACATTTGTGTTATTGACATTAAGATCAGATTAGATTCAGTTTTCATTGGATAAACCCAAAAAATGGGTAACTCAGGGAAAAAAAAAAAAAAAAAAAAAAAAAAAGAGAGAGAGAGAGAGAGAGAGAGAGACCTTAGCTTTAGTGAAAGCTTAGCTTTACTGGTAACTACACTATGTATATTAATTTAAACCATTAACTCTTCCTATTTGCATGTTCACGTTCCTTAACAGTGATGTCACTATTGGCTTACTACATCATGTACTACAAATTTCTGCTGTCATCGGCTATCAAGATCACGTGACATGAACTATGATTGGCTTACAAATACGTATGCAATCTCAATTAACATGCTGTGTTTGGTGGAATTCAAATTTATACTTTCTTAATATGAAAATATGCAGCATATGTGTTTCTGTGTATCAGAGATCTTTCCAAAACGTTTTTAACGTGCTGGGACTTTCCTTGCCAGTGTATAAAACCTTGACCATGCAAAGGACATAAGTTTTACAGTTCTGGGGAAGGACAACATCACCTAACATGGGGAAATGTATTTTCACCCTAATAAAAGTATAATTTTAACTGAGAAATCCAGTAAAAACCCACGAAATTTTCTTTGTATACACCCTGTTAATGTAATACAAAGATTATATATGTATATATAGTTGTGTAACAAGACATCTGTTTTTACATTCTTAAATTGGTGCTAATGTCAATTATACAGTACTGTTTGTTTAGTTTTAATTTGTCTGAGGCTGGCCTAAGAAGACAAAAGCCAGTTCATAAACACCAGCAAATTCTTCATGATTGCAGCAGCTGTGACAGTTTTCTGTTACTTTTTTTCATGTTTAAGAAAATTAATATTGTGATTGAAATATTTATGATATCTAGTTTTTACTGCTATCTGTGAGCCAGTGATAAAAAGAAGACAGCCTGGATCTGGTACAACTGTTTTTGAATCCTTGTATGATCACTTTTTCACATTGATGGCGATTGGTTATTTTTCCAAAATTCATAGTTATCAAAGGTTTTGCTTGTTACTTACCATGCTAGTTCCTTTCCCTTTAATGCAGGACACTGCTTAGGCTCTAAGACTATAATTACAAAAATGGAAGAACGAGCACTACTACATGTCTTAAAAGTTCATCAGTTTCCATATCAACTATTTTCTTAATAAATTGCAACAGTACGTAAACCACAAAATTTATTACCATCAGACACTAGATACCAGTTCTTCTTGTTGGTTCGATGAGAATGTTGTAGTTGAGCACTGCTGTCATTCTCAGTATGTCCAAAAGTTCTAAACTGCATTGTGTAGTCCAGAGTTGCTGCATTTATTTTCCTATGAGATTCTGATGGTACAGCAAAAGTGGCATATGGGCTCATCTCATATAGTTCTGAAACAATAAAATGCATCTCCTCTTCTATAACAAGTAGTTCCATCAGTGAAACAAATAGTAATTTTTAAATAATTTGGTATATTTTTTCCAGTGTATTGGCAAAACATTTGTAGGTAGCATTGTAAGTTTAAATTCTGTAAATAATAAACAACATGTTTTATACAATACATGTAAGAAAGTGAATCCACTTTGCTAGTGGCTTAAAATTACTTCACCAATATACTCGAATGTGTGCTTTGTAGTGCTGATACAGTACACTTATGAAAGAAACATATTTATTTACTTTACTTTATATGTGCCTCACAACTTACAAGCCTTCCAACTAAATGCACTTCAATGGTGTGCTGCCTGATGTGTAAAATTAATTACTGTGTAGTGTCAGAAACTGAAATTAGAGGTTGCACAGTACAATATTTGTAATAATGTCAATAGAAATAAGAGAAGGTACAGAATGAAACCCAATGCTTTATATGGCTTACTTCTCTCAAATTGTCCAATACTTAAATTCCCTTATGATGAATGCATCACGTCAATAGTACCAAAGCCCTGGAGGATTCTGATGGAAGCATGCTGATGAAAATTTCTTTCATCAATGGGGTCTGAGCTTGCTGAACATCTACGTATGTGAGTTTATGATATCAGCAATGAAGGTGATAATAAAAATGTCAAGTACACAGAGGAACATAAAAGCTTGATTCTTGTGTGAGTGGAAATTTATTATGGAGAGAGCATTTTATTTTTGTTTTACTCTTCCATTCCATTCACAGACTGAGTACAGAAGAAACAATATCCACATCTTCTACATGTGTACTCTTTTCTCTATGACATAATTTTTGAGATCTTCCTCCTGCCGCCCTTCACCTTCACTTAAATTTTCTAGAACTATAAAGCATCACAGTAAATGAACAGGAATTCTGTAGAATGTGTAACTGTCTTTGTTATTTATTAATTATTCACTCCTTCCTACACTAAATAAATAAACACAAGTGAATAAAACTCAAGAGCAGATTTTAGAAAGTTTTTCTTAATGAGTTTTGTAGTAATGCTACATAATAGCTAGCATAGAACGATAAAAGAATGTGAAAATGCAACCAAATACTTGCAGATGATTGCTATGTAGTTCATAGACACATCTCTATGCCATTACATCTATCTATGGCTCACACACCACGTGGCTGCATGTAAGTGGTTGCCACTTCTTATTTATAGTTCCAGTAGATGATGATCACGAATTTCTTTTATATATTTGTTGATTCCTGTCACACATGTGGCTCATTGTGAAATTGCGTGCTTATGGAATATCATCTCAGTTATGTGACTGGATTTGTGATTTCCTGTCAGAGAGGTCACAGTTTGTAGTAATTGATGGAAAGTCATAGAGTAAAACAAAAGTGATTTCTGACATTCCCCAAGATAGTATTATAGGCCCTTTGCTGTTCCTTATCTATATAAACGATTTGGGAGACAATCTGAGCAGCCATCTTCAGTTGTTTGCAGATGACGTTGTCATTTATCGACTAATAAAGTCATCAGAAGATCAAAACAAACTGCAAAAGAATTTAGAAAAGATATCTGAATGGTGCGGAAAGTGGTAGTTGAACCCAAAAAATTAAAAGTGTGAGGTCATCCACATGAGTGCTAAAAGGAACTTGTTAAACTTCAGTTACACAATAAATCAGTCTAATGTAAAAGCCGTACATTCAACTAAATACCTAGGTATTACAATTATGAACAACTTAAATTGGAAGGAACACACAGCAAACGTTATGGGGAAGGCAAACCAATGACTGCGTTTTATTGGCAGGTCACTTAGAAAATGTAACAGACCTACTAAGGAGACTGCCTGCACTACGCTTGTCCGTTCTCTTTTAGAATACTGCTGCATGGTGTGGGATCCTTACCAGACAGGACTGATGGAGTACATCAAAAAAGTTCACAGAAAGGCAGCACATTTTGCATTATCACGAAATATGAGAGAGAGTGTCACAGAAATGATACAGGATTTGGGCTGCACATCATTAAAAGAAAGGAGTTTTTCATTGCGACGGAATCTTCTTACGAAATTCCAATCACCAACTTTCTCCTCCAAATGCGAAATAGTTTGTTGACACCGAGCTACATAGGGAAGAATGATCACCACGATAAAATAAGGGAAATCAGAGCTTGCATGGAAATATATAGGTGTTCATTCTTCCCGTGCACTATACTAGATAGGAATAATAGAGAATTGTGAAGGTGGTTCAATGAACCCACTGCCAGGCACTTAAATGTGATTTGTGGAGTATTTATGTAGATGTTGATGTAGATGTTATTCAGTTAATGGGTTAAAATTTTTTTTTTAAATTTCTCCTGCTTTGTCAAGTTATTTCTAATCCCTGTATTAACTTCTACAACTGCTCTAATTTTTTTCTTCCTATAATATTTTTTTCATTTGGAATCTTTGTGCATGTGACTTTAATTATTTTCATGCATTAACACAGATTTAATTTCTTGCATTTCATCATTCTATATTTTCATCCACGTTATTGCACTCATTATTCATTATTTATACTCATAATTTTGCTAGAATTTTGTTTTCTTACAATCCCTTCTTTTGTTCAAATTTTCATCTACATTATTTTGTCCATAGTGTAACAAGAATTTATGTTTTAAATGTTTATATGAGAATCACCATCCAATAAAAAGTAAATCCTTTTAATTTTGTCTTTTGTTTTTTAACTGATAGATTGCCATTTTCAAATATTTTAGTATTACAATAGATAAATATAAATAATTAAAATCACATGCACAAAGTTTTAAGGTGGAAAAAGACTGATTGGAAGAAGAGTGAGAAACAACTGAAAAAGTTAATATGTTGATTAAAAATTACATGACAAAGAAATAGAAATAAAACAATCACATTTGTACCCATTAACTGATTAAATATAATGATCAAAGTCAGTTTGATAGAGATTAAAAAATAAAACTACAGGGCACCTACTGAGATTCAAACCCACAACCTCCTGTATTTGAGGCTTGGGCTATAACCATTACCCTACACTACCAATTCATAAATTATTATTTTTAAAGCTGTAGAGCATCATGTGAAATTCCAAATTTTTTTCATCTATTACTCACAAACAAGAGCCCTCCAAGGTGAATGGTTGCAGGGTCTAATACCTGGGTCCTTAACCTACAGCACCAAACAAATAGTTTCATAAAGCTGATCCCATCTCTTGGTACCTTCCCTTGTAAGACATCAAGAAATCATCAATTTAGTGGGTTGAGGGGAAGAGGGGCAGCAAGAAACAAATACAGTAAGCAAGTCCCAACGAATGTAGGTTGCAATAGTTATGTGGAGATAAAAAGGCTTGCACAAAATAGAGTATCATGGACAGTTGCATCAAACATGTTTTCAGACTAAACACCGCCACAACATTCTGTCTGTTTGTAATTTTAAAACCAGTTTTTGGACTAAAGGCCACACCAACATTCTGTCTGTTTGTAATTTTAAAGTTTTCTCAAGATAATTTTGCTACTCAACTCACCAGATGTTTCATCCATACGTTTAGAGGCTTGATGTTCATCTGTTTTCGTTGGTGATGCAGAATAAATTTGTTGAAAATTCCTTCTGTTGTCCATTTCAGCAGCTGCTTTGCAGGCACTGGGGCTTTCAGGCATGCCTTGTGCTCTCTTCTGTTCTACACATTGCCGACAGCGACTAAAAAACATATGGTATCAACTGTTTTATGCAAATAAAGAATACAAATGTCTTGCCATTGTGGAATTTAAAACTATTCTGGCATACAGATGGTTCAATGAAATTTCATGGAACAATCTTACTTATGATGCGTTAACTTACGTTCTGTTCAGTGTTACATATAGTAACAGTCCAGCAGAAAGTAAGAATACTGCTGAGCACACTGTAGGCACTATCACATAAACATCTTCATAAAAGCGGGACGTATTTGTCAAGCTTTGACTTTCCTGCATTGGAGCAACAGTGGCTGGAAAAGAATAATTACTTATAAATTTATAAGCCACTTGCTGTGTGCAGTACATGAACATAAGTCTTATGAATGTCTTTAACTCACAGTAATTAACAAAGGAAATTTACATACCTCCAGTAACAGTTGTCGTGGCAATATTGAAATGCACTCTTGTTGAGCCAGCACTGTTGTGTGCAGTAAGTCTTAACTGATACCAAGTGGCTGGTTGCAAGTCACCTATCAGAAACTTTTTTGGAGGCACATTGTTATCAACAAGGATCCAATGACTTCCACTCCCCTGTATTCGATATTCAACAACAAAATATAACATAGGGCATCCTCCATCTGGCCACGTTGACAGGTACAAATACAGTGAAGTTGCATTTGCCAAGACAAGTGAGTTAAAATTTGGTAGTTCTGGTTCTGCAAAACAATTTATCATTCCACAAATATTATAAAGATAACTTTTAATTTTTTAACATAAAAGTAAAAATAGGTAAATGATAAATGTCTGAACAGAATTGTGTGATGATTCTATATCTGCTGTAAGTAGTAGCTGCATTTATGTACAACACAGCCAATTACACAAAGGGAAAAAAAACAATATTGTTTTCACTTTATCTGAACTTCAAAAGACCCATTACGATACAGCAATGTTTTTATCAGATAAGTTCAGGATGGAGTTTCTTCATTTCCCTACATGTACACTTGACTACAAATTTTGAATAACAAAAAATATGGACTGGAATAATGGCAATATTATAAGAAGGATAGATTGCTGCTCACCATATGGAGGTCGTGGAAGCAGACTGCCACATACATTTTGCCAATAGGTGTTATGCCTAATCCTGAATCTATGAAGCCAGCCTATGTATTCTGGACACTCATAACACCCAATTTTTAGCATTTTCTTGCGCATTTTCACAAATATATTTCCACTTGCAGCCAAATTTTTGTTGCTATGAACATGGCAAAATTATTTAAATAACAGATTATCACCTCTCAAGCCACATGCACTGGGGAATGAGCATTTGGTTGAAAGATTTTAATTTCCCTTCCACAAATTAAGGATGTAACTTTCATTTTTGAATATTTCACTGCACTATGTTTCAACCCCTGTATCCTGCATAGTCATATCTTGAAAGCGTTTTCTTTCTTTCAGATACATGTCAAGGATTAGACCTTTTTATTTCAAAGTGAGTTGCATGTTTGCAACATTGTAGCACATGAAACACAAATTTCTCAATGTATAACCACAAATAAAGCAGTATACTATCAGCACTTCTGCACTTTAAAAACAAATACACATTTGGTGGTAACTTAAAACAATGCACAATAGCTTGACATACTGCCCACTGTTGCTTTTCAAGTTCCAGAAACTGTGATGGAATTCTGTCTGATTGTGCATTGATAAATAGTTTTATTTGCATTTGGGAGATAGTGTCAGTGCCCCTGTCTGTCATTAAGAATGCTCATTCTCTCTTTACAAGCATTAATCCCGACTTGCGGGGTCTGCTATTATGGTCCACTGGATTTGGTGTGTTAATTGGTTAATTGTAAGGAGTGGCCAGATGCCCTTCCTGTCACCATCCCGTAACTCCCCCCCCCCCCCCCCCCCACCCCCCCCCCCCCTCTCTCTCCCCGGACAGAAACTGGGAAACTGTGTACCTCAACTGTCTGCGTCTAGTGTAATCCATGGAACAGTGCGAATGTGTGTCAAAGGTCAGTGAGCTGTGTAACTGAGGCAGAATTGGGGACCAGCCCGGTATTCACCTAGCGGGATGTGGTAAACTGCCTAAAAACCACATCCAGGCTGGTCGGCACACCGGCCCTCATCGTAAGTCCATTGGGTGGATTTGAACAGGGACCAGGAAGCAGCGCGTTAGCACTCTCGGTTACCCTGGTGGGTATTAAGAATGCTCATTATCTAGAAGAAGTGATATGCACTGTATACAAATATTGCACTTGGGCATCCATGACAGCTTAACACCCCAGACAACCACTACTAATTAATTATGGTATATCTTGTACGGAAATCTTACAGTCACAGCATCTTTGGCACCCCTCTTAGCTTGGTGCTCCAAGCAGCAGGTTGTGTTTTTGGGCCTTAAACTGACCCTGATGTTCCTGACAACGAATTTTAAAGCATCCATAATTCAGAGGTGCCTGCTACTCTGAGATGTCTGTTAGAGCAGTTTCACAATTATACATTCTTATGTTTACAAATTCATTTTGTTACATTTAAGTACTAATTCATTCATCGTGTTATGTTATGTCTCCAATGACACAATCTGAAACAACTCAAACTGAGTTTGATACATGAGAAACTATATCAATTTTGGAAATCAACTGAGTTTCCACATAACTAGTAGACAGTGCCAATTCAATCCTTGAAACTTGCAAATTACTAACTAGATGATATAATAAGACAATAGAAAATCCTGTATGGAATGTAGCAATATTATGAATAGTTGCTACTCACCATCCAGCAGAGATGCTGAGTCGCAGACAGGCACAACATAAAGAGTGTCAGAAACTGAGCTTTCGGCCAAAAAGGCCTTCATTGGAAATACACAAAACTAACACTCCCAGTCAAGCAAATGCAACCCACACACACATGACCACAGCCTCTGGCTGCTGAGGCCACATTGCAAGCAACAGAAGAAGACGGGAGCAATAGCCGGTTGGTGGGCGTAAGGAGGAGTTCTGGACAGGGAAGGAGAGGGATAACAAGACAGTTGTGGGGGACAGAAAACTGCTGCTTATTGGAACATACAGGAACGAGGTAAAGAGTGGCTAGAACAGCTAGGTCAATCAACAGGTTAGATGGCGGCAAGCGGAGTGGTCAGAAAAGGAGAGAAATAAAAAGACTGTGGGTGCGCTTGTGGAATAGAAGGCTGTGGAGTTGGATCAGGGAAGGGGGTAGGTGAGTGAAAGGCAATGACTAATGAAGGATAAGACCAGGAGGGTTACAGAAAAGTACAATACATTGCAGGCAGAGTACCCACCCATGCAGTTCAGAAAAGCTGGTGTTGGTGGGAAGGATACAAATGTCACAAGCAGTGAACCAGTCATTGAAATGAAGAATGCCGTGTTGGGTAGCATGCACAGCAATGGGTTGGTCCAGCTGTTTGTTGGCCACAGCTTATCATACAGATGGACAGTTTGTTGGTTGTTATGCCCATGTTGAATGCAGCACATTGGTTGCAGCTTAGCTGATAGATCACATGACTGCTATCACGGGTAGCCCTGCCTTTGACGAGGTAGGTGAGGGTCAATCCATTTCAGGTCACCCAGGCAATGTTGCTTAATATTTTTTATTTTCCAAACTTTTTTATCATCATGTGTTCCCTATAGGTAGACAGTGACAAAACACAGTTGGAATAAATTGTATAAGCCATTTTCTTTAGTTGTTTTTAAAATGCCAGTTGGGCAAATTTTTTATGGAAAATGTGGTTTGCGGAAAGCTTAATTGCCAAGTTATTTTAAAAGGTATCAGAATAATTTAAAGATCAGCATATTCAGTATGAAATGTACTTCGGGGATATATATACATTTAAAATTTTACTTACTTGCAAGAGAGTCAGTCAAACTCTCTCTGTAAATACTCACGAGAAATTTATACTTTTTAAGACCACAAATTTTTATTAAGGAAGAGAGAATCTCTAATAATATGTTATTCAGTTGTTGAGTACTTACATAACAACCTGCAGTATAAGTTTTAGTCCTAAGAGAGTTCACCTGTTTTTCTAGAGCTTTTCAACAATGGCCAAATACCTTTTGTCAATTTTCACAGGCCAATGTCTAAACTCGGACTAAATGAAAACAAGTGAAAATTGTGCAGGACTCATAGGAATAGCTCACAAAAAATGATTGCTGAGACTCATCTACATTCAAAGTAGCAGAGCAGTGAATTTCAGTAAAAAAGCAACCCTTCTACATGCTCGTTCAGTGCCAAGTTATCAAACAATGGCTTGAAATTAATACAGCTGACACCAGTCGAATGATGTTTAAATCATTGCACACATTAAATGATGAAATATTTCTATTGTTAAGTAGGATATTTCACTGCATAGTTTATCAGTTATGTTGTATGTTCTACCAGACACTGTTGTAAGTTCCAATGGAGTCACTTTTCATACCTTTACAGGCATCCAAGCAGTATCACTTTTGGAAAGTTGAAAGGCAATTTTTGGTCCAGAAGGGTGAAATAAATCCACCAAAACATCACTGTTATCTTCAAATTTTCCAAGCCACCACTTCTCACCATACATACAAACAAGATAGTCACTATTTGTGGATGATGATGTGTTTGTAAAAGTATTGAAGTTTGAAGATCATCAAAATGTGACCCTTTGGAAGTAACAAAACATCTTATTTGTTTGTCACTTATGGGGATGTATCTGTGATAGCTCCTTGTTCCCTAAGCTGGTAGACTACATTCAAATCTATCAGTCAGCTTTGTTTTAATTTATTCTGTCAACAGTGTTTGACTATATCTCGTGAAGTTAGGATCTGTTTTTTGTAATGTCTTTAAAGGGCAGCTCAAGTAATTTCTCGTTTCGTTGTTCTGCCTATCCCATCACAAGAATTGTTTCCAAGTGGTGAGGCAAAGAAATTCCACTCTACTATAAACCAGAATCATTTTAGTGCTGGCAAACTTCAATGAAATTTTTCTTATCTTTGTACTGTCTAAAGCACCATTGTTAAAGTAAATGACTATTTGAACATTACATATGATATTATTAATTTCTCTAATGACGTGATGTTGAAAAGTAAACACAGTCGTGGTATTATGATCGAGGTAATCATTAATGACACAAACAGATTTGCAACATAAGTTGTCTTCCTTTTTAAAGTATATGACAACCAGATGCAGTGTCACTCGTGTATTAGTCTAGTGAAAACTCTGAACTTCACCCCGTACTCTAAACATATAGTTTCCTGCAAAATCACCAATCACTCAACAGTGGGTTTCTTTCAGGTTTTCTTTCGTTTCCTTGAAATATTGGGCTCAAGATTTTGAGATAAAGTGATAGTATTTTAAAAGAAACAGCTTATCAACAAGAGAATGTAAAAAAAGACAGGGTGCTGGGAAAATATAGCAAGCAAAGGGCGAAAAAGGGAAACTGTTGAAAAAACTTTAGAAATTCAGTTATTAAATCAGTTTGGCTTGCTATCTGAAGTAGTGGAGGAAGGGCCTCATCCAAATGTAGTTGAATGTAGTACGAAACAGAATATTACCTTAAAGAAAAAAGACAGGTTGGGATCAAATCAGAATAGGACAAGAAGAATTCTGCTTCTAGGTAGCAGTTATGATTCGTGTGTGCATTTCTTATGCACTTCCACATCATAACAGTTTTCATGGGATTGATCAATGGAATGCATAATTAACTAACTAACTAACTAGATAACATCACTTGTCTAATGAGTTCAGCTATATCAGTTTGTACCCATTGCTTGAAAATTACTTTGACATGCAAGATATCAAGTTCTTTTTTAAAGATGTCAAGTAGGCTACCTGTTGCGGTACCTTATGCACAGGAGTTAAGCATGAATTTTTCATTATTAATGTCACAATACCATGAAATCTATCATGCCATTATAATTCACACTAAGCTTTGCTGCTTCTATCATAAGCTTCATATTCTGATGATGCTTGCAAATGCATACACTCAGAGTTCCAGATGAACCCGGAAGAATGCATAACTTTGTCATAGAAGCTGTGATGCTCATTCAGTGAGAGATGAATTAATCTTTTCTGCTTCTGCACCTTAACATTGTTAATCACATCTGAAACATACTCCTTTTCACCAGGACATAAGCAGCTATTTTTCATCATCCTTGTAAAAGACACAATTAATAATAACTTCACTGATGTTGTTGGCAACTTGTCTTTTTTCTGACCATGATCTTGGCAAGATCCTAATTATTTTAATTTTATCAGCTTTACTAGAACTTTGAATTTTTCTTTCATTTTGGTGATAAGTATATCATAATCATTTTGTATATTTTTTGTATTATTTTGATTCTGAGTTTTAAAGTCATTGTGGAGAGATTCTTGCAATTTTTCCTTGCTTGTAATTTTATCAGTTTTTCTTTGTAAAACTGACAGTCACTGTTCTGTGTTAAGCTTTGTTATTTTACAAAAAGGAGATACTTCGAAAGTTTCATGAATGGATTCTGCTTGATGCAAAGGTTTGTGCTCAACTAATTCAAAAGGCCCAGGAAGAAATTCACACTCATTTTCAACACTATTTGCTGCTTCTTTAACTGGTTTTTCTACAAATATTCTTGATGCACAAGTTGGACATACAGCTCGTCCAGGAATTTGGTTAATATCCACATTTTTGCTCTTGGAAAGGTGTTCAACTAGTATTTCATATAAACCATTTTGGTTTTTCTCTTGTGAGTACAAAAATGCATCACATGTGGTTGTATTTGTCTAAATATTTGTCTTTATAGTAATGGCAAATATTAGTAATTTCTTCTGAAATCTTAATTTTACCAGACATTGTTCTTCTGCTGACAAGTCACTAACCCTTATTAATTCTTGAGGCACTTCTTTCTTGTAGTGTTGTTTATGGTACTGTTCACCTATTAGTACACCCACAAAACAATTCATACTTATTACTTGAACAAGCTGTTATTCTTCAGAACAACTGAAGGTGGAAGTGATCAAGTGTACGCTTGCAAAACTCTCAATGACTTGTTCACTGACTTCGGCACATGTAAAGAAAATAGTATGAATAGTGACTCCATTTGAAATTAAAACAGTGTCTGGTGAAACACACAACATAACCTTAAACTATGCAATGAAATATCAAGTCTTTTTAACTCTTTAATGAAAATTTCATCTGGTGAGTAGTTACAATTAACATTTAAATCTAAATATATGGAGATGTAAATAAAACAGAAAGAAACTTCCACATGGGAAAAATATATTAAAAACAAAGATTCCAAGACTTACCAAGCGGGAAAGCGCCGGCAGACAGGCACATGAACAAAACACACAAACACACACACAGAATTACGAGCTTTCGCAACTGGCAGTTGCTTCGTCAGGAAAGAGGGAAGGAGAGGGAAAAATGAAAGGATGTGGGTTTTAAGGGAGAGGGTAAGGAGTCATTCCAATCCCGGGAGCGGAAAGACTTCCCTTAGGGGAAAAAAAGGACAGGTGTACACTCACGCACACACACACACACATATCCATCCGCACATACACAGACACAAGCAGACATATTTAAAGGCAAAGAGTAAGGGCAGAGATGTCAGTCGAGGCGGAAGTACAGAGGCAAAGAAGTTGTTGAAAGACAGGTGAGGTATGAGCGGCGGCAACTTGAAATTAGCGGAGGTTGAGGCCTGGCGGATATCGAGAAGAGAGGATATACTGAAGGGCGAGTTCCCATCTCCGGAGTTCGGATAGGTTGGTGTTGGTGGGAAGTATCCAGATAACTCGGACGGTGTAACACTGTGCCAAGATGTGCTGGCCGTGCATCAAGGCATGTTTAGCCACAGGGTGATCCTCATTACCAACAAACACTGTCTGCCTGTGTCCATTCATGCGAATGGACAGTTTGTTGCTGGTCATTCCCACATAGAAAGCGTCACAGTGCAGGCAGGTCAGTTGGTAAATCACGTGGGTGCTTTCACACGTGGCTCTCCCTTTGATCGTGTACACCTTCCGGGTTACAGGACTGGAGTAGGTGGTGGTGGGAGGGTGCATAGGACAGGTTTTACACCGGGGCGGTTGCAAGGGTAGGAGCCAGAGGGTAGGGGAGGTGGTTTGGGGATTTCATAGGGATGAACCAAGAGGTTACGAAGGTTAGGTGGACGGTGGAAAGACACTCTTGGTGGAGTGGGGAGGATTTCATGAAAGATGGATCTCATTTCGGGGCAGGATTTTAGGAAGTCGTATCCCTGCTGGAGAGTCACATTCAAGGTCTGATCCAGTCCCGGGAAGTATTCTGTTACAAGTGGGGCACTTTTGGGGTTCTTCTGTGAGTAGTTCTGGGTTTGAGGGGATGAGGAAGTGGCTCTGGTTATCTGCTTCTGTACCAGGTTGGGAGGGTAGTTGCGGGATGCGAAAGCTGTTTTCAGGTTGTTGGTGTAATGGTCGAGGGATTCAGGACTGGAGCAGATTCGTTTGCCACGAAGGCCTAGGCTGTAGGGAAGGGACCGTTTGATATGGAATGGGTGGCAGCTGTCATAATGGAGGTACTGTTGCTTGTTGGTGGGTTTGATGTGGACGGATGTGTGCAGCTGGCCATTGGACAGATAGAGGTCAATGTCTAGGAAAGTGGCATGGGATTTGGAGTAGGACCAGGTGAATCTGATAGAACCAAAGGAGTTGAGGTTGGAGAGGAAATTCTGGAGTTGTTCTTCACTGTGAGTCCAGATCATGAACATGTCATCAATAAATCTGTACCAAACTTTGGGTTGGCAGGCTTGGGTAACCAAGAAGGCTTACTCTAAGCGACCCATAAATAGGTTGGCATACGAGGGGGCCATCCTGGTACCCATGGCTGTTCCCTTTAATTGTTGGTATGTCTGGCCTTCAAAAGTGAAGAAGTTGTGGGTCAGGATGAAGCTGGCTAAGGTGACGAGGAAAGAGGTTTTAGGTAGGGTGGCAGGTGATCGGCGTGAAAGGAAGTGCTCCATTGCACCGAGGCCCTGGACGTGCGGGATATTTGTGTATAGGGAAGTGGCATCAATGGTTACAAGGATGGTTTCCGGGGCTAACAGACTGGGTACAGATTCCAGGCGTTTGAGAAAGTGGTTGGTGTCTTTGATGAAGGATGGGAGACTGCATGTAATGGGTTGAAGGTGTTGATCTACGTAGGCAGAGATACGTTCTGTGGGGGCTTGGTAACCAGCTACAATGGGGCGGCCAGGATTTTTGGGTTTGTGAATTTTAGGAAGTAGGTAGAAGGTAGGAGTGCGAGGTATCGGTGGGGTGAGGAGTTTGATGGAGTCAGGTGAAAGGTTTTGTAGGGGGCCTAAGGTTCTGAGGATTCCTTGAAGCTCCGCCTGGACATCAGGAATGGGATTACCTCGGCAAACTTTGTATGTGGAGTTGTCTGAAAGCTGACGCAGTCCCTCAGCCACATACTCCCGACAATCAAGTACCACAGTCGTGGAACCCTTGTCAGCCGGAAGAATGATGATGGATCGGTCAGCTTTCAGATCACGGATAGCCTGGGATTCGGCTGTGGTGATGTTGGGAGTAGGATTAAGGTTTTTCAAGAAAGATTGAGAGGCAAGGCTGGAAGTGAGAAACTCCTGGAAGTTTTGGAGAGGGTGATTTTGAGGAAGAGGAGATGGAGTTAAATCATTTAATTGTGCCATTGCTAATCATATAATTAACATTTAAATGTTTCCTGATGATTCCTTCACTATGCTGCAGTTTGCAAAAGCTCACATTTTTATTTATAACTCTCAAATAAATTGCCTTGTATTTTGCACATAATTAAAATACAACTGCTCATGAAAGTTTACAAAGATAATGGAGAAAATTTTGGAACTGTAGATATACAAACTGTTTACTCACCTGTTCCCTTGGTACTTGTACTGACAGTATCACTTGGCTGGCTGTCCCCAACTCTGTTGTGCGCTACAATATATGCATGATACGTGGCCCCACAGAGTAAAGTCTCCAGAGTGTGAGAATTTTTTTCAGCATCCAGCTGAACATACTGCCAATTCCCATGGTCCCGCTTATAATTCAGTATATAACCTGTACAGTAATGGAAAATGTTATATTTTTAAACTGGGAGCAAATGTACTTCTACAAGAGAAGTAAAATAAGTCAATAAAGATTTTGCAGGAGAGGGATGAAATATATTTTAACACAATGTGGCTAAGGAACTATGCTCTGCACATTAGAATTTGTCACAGAACCACTGGAGAAGGGGAGTTGTAAACAGTTACAGCTATTTATGTTGTTCCTAAAATTGAATCACCGTGAAGTCACTACATGTGAAGTCATCAAGGTCATCCTACTCATCATCTCAGATTTGGATGAAACTAGGCTTATTTGTTTTCCTTGTGGGGATAAGGAACCATACCAAATTTTAGCGTTGTATCTCTTTCTGTTTCCATTTTTATGGTACTTTAAATTTCAGAAGTTTAGTTGTTTTCAACATTTCAATGGCAAAAACTGACACTTGCTAACAGCTTAAAAAAAGTACAATTTTTTCAATTATCAGCCAAACAATATGAAATTTTAATACCATGTATCTGAAAAGTCTCTCTGCAGCAGCAAGCTTCATGTTTCCCACGTGGTGGGGCACAAAAGGTTGGCAGACATTCCAGTCTCACCTGCAAGTGTTTCGTAGACCTACAGTGGTAGGGTACGGGTAGTAGAGTTCTGTGTGTGTTGCAGCTGTTAGTTGTGTTATTGGCTAGGTCTTGTGTAAGGTGAGTGTAGTGAGAATGCTTACCATTACAGAGAGAGCATTTTTAGTGGAAGAGATTTTCCACGCAAAAGGAAACTTTAGAAAGCATGTGAGGCAGTAGTTTAGATTGTGTTTTCCTGCTTCAAGGTGTCAATGATGTGACACCGTGCATGATTTAATTCGCAAATTCCAGACGACAGTTTCAGTTCATGATGCACCATGAACTAGTAGGCCCACAAGTTTAACACAACAGAAGCTTAATGACATTTTGGACATCATGTTGTGGTGTCCAACAAAATGAGTGAGAAGATTATTGCAAGAGGCTAAAGTCTCTTGTATGACAGCATATAAAGCTATAACCAAAGAATTGTGGATGTAACTGTAGAAGCTGCTGTGCAACAATTACATTGTACAGACCATACAAAACGAATAGTGTATTGTGAATGGTTTCAGTGATTTGTTAACCAGCATAGAGCAGGTGTTTTAGATCAAACCTTTTTTACTGATGACGCTTGGTTTTACCTATCTGGCTACATTAATTCCCAAAACTCACGAATTTGGTCATCGGAAAATCCACATGCATTAAGAGAAATGCCATTGCATGCACATAAAATTGGAGTATGGGTTGCCACAACGCAAGCATGGATTGTAGAGCCTATCTTTTTTGTACTACTGTCACTTAGCATGTCTACTGTTTCCAGATAATTTATCCATTTATTGCTCTGCTGAATGAGAATGACATCACTCATTTATTTTTAACAAGACAAAACTACTGCTCATATGGCGTATCAGACCCTCCAACTTTTCCATAAAATCTTTGGAGACAGAGTAATTATGAAAGGTCTCTGTCCCCTGTGATCATCGGATCTGTCTCTGCCAGACTATTTCCTTTGGTATACTGCTAAAACATTTGTGTATAAAAATAACCCAAAGACAATAGATGAACTGAAGACTAACAACTGATTATCTGCATACAGTAACACATGGAACACTGGTAAAGGTGTTTGCAAATAAATGTAAATGTGTTGAACTATGCCTTCAAGAAAGAGGTAAAAATTTCCAGCACCTACTGTGATTTAGGTGAGAGCAGTGTGTTGAATTGAAATTACTAAATTTCACTGTTTTAATTGTAATAATGTTGAATCCCAACTTCTGACATAACTGCAGCCACTAGCAGTGAATCTCATCCCCTGGCTTATACAGCGACATGAATGTGCTGCCAACTTTATATGCCCTGCTAGATGAGACATAAGGAGCTTGCTGCAGTGGAGATACTTTGGGGGCACAAAGTATTTTGTTGTGCATAAAACATGGTTCACCATTACATTAACAAAATCACATAAAGGGAAAGGAATAATCACTTAAACACTTATCCATTTGAGAAATTTACTGGTGGAACCATTGTCTATTCCCATCACTAATGGCACTAACATTATCCAACAAGAAGTCAAAATGGCCATTCAAGAATTGAAGTGAAATCCTCCATCCTATAAAATGCTAATGATCTCAGTAGATCTTGTACAATATCATGATAGGTCTCAGCATATGGTTGCCTAAAACTTTCTTCAGTACTTCTGAAAGAGAGCTGTAGAGAGTTTCAGTGAGAGCATTAGGGAACAACTGACAGGAATGGGAGAAAGAAATACAGTAGAAGAAGAATGGGTTGCTCTGACGGACGAAATGGTGAAGGCAGCAGAGGATCAAGTAGGTGAAAAGACGAGGGCTAGTAGAAATCCTTGAGTAACAGAAGATATATTGAATTTAATTGATGAAAGGAGGAAATATAAAAATGCAGTAAATGAAGCAGGCAAAAAGGAATACAAACGTCTAAAAACTGAGATCGACAGAAAGTGCAAAATGGTTAAGCAGGGATGGCTAGAGGACAAATTTAAGGATGTAGAGGCTTATCTCACTAGGGGTAAGATAGATACTGCCTACAGGAAAATTAAAGAGACCTTTGGAGAAAAGAGAATCACTTGTATGAATACCAAGAGCTCAGATGGAAACCCAGTTCTAAGCAAAGGAGGGAAAGCAGAAAGGTGGAAGGAGTATATAGAGGGTCTATACAAGGGCGATGTTCTTGAGGACAATATTATAGAAATAGAAGAGAGTGTAGATGAAGATGAAATAGGAGATATGATACTGCATGAAGAGTTTGACAGAGCACTCAAAGACTTAAGTTGAAACAAGGCCCCACGAGTAGACAACATTCCATTAGAACTACTGATAGCCTTGGGAGAGCCAGCCCTGACAAAACTCTAGCATCTGGTGAGCAGGATGTATGAGACACGTGAAATACCCTCAGACTTCAAGAAGAATATAATAATTCCAATCCCAAAGAAAACAGAGATTGACAGATGTGAAAATTACCGAACTATCAGTTTATTAAGTCACAGCTGCAAAATACTAACACTAATTCTTTACTGACAAATGGAAAAATTGGTAGAAGCCGACCTCATGGAAGATCAGTTTGGATTCTGTGGAAATGTTGGAACACATGAGGCAATAATGACTCTACAACTTATCTTAGAAAATAGATTAAGGAAAGGCAAACCTATGTTTCTATCATTTGTAGACTTGGAAAAAGCTTCTGACAATGTTGACTGGAATACTATCTTTCAAATTCTGAGGTTGGCAGGGGTCAAATACAGGAAGCAAAAGGCTATTTACAATTTGTGCAGAAGCCAGATGGCAATTATAAGAATCAAGGGGCATGAAAGGGAAGCAGTGGTTGGGAAGGGAGTGAGACAGGGTTGTAGCCTATCCCCGATGTTATTCAATCTGTATATTGAGCAAGCAGTAAAGGAAACAAAAGAAAGATTCAGAGTAGGAATTAACATCCATGGAAAAGAAATAGAAACTTTGAGTTCACCGATGACATTGTAACTCTGTTGGAGACAGCAAACGACTTGGAAGAGCAGTAGAACAGAATGGACAGTGTCTTGAAAGGATATAAGATGAACATCGACAAAAGCAAAACGAAGATTTTGGAATGTAGTTGAATTAAGATGGGTGATGCTGAGGGAATTAGATTAGGTAATGAGACACTTAAAGTAGTAAATGAGTTTTGCTATTTGGGGAGCAAAATAACTGATGATGGTTTAAGTAGAGAGGGTACAAAATGTAGACTGACTATGGAAAGGAAAGCGTTTCTGAAGAAGAGAAATTTGTTAACATTGAGTATAGATTTAAGTGTCAGGAAGACAGTCGTGATAGTATTTGTATGGAGTGTGGCCATGTATGGAAGTGAAACGTGGACGATAAATAGTTTGGACAAGAAGAGAATAGAAGCTTTCAAAATGTGGTGCTACAGAAGAATGCTTGAAGATTAGATGGGTAGATAATGAGGAGGTATTGAATAGAATTGGCGAGAAGAGAAATTTGTGGCACAACTTAAATAGGAGAAGGGATTAGTTGGTAGGACATGTTCTGAGGCATAAAGGGATCACCAATTTAGTATTGGAGGGCAGCACGGAGGTTAAAAATCATAGAGGGATACCAAGAGATGAATACATTAAGCAAATTCAGAAGGATGTAGGTTGCAGTAGGTACTGGGAGATGAAGAATCTTGCACAGGATAGAGTAGCATGGAGAGCTGTATCAAACCAGTCTCTGGGCTGAAGACCGCAACAACAACAACAACAACAACAACAAGAGAAATGTTAACCAAAATTTTCCCTCCAGGTAGTAGTTCATTCTGAGCAGGCCATCTTTATTTTGTAATAGCACTTTTTTTGCCTTTTTGTGTGCTTTCCTTGACACATAAAAAGCAGCAGCGCTTTGCATCCATTCTGTAAAGTCGCAAGTCAAACCACTATGGCATTTTATTGCAGCAAGCTATCTTGCAGTACAGGCTCGTAGCTTTGGAGTTGGTGGCAGTGACAGCTGCCTGTATTTTGGTGTGACTCATTCGCACCTGCTGCTAGCATGACTGTGGGAAGCACTAGTTGTGTCAGTTCCAGCGACAAAATATTCAAACCCTTAAGAATCTAAATAAACTATACTAAATCTTATTCAATTTTGAAAAAAAACTTTATATTTAGCCTTTTGTTATATACAAAAAAGTTATTTGCAAAATCTCAACTTTCTTGCTGGGATCCTTTCAGAGTTAGAGAAAATTACCAAAAATAGACACTAGTAAGATTAAAGTCAGTTCAGATGCATAACAGTTTGTCCTTTGCTGTCACTTGGAATCATTATCGAAGTTTACAAAATTGAATTTTTGTACTTAATTAACATTCACTATTTTTCGTTTTTGTAATAGAGAATTCAGTAAGAATTAATATTCATTTAATAATTATTTGTTTTGTTGTGTAAATAAATGAGAGTGAATGAGAGTGTGTATGCGGGACATACGAAAAGATTCAATATTATCTCCTGTTAAATGTTATGTAACTTGGTCATGGGAAAGTGTGCAACAAGCTGTTGCAATGAAAGCTGTACTTCCTAGCTGATGACGTATGTCCAAGTGTGCATGTTTTTAGAATAAGGCAGCCAGAGTAGTTATTTGTAGAGTAATGATTTTCTAAAGTTATTTCAGGATTAGTTTTCATTTTGTTTGGTTTGGTGGAACATTTTATTAATGTCTGCAGCATAAAATTATGTAAATGCATCTGTGAATCTTGACTGGAGTTTAGGCATGAATATGATCTTGAAAGACTGATCTGATTGGTTGTTTATGTGATCAACCAATCAGAGTGCAGTCTTTTCTGTGTAGCAGTATATACGCTGTGAGCAACAGCATTGAGGCAGTCGTTGTCTTGCTGTTGGACGTGCAGATCATGCTGAATATGTCTGAAAAAGTTATATGTAAAATGAAGAAGGTAGTATTATTTTGCATTTCATTTATATTACCGTGAAAGCAGATGCATTTACGGACAGTATGTGAAAATTTGAGCTTTGTGTAGGAATTAGTTGGAGAGATAAATGCAAATAAATCTCAGCCTGTGTGAAGAATTTTGGTAAATTTTGGTACATTTCTGTCTGTCTTGCGTGTGTACTAGATGGTATGAGCTATGAGATGAGGACAGTGATATTAGCTGTTAGTTTTAAATGTGGGGTGATGACACCTATTTGAATTGGCATCTAATTAATTTCATCTCTCAATATATGGTAGGAACTCTTTTTATTAAGGCCATAAGTAAAGAAAAAAGTAACTCAACTGTTGTTAAATTGAACATCTTGTATTTCACTATGAAAACATAAAACTTACTGTGACCTTTGTAATTAATAATATATACCTGTAAATGAGAAGTATTTTGCCATCCAAATTGTCAGCTCAATGTAAAACTTTCAACTCTAACTCACTTAAAAGGTTGTAACTCACTCAAAAGGCCAGTCAGCAGTGGCCCCAGGGTTCCCCTGGGCTCGGAGGCTGACTCCAACACCTAACAACCATCACCCCAGAGTATTCTGCTAATGTTGGTAGTAAATGAGTGACCAGTTAAGTTTCAGGTGGATACAGGAGCAATGATAGCCTAATTAATTTAGATGCGTACAGGCTTTAGGGCAGCCTTGGATTGCAACAGTCACTATGTCAGCTTGTATTTTATAATAAACAGTGTAAGCTTTTATGTGCATGTCTATTGTGGCGGAGGGGGGTGGGGGTGGGGGGTGGTGGGGAGCAATTCTCAATCGCAGCATGTTATAAAGATATGGAATAGCAATTTAATTGTTTGACAGTGCAATGAAAAACCAGTTCAAAGTCACAAATTTAACTTTTTTTTATTTAGCTGATGAGTAGTTTTGGGATAGGACACATTTTCAAATCATTGTAAAACAGTTAAATATTGATAGTTCCAGAAAAGCAAAAACCATGTCAACAATTTGCAAATGATCAGTTACAGTGCATACATATAACTGTCTGTGCAGTAACAGTTCATTTGCACATTTCTGACATGTTCTTGCGTTTTTGGAAATACCATTCTTTACTAGGTTATGATGGGTCTCAGGCCAAAGCTAATCCTCAAGTGAATAAAAAAAAGTGAAATTTGCAACTTTGGACTGGTTTTTCACGGTACTGATTAACAAAAGTTGCCGACCCACAGCTATTTCAGCATGCTGGAAGTTTGTTAATTGCTAGTAATTAAGTCCATTTAGAGTATCAATTGGTTCCCTTTCAAGATTTGGACTTTCACTACGGTTGTACAGCAAACTGTTTGAGAATACATTTTTTGAGGATCATGTTCCCTTAAGCAATTCCTAAATTTTGTAGCCCCTGTGCCAATTCTCTTCACCATGTATGACATTGTCAAAGGCAAGCTGCAGCATTGGCAAGAACTCAGCATTGTTTCTCCTATTTCATCTAGTCAGTGGGCCACCCCTTGGATGGTGATTCAGAAGCCAAATGATGCCATGTGTGGCATTTTTAAACAGACAGTCAATGTGCAATGTAGCATAGATTCACATCAGAAATCTTAATGAGCATATGCTGTAATGTTGTTTATTGACTAAACTGATGAAAAAATGGTGTGCTGTGTACAGTTATGATGAATTATGTTGGAATTGTCATGAAATACAGTTTATATTCTAAAATATGCTTAATGGAAATAAACAAATACTAAAACTAACACTTATAAAATTTATGCAGAGAATTCTAAAGGTTATTATCATTAAGCAATATACAGAGAACAAGGAATCTGTAATTATAAAGTTATTAAATGTTTTATGAATCTTGTATTATTGTGGAAATATATTTTCAGTACTTTGGCAATTTTAATCATATTATTTTGATTTGTTTATTAGTCTGAAACTATTGTAATGATGTATAAATTCAAATTCTGTAACTTTTTCTGGAAAACTTTGTAACTTTTAATTGAAACATCTAAATTTCTGTATTACACTCTGTATATATTCATATTTTCATTACTGACAGGAATATAAGGAATGGTGTCAGCAGCGGAGGAGGCTCAGTTTCATCACAGGTTTTGTAAGTGTCAGTGATATGTCAACATTCTGACATGAAACATGTGCAAATTTGTAATGCAAATAAACAATAATTTTAAATAAATCAAGTGTTTCAACTGCATAATTTCACTATAATTGATTAATCAAGACAAGCAAATCCTGAAATTATAGAGAAACCAAGACATTCTTACAGGTGGACACAAACTGCAGCAAAGAGATACTCCCAGTTTTCAGTCATCATGAAATTAAAGTAAGAACTAACTTTCATAGCCCAACAAAGTAGTTATATTGTAAGTTTCTGGCAAATCAGTCAGGGGACCACATTTTTCTTGCTGTTCAGAGTCTATTGCGTGGATCCTGTTATCCTTAGATAACGAAACTGTTCAATAATTGTTATCGATGTAAATGTTCAAAGTGAATGCTTGCCAAAATTTAATGTTAATACTCATCAAACGCCATGCTAGTAATGATAGAAACTCTGTCCTGAAGCGACACGTGAAAATACGACATACAAACTGAGAATAAATCACTGAAGTTGTTCCATAAATAACACTTTATCCCAAACCAAACTCATTGTTAAATTGAGTTATGAAATACGGCATCCAAGGCTGTTCCTCGCAACTGCACAGACGCGATGCAGCTTCTGACACTGAGTACGCGCTTATACGAATCTAGAAGAGAACTGGCGCCTGGCCTAGCTCGCAAGCTCTTATTTATATAGCCGTGGTGCGGATCACCAAAGGTGCAGCCGACAACATTTGCCTTACTGACTAGCCACTGGGCTAACAAAACACCACTTCAAGTTACTAAATAATTAATTGCTTCATTTGCTGAAGGCCAATGAAGCTCTCAATTTAATTGTACAATCAGCACACAGCTAAGTGTCTATAATAAAATTTTAATGTGGCTAGGTTAGGTATTTTTTCAAGAGAATTATTTTAGTACTACTGCATGCAATAGACGAGCTCTGAACTTGCCTTTTGGACAGATGCTACAGCTATAGTTTTATAGCTACCTTTTTGAAACTTATCACATCTTTGTTATTATAGCATACCTCCATTCTACCTAAATTTAAACACCCTAGCTTTATCTAATCACTTACTTAATCTACCTTGCTTCTGAACTTTTAGGACACAAAAACAGAAAATCATGAATTTCTACCAAAATATTACTTTGTGAGATCCAGCATGCTGTTTCCATTAAATTACAATGAAAAAGGAATCCAAATATAAATTTTGAAGCTTCTAGCTCCTTCCTGCTGCGCCAATGATTTTTACATTAAACATCCAAATTTTGAAAACTGTTAAAGTTGCCAAACTGAAACTTAACACATTATTAATTTAGCATCACTCCTGACATGCTATCAACTTTTCAGATTATTTACTTTATTTTTTAGGTATTGTGCAACATTCGTGACATCAAAGCTAGTTACAGTGGACTAGGCTGGCACACAATGGAAAGCATATGAATTTTATATGGTGTGAGTAGGCTGCTTCCCTACATGGTGACTTGAAGCACACCAGCTAGTGACGTTGGTAACTGCTATGCCACAATGCACGCACCACAGCTTCGAGCAATATTCTTAGTGAGTACTATCCTTTTTTTTAGCTAGGAATTTTATTTTATTTTATTCATTTCTTTCTTTCTTTCAATACATTATTTCACAGCACAATATTGTGCTATAGCATGTGGATGGAGAGCAGGTCATGACATTTAATTTATTATCGTCTTCATATAATTAACAATCTAACAGTATAAATACAAATTTCAAATATTACTTATTTGGTTTATTAAGCACAAAAGCCATTTTCATGAGCTTCACAACACAAAACATGTGATTTATAGGGCCTAATTAAAGTAGCAAGTGATATTAAAATGGAAAAACACTGTAAGATTTGAGAAATAGTTCTTCCTATATATTTCATCTAGAGAATAGAAACTTTTTTCAACCAAAAACTTATTTAGTTTACTTTTAACTAATTGATTATTTTCCTGCAGGTATTTAACATCACTATGTATTCTCAAATTTCCTTCTCGTGTTATGATGGTGGTATATCTGATTTGTTTCATACTGAGAAGGAGTGTAAAGCATGAATGTCATGATCAAAAAGAGATAATATAAAATGGTTAATATCCCTGTCATCTCAAAAAGATTTCAACATGAGGTTCTTGGAGGTACTCCAGACACATCTCAAAATCTTTTTCTGAAGACATTTTTCAGTGGTGGTGATTTTGTCCCACATGATGATTCCACAACACATCAGTGAATGGAAGTAACCAAAATGGGTCAGATTTTGTGACATTCAGGTCTCCAATATCTGGGATCATCTTGATAGCAAAAGTTACTGAGTAAGCCTTTTCAAGGTTTGGAGGATGTGGTGTTGCCAGTTAAACCCATTATCTATATGGACACCTTACAATTTCAACATTATACCTTCTTTATCCACTAGCTCTTATGTTCAATAACCATCTTTTGTTTGCTCCCGTGATCAGAATGGAATTGAATGCAACAGATTTTGTTGGAGTTTATTGCTGGATAGTTTACTGTGAGTCAGTTAAGAACATTTAAAAGTCAATGGTTGGCATTAAACTCTAATGAGTCAGTGAATGTTTTATTGTCTATCACATTGTATGTGTCATCTACAAACAACGTGAAGTTCACTGCTTTGTTGGAGGGAGAGATAGATCAATGATGCATATAAGAAATAGCAGGGGACAAAGGAAGGAACCTTGTGGACCACCATATAGTACCATTCTCCAGTCAGACTCTACTCTCCTACCAGCATGCTATTTCCATCAAACACTACTTTCTGTTGTCTGTCCTGTACATGTAATTGAGGAAGTTACTACACAGTCCTGGGATTACCCAGTGGCAGGCTTTCTCTGTAAGTATCTTGTGGTCAATACAGTTGAAAGCCTTAGACAGGACACAAAATATGCCAATGGGCAATGTCTTCTTGGCAAAGCATTCCCAGACCTTATCCGTAAATGAAAATATGGCTGCAGTTGTAGTGATCACTGTTTTCTGTGGTTTCGTGCTCTTTATATCAAAGTTTTAAAAGAGATTGGTAATCCTAGCAAACATTAATTTTCCATGTTTTTAGAAAATTGAGCCAAAAGTGAGACTTTCCTCCAATGCTAAGTAGCATATTGGGAAACAAGTTTCCTCCATCAATTAGCTGCCACGTTTTCTGCTTAGGATTATAATTTGTAAGATCTGTGGCACTTTCTTTTTGAAGAGTCACTTCACTGTGGTACATTTCATTGTTGCAAGGAAGATACCTCGACTGAGGGAGCTGTTGAATATATGAACCAGGGCTGCCTTTACCATCTGATTTCAGCAGGGTTTTAGTATTTCTGCTGAAATGTTTCAGTACCTGTTGAGCTGTGATTCTAAAAGAAGTGATTGTTTTCCTTACTTCCTGTACTGTTATAGGAGCTACACCTATCTGATCTATAGAATTAAGGAAATGTTCTTTTAGTATTTTTCCTCAACTACATTCAAAAAGTGCTCATTAAAGATTTCTTTCACAGTCACCCAAGTTTATTAATTTTAGAACTCAAATACCAACTTTCAGACTCCTGAATAACTTTAATTAACACTGCAATATGTGCTCTTCACAATACAAATCTTAGGTTGTCAAACAATGGAAAATCCAGAATGGAATAATGATAATATTATGAAAAGGATAGAGTGCTACACACCACACAGAGGAAATGTTGGATCGCTGACAGGCACAATAGCCTGAACATTAGATCACCTACATTTACAAATTCTTGTATACTGCATTGAAAAACTTTATCACAAAATGATCAAAATGTGTGACAGAAGAATGAGCACATAAAAATTACACCAATCTAGGGTCCTTGCCAGTCAAAATTGTAATTTGATAATAAAACCAATAGCATTCCAACACCATAGAGGACAGAAAATATAGTAACCACATCAAAAACACCAAGAGAAACAATGTGTTTTTACTGGGTGATAGTCACAAAGTCACCGAAGAAATAAAAAATGGTATTCCAAATAATTACATGCAATGTAAGAATGAAATTCTTAGACATAATTTATGTAAGTTATAAGAATTATGATTGTGTGTACTACATACCTAATATTGGTGTTCCTCCATCCTTAGGAGTGGTCCACTGTAGTTTGATAGTGTGATGATCTGAACCAAGAATTTCAAGTACTGGAGTATCAGGTGGCATTAGCACAATAACTTGGTATGTTATCTGATCATCACCAAATAGATTTTTTGCTATACAAGAATAATTTCCTTCATTTACTTCCTCCAGTCCTGTCAGAAATAAACATGCACTTCTAAAACGATTATGTATATATATGGGTAGTACACTCTGATGTAACATGCTTTTAGGGAATTACTTTACCAAATAACTAATTTCCTTCATAAGCTTTGATCTATTGTTGTTATTCATGCATACATTAATAGTTGGTGCTGGTTAACAGCCACTAGAAAGATGATGTATGTATTACACATATTCTGGTTTTTGATCACAGCTAATAGGAGACATGACAAATGGCTTACTTAGTTTTGTAAAAAGAAGAACTTGATAATAAGTATAGTTACTTTCTCACTAGTAAAATTACTGAGATACAGTTAGAGCATATTAACGTACTTGTTATGTGAAGTAATCCCTGTGATATTTTGAAACTAGAGTCAGATTTAAGGGTCCTCTTTTTGTGAAGCCACCGCACACTAGGTGTTGGATTTCCTACTGCCAGGCATGACATGGTCACACTCGTTTTCAAAGCACGGCGTAAAACTTGAGAAAAAGATGCGATGCGAGCAGGAGCTAAGAGACAAAAGAAACAATACTAGATAGAGGAACTAAAAATAATTACACAATTTATACCACAAATATATGGAACTTCATTGAAAGTTATGTACTGGTTTTCTGAAAATGAGAAAAAGTGTGGAAACTCTACATATCTCAACACTATTATGTGCAAATACTAATGAAGAGAGGCTAAATACCATGCCCACTAATAGCCAAAACAACATATTATTGTGCAACACACAGAAGTAGGTATGTCACTCATGCTTTTTTCTTCTTGTGAATTGTACTTCTAAAGAGAATGGCCTTTATCTTCTAATGTATCGTGTGTATTCCCCATGCCACACGCTTTGTTTTTATGGCAGAGGGGCCAGGAAATTTTTTGGTGTAAAGTGTCCAGGACCATCAGTCTTTGTGCCAATGTCCTCGATTTCCAAACGTATGCACAGTGTCTCGCGATGTGAGGGCATGCTACACTGTTGAGGGTGATCCTTTTGTCAGATGGGGATGCTAAGCTTGGTGGCCCCTTGATGCTGTTTGAGAGGAGTGAGCTATGTGCTGGCACTGGAATTTATCCCTTCCCTTCTCTCATCATGATCCAGCACAAACATGTCACCACACACACACACACACAAACACAAACACAAACACACACCCCAGTCACCTACACTTACCAGTTACACTTAAACCACACAGTACCTCACACTTCACAAAGGAAAGGTGCCTGTAGGTGCAAAGGTTGGAGAGCACTTTTTCAATTCAGCTGGCTGAACCTGTCCTGTGGGGTCTCCCAGCTGATCATGCCATACTACTTTACTTCAGGGTCTCCCAGCCAATCATGCTGTACTACTTTACTTTCTTTTACTCCCATTTTTATATAGCTTTTAATTTTGACAATTGGATGACACTATATACACAGGTGTATAATTTACATATGACTATTGATATGAATCAAAAAGACAGTTTAAACTTGATAATATTTTATTTATGTTAAATTAGTTTTACATGGGAACACCTCAGGGGACCGATTAATAAGAGAGTGTGCACATGTAGCATCTTGTCCTAGTGACCTTGCTGCATATCAACATTCAGTTCTTAATCAGGGTTCTCAAGAATACTACAGTTACTTTTGATCTACTTGGGGAATACTGAGTAACTACCCAGCTCAAACGCAACTCCTTACAAACAGTAAGGCAAGACTGTGCAGCAAACATGTCTTCAAATTGGATATAGCCCCTGCTTCAGACACCAATTACTTCTCCAATGTGAGGACCCACCAGTGTCCAATGCCTGCAGCATATAGGTGTCAGTAAGCCACATTTACTTAGAATGGTTATTTTCAAATCAAAGGGAGACCATAAGTGAACACTTGCCCACTATTTGGATAATGATAGCCTGTTCTGGTTGTTTCTGCTGTATCCTGCTGCTAGTGTATGCAAGTGTGAGTATGTTGTACCAAATTTGTGTGTTTGAATCAGCCGCCAACTGTATAAGCATGGGCCAGCCGCTAGAGGCTGCCCGTGGGAGGCATACACATAGCGCTGTCTCCGCTGCACTGTCTGTCAGTGACTCGCAGATATATATGCATTGAGCAGCTGTGACTGACTCGCTCTATGTTCATCCAGTTGTAACATTCACAACAGTTGTTCCGTGTCTCGTAACGTGTGGCTTCACAAGACCCTTATTTCTGTTTTTGTTCAGAGGTTTATGAATAAATAAATATTTGTGTAACTCAGATCAGTTTCATGTATTACATAGTTACTATAGAACTGCTGATGAATTTGGAACAGTTTCTGCATGTGCAATCCCTAAGCATGGTTTCATAAAGTTAGTCTTTGTGAACACTGTGCTACTGGCCTTTACTGAACAGTTTACTTTGGCAGTGACCACTTTGTTGGCTTCCATTAACAGACATGGTACCATTCAACTGGTCCATCCACCCACTTTTCCTCCTTATGACGATTCAGCAGAGGACTGCGAAACTTACAAAAAAAAGACTCGGACAGCATTTTTTGTCTTTCAGTGTGACAGACTCAAATTTGTACAAAACCTTATTCCTCTTGTAGAGTCCACCTATAATGTATCAATTACTGTGTCAGCTTGCTCCTTTACAAAAATCTGCAGCACTTACTTTTGATCACAAGTGCAGTTCATTGTCCAACTACCATTGCCAAAGAATGTGTGTCACAGCAGCGAGAGCTGAATTTTACTGATGCCACAAGAGACCAAACCAGTCATACAAGGCCTGGGCAGCTGAACTTCACAGCCTTAGTCAGACATTTCAGTTCATTATTGATGCCCATATTAAATCTTATCCAGACTCTATGGTGCACGACACAATTATCTGTTTAGCTCTAGACAAGGAAGGGCATCAGGGGGCTTTACTCTGTGGAAACCTCCCACTGGCAGAAGTTTTGCAAATAGCAAAATCTTTAGAAGTTTCTCATGCAGCAGGTGACCAGACTGAAGTTTAGGGCAATGTGGCAGTGGTGTCACAAAGTGTTCCCACTAGGATGACAGAGAGCTTGTACGAGGACATGGCAGTGGTGGTGGTAAACATGTGGGCCCAGCATTGAGCAGACCAAGGCCCGCCCAAGCAGTCATGACTGCGGCAGCACCTGTGTCAGCATCCTCTGTTTCCATCATGTTCTTTCTGTTTTGTCCAGCATGACCAGTACAAAAGTTTCTGTACCCTAAGTGATGGTCTGCTTGTAATGCTTGCCAGAAGAAAGGCCACAACAGCTCTGTGTGTCGTGCACTGAAGATTGCTCAGGTTAATGATATGGATGCAAATAGTGTAACTCCAACGCAAATAGTGTGACTCCAATGCTTGTGATGTCTCCCAAGTTATTTATTGAGTTAAGTGTTTTTCATCAAGTGCTCCGTCTACAGGTCAGAACAGGTGCTGCAGTGATGTTATTGAAGGCTCAACCCTATGTGAGTTTAGACTCGTGGCCATTGATACCGTCACGCATAACTGGTCAGCTGTAGCAGACAGAATATTGTGCTGTTGGGACAATTTTGGCAAATGCCGCTGACAAGTCAGTGGTTCATTCCATCACATTTCTTGTGGGTGCTGTTACTAGTGTTGAGAACTTGTTTGGGATGAACCCATTTCAAGCATTTGAATTTTCTGTCACCAACACAGTTCACCTGATGTCCGACCAGATTTCATCTTCTCAATTTGAAACACCGTATGATGAGTTTTAGGACATGTATTTGGAAGGTATAGGGTGTGATACAAACTGTTCAGCTCATATTTCTTTGAAATCCACAGCACAGTCTCATTTTTGTCATGAGATTACATGAAAACAGAATTGGAAAGATTTCTATTTCTAGGGAGGGTGTAACCTGTTATGGTTAGTGAATGATCATCTCCGCTGGTTGTAATTCAGAAGCCGTCGGGGACTTCAGTACTACCATCAATGAGCAGTCAGTTATGGATATGTATTCTCTCCCACATCAGGAGGAGCCATTGACAAAAATATAGGGTGGCCAGTAATCTTTAAAGTTGATATTTCTGAAGCATATCTGCAGGTTCCTATGGATGATGAATCTCAGTGAGTTCTGGTTCTGAATACTCCTTTTTGTAGAAATATGCTATTACCAACAAACACGCTACTTAAACAATATAACACATCCAAGTGTAGTTTATCACTTCCTTATACATATTGCAACTTATTTTTAACAAACTTACTGTATTACTTTTTCTTTTTTTACTTTTGCATTATATGAATTATAAATTATATTCTCCCCAACTAGGCTGAAACAAATGATATAGAACCACTTTAACAATTGTAAAACATTAAATTCTGTGCAACCTTAGAGAAATTTTTATATATTATGTTCTTTATAGTATTTAAAATAGCATTAACAACTGTATACCAATATGACTGTAACAGTAATAAATATTTGCTGTTATATTTAGTAGCATCTGACCCGTCTTACATTTTAAGGTGGAGGGATACTCTGTACTGTTAATGAAATAAATAAACAAATAAAATAAATAACTTCTTTAGGTCTCTATCAATATTTGCACCTTCCTTTTGGTGTGACTGGCGCTCCTGTGTCTCCCCCGCCCCCCACCCCCCACCCCGCACCAAACACATATTTAGAGCACTGAACTATGCCTGTCCTGAGTTGCATTAATTAGCTTGATAATACTGTTGTCATGGGCTCCTTTACAGCCAATCACTTGCAGAATTTGCTCATTTTGTTTTCTGTCTTACAGTCTGCAGCCTTCCAGTGTAACCTCAAAACATCTCAGTTTTTTTTAACCTTGTATTGTTAATTTGGGGTTCAAGGTTTCGTGGGATGGGGTTCACCCATTGCCGGACCACATCTCTGCTGTTATGTTTATGTCTTGCCTTCATCCTCAAAAGTGCTTCAGGTCTTCCTAGGGAAGACAGCTTTCTACCGTAAATCATTGCTGGGGGTGGTCACATTCGACCACCCACTGCATTTTTCACTAAGCAAGAATGTAACTTTTTGCTGGAGCCCAGATTGCGAACATGCTTTTAAAAGGAGTACCAAACGTTCCTGGACTTGAAAGTTTTGTCGATAGAGACATTATTGCTTTTCGCACATACCATATGGCCGAACTTGCTAATAAAGACTTTGGTAAATCAGCATATATGTCGCCTTCTTCTTTGTCTTTGTATACTCGTAACAGGAGGAAAATATCAGTAAATGAGTCTGTATTCATTTGGGTAAAAGGTAAAGGTGTATGTGAATATGTAAAGTTCGTTGGTGATTGTACTGTATATTTTCACGAATAAAGTTTTTATTTTCAAACTGATCTGTAGTGTAGCTGAGAACCGGACAAGGGTACATCTAGAACTGGGGGGCTCAAGGTTGCAACAGCATGTTACGCCTACTAAGGCGGCTGACGCAACCCGCCGAACATCTTACGTAACCTTGGCAGCGCGCCAGCGGTGGACTTAGTTCCTTGTTTAGTTACATTATCTCTGGACCAGCACATGGTTTTGGTGACTGATGCCTAACAGTATGGCCTCGGTGCAGTTTACATGTAATGATATGCCGACAGCTGAGAACAAGCTTGTTGCTTTCACGTCTAAATCTCTCACTCTGGCCCAGAGGAATTACTCTCAGGTGGCAGAAGAGGCTCTTGCCATAGTCTATGCTCCCTGGAAATTTCATGCTATTTTTTTTATGGCCACAAGTTTCATCTTATTACTGCCCATAAACCCTTGGTTTCCTTGTTCAGCCCTCACATCTCGTTGCCTAACAATGCAGCATATCACCTACAACATTGGGTGCTGTTCTTGTCTCTCTAGAGCTATAAAATCCATTTTTGACCTACTTCTAAAAATGCCAGTGAGGATGCCTTGTCCCGTCTTCCTGTGGATCATGATCCTGACTGATCATGAAGAATAGCTTTGCTTCCATCTTGATACTGAAACACAGACTGCGGTCAATTGTTTCCCAATGAGCTGGTGCATAGCAGCTGCTGTTGCCACCGACCCAGTTCTCCGACAGGTGGTTCAGTTTGTTCAACAGGGCTGGCCATTTAGATTGCTGGGACAAGCTTCGGATCCCTTGCAAGACCATTTTTCCTTACAATTTTGCCTCTCTGTTTTTGACTGTGTTTTGGTGTTGTCCACAAAAGAACCATCTCCTAGAGCAGCCACTCCCACTGTGTTATGGTGCGACCCCTGTCACAGCAGTACGCCCTGCTGCCCTCAACATCGAGCCTGTCGTTTTCTACCCCCATCCCATTGGCTGCTCCTTCATGTACTTCACCCTGGGATTCCAGCTATCTGGCACCAGGCTCTGGTCAGTATCCAGCCTCAGGTCCATTGCCATAGCCTGTTGTTCCAGTTGGGCCACCTCTACTGGCCCCATCGCCTCAGCCATCCTCATCTACATATACATGTACATTTATACTCCGCACGGCAACCAACGGTGTGTTTGTGGCAGAGGGCACTTTACTTGCCACTGACATTACCTCCATTTCCTGATCCAGTCGTGTATGGTTCCCGGGAAGAACGACTGCCTGAAAACTTCTGTGCGAGCTCGAATCTCTCTAATTTTACATTCGTGATCTACTCGGGAGGTGTAAGTAGGGGGAAGCAATATATTCTATACCTCAACCAGAAACACACCCTCTCGAAACATGGACAGCAAGCTACACCGCGATGCAGAGCGCCTTTCTTGCAGAGTCTGCCACTTGAGTTTGCTAAAGATCTCCATAATGCTATCACACTTACCAAATAACCCTGTGATGAAATGCGCCACCTCTTCTTTGGAACTTCTCTATCTCCTCTGTCAACCCGACCTGGTACGGATCCCACACTGATGAGCAATACTCAAGTATAGGTCAAACAAGTATTTTGTAAGCCACCTCCTTTGTTGGCGGACTACATTTTCTAAGGACTCTCCCAATAAATCTCAACCTGGAACCCACCTTAGCAACAATTATTTTTATATGATCATTCCACTTCAAATTGTGCTGTACGCATACTCCCAGATATTTTGCAGAAGTAACTGTTACCAGTGTTTGTTCTTCTATCGTGTAATCATACAATAAAGGATCCTTCTTTCTATGTATTCAGAATACATAACATTTGTCTATGTTAAGGATCAGTTGCCACTCTCTGCACCAAGTGCCTATCCGCTACAGATCTTCCTGCATTTCGCTACAATTTTCTAATGCTGCAACGTCTCTGTGTACTACAGCATCATCTGCGAAAAGCCGCATGTAACTTCCGACACTATCTACTAGGTCATTGGGTCCAGCCCCATCTCCTCTGCACTAGGACCTGCCAGCTGATAAATGTAAATGTCGTGTGACTGGAGCCTCCAGTCGGGTACACCATTTGCTGGATGCAAGTCTTTCGATTTGACACCACTTTGGCATCTTGCACGTTGATGGGGACGAAATGATGATGATTAGGACAACACAACACCCAGTCCCTGAGTGGGGAAAATTTCCAACCCAGCTAGTAATCGAACCCAGGCCCTTATGATTGACATTTTGTCATGCTGGCCACTCAGCTACCAGGGGTGGACTGCCAGCTGATAATGACACAGAGATGGTGATGGCACCCTCCTCTCCAGTGCTGTCAATTGGTGATGCAGGGGACCACGGCCCTCAGGAGTGCCTGTGCTCCTGCGCGTTCTAGTCCTATAATCCCCTGCCTGCCTTGCACATCGTCCTGCTCCCTCTGTCAGCACCCTCTGCTGCCACTCCAGAGTCAATGGATGTGACTCTTGTTGGCATGGTACCCACTGTGCACGAGGCAGAGGTGTGCTGTATCCTGCTACTAGTGTGAGTGAGTATGAGTGCATTGAGTGTGATGACACCACGTGCGAGTGCTTTAACTGGGTGCCACCTGTATCAGTATGAGCTATCTGCTGGAGGCCACCTGTGGGAGGCGAGCATGTGACGCAATCTCTGCCACACTGTCTGCTGGTGACAAGTGCATATATATGTACGGAGCAGTGCTGACTGACTCTCTCTGTGTCCATTCAGTTGTACCATTCACACCAGTTGCGGCTCGTAATGTGTGGATCCATGAGGCCTTATTTCTGTTACTGTTCAGAGGTTTATAAATAAAGCCATACTTGTGTTACTTGGATCAGTTTTGTGTATTATTTGGTTACTACAGCTTTGGAGGTACTCTTCAGTTCTTTGCTTCCTTTAGGTGGTTCTGACACCCCAACTCTTAATGTTAGGAATTTTTTACCAGTTATATAAAATTTAGCTTCCCGTATTTCATTTTCATTAACTTATTAAATTTATTTGTTTAGACAAATATACTGATCACCCAGAACATTATGACCACCATCCAAGCAATAGCAGCATCACCTCACAGAGAATGACTGCTAGTCAGACAAATGGTCAGTGCATGTAATACCATATCAGTGAGCATTCTGCCCGTGTGTAAAATGTGGAAGGCAAGCCATCAATCTGAATTCAATGCAGGGCAGACTGTGATGATCCACAAACTTGATACAGGCACTTCAGAAACTGCATGACTTGTCGGGTATTTGAGGAGTGCTGTGGTTAATGTTTTCAACACATGACAAAACTACTGAGGTGAAACCACATCCAGATGTCATGGGGTTGGCCAGTCACACATCATTACAATTGTCGGACGTCGTAAGCTGGGCAGACTTATAAAGCAGTAAAGGCAGTGAACTGTGTTGGAACTAACATCAGACTTTAACGCTGGGCAAGGTACAAGTGTGTCTAAACACACAGTGCATCGAACAGTATGAATGATGGGTCCCCACAGTCAACGATCCATGCATGTGACAACATTAACACCACGACACTGGTGACCACAACTAAAAACAGCACATGTCCATTGGCACTGGATTCTGGCACATTGGCTGAGCACTGAATGATCTGATGAATCCTGATACCTTCTGTATCATGCCAATGGGAGGGCATGAATTCATATTCTTCCAGGGGAACTGTTCCTTGGTACCTGTACTGCGGGATCGAGAAAAGGTGGTGACGGCTCCATTATGCCCTGGGGAACATTCATGTGGGCTTTCATGAGTCCAGTGGTACTCGTGCAAGGCACTATGATGGCCAAGGAGTATCGTACAGTGGTTGCAGACCACATTCACCCCTTTATGACGGTCATGTTTTTTGATGGCAGTGGTACTTCTTAACAAGATATTGCACCATCTCACAATACCAAGAGTGTGATGGAGTGGTTTGAGGAACACAGTTGTGAATTCCAATTAAAGTGCTGGTTCCCCAACATGCCAGATTCGAACACCTGTGGGATGTTTTTGAATATGGTGTCAGAGCTTCTCAAGCCTCTCCCTGGAATTTACAGGAATTAAGTGACCTGTGTGTGTAGATGTAGTGGCAACTCCCTCAGTGACCTACCAAGTCCTCATTGCTTCCATGCCATGATATGTTACCACTGTTATACATGCTAAAGGTGTACATATGGGCTATTAGGTCATAATGTTCTGGCCGATCATTGTACGTTTTTCTAACTAACTTTCTTTTGCGTAACATTATATTTATCCCAGCTTGGTGACTAATAACTGCATCAGTGTGCGTACCAAACCCAATAAGACCAGAAGCACCAATGATGGGGGAATGGGCTACTTAAAACGTAAATTATCTAACATCATTGGTTAGGGCACATTGCTCATAAATGTCCTATAATTGGTGATGGAAAAAATGAATGCACACCAGTGCTACGCTAAGGCTAAGTGATGGGGAATGCCACACATACAAAGGAAAGAGCAAATCACTTGAGTACTCAATATACAACGATGACAAGATACATTCTAAAAAGGTCAGCTGTTGTATTCCTACCAAGTTATTTGCACAGCTTTCTATGTCACTCATCACTTGAATGACTTGTTTCTTGAAAACTATGTAGCATCTTGTACAACATAACAAGTTATTTAATGGGTAACAGTTATAGGCAGTAGCAGTAGAAAATTGTAGTAGATGACATTTATTTCATATTATTTGTTTACTCTAAATACATAATTATTCTACAACAGTACTCCATCTCACTCTCTGGAGTTTATTCAAACATCAGGGTAAAAGAAAAGTGTTAAGTGTTACATGAACATATAGGATCAGTCAAAAAGGGCTTAACAATTTTGGAAAGGTATAGAAATTTATTGAGATAATTTTCAGGACCAGTACACATGTGATTTTACAGCAAACAACCTCAAGTTTGATTGGTTGGTTCGGTTTGGTTGTTTGGGGAAGGAGACCAGAGAGCGTAGTCATCGGATTAGGGAAGGAAGTCGGCCGTGCCCTTTCAGAAGAACCATCCCGGCATTTGCCTGGAGTGATTTAGGGAAATCACAGAAAACCTAAATCAGGATGGCCGGACGTGGGATTGAACCGTCGTCCTCCTGAATGCGAGTCCAGTGTCTAACCACTGCGCCACCTCGCTCGGTCAAGTTTGATTTGCATAGGGCATCAGTACCCTCTTCCAGCACCAGGAGTGACAGCATAGTACACAGTTAAAATGGCTACTTTCACTGATGTGGAGAGTACTTGCTGTGTGTTTCGTGCATCTGAATGTGCTTGAAAACTTTTTTGTTCCACAGATCAATGAAGATAACTGAGCTGCGATGGTTTACTACCAGCAAGATGGTTCACCATTTCCTCATGGAAGTTTGAGGTTTCTTCAATAATTACTTCCCAGGTCAATGGATTGGCCGTGAAGGGACAATCGCATAGCCACCTCGCTCCCTTGAAGACCAAGTGTATGTTCCCCCTTACCAAACAATTTCACCGATCTGAAAAATAGAATCTATGTTGTCATTGGACAAGTTATGCCCAATTTGCTTCAATTAGTGTGGGAAGAAATTGATTACTGATGTAATGTATGTCACATCACAAATGGTAGGCACGCCAAACCAAAATGAAATTTTAAACTTTTATGTGAAACTTTAGGTTGTTTGCTAGAAAATGATGTATCTACCTATTCCGTAAGTTGTCTCAATAAATTTTGATATCATTCCTAAGTTATGAAGTCCTTTTTGACTCATACTATATTTAAGGCACTAAAGAGAGGTGTGGTGGAATGATGCATAGGAAGTGTTAACACATAGTGTGGCCACATAATTTATCCACATAAATAACACACAATTCTGGGATTACAGAAGTTACTTGTATTTCAGAAAGTAGAAGACACACTGGCATTAGATAAAAGCAAACATGTACTCTAAAGCAAAAGAACTTCTGTAACATGGCAAAGAGAACAACACAAAACACACCAGAGAATTCATATGTACTGCCTGCTACTCTTACGATGAACAAGTACACAAAAATATATCACTGCTACAACAGTAACGTCAGGTGTGTAGTATTGTTACTCTGTTATTAAATTTATTTATGCCAAAAAGGAAGGTAATGGTTTCAATAAACTTCAAACAACATAGAGTACTGCATTACAACTACTATCATAACACATTCAAACTACCAGCAGTTCAGACCATAGTTTACACTCTGTTCAGGTTACCTCTTGAATTGGGTGCTTGCAGAACAGGCCGTGTAGGATCACCTTCACCTACTATAGTAGAAGCCGTCACCCAAAACTCATACTGCTCTAATTCCTTCAATCCCCGAACCTCATGTGTCCTTATAGTGGGCCCTGCTTGAAAGCTGGCTTGCTGCAAAAGTTTATAACAGAACAATGTAAGTTACTGAAAACATCATTTTTCATAAATATAACTGGTAAAATAGAAGGAAAAAGGGGGGGGGGGAGCAAATGGAGAAGTTGGAAGATTTTGATGGCATGCTGTGCCTTCTACCTTTATCCTTCATCACTCTAAGCTCACTGACAAACTAGCTTAATCCAGTACCTAGCCACTGAGTGCACGTGGTATCTGAAAGAATGCACTTTTTCAAGTGCTGCATGCAATCAGAAAAGTCTTATTTACAATGACTGAGGTATTAATCAAAACTGTAAGTTCATCTGCTTGGTGGTTCAATGTGCTAAATCATACTCATATACCCTCATTTGGGACAGGCTAGTACAAAATGCATGCAATCAGCAAACTTAAGCCAATGCCCTCAAATTATAAGATCCCAGTATGGAAGAAGCGTCAGACATTGCATGATCTTTAAAAAAACACTGTAAGCAGATACTGCTTTCACAATCACAGTCTTCTCCCATGCAGATACTGCTTTCACCATGACAGTCCTCTCCCATAATGATCTGCAGCCCATCTTGCTCCACAGGCATTACCCCAACACCAATGTAAGTCAGTGTTATCCGCAAGACATGTACACACCATCAGTCATCGAGTGTCATTCCAACTTGATGTTGTGGTCACAATAACATTGAAGAATGTCATGATTTATTGCCAAGAGCTTCTGTTAAAGTTGTTTCTTTCCATAAAAGCATTTAAAACATCATACTAGGCAATGTAAAATCATAAAAAATGGTATACGTACCCATTCATACTATATCAATGATCAATGGTCAGCAATTATGCTATGAACGGAAGTATTCTACATAATAACTGGAGAAAGTAATATTGTTATCTGTGAAGAGCCATTGGATATTAAACTCTAGTCTCTCTTCTGCCTTACAAACTAGCCAATTTCAACTGCGGAGGATTGCGTGTTTTGGGGTAGGGTGGCATTAAGCCTTAGCCACATACAAATCTGTCACTTGACAGCTTTAGTTTATGGTAACTGATTACCCTTAACATCTTCAATATGAATTCCCTTAATGTTTTTCACTTACCATCAATTCTGTTAGTGGTATTGAAAGTTGTCCCCTCCCAGGAAATCAGCTTCTTTTCCCTTTCTGCACCAACCTGGTTTAGGCTCAAAAAGTCTTTATTCTTTGCACTGGTGCTACTTCCATAACTTGCAAGTGCTCAGCCCATACCTTATGCCTTCAAGGACTCTGTTAACCATGATTTCAACTGAATTGTCGCTGAGGCTTGTCACACCAACTTTCATCAAGTTTTTGGCTTCACCCATTGCAGTGTGGTAACTTTGAGGCCACAGTCAATGGCAGAGTTGTGACAGATACTTTCCCATTATCCCACCCAGAGGAATTGTTTTAAGTCTTTCTTATGGTCATTGTTATTCAAAGACTGATCTCACTTCAGTGTATTTTCTGTTTGCCCTAGACAGAGTCACAAGCGTTTAAGATTGCGGGAACATAGAGCCTATGAATCTACCCCCAACAATATCGCTGACGTACCACAACAAGAACAACTGTATCTTTGCCAGATCAGTTCTACGTGGTACACACTCTATGCTACACACAATGTGTATACACTATGAGAATAAAAGTATTCATAGTAAGTGACGGGAGTGCGAGTGATCATTTATCATTGTAACTACCATGTGTGCTACCCACTACCTACAGTGGTAACCCTGTTATTTTCTTTTCAACCGCACTGCGAAATACCCAGTTATAATCGCGCCAGCATGCTGCCGATCAGTGTAAGATACATACTTCACATCATGATGAATATGCTCAATAATGGTCCTTCACTGGCTGGCATCACTACAGATGATTTGTTTGTGCATCTATCTGCTGTTCTCTCCAATTCCCAGGCGATATAACCAGTGAAACTGTGGTTACAGTGTTCTCATTATGTCAATGATTGTCGAACCAGGGCATCATTACCGCTTGCCAAATGGACAAACACACTAAACCACAAAGCAAGAACAATGTTATCACTGAAGGTGGTGAGACAAATCCTGCCACTCACTTAATTAACTGTGCTACATCAATAGTGACCACATACGGTAAACAATGGCTGCCCGCAGCCATGCCTCCTCCCCCCTCCCCCAACCAGTGCTACTAATATACCGATTAGTGACCGTGTTAATGAACTACAATGCACTCATTTATATTCTAATGACTCAGCACATATCAATATTCCTTCATGTGCAATGTACCAAATTACAAACACTCTCCAGAGTACTGCAATTGTTGACAAACAAATGCCACCATATACCATTGCCTTCCACTGCAGGGAACTGATATTTATGGGTTATTGCAGACAAATCCAACCAACAAGTGACCTTCCTGTGGCAGACGATGTTTTCCCATGGCCTACACCTGAACTTTTCATTTCGTGCAATACCGTATGTCACCCGAGTGACATCATACTTGTTACGGACACACTGCAACTTGCATCATGTTGCTGTCACACTGACAACAGTTGTGCCACACTCCAGGCCACAATCGCCATAAGATGTCACTCAACAAGCAGGCACACCATATCAACCTGCAACTGCACAGGATTTTCACACCTTACAAACACAGCATATCAATACAATGAGTCTGACCGCAATTATGTCCCACGCACTGTGGGACACAGTGAGTACCTACAAAAGCCACTGTATTGGGTGACCTACACTGATGTGCCATCCACCATGGTTGCCACCAACCAGGTCCTGTCCACCACACCATGGTCCTCAGTACCTCACTAGGATGTCACCCTCCACGATGCTGACGCGCCAACTGCAGCACCTTCGCTGCATGATAATCAGTCATGACACCCGCATTACCGACACACCTACTGCAACTACTGGCCCACGACGCCAGCTGCTGCCTCTATCAGTGCCACCAGATGGTGTTCACAAACCTGCACCATGTACTTTGCATGATTACAACCACCTCATACTGGCACTGGCTGCCCTTTAGGGTCGCCCAGGCACCTCGTGGACTATGAGATTTCAGCCCTTGCCATTGCTAGCAGGACAGTGCATCACAATGTACACCAATCACCTTATTCCACACTTGTGGGGGGGGGGGGGGCTTTATGGGTGCATAGAACCACTGGCTCTAGCCCCCCCCCCCCCCCCCTCGCCCTCACCAATAATATCAGTGCCATGCCACAGCAAGAACAACTTTATCTTTGCCAGATCAGATCTCTGCAGTACATGCTCTATGCTACACACATAGTGTATATGCTGTGAAAACAAAAGTATTCATAGTATGTGATGGGAGTGTGAGTGATTATTTATCATCATAATTACCACACCTGCTCGCCACTACCTACATGGTTATTAACAATCCTTTTTGTTTCTAACAGTACCAGAGGTTGCCTTTTGGCATGACCAACGCTCCATTCATTTTTCAGTGATGGTCTAAATAACTATCCTGCAATATTCCCCACTGTTCAAATTCTGTTGATGATTTGAAAATACAATATCATTTCCACCAAGCTGTTAGTTTAAAGGAGTACTTTATTAAGCACAACTGGCCAGTTTTTGGCATGTCACCTTTTCAAGTGTACATAGGGATGTGGACATATCATTCTCGTAAGTACATATCCTCAATGAGTCAACTAGAGGATGATATTAATGTCAGTGGAAATGACCTAGATCATCTACACAACCTCAAGTAGGTATTAATGTTGCTACAACTAAGGGGCCTGTGTTGGAACCTGTAGAAATGTTCCATTTTTCCACCTAAATTGAAATGTTTGGGCCTCTTATGGACAAGGATGGTGTATGGCCTAGTGTATATCACCTCCAAGATGACACTTACAATTTTACAGAACTACAGTAACTACTTGGCAAGCTAAACTATTACAGGTGGTTCATGTTGAAATGCTTATGCACAATGGAACAAACTCTGTAAAGTAAGTGTTCATTTGAAGTGGACCCGTGAAGGTGTGCCTGCCATTTCCTCCCACAAGAATTGCTTAATTCAAGCAATCTGGATGCTTTATCATTCTTATAACTAACACTTTCAAGTATGGAGCAGTAACATCCCACTGCTTTTCCATGCCTCACACGCTTCTACCACTGTCTACCTCTGAAGCAGTGAATGTAACAACCAAGGACCACCTCGTATACTGTGTTTATGTTTATACATGTAACAACTGGCCAGAGGGCTTTTAATCAAAATATCAAAATATGCCACCACCAAAACCTGTTTTCTCTCTATTGTCAGCTTTGGGTATGTCAAGGAGTGCTCCATCTCTCTACAGCTGCTGAAGGTTACTGCATCATCATTTCAGGTGCCCTTTGGTCAGACATCTCAACAATCTTCCATCAGGGACACTGTGATTGCTCCAGAGCCCAACAGCTTGCACACCATTATATGTGCTTGCATGGTATACATGATACAGCCACCAGCCCATTACTGTTTTAATCCTGGCACTAAGCTATGGATCTGTGTTAGATGCAACATCCCATTTTCCTCAAATGTCTAACTGTCTTCTGACTCAGCTGAAGCCCCTAATAGAGCACCAGCACATACTTTCTCTTCAGTAGGTCTTCCTAGGGTCACTGTTTTAGAAATCTCTATTCTTACAATCGTATCTGTCATTACCATCCACCCCATTTCATCACTTTTCTAAATGCAACAGTATGCTAAAGACAATCAAAATGCACATTACCCTTGATCCATCAGCCAAGTTTCCCATTCTCAAACATGCACAATGTTCCAATGTTGCATCTAATGATGGTCAATGAAATACACCCAGACTTCATGATAACCTATATTTAGCCACGAACCAATGAGTTTTTAAGATGCTTGCCATTTAAAGTGAACCTGGGGCCATGTAAATTTAATTAAAATGCCGTGCTCGCTGCAAGCAGTACCTCTCAATATCTATACTGAATATTAGTGCAATTTTATCTGATAAAACTTGTTTGTAGATAACCAGATCATCTGAAATAAGTCTGTATCGTACCTGGTAAATCACTACAGAATGTGAGGAACAGTAATTCCCTCGGGCATATCACATACTACTTCTATGTCTGTAGAAGGGTCTCCATCCACTTGCTGTTTTGTGTCAGTGAAGAATTTTTAAATCCAATCAAAAACTTTCTTGAATATTCCATAATATCACATTTTCTTAAGTTGGTATTAGTGTGGTAATCAAAAGCTTTTTGAAAGTCACAGGATCACGGAACCAGCCTGATTGCCTCTATCCACAGAAATTCTAATATTGTGTGTGAAGAGTGCAACTTTGATTTCACACAATTGTTGTTTTCAGAATTACTACTGATTCCCACAGAGGTTGGCATTTTTGCCAGGTTGGTCATTATTTTTGAACTCAGAATATATTTTAGGATTCTGCTACAAATAAAAGTAAGTGAAATGGGGTGGTGTTGCCTTTTGGTAAGTGGATGTGATCCATTATCTTTTCCAGTTGCTCAAATCGTTCAGCCTCTAGAACTGTTCTTGCTCAAGGAATTGGCACCACGTCAAAGCTATCGAGCCATAATGATGTATCTCATTCAAAATGCTAGACCAGGGTATGATGATGATGATGATGATCATAGCTTCTCCCTCAATATTCTTAACACAATTTGTTCTTCTTTCATTCTCATCACATGTCCAGCCCATTGCAGTCTTCTAGCATTTATTATGTTTACTATCATTGGTTGTTATGATAGCTCATGGATTTCTATGTTGTGTCTTCTCTTCCAGCATTGTGATTCATTGTCGTAATGTGGACCAAAGATTTTTCCATAAAATTTGTTCTCAAGTGGTGACGTTCTGTTATCATTAGGCTCCATGTTTCTGTCCCATAGATTAGAACTGGTCTCATGATTGTATTATATAACTTTGTTTTAGTTTTCCTAGTCAGCAGTTTGGACCCTAAGAGATTTTGTACTGCATAATAGGCTCGGTTAGCATTTTGCAGTCTCGCCAGACCAGGGTTTGATGTTGGGAAGATAGTTCTTATAGCCTGTCATGAACTTGTGAACAACATTTCAATGAAGTTTCATTGTCTTCATCATTGATTATCAGGAATATACTTAAGAAGACATTAGTGTGGCTACATCACTTAGTTTTGCGGCCCCAGAAAGGAAATGTGTGCTGAGCAACAGAAACTGGCAGCCTGCAAAACTTCTTTACTATTTCCCTTCTTTTGTACATTTTTCAACATAACATTTCAAATCATAGTGCAATCGAAATTAAGCTGCTGAGCAGTTCATTTTATATTACTGTCCATAGGTCAGTTTGCTTTGGATATGTGATGCTGTTGTCATAGTACACAGTAATCATGATTGGATGCTTGTGTTTATGGTTTTATTTATTTAGACCTGTATTTAGTATTTTTCAATAAATTTCAATGTCACTGAACAACTTATACAAAACAGTTAACTAACCTTTTGTGGACTGTTTTTCTCATTGCAGTAAATGGAGTACTGCGTAATAATACCATTTGGATGTTCAGGGGGCATCCATGAGACCAAAATGGAATCAGATGTCAGTGAAAGTGCTTTGACAAAAGCTGGTGGACCAGGAACTGAAACCAAAAACAAAGTTTGTATGCTTAATTAAAAGTATATTACATTACTTAAGTTTCCTACTACATGCTAACATATGGAGTGAAATCAAGATGAGGTTTCTTATTGTCTATATGGACTGGATATTGTTAACAAACAGGCTGTGGTGTCACTTAAAACATTAGCTAATGTCAAACAGTTGGCAACAGTACATCTGGAGACCTACAGGGAAAATCCCAGGAAGTGATGTAAACTAGTGGCACAATTTGAAGGTAAAAAGAGAATAAAACATAAATTATAACCTGTTGATATTCGCAGGAGAATAATAATTCCTTCTGGAAGGGAACAAAGCTATAGCAGAACTTGGGGCAGAAGACAGAGCTCAGACCCAATAATCAGCCCACATCCACTGAGCTGCTGCCAGCCAGTATTGGTCATTGAAATGCATGGTCAGCAGAAGCAAATGCCCCTACATTGTCAAACCTCTGCAAGCCCTTGCCTGAGCCAGCCTTACATTCAGTCTTACTGGTGGTTACAACAGGCACCCTAGTCATCACCCCTGTTCCAGATCATTTGGCATGTCATACAAATATAGCCACTACCAAGAAGTCAGCATGGAGCAGCAGCATTTAAAAGTGCCTGAACCAGTTGTCACTGTTCAACCAGCTGGGTAATGAAATGGCTCCAATTCTTCATCAACCGCAGTCTTAAGAGTCTTCGCTGTAACTATGCCACCACTGCCACTGTCATCACCGGGTTGCAAGTGACGACCACTGCCCAACTGTTCAGGCCCTGGCAGCCAATATCCTGCTGCCATCTCAACAAGTCTGCAAGCTACTGCTTTCCAGCCATTGGTTCAGAGCTTCACTCTGGGCCGCAACATCATGTTCTGCAATGCCTGTCAACATTGTGAGCCACTTCATCTGCAGTGGACCATATGTGGTGCTGACCCCTTTGTCAATGCAACCCTGGCACACCAACTACGCCAGGTCAGTGCACTGTGTGTGAATAGCATGCTGTGCTGCCTCGCCCTCCACTGCAAGAGAAATACTACAAGAGGATGACAAACCTCGACGGGCATGAGAGCATATCTGAATGACTGTCCATGCTGAGTAAATTAATAAAGAACTGTTTGTGCTCACTGCTTGTTTTCTGCAGCTGTTCCACAACATCACACCTGTCTCCCAAGTCATCTATGAACATCGCAATACCCTAGGAAGACTCTAGCATATCCTGCAAGAAAGAATTGTTTATATTTCTCTCCAGTTTCTCTGCTGCTTCTTCTGACCAGCTACTTTCAATGTCCACAAAAGAACATCTTACTTATGTTGTGTTTTTAAGGGTATTTGAAAATTGTTTTCCCAAGAAAATAGTTAAACATAATTCCAAGAAAACATATATAAAACCTTGGCTAACTAAAGGAATGAGAATATCTTGCAACCGTAAAAGAGAACTGTATCTAACAGCAAGAGGGAGTACTGACCCCGAAATTGTTCAATATTATAAAAACTATTGTGCGGTACTAAGAAAAGTTATTAAAAAGTCCAGAAGCATGTGTATCATGTCTGAGATCAGTAACTCTGATAATAAAATTAAAGCAATTTGGAATATTATTGAAAGGGAAACAAGGCAACCAAGAGCACAGGAAGACTTTAGTGCAATAAAACTGAATGACAAGTGCACTAACAAACAATCATAAATTGAAAATATTTTGAATAATCATCTTCTAAATGTTGTGGAGAAAATAGGATCTAGATCTTCACTAGAAGAGGCAAGGCTATTAATAGAAGAGGCCATACCTGCGCAGTTTGAAACAACTGTAATTCCACCAACCTCTCCCTCTGAAATCAGTAAAATAATAAACTCACTGAAAAGTAAAAGCTCTTACGGAATTGATGGCATTTCCAGTAAAGTACTTAAAGCTTGTTCCCCACAGATAAGTAGGATTCTCAGCCACGTATGTAACAGCTCTTTGGAGCAGGGTGTTTTCCCTGATAGACTGAAATATGCCATTGTAAAACCATTGCATAAAAAGGGGGATACGTCGGATGTCAACAACTACCGCCCAATCTCTCTTCTGACAGCTCTATCAAAAATTTTTGAGAAAGTAATGTATTCAAGAGTAGCCTCCCATATTTGTAAAAATAAAGTACTAACAAAATGTCAGTTTGGTTTTCAGAAAGGCTTTTCAACAGAAAATGCTATATATGCTTTCACTGATCAAATATTAAATGCTCTGAATAACCGAACATCACCCATTGGTATTTTTTGTGATCTCTAAAAGACCTTTGATTGTGTAAATCATGGAATTCTTTTAGATAAGCTAAATCATTATGGTTTGAGTGGGGCAGTGCACAAATGGTTTAATTCATACTTAACTGGAAGAATGCAGAAAGTTGAAATAAGTGGTTCGTGTAATGTTAAAACAACAGCTGATTCCTCAAACTGGGGTGCTATCAAGCACGGGGTCCCACAGGGTTCGGTCTTAGGTCCTTTACTGTTCTTGATATACATTAATGAGTTACCATTCCACATTGATGAAGATACAAAGTTAGTTCTTTTTGCTGATGATACAAGTATAGTAATAACATCCAAAAACCAAGAACTAAGTGATGTAATTGTAAATGATGTTTTTCACAAAATTATTAAGTGGTTCTCAGCAAACAGACTCTCTTTAAATTTTGATAAAACACAGTATATACAGTTCCGTACAGTAAATGGCACAACTCCACTAATAAATATAGAATTTGAACAGAAGTCTGTAGCTAAGGTAGAATTTTCAAAATTTTTAGGTGTGTCCATTGATGAGAGGTTAAACTGGAAGCAACACATTGATGGTCTGCTGAAACGTCTGAGTTCAGCTACGTATGCTATTAGGGTTATTGCAAATTTTGGTGATAAGAATCTCAGTAAATTAGCTTACTATGCCTACTTTCATTCACTGCTTTCGTATGGCATCATATTGTGGGGTAATTCATCGTTGAGTAGAAAAGTATTCATTGCACAAAAACGTGTAATCAGAATAATTGCTGGAGCCCACCCACGGTCATCCTGCAGACATCTATTTAAGGATCTAGGGATCCTCACAGTAACCTCACAGTATATATATTCCCTTATGAAATTTGTTGATAATAATCCAACCCAATTCAAAAGTAATAGCAGTGTGCATACCTATAACACCAGGAGAAAGGATGATCTTCACTATGCAGGGTTAAATCTGACTTTGGCACAGAAAGGGGTAAATTATGCTGCCACAAAAGTCTTTGGGCACCTACCAAACAGCATGAAAAGCCTGACAGATAGCCAACTAACATTTAAAAATAAATTAAAAGAATTTCTAGATGACAACTCCTTCTACTCATTGGCTGAATTTTTAGATATAAAAAAAAAAACCTTAATCATTAGTGTCATGCAATATTTGGTGTAATGTAATTTCTTGTACAGACATCTTTTATTAACCTGACACGTTCCACATCATTACGAAGTGTCGTATTCATGATCTATGGAACAAGTATTAATCTACCTCTATCTATCTATCTAATCTACAGAAGCAGATGGTTTGGAGACTGAGGGATCACTGGCAACAAAGAAAATATGTATTGTTCCGATAGCAGCGGATTGTAAATGGTGATTCAACTGGGACAGCAACATGAGTAAGTATCACCAGAGGCTTTTAATTTTCAGTTGTGGGATCTGTGCATCCTCGTGTATTTGAAGCCTTGTATCCTAGTTGTTCAGTAAGTCAGATGCAGTATTTGGCAAAGGCCCAAAGACTGAACCCCTAACATTGGTAACATATACACGAACTAAATGACAAAGGGGTGATGATGTAATTTGTTGAGTTTGTTATTCAAAAGGTCATTACACGAGTCAGTACGAGGAGGATACCTAGCTTGGTAAATCTTGGGTGTCAAGAGGACTTTTGATCAGGCCAAAGTAGCTGTAAGTATTTCTTGCAAATAAGAATTTTGTAAAGTACGAAGGTTACTGTAAATAGTAAAGCTTAGGCAAAAGGTTAGAGGAGCTTTTATGTTAGGTTCAGATTACAGGGAATATGGAAATAATTCGAATTTAGTTTTGAAGGAAATTCTACAATAATGTATCAAATAAAAGGAATGGCAGCTGAAGGCATCACAAAATCATTTAAAAAATTTATTGCAGCTGGGGATCTTGTCACAATGAAGATTATTGCCAGTTCAAATAATTGGTAAAGTGTGTATTATGGAAGTTAGTGATTATGATTTATTCCCAAGTGTAGGCAGATATAAGCTAAAAATAAATAGTGATAGTTCAGCACTGACCTAGTAGAGCCACAACAGAATCAGATGATTCAGATTTTCTGTCTTTACATTATGTGACACTGCCCCAAATCAGTAATACGCTGAGGCATCATATGGAGGAGAGATAATTGTTAGACTTCACAATATCAATCAAACCATTCCAGTTCTGCCAGGACACAATGCACATAAATAGCAGTAAATCCACTTATGATGTCTGTCAAAATTAGCCACTACAGAAGAATCTGACAGGAAGTTTTTCGAAGGTTTCAGATCTATATTATGGGCAGGAGGGTAGCCCAGGAAATGGTATATCAGGGTAAAAGGTATAAATGTGTTACGGGTACAGGAGGATGGCTGGAAAGCATCTGTGACCTGAGTAGTAAGACAGTGATATCAAGGAGCTCAGGCAGTGAAATACACTGATCTTGTCTCCTAGAATGAAAGGAATCAGTGAGTTTAAATTATTGAGGTATATTATGAAGTAATGTGAGGAATACGAGGGTGGGGTATTATGTATGTGTTGCGAGGATGAAGTCTGTGAATTGTGTTTGTCACGGAGTTCTGCCTGCTGAATACCACTGAGTACATGACAATAGTAACACTTACACTGGCTACTTTCTACTGTAAATAGTTTCTATTACTGATTCAGACACTATGATAAGGCAACAAGATAATATGCATATAGATAAACATAAATAAGTTATGTAGGTCAATGAATGCCTAGTTCTTTGGTGTCAATGCAGGAAAGCATGAGATATGTTGTTTGTGTAAACATGCGACATAACTTAATGTGATGTACGAGAATTTTTCTGGGTTTTTCTTGTTAGTTACTAGATGTATGTAGAGTATGTAATAGGAGAAAATGGGAAATGAGAATTATAGTGTGTAAATATTAAGTCAGAAGACAAGCTGATAGGATGGCTCCCTGAAGCCCATTCCTCCCATAAGGTGTGAAATATGTAACTGCTACCAGGACTAAAAGTTAGTTGAAGTAAAGAGTGTGCAATGAGAACACAGAGACTCAGTCGTAAGCCATGTGCTAGTGTGATTTAAAACAGAAGTGTAACTAATGTAAAGGATCAAGTGTCACTATGAGTGAAATTGGAAATGTGAAGTACAAATACTTTTATATAAATTAGTGCAGAGGCTACAGCAAAATTTTCAATGGAATTCCAAGAGTGTAATCTGTTTTGAGAGAGTTGTAATGGAATAAAACTATAGTAGAGCTCGGAGCAGAATGTGGAGCCCAGAGCTGTAATCAAGCCACAGCCACAGTGTGCTGGCACTGATCATTGAACTGTGTGATCAGTGGAAGCAACTGCCTCAGGGTCATTAAATCTTTGCATGCCAACTCTCAGGCCATCCACTGGGAAGTTACTACAGTCCAACCTACTGCCAGTTGTGACAACCACCCCAGTCACTGCCCCTCCTCCTGATTTTTGGTGTCATACAAACACAGCCATTATTGCAAAGTCAGCAGAGAGCAGAAGCAATTTTACCTGCCCAAACCATTGTTCAACTAGCTGGGCAAGAAAACACTGCCATCTGTATCAGCTGCAGCCTTTGAGTATTTGTGGTACCACTGTCATCACTGGTCCACAAATAAGAGACAACTGCCTGACTGCCCAGGCCCTGGCAACTAACACTCTGCTACCATGTCAATGAGTCTGTCCCCACCACCACTTTCCAGTCACTGATTCAGAGGTGCACTCTAAGCAACACTGCAACATGCTGCAATGCCTGTCAGAACTACCAGCTGTCTTGCACTGCAGAAAGCCACACTTGATGCTTGGCCACCTCTGTCAACTCAGTCTTGGTATACCAACTAGGATAGGTCAGTGCACCGCCTACCTGGCACTGTGTGTTAACTGCACACTGCGCTGCCTCACCTGATGCTACGAGAGGAAATATGACAAGTGAATGTCAAACCACACCAGAGATGAAAATACATCTGAATGACTGTCCAAGCTGTATAAATTAATAAAGAAATGTTTATTTTCACTGCTTGTTTGTCTGCAGATTTTCCACGGTGTCACACCTGTCCCGCAAGCCATCTATGAACCCCACATCCCTAAGAAAGACTCAAGCATATCCTGACAAGAAAGAACAGTTAGGTTTCACCCCTGATTTTCTACAGATACTTATGATCTACTACACTGCAATATTTTGTAAAGATGATAGTATCAAAAGAACATGTAAACCCCCTCCTCCTGCCACAACCAGTGGGTGAAGCTCACTGCAGTTAGACACAGGACAGCACGGTGGTCAACCACAGATAGTACATAACTTCAAATCTATAGAGAAAAAACAAGTAAATAAAGCCTTAATAGATGACTCCAGTAACAGAATCAAAGCCATGTGGAGTACTGCCAGAAAACTTTATAAACTGATTCAAACAGAAAACATCAGAACTTCATCAATATATTAGCCTACAAATAATAGATACCAAACACATTTCCAGTACATTTAATAAACACTTTTCTGGATTAGTAGTCTTTCAGTTGGTCGCTCTCCACTGACAAAATCTTATTCTACCTGGTGTACATGATCTGAATAATCACTTTTTCTAATGCCTGCAACTTTGAAAGCGCTTCTCCTAATTAATCAGAATATCAAAAATTCCCTCTCATCTGGCATCAATAGTTTATCTAGCTGTCTAATAAAACAGGTAACCACTGTGCAACATGATTAACTGCTCCGTAAGTACCGACATTTTCCCTCAACTACTCAAAACCTCCAAGATTGTTCCAGTACACATGGATGGAGACAAGGACGAGGTCAACAACTACTGACCTAAATCCCTGCTTCCAACTGTATCCAAAATAATAGAAAAAAAAGTATATTCTTGAATAATGTCCTTTCTTGAATATAAGTCATTATTAACTGCACAGCAGTTTGGCTTTCGTAACAATAAATCGAGGAATGAGGCTCTCATTTAATTTCCTGACCAGATAATATATACATTTAATGAAAAACACTATGCTTCTGGACATGTTATTGGTGTTACAAGGGCATATGATCTACTCAATCAAACAGCACTCCTATGCAAACTGGATGCTTATTGTATAACAATAGTCTGTATGGAAAGGTTTCAGTCTCATCTATCAAAAACAGGTCAGCTGGTAGAAATAGCAACACACTCCAGATATAATATTAGTCACATCAGGAGTCCCATAGGGCTGAACCTTAGGCCTCCTTCTCTTTATTAATCACCACTCAGAACATTTTGCCTCAACAGTACTTGTGTTATTTGCTGAGGATATAAACCTCCTCTCTTGTAACATTTACCCACACAGATGAGAGCTGATACAGTCGACAGCAGTGTAAGGCTCCAACACTGGCTGTATAACAACCTCTACTTAATATGGAAAAAAAACAAGCTCATATGATCTGCCTCTCAAAGAACCATAAAACACATGTACAAACATTAGTCATAGACAACACACTACAACAGAATATCCACAGAGATAAAATACTGTGTAAAATCAGTAGCCTCTGCTATGCCTTTAGAGTTGTAATTCAAAGCTGTAAGTCAACGTTCATTAAACTGTGTACTTTGTACTTGTTAACTCAGTAATCTCATATAACATTCCTTTCTGGGGTCAACAAACAACAAAATATTTGTTACACAAAAATGTGCTGTCAACATCACAGTGTGACTGCCACCACATAGACCTATCAATACAAGTTTTAAACAACATGAACACACATCCTAGAATATGTCTCATTTGAAAATAAGAATCACCATCTCTTTAAAACAAATAATGACATGCATGATCATCATACCCTTGGTGATGGTAACATTCATCTGAAAAATCAGAGACAGTAAATGCCATGACAGTATGACTCACACAGCTGGCATATTCTACAAGAAAGTACACTGCTCACTCAAAAATAATAAGAACTCTTTCAAGATGAATGTTACCAGTGCAATGCCTCAATTATTACTATTATTATTTCTTTTAGCCGAGACCCATTTATGTCGCGTGTAACTTAAACTTTGTCCAAAATGTATTAATCCTAAATGTGATGGTAGTTAAATAACAATTATTCTTATTTTATAATGAAAATAATCAATTATTTACAATATAATGTAAATGGATGGATAAAAAATCTACTCACCAAGCAGTGGCAGGAAAATACACACACACAAAAGGGTTTAAATTTTACAAGCTTCTGGTGCCAGTGGCTCTGCCAGAAGATGGAGCCATTGGCTTCAAACGCTTGTAAAAGTTAAACTCTTTTGTGTGCATGTTCTCCTGCCGCTGCTTTGTGAGTAGATTTTTTGTCTATCCATTTAAATTATATTGTCAATTATTCTTATGTAGATGTGTACACATATTTATATACCTGACCTTTTACAGCACATATTTAAAAATAAAGCCCACTGTTTAAAAACTATTGTAATGAGAAGTTATAACAATAATAGAAATTCCTGAAGGCGCAGAGAAACACGTAACACCATAAGTACATACATTCACAAACTCAACCACAGACACCCAAACACACACTCCCATCATCACAGCAAGACAAGTATGTGTGAATGTGTGTACTTGTGCAACAGAAACAGCTACTGCTCAAAAGCTGGTATGAATGCTGTTTTCTCTTATGTGTTTCTGTGATCTGTTCATCAATCCTCTGTTGGGGAGTGGTTGGCTTTCCTTTATTTTATGTAACATAAATATATGTATATTCTGTCATTTACAGGGCACATACATTAAAAAATGAATGTAACACAAATGTTTACGCACCTTTAACAATTGCTATAGCTTATATTCTGCATGATGAACATAATTTTGTGGATAAATAAATAATTTTAAACAATGAAACTTAACAAAGATTGTAGTAAAATAGTACACATACTGATTTGTCATCAGAATGACACATCAGCTGTAAAAGCTTATGTGGATAATGGAAAGTCCAGTATCACACAGTCACCTCTAGAATTACAGTAACACAGCAGGATTACAAGACCATCCATCTTCCTGGACAACAAATCCCACTGGATGTATTGACAGACCAATCAATGTAATTATGCATGTGTTTAGCAAAGTTACTATGTATGGCACAGAAGGATACATCCGGTGGTGCCAGGTCACTTGGCAAAACACCCGCAGCACATTTAAGGCTGCTGTGAACTTCCACAATCTCAGCTGTCGCAACCAGCTGATGTTTACAGCAAGCTCTCTAGTGCACTTATTGACAATCCTTTCTCCTGGTTTATGATTTAGGCTTTATTATTATCTATCATCAACATCTACCATCGACATTTGGTTAGTGCACACACCTGCCAGTGTGCCCAATGCAGTACTGACTTCTCCACATTCAACTGACAGTTGGGTCTTCAGTGAATAAACCAACAGCATATGGATACACAGAGAGAGTGGTTCATATTCCAGTATTTCCCTTTGAACCTACAATGTTCTCCTGCATCAACAATGTGAGTTATTCAACAAACTTCCAGAGTACTGTATTGGTCGAGAGGTATCCACCTCCGGAAGCTTTTCATTTTGTGTATATGCAGAGGAATCAGGGACAATTATTCTCTGTGATTTATTTGTAATTAATCTGTGCATCATTAAATTTGTGGTGTTGAAGATGGGGACTACAACAGGTAGAATGGGGAGGGGGGCAGATGGGAACACATTAAGAGCTGAGGGTTAGAAAGGGATAGTGGTGAAAAGGTGGGTTGATTTATATTAGTTAAAGTACCTGTGGGTGAAACTTATGATATCTCAAAACCAACACATCACCAATCAATGGTTTTCATTTCTAGTGCTACCCTTAGTTCCCCATTGTGCCCTGTAGTAACTGTGAGGTGGTAGCTGTTGGGATCATGGCTTTTGAAAGTGGTCACTATCACGTTGTGATGGTTACTAGGACATCTTCTGTCTCTTGCACACCAATACACTTACATAAACAAACAATGGTTGTGTGAGCAAGCAATTTTAGTAACAAAAACTGACATAATTCAACAGAAAAATCAATGAACTCAAAATATGATACTAGAGGAATAAAAAGTACACTGCCTTACACAAAATGAAAAAAAAGAAGCACCACGAAGTTGAGGAGGAAACAAAATGAAACTTCACAGGTTGAGAGAGTCTGTGGTGTTATTTCAGTTATTATAAAATCAAGTAATTTTACAAAGAACTTGGCAGTATGAGCCACATTATCACTATGATGTTGCACCCCCTCTGGCCTGGATGCATGCACTGATTCAATTGGGGAAGGTATCATAAAGCTGCTTTATCTTCTCCTGAGGCTAGTTAATCCACAACTGACAAACAAGAATTAACTGATGAAATTGTCAATACTGTCTTTCAGAAAATTAGTAAGTGGTTCCTTGTAAACGGACTCTCACTGAATTTTGATAAGACACAGTACATAAAGTTCCGTACAGTGAATGGTATGACGCCATTAATAAATATAGACCTTAATCAGAAGCATATAGCTAAGGTAGGATATTCCAAATTTTTAGATGTGTCCACTGATGAGAGATTAAATTGGAAGAAACACATTGATGATCTGCTGAAACGTTTGAGTTCAGCTACTTATGCAATAAGGGTCATTGCAAATTTTAGTGATAAACATCTTAGTAAATGAGCTTACTATGCCTATTTTCACTCATTGCTTTCATATGGCATCATATTTTGGGGTAATTCATCACTGAGGAATAAAGTATTTATTGCACAAAAGCGTGTAATCAGAATAACAGCTGGAGTCCACCCAAGATCATCCTGCAGACATTTATTTAAGAATCTAGGGATATTCACAGTGGGCTTCTCAGTATATATACTCTCTTATGAAATTGGTTATTAACAACCTAACCCAATTCAAAAGTAATAGCTGTGTGCATAACTACAATACTAGGAGAAAGGATGATCTTCACTATTCAAGATTAAATCTAACTTTGGCACAGAAAGGAGTGAATTATACTGCCACTAAAGTCTTTGGTCACTTACCAAATAGTATCAAAAGTCTGGCAGATAACGAACAAGTATTTAAGAAGAAATTAAAAGAATTTCTGAATGACAACTCCTTCTACTCCATAGAGGAATTTTTAGATATAAATTAAGAAAAAAACAAACAAAAAATTATTAAAAAAAATAATAAATAAAAGAAGTTGTTATATTAACTTACGTATGTTGTTAAATTAACTTAATTATGTCAATTATTGGAAAATTTGACTCGTTCCACATCATTACGAAATATTGTATCCATGATCCATGGAACTAGTATTAACCTAATCTAATCTGTTGTAGCTGGTCCTTGACATAATGGATACTGGCACTGAGATGGACTTGGTGTCTGAGCCAGTCCTGAATGTCTTCTTTTGGAAATAGGTCTGGGGATCTTGCTTGTTACAGTAGCATCTCAACATCTTGCAGTCAGTTGATACCTGATGGTTTCCCACACCATGATGCAACAAGTAACATCACTATGCATATGTACATGGTCATGTCATCATTCATAACTTGACAGTCTGAGGTCAGTCTTGCCATGACAATGTTCACATGAATGTGTGTGGGTGTGTGTGCATATGCATGTCTTCATACAAGCTACTGTTTTTTTTTTTTTTTTTTTTTTTTTTTTTTTTTTTTTTTTTTTTTTTTTTTTTTGAGTGCTTACGTAGCTCCACTGATAAATTGTATGTGTGTGCTTCATTGTTCCAATTTTTTGTCTGAAGCAATATTTCCAAAATATAACCTTCCTTGAAACTCCAAAATTATCTAAAGCTCTCTGTAAGTTATTCAAACCATTTGAGTTATGAGGATTTCACTCCCACTCCAACCAAAAAGTCGGCTGTGAAATTAATCAATGCAGGCAATATACTAAATAATTAACTTTACAAGTTTTGTCAATTAGAACTTACCATCCTGTTCTGTGGTGCAAAAAACAGAGCTGCTCAGTATTCCATCACCTACACTTGTGTAGGCCAACAATCTGATGGAATAGTTTGTGAATTTGAGGAGCCCATGTAGATAAGTTTCGAGGCTAGAAGTTCGCTTCACCTCACTGCCAGCTGCCTGAAGATCTGAAATTTGAAGATATAGAAACGTTTTTTCCACTGCTTTTGATGCTGTGGAAATAAGACACTGCAAAATCTGAATTTAAGTTACCTGAATTCTGAAAACAAGAAACCTGAACACAAAAAAAAATAACTACAAGTGATACTAAATGGTAACACTCTTCCAGTGGAGGACAACACCTTCAAAAAAGTTACCATATCTGTAAGTTCATTATTTGAAGCTGAATAGAAAGACTAGGCAGTATGAGTAGATAAATGAAAGTAAAATTATGAGGTCTGTAAGTTTCATTATATGAAGAGAAAGACTTGGCAGAATTAGTAAATAATATGAAAGTAACAGTAACAATAACACAAAGCAAAGTCTTTCCATTCCTTAAGGAATCCATACCCTCAGAATTTTAAGAGTAACCTTTCTCATGACATATAACAACTTTCTTACAACACTTCATAGAGATTTTTGAAAATGTTTGCCACTCTGTTTTGTATATTTATTTCTCTCTTCTGTCTATTCAATTCAGAAAAGTTATTAACAAAATTCTTTCAATTTATCTCAATTTGCTATCTAATTTTCCATTGCTGTATTTATGTAATCATTCCACTTCAAATAAGAGTAGTATGAAAAGGAGAGTTGTTACTCACCATACAACAGAAATGCTGAGTCGCAGATTGGCAGAACGAAGACTGTCACACAATAAGCTTTCAGCCAACAAGGCCTTTGTCAAAAATAGTCAACAGGAACACACACACACACACACACACACACACACACACACACACACACACACACACACACACACACGCGCGCACACAAATGCAACTCTCTCACACACATGACCACAGCCTGTGGTCATGTGTGTGACAGTTGCATTTGTTTGTGTGTGTGTGTGTGTGTGTGTGTGTGTGTGTGTGTGTGTGTGTGTGTGTGTGTGTGTGTGTGCAAGTGCGCGCTCGCCTGTTGACTGTTTTTGACAAAGGCCTCGTTGGCTGAAAGCTTACTGTGTGGCAGTCTGTTTGTTGTGCCTATATGTGACAGCACCTGCATTACACAGTGAGTACCAACTATCCTTTTCATAATATTGTCACATTCCATCTTGGATTTTCCATTTCAAATAGTTATTCCAAAATAAGTGACATTTGTACTATGCTGCCATCAGTGTTTCCACAAAAAAAAAAAAAAAAAAAAAAAAAAAAAAAAAAAAAAAAAAAAAAAAAAAAAAAAAATCGTATACCCAATGATGCATCTTATGTGACAGGCAGTGAAGTTAAGTTTGACAACAAACTGAAAAAGTTTCTTCTTGACAACTCCTTTTACTCTGTGTAAAGTGTAACAGGTGGTGGGTAGGAATTACTATATCACATCTGTATTTTACAAAATAAAAAAATAAAAACATAAATAGTCAGCATGTGCCATATTTACAGATGAATGAGTAATGTGAAAGTGAGGTAACCCATTCCACATGTTTACTATAAACCCTTTTGGATTCACTGTCAGACTCTGTCCAATATCACAATTTTTCGCTACAGCTCTGATGTCAGACAATGTCCGAAACATTACCATTAGTGTAAAATAAATATGAGTTGGGGAGAATGTGGTGAGTAGATAAATTGAATTGGAAAGACTTAATCACAAATATCCATAGAATATGAAACTAACCAACAAGGAATGTCTCATTATTTCACATGACATCTTTACATCAGTTTACATTGACTATCAGCTGGCAGTTCTTCTGCCGTTCTTGCTGCATTCCATTTTGCGCCAATTTTCTTGAGTTGCCACTTCTGTATACAACAGTGCTATTCACTCCTAATACCTCCTCAGCAGCCCACACCCGCCATGAAGATGACATACAGAGCGACCAATAGAACAGGGATGAAAAGCAAGTGTCTGCTGACAATCTGAACTTTATTTTATAGTTGGAGACCCACTGAATTAGCAAGTAGAAAACTCATGAACAATTCATAGACCATCTATGCATATTTTCATGGAAATCAGATTCAAAGAAATGAGCTTATAAAAAGACTTTCCTACTCCAATCTACAAATCATACCTTATCATCTACACTGCAACTGTTCTTAAATCTTTATTTGGTAACTACAAGAAATAGTACACAACTGTGACTGATGGTTTTCTTACTTACCAGAATCAGTCATGACCGGTTTGTAAACAACTTTGTATCCTTGTATGACACCCCCATGATGCTGTGTTGGTGGTGGAGACCATTTGACTTTCACACTCTGTGATGATAGAGGAGAACATGTCACATTTTGTGGAGCAGCTTCTGGTACTGTAAACAAGTAACAGATGGTACAATTTCAGATATTTGAAATTTCAGATAGTAATATGGGTCATGTACTGAAGTGATGATCTATATTAGAAAAAACAATGAAAAGAAAATAGTAAAAATTAACAATGATATCATATACACAGTTTTCACATACACTCCTGGAAATTGAAATAAGAACACCGTGAATTCATTGTCCCCGGAAGGGGAAACTTTATTGACACATTCCTGGGGTCAGATACATCACATGATCACACTGACAGAACCACAGGCACATAGACACAGGCAACAGAGCATGCACAATGTCGGCACTAGTACAGTGTATATCCAGCTTTCACAGCAATGCAGGCTGCTATTCCCCATGGAGATGATCGTAGAGATGCTGGATGTAGTCCTGTGGAATGGCTTGCCATGCCATTTCCACCTGGCGCCTCAGTTGGACCAGAGTTCGTGCTGGACGTGCAGACCACGTGAGACGACGCTTCATCCAGTCCCAAACATGCTCAATGGGGGACAGATCCGGAGATCTTGCTGGCCAGGGTAGTTGACTTACACCTTCCAGAGCACGTTGGGTGGCACGGGATACATGCGGACATGCATTGTCCTGTTGGAACAGCAAGTTCCCTTGCCGGTCTAGGAATGGTAGAACGATGGGTTCGATGACGGTTTGGATGTACCGTGCACTATTCAGTGTCCCCTCGACGATCACCAGAGGTGTACGGCCAGTGTAGGAGATCGCTCCTCACACCAGGATGCTATGTGTTGGCCCTGTGTGCCTCGGTTGTATGCAGTCCTGATTGTGGCGCTCACCTGCATGGCGCCAAACACACATACGACCATCATTGGCACCAAGGCAGAAGCGACTCTCATCGCTGAAGACGACACGTCTCCATTCGTCCCTCCATTCACGCCTGTCGCGAAACTACTGGAGGCGGGCTGCACGATGTTGGGGCGTGAGCGGAAGACGGCCTAACGGTGTGCGGGACCGTAGCCCAGCTTCATGGAGACGGTTGCGAATGGTCCTCGCCGATACCCCAGGAGCAACAGTGTCCCTAATTTGCTGGGAAGTGGCGGTGCGGTCCCCTACGGCACTGCGTAGGATCCTACGGTCTTGGCGTGCATCCGTGCGTCGCTGCGGTCCGGTCCCAGGTCGACGGGCACGTGCACCTTCCGCTGACCACTGGCGACAACATCGATGTACTGTGGAGACTTCACGCCCCACGTGTTGAGCAATTCGGCGGTACGTCCACCCGGCCTCCCGCATGCCCACTATACGCCCTCGCTCAAAGTCCGTCAACTGCACATACGGTTCACGTCCACGCTGTCGCTGCATGCTACCAGTGTTAAAGACTGCGATGGAGCACCGTATGCTACGGCAAACTGGCTGACACTGACGGCGGCGGTGCACAAATGCTGCACAGCTAGCGCCATTCAACGGCCAACACCGCGGTTCCTGGTGTGTCCGCTGTGCCGTGCGTGTGATCATTGCTTGTACAGGCCTCTCGCAGTGTCCGGAGCAAGTATGGTGGGTCTGACACACCGGTGTCAATGTGTTCTTTTTTCCATTTCCAGGAGTGTATTTTGAATAACATCTGGTCACCTGAATTACTGTTGTCTTCGCTACTGACACTTCACTGAGTCTGCCTGACACACATTTTGTTGTGGAAAGTTTTAATTAATTCTCCAACTGTAATTACTGATGTAACATTGTACATTATTATCAAGGGCTTACATTTTACTGGCAGCTACAGCATTGTTCACTGCACACTTTTTTTTTAATTTCTGGGCTCAACTATTTCTGTAAATTTCTCCATAGGTTTGCACCTCGTTTTTGTCTGAGCGTCACTGTTTGGCTTGCATTGACTATTTTTTCAGCTGCGATGGCATTTCTGCAGATGTGCAGTTGCAGTTGCCACATTAACATATAGCATAAATTCTTCCTAGATATTATTCTCTTTAGGCTTTTGGTTTTCATTTTATAATTCTGATGTTTCTCACCTGAGCCTGTTGTTTTCTTTTCCTAGCTCCTCCATTTGTCTCATTAGACTGCCTTGGTCAAATACCACTTGTTATATACCAAGTATATAACACTGCTCATATAAATATTGTTTTACTGTTATATTTTTATTATCAGTGTACATAATATTATTATTATCAGTGTACAAATTATTGTAACTGTAGTGTTCATTTCTGACATGTCTCCTGTAAATATACAAAATGAACTGCAAATGTAGATCATGATATGTCTAAACCACAGTTCACAGTTGCTCACAATGCCACTTTACTGTTAAGCTCAGGTGTTTTTCCTACATTTATCTTTTTAAATTGTTGTATTTTTCTGTCTATAATTTTTTAACTTCAAGAATGGCATCACAAATAAACACACATCCATTACAGACACCTATCCATAAAAGGTACACTTAACACATCCTCCTTCTCTTGCTCTCTCTTTCACACACACACACACACACACACACACACACACACACACACACACACACACACACACACACAATGAAGAAATTGGCCATTGTAAAGAGGAAGAAAACCCTGCCTCACTAGGCAGCAGAACCTAACCCTTGGGGGCCGCCATGCCAATAATGCTGTCGTACTGTCTGGCTTTCTTGCACACAATATATGATATTTAGAATTAGAGAAACTCCTTCATTGTACTATTCATCATGGTATCCAGTCATTGTTTGGTATTTTAACATGCACATTATTGCTCAGTTTATAATGTGAGTTGAATCTGGATTCAAGGTCAAAACAATGTCTTGAGCATTTGCCATTCTTCTCCAAAATTGTCTTAGGCCCTAAACTGTTTTACATTTTCAGACACAGAATGAGTGTTTTTCAAAATTAAAGACAGTTAGGGCACGCAACAACTACTACTTAATAAAATGGATTTTTTCTTTAGTAGATGAATGAAGACAATTTATTCTGGCAGTGAGAGGCTGTCTCTTAACAAAGTTCCATCTCAGGGAGGTTTGTAAATACTTATCTGTGAAATGCAGAAACAGAAGACTTAGTATTGGGAGTAGGTTGACAAGTGTTAATTAGGACAAAATATGATAACTAGTGAGAAAGCATGGTATCAATTTGACACAGAGGACATACTGGAGTTGTGTATCTGGACTTTCCTACTTGATACATGTACAACATAAGCAAAGAGTGCAAGATGTATATGCCTCTTCCTCTCTTACAAATTGACACATCCTCATAAACCAGACTTGATAAGGAAACTTGATTCCCTCAGAATTTTCATGAATAACAAGCCATAGTTTTAAAATAAAAAAAAAGACAAACATACATCACATAGGAAAATAATAACAACAGTCCTCTTGGATTTCAGAACAAGAGCATAAAGAGAAAAATCAACACAGAAAGAAAAGTAAAGAAACATTTCAAAATTCACCTGTTCTAGTTCTAATTAAAGAAAAATCAGACCATAATGAACTGGAATGTATACTGTTATGGAACTACACATTACATTAAAATTATTTACTATTCTGGGATCCAACGCAAATCCTTGCTTTTCACAGGATGCACTGTTACCGATTATGCTAGTGAAGCAGAACTCATGAATTGCCTTCACAGCCTAAGTTCTAATATATATCTACATCTACATCTACATCTACATTTATACTCCGCAAGCCACCCAATGGTGTGTGGCGGAGGCCACTTTACGTGCCACTGTCATTACCTCCCTTTTCTGTTCCAGTCGCATATGGTTCACGTGAAGAATGACTGTCTGAAAGCCTCCGTGTGCGCTCGAATCTATCTAATTTTACATTCGTGATTTCCTCGGGAGGTATAAGTTGGGGGAAGCAATATATCCGATACCTTATCCAGAAACGCACCCTCTCAAAACCTGGCAAACAAGCAACACCGCGATGCAGAGGGCCTCTCTTGCAGAGTCTGCCACTTGAGTTTGCTAAACATCTCCGTAACGCTATCATGGTTACGAAATAATCCTGTGACGAAACGCGCCACTCTTCATTGGATCTTCTCTATCTCCTCCGTCAACCCGATCTGGTACGAATCCCACACTGATGAGCAATACTCAAGTATAGGTCGAACGAGTGTTTTGTAAGCCACCTCCTTTGTTGATGGACTACATTTTCTAAGGACTCTCCCAATGAATCTCAACCTGATATCTGCCTTACCCAGATATTGTACAGAAGTAACTGCTACCAGTGTTTGTTCCGCATATAATCATACAATAAAGGATCCTTCTTTCTATGTACTCGCAATACATTACATTTGTCTATGTTAATGGTCAGATGCCACTCTCTGCCCCAAGTGCCTATCCGCTGCAGATCTTCCTGCATTTCGCTCCAATTTTCTATTGCTGCAACTTCTCTGTATACTAAAGCATCATCCGCGAAAAGCCGCATGGAACTTCCGACACTATCCACTAGGTCATTTATATATATATTGTGAAAAGCAATGGTCCCATAATACTCTCCTGTGGCACGTTAGGGGTTACTTTAACGTCAGTAGACATCTCTCCATTGATAACAACGTGCTGTGTTCTGTTTGCTAAAAACTCTTTAATCCAGCCACACAGCTGGTATGATATTCCGTAGGCTCTTACTTTGTTTATCAGGCGACAGTGCGGAATTGTATCGAACGCCTTCCGGTAGTCAAGGAAAATAGCATCTACCTGGGAGCCTGTATATAATATTTTCTGGGTCTCATGAACAAATAAAGTGAGTTGGGTCTCACATGATCGCTGTTTCTGGAATCCATGTTGATTCCTACAGAGAAGATTCTGGGTTTCCAAAAACGACATGATACTCGAGCAAAAAACATGTTCTAAAATTCTACAACCGATCGATGTCAGAGATATAGGTCTATAGTTTTGCGCATCTGCTCAACGACCCTTCTTGAAGACTGGGACTACCTGTGCTCTTTTCCAATCATTTGGAACCTTCCGTTCCTCTACAGACTTGTGGTACACAGCTATTAGAAGGGGGCAAGTTCTTTTGCATACTCTGTGTAGAATCGAATTGGTATCCCGTCAGGTCCAGTAGACTTTCCTCTGTTGAGAGATTCCAGTCGCTTTTCTATTCCTTGGACACTTATTTTGACATCAGCCATTTTTTCATTCGTGCAAGGATTTAGAGAAGGAACTGCAGTGCAGTCTTCCTCTGTGACACAGCTTTCGAAATAAGTGTTTAGTTTTTCAGCTTTACGCGTGTCATCCCGGAGTGTCTGGATATGCTGTTTCGAGTCACTTACTGATTTAACGTAAGACCAGAACTTCCTCGGATTTTCTGTCAAGTCGGTGCATAGAATTTTACTTTCGAATTCACTGAACGCTTCACGCATAGCCCTCCTTATGCTAACTTTGACATTGTTTAGCTTCTGTTTGTCTGAAAGGTTTTGGCTGCGTTTAAACTTGGAGTGATGCTCTCTTTGCTTCCGCAGTAGTTTCCTAACTTCGTTGTTGAACCACGGTGGGTTTTTTCCGTCCCTCACAGTTTTACTCAGCACGTACCTGTCTAAAATGCATTTTACGATTGCCTTGAACTTTTTCCATAAACACTCAACATTTTCAGTGTCGGGACAGAAATTTTCATTTTGATCTGTTAGGTAGTTTGAAATCTGCCTTCTATTACTCTTGCTAAACAGATAAACCTTCCACCCTTTTTTTATATTCCTATTAACTTCCATATTCAGGGATGCTGCAACAACCTTATGATCACTGATTACCTGGTCTGCACTTACAGAGTCGAAAAGTTCGGGTCTGTTTGTTATCAGTAGGTCCAAGATGTTATCTCCATGAGTCGGTTCTCTGTTTAATTGCTCGAGGTAATTTTCGGATACTGCGCTCAGTATAATGTCACTCGATGCTCTGTCCCTACCACCTGTCCTAAACATCTGAGTGTCCCAGTCTATATCTGGTAAATTGAAATCTCCACCTAAGACTATAACATGCTGAGAAAATTTATGTGAAATGTATTCCAAATTTTCTCTCGGTTGTTCTGCCACTAACACTGCTGAGTCGGGAGGTCGGTAAAAGGAGCTAATCATCAAGCTAGCTTGGCTATAGAGTGTAACCTCCACCCATAATAATTCACAGGAACTATCCACTTCTACTTCACTACAGGATAAACTACTACTAACAGCGACAAACACACCACCACCGGTTGATTGCAATCTATCCTTTCTAAACACCGTCGGCGCCTTTGTAAACATTTCGGCATAATTTATCTCTGGCTTCAGCCAGGTTTCTGTACCTATAACAATTTCAGCTTCGGTGCTTTCTATCAGCGCTTGAAGTTCCGGTACTTTACCAATGGAGCTTTGACAATTTACAATTACAATACCGATTGCTGCTTGGTCCCCGCATGTCCTGACTTTGCCCGGCACCCTTTGAGACTGTTGCCCTTTCTGTACTTGCCCAAGGCCATCTAACCTAAAAAACCACCCAGTCCACGCCACACAACCCCTGCTACCCGTGTAGCCGCCTGCTGCATGTAGTGGACTCCTGCCATATCCAGCGGAACCCGAAACCCCATCACCCTATGGCGCAAGTCGAGGAATCTGCTGCCCACACGGTCGCAGAACCGTCACAGCCTCTGATTCAGACCCTCCACTTGGCTCTGCACCAAAGGTCCGCAGTCAGTCCTGTCGACGATGCTGCAGACGGTGAGCTCTGCTTTCATCCCGCTAGCGAGACTGGCAGTCTTCACCAAATCAGATAGCGCCGGAAGCCAGAGAGGATTTCCTCCGATCCATAGTGACACACATCACTGGTGCTACATGAGCGACCACCTGCAGATGGGTGCACCCTGTACCCTTCATGGCATCCGGAAGGACGCTTTCCTCATCTAGAATGACTCCCTCCGGTATGCACACGGAGTGCACACTGGTTTTCTTCCCCTCTCTTGCTCCCATATCCCTAAGTGGCCCCATTATGTGCCTGACATTGGAGCTCCCAACTACCAGTAACCACCCTATGTGACCGCCCAGATCAAGCAGACTGACGGGCAACCTCTGGAACAGGACAAGCAGCCATGTCCAGCCGAAGATCAGTATCAGCCTGAGACAGAGCCTGAAACCGGTTCGTCAGACAATATATGTCTCATAACAGCACATATTGTGTTGTAAAGTGACAGGTACATTCCAAAAACAACCCTCATGATGAGAATGAACATAACTCCATTGCATTCTATGTCCCAGTTGTGCTAGTAAAGCAAAGTATTCAGAAAAAGTCTGCTGGCATAAGTGAAGTCTCTTAAGTATTGATAGCTCACTCTACAAAAACATTACTATAAAAGGCATGGATTTAGAATCAATTACTAGTCTGGCAAACAATTTTAATTGATAAGGAAATGTCAAAAATTAAAAAAGGTGCTAAATAGAATTACCAAATTGAACAGAGACGAATTTTGTTCGAAAATATGTAATTCAAAGTCATAAGAAATTATTCAGATCAAAACTATAAATTTGTAACATGTTTCAAACATGCCAAGATTCAGCATTCACAGTGAAGAGACTACTTTCTAACAATGGAAAATACAAGATGGAATAATGACAATATTATGAAAAGGATAGTTGCTTCTCACCATATAGCGGAGATCCCGAGTTGCAGATAGGCAAAACAAAAAGACTGCCAAACAAAGCTTTCGGCCCAACAGGCCTTCATCAGAATTAGACAACACACACACACACACACACAAGCAAATGCGACTCACACGCACATGTCCTGGCTCTGGCTGCCAAGGTTTGTCTGACAGTCTTTTTGTTGTGCCTGCCTGTGACTCATCATTTCCACTAAATGATGAGTAGAAACTATCATTTACATAATACTGTCAGACTGCTTTTTAAGAAAGAAGAAAGTTTTGAAAAGTGTAATTAAAGAAAGATGTTGACTGGAAGTTACACCAACCAACTGTCTGGACAAAAACATCCAAACTTAGTGTCCTGAGACTTGTAATTTTATTAGTATTGCATGATATTCAGAGGATAGCTCTATCACTTCATCACATCCACAGGTGCAGCCCCAATGATTTCTTCCTTGTGTCTGCCCTCAGATCCTCAGGCAAGTGTTGGAGGAAGCCATAATATGTTAGTATGAAGTGGTCTATGTTTTTCCAAAGCTCATCACAATCTCCAGGTTTTCTGTATCAAACCTCTGAAGAACAAACACTCAACTGACATACCAAAAAGCTATACATTAAGTCAGCATGTTACTGCGATGCGATCATTTCACCCCCAGAGCTACAGAAGAAGCCAACAACATAAAGTCAACACAATTAAGCTGCAAGACAGACGCAATATCAGAAGAAACCTCAGAAACAATGCCTCAAACAGATACAGGGATGGAATAGAAATTCACCGCCATAGGGCATATCATGTGTATAGAATTATGTGAATAAAGGGAAAAAAATTGCAACTGGTAAGACATACCGTATCACTGAAGTGACAGAGCTGAAATCTAAGTAACAACACTAATAAATATTTTATGGATACAGCTATAAACGTTCATTTTAGATGTAATTAAATAATACTCTTCCTTTAAAATAGAAAGAAACTTCCACATGGGAAAAATATATTACAAACAAAGATTCCAAGACTTACCAAGCGGGAAAGCACCAGCAGACAGGCACATGAACAAAACACACAAACACGCACACAAATTACTAGCTTTCGCAACCGATGGTTGCTTCTTCAGGAAGGAGAGGGAAAGACGAAAGGATGTGGGTTTTAAGGGAGAGGGTAAGGAGTCATTCCAATCCCGGGAGCGGAAAGACTTCCCTTAGGGGAAAAAAGGACAGGTGTACAATCGCACACACACCTGTCCTTTTTTTCTCCTAAGGGAAGTCTTTCCGCTCCCGGGATTGGAATGACTCCTTACCCTCTCCCTTAAAACCCACATCCTTTCGTCTTTCCCTCTCCTTCCTGAAGAAGCAACCATCGGTTGCGAAAGCTAGTAATTTGTGTGTGTGTTTGTGTGTTTTGTTCATGTGCCTGTCTGCCGGCGCTTATACTCTTCCTTTATTTACATAAATTAGGAGTAAAGGATAGAAGTCAATGAATAGTGGGAGTGCCGAATCTTCAACAGGCACAAATAAAAGAATGAAACTTAACCTGCTTTTGGATGAATACATACACATGCAGGCACATGTGCACTTGCGAATGCTCGCTTCCCCCACACATGCACACACACACCTGCTGAACTACAGAGCACTGGCTAAATACACGATGTCGGGACTGCAGATCGACAGGTAAATGGGTTGATGGACTTGTGTCGGGTGGGGTGGTGTGAGGAGACAAATGGCTAAGAATGGCTGGGAGATTTGGGGAAAGCTGGCTGATGGCTCAGAAAGAGACACAAGTTGTGCAAAATAGGAATTCGATAGGTAGAGGAAGCAGGTGCATAGGACAGGGATGCAACACATGTGAACCAGAGCCAGTGTGTTCATGTGGCACATGGTCTGATGATGGGAAGTGGACTGGGAGGGGGTAACAGAACAAAGGCAGGGGAAAGTGTTCAGTAGAGGATGTGGGTGAAGCAGTTACCATAGATTGAGGTCAGGAGGATCGCAAGAACAAAGGACATGTTGAAAGGATAACACCCATCTACACAGTTCAGAATAGTTGGTGCTGGAGGTGAATGATCTAAATGGCACAGGTTGTGAAGTACCTATTGAAAATGTAGATGATGTTCTCAGCACTATGTTCTGAGAATGGATGGTCAACTCAGCTCTTCATTGCAATTTTCAGTGGCCATTGGCTGTGTTGAACAGTTGGCTGGAGGTCATGGCCACATAAAATACTCAGCAGAAATTACAGCAGAGGTGATATATGGCATGGCTACTTTCACTATTGACCCTGCCTCTGATGGGATAGGATAAGCCTGTGATGGGACTAGAGTAGTATGTGGTGGATAGCTGAATCAGGTAGGCCTTGCACCTGGGTCTACCATGGTGTTACAAGGATATGACATCTGAGTGAAGTGGTTGGGGTTGGGAGTGCCATAATTATGGACCAGGATGTGTTTTAGGACTGGTGGGTAACAGAATACAATTTTAGAAGGGGTGAGAAGAATTGTGGGTGGGGTGTCCTTCATTTCTGTGCACCAGGAAAGACAGTAGAAGCCCTGTCACAATACATGACATAGTTGATACAGACATCAACAGTGACAAGTAGGGGTCCAGACAGTAGCAGAGGACAGTTGAGAGTCTGTGAAGGAAGTGGTTCATATCTTTAATATGAGAGACTAGGCTAGAGGTAGGTGGTTAGAGTTATTGTTCAATAAGAGTGGAGATTCTTTCAGTGAGAGCAAAGTAACTGACTACAAGGGGCATCCAAAACTGTGGGGTCAATAAATGTTGGGAACCCTGTACAATATGAGTGTGCAGGGCATCTTTGGAGTGAGGAGTAACATGGCTCCAGGGGCAATATTCTGACATGAGCCTAAGGATATGAGAAGAATTGAAGATAATGTTGGACTTTGGGATGGGATCACTATGGAAGGGCTTGTAGGTCAAGGAGGCAGGCAGTCAGGAAGATGCCTTCTGTCAAGTAAATGGGAGTTATCCATGCAACACATCCTTCTCTTCCACAACCATTCAGCTCTCAGTCTCCACTAACCACTTGCACCAAAATCCTCTTCCCAACAGTATTCTCTTCCCCTTTTCTGTCACCATACCCAATCCGCTCCCCCATGTCATAGTCATTATGCATGTCAACACCCCAGCTCCAGTGCTCGCATGTCACAGCCCAGTACTATTCTGTATTTCTGTCTCACACACCTGCTGCACCCCGTGTGTACAAGCATTTGTGCTCTATCTCAAAACTGTACTCATCCTTAAGGCTGGCTAAGGTCCTTTCTTTTATGTGTGCCTGTTGATGACTCGATGGTTCCACTATTCAGTGAATTGTTTCCTCAGTTCTAAGTTAATTACATTCTTCCTGAACATTCTTTATTTACCTCCTTCTTGTGTTGTAACTGTAACAGCAGATGATTTTGGTCCAGACCCCATGCTATTGAAAGCCTGAATATATATATCATATGTTGTGAATCTTTTCAGCTCCTTCAGTCGCAGTTCTGTAGTTGTCAGCCCTCTTACCTACAAAACAGAGTCTGATGATAAAAAGAATGCTCTTCCTTCTGAGAATACATTTTAATTAATGCAATGACACTTTCAGTTGGTACTTACTGTAATAGAATTTGTGTTATTAGTATCCAAATGTGAAGCTCCATGAAGATTCCAGTGAATGGCATAACCCAGAATATCCCCATTCCAAGTATCAGAGAGGGGTGGCTGTGGAAGCAAAACTGCACATTAGTATGTGACTCAATGTCTAAGCACCCTCTTACCCCAGCTTTTATCATTTCATATTATAGGCACATATGGCACTGATTATTGGCATAGACAAATTTATGAATGGGAAACATGTAAACAAATCGACTAAAGGATGGTACGATGGAGGTTTCTGGAGTGGAGTGCACATATATGTGTAGGAGAAAGAAACAAAACTTCCTGGCAGATTTAAACTTTGTGCTGGATCAGATCTCAAACCTTAGTCCTACAAGGTAATGGTGGAAGTAAAGTTGTTAGATTGGGCTGAGAGTTGTGTCTGGCTAGCTCAGTTGGTAGAGCACTTTCCTGTGAAAGGTACAGGCTCCAGGTTCGAATCCCAGTAAGGACACATCTACAAGGATGTTTCAAATCAGTGCACACTCTGCTACAAACTGAAAATTCATTTTGGATAGAAAATGAAGATACACTACACATAAATGATTTTTTTGGGGGGGTGGGGAGGAAAGTGGTGGTGATTGGAGTTGAAAATGAGACTGTATAAGTACAAGACTGGGATGTTAAGGGTAATGTGCTAAAATGTTGACAAAGGTGGCTCAATTTGCTTTCTATAAATTACAATATGTGACTGACATGCCAGTTGTTTCATAATGTTCGTAACATTATCTTTCCCTTCCTTATCTAAATTGAGCCTTTGCATTGAAACTAATGACTTTAAATGAATGAGATTTCACTGCTTCGAATAAAAAACTCATATCTACAAGATCATCCTCCACAAGAAAACAGAAATCTCTATTAGATTTAACTATAGTCAATTACTAAAAAAATAAAGAAGTAATAAATTGTAGAGTCTCAGTACAGAATCAACACAGGTTACTAGACAAATGTAAACTTTAAATACATCAACAGGAGAATGGTAGCAGTGAAAAGAATAACAAAAATCCACAGAAACAATCAAGACATTATAAAGTTATTGGAGCAATTATCATTGTAACACAATCAAAAAGTAATTAAACAAACCAAGTTAAAATTTTACAGCACAACAAGTGATCAATAATGAGGTTGAAGATCCTCTATGTAACAGTTACACAGTATTTGAAGCATTCTTTGTTGCCCAAAATTTTTGAATAATTTCTCTGATAGCCTGTCTGCTTTTCTCTGTCCATCTGTTGTCCATTTTCTGTACTCCCTGAAAGCCCTTAAAGCTGCAAATCACTGAGCTATATTCTGTCCACTCTGAGATGTCTCCCAAATTTAATCTTGCTAACTCAAGATCTATTCCCATATCCCTGTATCACTGTCAAAAACTTAGGGTCTGGATTCAAGTGCCTTAAAAATCTGTTTTTCCAGCTTCTTTTCAACCATCCTAAATAGATGTCTGTAAAATTTTACATTTCTTTTTTTAATTGACGCACTTAAACTTTTGTTTTACTGACAGTTCTTTCCTCACTCATAATCTAGACTGTCCATTAAAAATCTTTGGACCCATTATTTGTAGAGGATCTTTTACAAATTTCTTGGCTTTGTTGGGAAGCATTCATTAGCATGTAGACAAACTGTTTTAATCACTGTCTTATAGTGTATGGTGTTTAGGGGCGTAATGCCTGGAGACTGGGGTGGCCAGGGTATTGGACCATTCCATCCAATCCACCAATCCGGACATTACTCCGCTCTCCAGACATTACGCCCCTTGTCATTTTTTTTTTTTTCTGGGGCTTTATCAAGGACAGAGTCTTCGTTACAAAACTAGTAACACTAACCTATGTAACGTTATCAAATGTAAATTATTACGTCAAATAGTTATTCTGTAATAAATTGTTATAATCAGGGCATGACTTTGTGCTCACCCTATATGACTCTACACTAACAGCACAGGAAAGTAAGCCTTAGCTTTCAATAGTTTAGGGCCAGTAACAATCAAAATTATAGCAATAAGTAATGGAAAGGTATAACGAAGACATTCATTTTTACAAAAATATGTTTTCTTCACTTGTGAATTAAGACAGTTGAGCCGTTGGACATAGCCTTTCTTCTACATGTACTTTCTTCCTCTCTCTTTCAAACAGAAGTAATGTATCACTTCGGCAAGTTATGCTCTTAGCTGGGTTGCCTAGGGAAATGGAAGAGGTGAGCAAGGGGAGAGGTAGAACTGCAAATGGGAAATGGGGGGGGGGGGGATATTACAGCTAAAGTGGACAAGGTTAGTATAGCAGGTTGTAAGTCAATATAGAGTAGTGAAAGAAAGTGTTCAAACCTAGCAAGTTTATTGAATTAAGGATAGCAGATAGTAAGATGGAATCTTAAGAAACCACTACCTGTGTGTTTAACATCAATGTTGTTGTTATTTTCACTACCATTTTCAGTCTGGAATTTCTCAACTGAGATTTTATAACAAACAGGGTTCGCCCTTTGGAAAAGGTCTAGTTACTTAATGACATATTCTATAACCTTGTTTCACTTATGTAGAAGTCTACTTAAACAAAAAATAGATTTAAAAAAATATATGCTGAAGACACATTAGCTACAGCTGACACCTAAACAAGATATTTTTCTTTGCATTTCAAACTTTGTTACTGTAACATAATTGTATAAATTACATGTAATAGTACTGGGTGCTTATGTTTTAAACAGTTTATGAGATTTAGAAGTTAATAAAACATACCTTCCATGTTATTAGCAATTCATCAGTCCCAACAGTTTCTGCATGCACATCCTGTGGAGGACCCAAAGGAGCTGAAGCCACAGAAAATGATATCTTATAGAGTACATTCAAGCTTTTTCTCAGGGCTAGTATATATTGTATATAATGACTGCTGAAAAAATTACAGAATTTTTGACAGTACCTTCTTCCTGAGTTTTTACTGTAAGAGGATCTGTGAAGGCACTAGCCTGAATAGCATTCATGGCAAGCATTCTTATATGGTAGGTGGTCGCTGGATGTAAGTCACTTATCACCGCAGTTCTCAAAGGATCTGTACTGAAACATTGGTATTAATTTTACTTGGGGAGAGGAAAAAAGTATTTCAGATATAAATAAGTATTCAGTATAAATCTATTACATTCTTTAAAGTCAAAATGGTGTTGGTGGAAGAGACATTTCAAATGTAGAAAAGACTCTTTGCCAGTGGATTGAAAATAAAAGTAACGAAATATCTAGTGAAATGCTTGATATGGAGCATGTCCTTGTATGGAATGGAAACATAGATATTGAGAAATCAGGATGAGAGAAGATCTGAAGCCAAATCTAATTAAGACAAAACTGGTTTAATAACTTGTACAGTACATTATGTTCTGTCGTTCCCACAATAAAGTGGAACTGTGAAGGATGTATAACATGTCTAGGAACAAATTTGTTGATGGAAACAACTATTAAAAATTACTTTTGTATACTGTAATAAATGCTGCTTATGATTAGTGATAATTACAACATTAATCAGCTTTAAACTGTTTACACTAAAAATAGCTGTTAATTTGCATGCATTCAGTACACACAAAATCTGCTACTTTAAGAAAAATCTACTGCTTTTCCTGTTATAGTATTCAGATGCCATTTACTCATTAGTAAAAAAATTTTCATCCACAAAAAATATATGGAAATTCACCCAAAGAAAGCAATTATTCATTTGAAACTCCCTGTCAAATTAAAACTGTGTGCCCAATTGACCCTCAAACTCAGGACCTTTGCCTTTCATGAGCAAATGTTCCACCAAGTGAGCTACACTAGTAGCAAAACTTACAACCTGATCTCACAGCTTTATTTCCACCAGTACCAAACCTTCTACCTTCCGGGCTTCACAGATGTTCTCTTGCAAAACTTGTAAGACTAGCATTTCCAGAAGAAAGGTTAGATTATTCATATACTTCTACATGGAAACTTGCACTACTATGAAATATATTTCCTAAAGCACACAAATATTTGTAGTCATAGGATCTACATGTGTAAAATTGTTCTACAGAGAATAATTAATAAGGTACACTTTTAATTTATTCTGAAATTTTGGAGGTTCGTTTGTAAGAATCACAATTGCTGTATAACAATTTCTGGACTTTTCTTGCACTTTCCATTTGATATTATATTTTCAGATGGAGCAGAGGTCTGTAATGTATCTAAACATAACCAAAGAAGAAAGAGTCATATTTTTTCCCTTTGCTTGATGATAAACTATATTATCTAATAACAGCTTATAGTAAATTGTTCCGAGTAATGATAACCAAGAAACATAATAAATGTAACGTAGCTAATGAAACTTGAAGGTTGAACTACATTCAGTTTTTTAAAATTAGCGTCTTCTGTCGGTTGTCAGATATTGAGACTGATGGTTATACTGAAAATACGTAACAGTGCTCTGTAATAAAAATGCTTTTGTAGAAAATATAACAGCCAAAGTTGTGAAAAGAAAACTTTTTACCTTATTTCTCTGTGAAAATGTGAAGAAACAATTATTCATGTACAAAATTCGCAGCACACTGAAATGCAAGGCTACATACAAACAGTACAAGATGTGTTGGGTGGATCAAAATTAACTACAAGAAAATGAAATGCTATGAAATGCAGGCTTAAAAGCCGATCTTTATTATTTTGAAACCCATTGGCACCAACATTTATTCAGAAAGGACAACATACTTAAAAATTAACATTGTCTGTACAAAAGGTCATTGTAAAATTTTTTATCTGATTTTTTTAGCTCTGTGAGGGACATCTTTAAACAATATAATCACATCATATTTTTTTATTGATTAGGTGGGTTATGTGAACATTTGGTTAATTGTGGTCTGTAACATTGATGACATGATAACAGAGCTAGGGCAGGATTTTTTTTGAAGTCCTAGTGGCATAAAGAACAAGCGTTTATTCATATACCTGTTTTAACCATTGAGGACACATTGGAAATAACTACTGTGACCACTATGATATTAGCATTTTACTCTGACCACAATCTATTGGTTATGAATTGTAGATTAAAACTGAAGAAACTACAAAAAGGTGCTAATTTAAGAAGATGGGACCTGGATAAACTGAAAGAACCAGATGTTGTAGATAGTTTCAGGGAGAGCATAAGGGAACAATTGACAGGAATGGAGGAAAGAAATACAGTAGGAGAAGAATGGGTAGCTCTGAGGGATGACGTAGTGAAGGCAGCAGAAGATAAAATAGGTAAAAAGACGAGGGCTAATAGAAATCCGTGGGTAACAGAAGAAATATTAAATTTAATTGATGAAAGGAGAAAATATAAAAATGCAGTAAATGAAGCAGGCAAAAAGGAATACAAACGTCTCAAAAATGAGATCGACAGGAAGTGCAAAATGGCTAAGGAGAGATGGCTAGAGGACAAATGTAAGGATGTAGAGGCTTATCTCACTAGGGGTAAGATAGATACTGCCTACAGGAAAATTAAAGAGACCTTTGGAGAAAAGAGAGCCACTTGTATGAATATCAAGAGCTCAGATGGAAACCCAGTTCTGAGCAAAGAAGGGAAGGCGGAAAAGTGGAAGGAGTATATAGAAGGTTTATACAAGGGCGATGCACTGGAAATGGAAGAGGATGCAGATGAAGATGAAATGGGAGATACGATACTGCGGGAAGAGTTTGACAGAGCACTGAAGGACCTGAGTCGAAACAAGGCCCCCGGAGTAGATAACATTCCATTGGAACTACTAACGGCCTCGGGAGAGCCAGTCCTTACAAAAATCTACCATCTGGTCAGCAAGATGTATGAGACAGGCAAAATACACACAGATTTCAAGAAGAATATAATAATTCCAATCCCAAAGAAAACAGGTGTTGAGAGATGTGAAAATTACCAAACTATCAGTTTAATAAGTCACAGCTGCAAAATACTAATGCGAATTCTTTACAGACGAATGGAAAAACTGGTAGAAGCAGACCTTGGGGATGATCAGTTTGGATTCCGCAGAAATGTTGGAACATGTGAGGCAATACTAACCTTACAACTTATATTAGAAGAAAGATTAAGAAAAGGCAAACCTACATTTCTAGCATTTGTAGACTTAGAGAAAGCTTTTGACAATGTTGACTGGAATACTCTCTTTCGAATTCTGAAGGTGGCAGGGGTAAAATACAGAGAGCGTAAAGCTATTTACAATTTGTACAGAAACCAGATGGCACTTATAAGAGTAGAGGGACATGAAAGGGAAGCAGTGGTTGGGAAGGGAGTGAGACAGGGTTGTAGCCTCTCCCCGATGTTATTCAATCTGTGTATTGAGCAGGCAGTAAAGGAAACAAAAGAAAAATTTGGAGTAGGTATTAAAATTCATGGAGAAGAAATAAAAACTTTGAGGATGACATTGTAATTCTGTCAGAGACAGCAAAGGACTTGGAAGAGCAGTTGAACGAAATGGACAGTGTCTTGAAAGGAGGATATAAGATGAACATCAACAAAAGCAAAACGAGGATAATGGAATGTAGTCAAATTAAATCGGGTGATGCTGAGGGAATTAGATTAGGAAATGAGACACATAAAGTAGTAAAGGAGTTTTGCTATTTGGGGAGCAAAGTAACTGATGATGGTCGAAGTAGAGAGGATATAAAATGTAGACTGGCAATGGCAAGGAAAGCGTTTCTGAAGAAGGGAAATTTGTTAACATCGAGTATAGATTTAAATGTCAGGAAGTCATTTCTGAAAGTATTTGTATGGAGTGTAGCCATGTATGGAAGTGAAACATGGACGATAACTAGTTTGGACAAGAAGAGAATAGAAGCTTTCGAAATGTGGTGCTACAGAAGAATGTTGAAGATTAGATGGGTAGATCACATAACTAATGCGGAGGTATTGAATAGAATTGGGGAGAAGAGGAGTTTGTGGCACAACTTGACAAAAAGAAGGGACCGGTTGGTATAACATGTTTTGAGGCATCAAGGGATCACAAATTTAGCATTGGAGGGCAGTGTGGAAGGTAAAAATTGTAGAGGGAGACCAAGAGATGAATACACTAAGCAAATTCAGAAGGATGTAGGTTGCAGTAAGTACTGGGAGATGAAGAAGCTTGCACAGGATAGAGTAGCATGGAGAGCTGCATCAAACCAGTCTGAGGACTGAAAACCACAACAACAACAACATTTATAATTAACACTGTTTCTTACAGTGTTCGAGTTGCTCTATAAGATAAGCTTTTTAATTTATGTTTGAATATTAGAGATTTCCAGTATTTAGTTATTAGCAACACACAATATTCTTATTGCTCATGTATAGATGAAAAATACTTAACTGGGTCCAGATGTCTTTTCCTAGACTATCCCATAAGATAGCAAGATGTGACAGTACACGAAGCAGGCTACACTAGCATTTTTGTCTAGAGACCAAGATAATGAGAGATATTTCTAACTCTAAAGTTGACTGAGCTACGTTTTCTGACCAACTCATCAACATGATTGTATTTTTACTTACAGTCTATCAGGACACTAAGCTATTTTACAGATGCAGTTTGATGTAGCAAGTAATTTAACAATATTTATGGTTCCTTGTGTTTCTTTTCTTCCTCTCACTTAATAAATGGTGACTGTGTAAAATTACAAACAAAACTGCTCAGCCTCCAAGCCTACAGAGCTTGCAGTCCTGCCCCATCTGTACGAATGACATAGCAGTGGTAGTTACTGACTTACACTTGCTGTGTTTAACATACCAAACTACATAAAAATTTAAATTCTTAAGGAAGTGCTGAGACCCTTGTCTTCTTTGCCCCAGCTTATTATTATCTTCTCCCTATGTACTGTGGAGTAGCAAATACAGTGACCACGGTAATAAAATTAAAGAGATTAAGACTGACAAAGAGTCACTCCAGAAATCGTATACTGTCACAAATCAAACAATACAGATACACTCTGTCCACCATTTGTCATACACTATACCACTAAAGAGAGGCTTGCCAAGTATACATGTAGATTTAGGTGTAAAACCTGAAATTTTCAGTCTTTTCAGTAAGTACAATTGGTTAACATAATTGTGGAAATCATGACTGTATTTTCATAGCAATTATTTTTTTGGGGAAAAAATCCTAATCATATATGCTGTCACTGTCACAATTACAGGGCCAACAGGAAGACAACATACACAATCCATTAAATTCTCTCATTTGTTCAGTAATAATTATTAGGCAGCTAAGAAGTGTACGTGTCAGTTTGACATACCAGGTCACTTTAAGTCTTTTTCCTGGGACGTCAATGTTCTTATGCTACATGTACTCACTTCTTACTTGTAAAATCAGTTCCCATGGTTGGCACAGATATGTTCACAGTCCCAGTGTGCTGCCAATCACTGATGAGACTTGTCCCTCGTTTGTATTGTATTAAATAACCTGTTAAAGGACTGTTCCCATCAAATGGTGGATGCCACGACAAACGAACTGATCTGCTGTTGATCTCAGTCACCTCAACATCAAATGGAGGATCCGGTGGTTCTGAAATAAAGAATATTACTGTATATGAAGAGAGACTCATATAAAATTGCATGAAGTGCCTATGCCTTAGACAACCTCCTAAAATCAATTAAATGACACATTCATATGAACTAGTCTGCCTATATGGATTGATTCAGTAAAAGGACACACAAATCAAAAGGTGTGTAGGCGATGCCCTGCTAAACATTTTTAAATGGGGTACTTGGGCTCTGGAAAGGAAAATTACAAATGCAAGTACTTAAACATGTTAAGAGGATTAATGTTGGGTGATATGACAGAGTGCAGTGTCTCCTATCCCAATCCAGTACTGATGAAATGGTATGTCTTCCAACAATTCAGGTAAAACCTTGTGCATAAACTGATAGTGCTGATGGCTGTTTGAGTGGTGAGATAGGAGAACTGGCCCAATTAGATGGTCATTTACATTTCCAACCCAGACATTTACAGCAAAATGTATTTGGTGAAACAGCATAACATTATTCTCTTGATCTCACACATGGCTATTTTGCTGCTCATAATACCAAGTGATTGAGACCCTATCCATAAGCAGCATGAAGTGGAGAAAATTTGGTTAAGCAACAACTTGCATCCATAATCAGCTGCAGCATTGGACTTGTATAATGAAGTCTGTCTGTCTGAAATTATGGGCCCATTGTGGACAACATGGCTTAAAAAGTTGCTCAAAGAGTAACAGCTACACACTTCTACGTGAAACAGCAAAGATTGTGTTAGAGGGATCCTATGCAAAAACACCAGCATCTTATTATTGAAATTGGATGTACCTGTGGACTTCATGTTTCCAGGTTACACTTCTTGGCTGCAACAAATCAGTCTCTCATGTTCAATGACACAGAAATGTAAATATGAGCTTTGATGGGTGATATATGTTGGCAAATCATTCCCTGTAATATTTTTTGGCAGTGAGGCTACTGCCTTGAACTTCTCTGCAAACAAGATGAATGTCTGCAACCTTTGGAAAACTGTTCTGATGCTGCGCCATTTTGACACATCATACCTGAGTAACGTTCCAACTGTTAGGAAAGTTCTGTATGTGGCCAATGGAAAGACAAAATATCTTGTGGAAAACATGCCAAAATGAGTCAATGCTGGAAGGTCTGCCAACTGCCATCATATCAACAACAAAGATATTTAAATAGTCAATGGTGAAGGATCCTAAAACATAAAGGCCTCAGCTGAAGCAACATTTTGAACATTGTCATGACAGCAATGTCAAAAGTCATATTAAAGCTCATGTCTTATCAATTTGGCTTTCTTGATCTCCAAGCTCCTTATCTCAAAATGTTTAGTGGAATGTCCTCTATATCCGTTCGATCGTCGCACACTTTCTCTTAAACATATAATGTACAAATGAGATTTGAATGAGAGTACATGTAACTCAGGATTGTATGTCCTCCAATTTTTATCTTCAAAGAATCATAGACAAACATGTAGAGATAAAGGATGTTCTGCTTTCTTCTGTTAAATAATTAAAATATAGTGAGTTCGCAATGGTTAATGGTTTGAAAACATATAGTAGATACTAAATACCACCAAAATTATTTCAGATGTAGTGTGGGATAGCAAAAAATAAAATAATAGATTGAACGAGGTGAATTTCAGCACAAAGCTAATATATAATTACAATTTTTTTTCTGATTACATGAATATAGAAAGTAATTCAGAACAAACAGAAAAGGTATAATGAAATTCACATGTAGCAAGAGTATGAGCAACATTGTAACATAATGAGTCTAATTAAAGCTGAAGTTCCATCAACATCTAGAATTATTTTCGAAATTTACATTCTGCCTCTAAAAGTTATAATTACTAACGAGATGATTGATGATGAAAGTACAACACCAACTGGAAAGTGGTAAGTTATATCACAACCTATTTTGCATGTAACCAGGATTTTTATTTTCCATTTATTTACATGATTTTTCCATTAGGGCTACTTTAAATACAATTCCCATACCACTTTAATATATAAGTTCTTAGTACAAATAACACTCCATGCAGTTCATCTCCTGTTTTTTGAAGCAGTTTCTAACTCAGTTTCTCTGAAACTTTTAACCATTGCACATTTACCCTGTGAGTGACTTCCAGAATGATTCTTGAGTTTCTCCCGGCGTATTTGATAATCAAAATATCCACGGGTGTACTGCCGGTCTATAGTGTCCAACGGGCACAATATTTCGGCGATCAAACATGTCGTCATCATCAGGTGAACTGACGGACTGAGCTCCTGTGAACGCGCCGGCACGGAGCAGCCATAGTGTACGGATCTCCATGCCGGCGCGTTCACAGGAGCTCAGTCCGTCAGTTCACCTGATGATGGCGACATGTTTGATCGCCGAAATATTGTGCCCGTTGGACACTATAGACCGGCAGTACACCCATGGATATTTTGATTGACTTCCAGAATGATTTATATGTATAGTGGTGCATGTAGAAAGTAAAAACTATTTATGTTGCTTATATTTGAGAAGATTAGTTTATGTATTTTATGAGTGTGTTTCTTTGGCTGACGTGGGGCTTTTATAGTACCATTTAACTGCCTGTTGTTCTAGTGCATTTAACTTAATTTAGAAATTGACACTAAAATTGCCTAGGAGTTTAAATGTCACTAAAAAGTAATGTGTCTACATTTATTGTTCAGTGAAAATTAATTTAAGTAATAGCTGTGACTGATTACTGAAGAAATATTTTTAAAAAGGTAAAAATTTCTTTGTATTAATGAGATTATAGCATTTTGTAATAAGTAAATTCACACAGTAAAACATACACAGAGTTAATAATATCTTATAATTTCCCTCTAACTTTGAATATCACTGTGGAAAACAAGATGGACAGGGAGTTTAAAAATGCATGACTGTCTGGTGCTGCATGTGTAATACCAGAAAATGGATCCACATTAGCATATTACAAATTAAAATGGCTATGTTGAGTGAAGGTACATTCCACAGTGTCAGGTGTCGAAATGAACAGGATAATTCTCTTACAAAATGCATTTCCATTGAGTATTGGACTGGGAGCTGCACTCATAGGCTGGATTAGTCATCTCAAGATTTATCAGAAAACTATATAAAGTTAACTGCATGGTGGAAGGGTAAATATTGAAACAGAAATTTGTGTTACAGTGAAACCTTATTAAATAAAGGAGGGGCGGGGGGGGGGGGGGGGGGGATCAAAAATAGGCCAGGTGATGAATGCATTTAGCTACTATAGAACATTAACGGAAAAAATATCAACAAAGTAACTAACATGCTAATGTTGGCAATTGTTCTTATTCTTCATATTGATTTCATGAACTGAGGAACTTGTACTAAAGAGAGATATGTTATTTATGACAAATTTCATTAAAGAATAAATATACTGAAAAGCAGTAGCCAGTATTCTCAGTTATATGAACAGGATTCTGCAGAAAAAATGGTTTTGTGAGTTACTGCAAATATAAAAAATTATTTAATTGGATAGATAAAAAACCTAAAACCTATTCACCAGAACACACACATAAAAGACTGTTGTGACTGGCAAGCTTTTGGAGCCAGTGGCTCCTTCTTCAGGCAGAAGGGTTGAAGGGGAAGGAAGAAGGGTGAAGGAAAAGGACTGGAGAGGTCTAAGAAAAGGGGCAGATTTTGGGAAAGTCCAACAGAACTGTGGGTCAGGAGAGATTTACCATACAGGATGAGAAGGAAAGACTCAAGACGTAAATATACTATTTGTTATTTCTGCATTACACTTGCCTGACAACATTTGCATCAAAAAGAAAGATTTGTTTCGATGTGTCTGTAGTCCTCCAAATTGATTTTTCACCACAAGCCACACTAGAAGCCAGGTACACCCACTCTCCCCCAATAGACCATGGGTGTATTCCAGTTTCCTTACTGTTAGTATTCAATGAAACATGGGTATGGGTTTGATGAGCTCACTGACATGATTACGTATTATGGTGAGGCAAGAGGAAGTGGAAGAGCAGTTCTTCATATCTGTAAAAATTGGTTCCCTAACAGAAGAAACCCACACAACAGTACCTTTTCTGCAATTCAAGGACACGTACGAGAGCATGTTGGTGGTGGTAAGTGTGACCTGAGAACATCAAATTTTGATGGTGAAATGATCTATAGATTTAACAATGAAATTTACAGATGAGGCTTTCTGTATACATTATGTGTATTTTAACAGCAGGAATAGCCACGTCTGCGACTATGAGAACACTCATGCAGTTTCTGTTAGGTCGCACCAATGAAGGTTCCCTGTAAATGTTTGGGTGGACATTTTGGATAGGACCTGTAATATTGCCACCTAGATTCACTGGAACAGTTTACTTACAGTTCCTGCAGACCACACATAAGGAACTGCTGGACAATCTACTGCTTGTTGTGTACAGTGGCCTCTAGTTACAGCACAATGGAGCCCAAGCATACTGTTGTGTTGATGTGTAAGCATAGATAGTTGTTAATTTTGGAGAACATGGGATAGGACGAAGAGGACCTGTCACAAGGCCAGCGCATTCACCTGACTTGACACACCTTGGTTACTTTATTCTGGGACGTGATACAAGTACAGTTTACGTTACTCCAATGCCACTAGAGCTGAGCTGATAGCCCAAATCACTGATGCTTTCCACTAAATCCAACAGAATCCTGATGTACTGTCCAGATTTTGACGGACACTGATACATAGGTGTGCAGCATGTATTGAGATACAAGGTGGATTGTTTGATCCATTCGTGTACATTATTTTCAGAACTTTCCTGACAGTAATAAATGGTAACTTCTGTGCATTTACAAGTATATGTTCCTTAGTAAAAAATGATCCTCTTTTGTGGGACATATTAACCTTCAAAGCTTGCTGAAATCCTGAAACAATCTGTATAAAGTGCTTCACCTTGGGAACACCAGACAATAACTGTTACCTAAGTATCATTAACTCTTGAAGCAATCTGCTCCTCTTCATCTCTAGATCTACCAGTAATTTCCTTCATTATATTCCATATTGCCTTTTGTTTTGTTGTCTGGTATGGCTATCCTCTTTTCTTGGTGCATTTACATTGTAATACTTTCTTCAATATCCTGCAGCATTTCTTGTAATGTGCTGCATCAATCATTCCAGACTGACAGACATACTTCCCTTTTCTGTTTTACCAGATACCTTTATTCTGGACAAATCTATGTGTTTTCTTTCCTAACCTGAGTTACTTTTAGGGAAACAGTTAAGAAATAAATATTTAGTAGATTTTTTATCAATATTAATACTCAGCATAAGAAGCTGCATGTCATGACATGAAAGGTCGTTGGTTATTGGCTTTGTAACATGATTTTTTTCATTAGACTTGCTAAAAATATATTTTCAGTGACTTTTTGTAATGAATGAATGAGCATGTGGCTATTCCGGTTGGAAAGTTAACAGGACTTTTGCAATATTTTTTGGTATGTGTAATTTCTGGTATGGTGTAAGAGAGTGCCTGAAGTCCCTAACCTAGCCAGGCAAAATAAAACAATAAACAAATAAATAAATGCAGTAGGAATTAAATTGAATAATGATATTAGTGATTGGAATAAATTATTCTGGAAGATATTTTACAACAATAATAGTCCCTTAATCAGAAAAGTTCAAGGACAGTTTAAAAAAAAATAGAAAATTGCACTTACCAAATGACAATCCTAGCTCCTATCGGAGTAGTCTCCGTGGCTGTCTACACACAGCCTCTAATATTTCTGGAGGTCTTTGAAGCAACCAGCTTGTAAGCTCATTTGTCAAAACCCTCTGGATGTCTACGAGATATTGATGAAACTATCCTTTCGGTCGCCTTTTCACTCATGGAAATGCAAAAAACTCGAAAGGTGAGACTTTGGGTGAATATGGCAGATGTGGGATGGTAATAACAGAATAACTGGTGAGATACTCAGAAACAGATGAAGCAGTGTAGGATCTTGCATTCTCATGCAGAAAAGAACTAGTCCTGAGAATCAGGGTGGTGATGTCAAATTGCTTGTTGCAAACCTTTCAAGACTTCAACGTAAGGAGTTTGGTTCACTGTTTGACCTTGAGGAACATAGGTTCACTGTTTGACCTGGAGGAACATACTCATGGTGAACTAATCCTTTACTATCAAAGAATGCAGTCAACATTGTGTTTGTTCTCGAAGGTTGACATTTCACTTTTTTTGGGGCTGTATTTTGACACTTTGTTTAAGGATCTTACTGGTAGCAGCAACTTTCATCCCCAGCAACAATCTTTGACAGACATGCAGGATCACATCTGGCCCCATCCAGTAGTTTAGCAGCAGTTCTTCATCCTCCTCTTTCTGTTAGTGTGTGAGGGATGAGTCTTCCATTAAGTTCCCCTCTTTCTGTTAGTGTGTGAGGGATGAGTCTTCCATTAAGTTCCCATTTCCATAAATTTCTGTGTAAAATCTTATGACACACGTCACAATTCAAATCAAGTTGTTCAGATATCATATGCACTGTTATATGACATTGTTCTTGCAATAAAGGCCTTACACACACTACGTTTACATCAGTATGTGCTACAGCCAGGCAACCAGCAATGGGATTGTCTTGCTCTGAATCCTTGCCGTCACAAAACCTTTTGTGCCACTCAAAAACGTGACTTTTTGGAAGTGCTTCACCTGCATATGCTTGCTTAATCACTGTCCAAGTTTGATTAGGGGTTTTCCTGAGCTTAATTCAGAACTTAATGTTCACTCTTTGCTCACAATCAGCATCCATTGTGTCACCTTGACTAATGCACCAAGAACCCAGAGTGTTGGTAACCACAGCTCTGCCACCTAGTGAGTTTGTGCAGAAACATTGCCAAGATCATTTCAAGGCTGCACGCATACCAGGTAACATAAAAACATTTTTAATACTGTTAACTCTGAAATATAAAAGCCTGTCCCAGAACTTTTCTGACAAAGGGAGTATAAAACTCATTAGAAACTATTAATTATTTGTTTTTTAGTGTTCACTTAGTCAGTAGTGCTTAAAGGTGATTTATGAACAAATTAACACATTTGCCATGTGGTTAAGTTAGCAGCACTGTTCTAGAGGATTGTGCTGATGCTCACAAGCATCAACCACAGCAAATTTTTTAAAGTTTCCTGCTAGTGGTTAGTATAAAGTTACTATTATAGTGATTTTTTGTGAAAGGGGTCTGATTTCAGGTGTTGTTCTCTCTACAGCATTCAATTAGGTATGTGTCATGATGGACGCAGTACCATTTTAATGGTGTTGGGTTGACATCTGGCTTTCACGGTATGTGTTAATGACACAGCTGGGCTATATGGAGGGTGTAGTTGTCACTGTATAGCCCAAGGCAGAAGAAGGATATGTGCTCCCATTGTAGAGTGTTGAGCCCAAGTAAGATGTGACCTTCATTGCAACTGGGTGAAGGGCACTGGTTTTACCTGTTGGCAAACTTGGAAATGTTGGAAAATGTGGAGGGACTTCACCATGACAGTTAGTTAGTTAGTTAGTTAGTTATATTACTTGTTCCATGGATCATGAACACGATTCTTTCGTAATGATGTGGAACGTGTCAAAGTACATAAGATTCATTTATCCCAAATAATCATTGTTAGTCTTATATACGGTACAATTGTTAATGCTTACTGTATTTCTTTGGGCTATGGCTAAAAATTCATCTATGGAGTAGAAGGAGTTGTCATTCAGGAATTCCCTTAACTTACTTTTGAATGCCGATTGGTTGTCTGCCAGACTTTTGATATTGTTTGGCAATTGACCAAAAATCTTTGTAGCAGTATAATTCACCCCCTTTTGTGCCAATGTCAAATTCAGTGAACGGTAGTGAAGGTCACCCTGTCTCCTAGTATTGTAGCTGTGTACTGTGCTATTAACTCTGAAGTGATCTGGGTTACTCACAACAAATTTCATTAGGCTGTATATATATTGTGAAGCTACCGGCAATATCCCTAATTCTTTAAATAATTGTCTACAAGATGATCTTGGATGAGCCCCAGACATTATTCTGATAACACGTTTTTGTGCAATAAATACCTTCTTTCTTAGTGATCAATTGCCCCAAAAGATGATTCCGTAAGAAAGCAACGAATGAAAATCTGCATGGTAAGCTAACTTACTGATGTGCTTGTCTCCAAAATTTGCAATGACACTCATAGTTCTGCACATCCTGTGCCACATTTTGTCACCTGTTAAAAGTTTAGCTACTAGCAACAATCCTTTTGAAAAAAAAATTGTGGCATTTTTGTTATAACGACAATTATTGCAAGGTGTAAGTTTGTTACCAACACTCTCACAGTTATTTTGAATAACTATTTTAATTGTCTATGACACCTGATATTCATGGTGCATTCAGCAAACGTGAAATGCATATATTCAGCTTGGTCCTACCATTTCTCATTGCTTTGTAAGATAATGGGAGCATAGCATGGTAGCAGAGTTGGTAGAGTACATTGCATGCACTATATTTTGCAATAAACGTATAGAATCTGTATTTTCAGCAATTATGATTTGTGGCAGGCATAGCATCTGAAGTGTTCTGTTAAGCATGTCTGGATGGGAGATGCCAGGTTTGAGTTTGCTGAGGAAACTAGTACTGAAATTTGAATTAAATATAAAGGATGCAAACCCTGTGGGATTGTTACTGATTATACTAGGACTTTAAGGGAAGTATTGGACTGGCTGGTTGTGCTGCCAATGATGCAAGTGGAAGAGGTGAGTGTGCCCATCTCTGCAACTGAGAAGGCATTTGCAGCAATACCTGCAGTAGTTTCTTTCTTTGAAGTAGGTGAGTTGTACAGCCTGTACCTTAAATGTATGAGGACTTAGGTTGTTCACTATAATAACCATCATGGAGAGCACAGCTGCAGTTAGTCAACTGTTACAGTTCAAATAGCAGATGTTTACCCTCAGTGGGTGAACTGAGGATATGTTAAAAAGAACCATGGTCAGAAAATTGCAAGAACCTGGTTCAGAAACCAAACCAGGCATGAGCAAATGTAATGCAAAAGATGCAATACAGGAAAATGGCCAGCTCACTCAAACCATGTGACTGTGATTTTATCCATAATTTAAAAGTGACCAGCAAGTTATTGGATAAGGTAATGGGGAAATGGCGCCCAGGTTTAGTGGTCCTATTGAAATCCTCAGGTTTATCACTCCTATCACTGTTCTTGTTAAGAATTTCAATCACAAAGAACCCTTAGGGGCCATCTCACAGAGTACAGTAGTTTTGGAAAACCCTCATCGAAGATTTTTTCTTATTTTTTGAAGAGGGTGGTTGAATTAGATTGTAGTGAGACATTTTTATCAATGAAGAGTCAATGGCTGGAGGTTGCCTTACTATAAGAATAGATGATGTCTTCAGATTAGTATAAGTATTTTTTGTCACTGTTTGGTATCCCAAGTTTATTTGTTGATCTATTGGCCTTTTATTTCATGTGAAGCTCCTAAGGAAATGAAATGTGTGTGCTCTGTTAAATTATGACATTACTGGAATTATTAACTTGAGAGTGTTGGTTTTAAATATTAATTTCAACTCTGTAAGCTAATTATCTGATGACAAACCTAAAATTCGTTTTGAGTCCCAAAAGGAAAGTCTCATGCACTGAGAAGTTTAAAAGGGGAGAGGATGTGCTATGATGGACATGGCACCACCAGTATTGTTGAGCAAGACCATCTGGGAACATAGAGGGCGTGGTTACCCATGCACAGTCCAAGGCAGAAGGGCATGCACCATGTGATGCCCACAAACCTTGGGCCTAAGGAGCACAGAACAACAGCTGCCAGACCAGTGTGTCTGTGACTGATTCAGGACAAGGGGCATTGGTTTTATAAGGTGGTCAGGTCGGAAGAGCTGGTGAATGTGGTGGGACTCCAACATCACATATTTATGAACAACTATCGCAGGTGTTGTCACCTGTTAGAATGTAGCAACTAACAATGCTCCTTTCTAAGAATTTTTGCGGAAGTTCTGTTTTTAGAATAATTGTTGCTGAGTGTAAAGTGTAAGTTTGTTACAACCATCCTCAAGGTCATATGTTGATATATTGTAATTTGAACAAATATTTTAACTGTCTACAACAACTGATATTTATGGTGTGTTTATGAAATATTATGTTTAATCAATATTTTCTTAACATAGTAAATGTAATCAACCCAGCACTAATACTCTCCCACTGCTTTGTAACAAGGTAAGATGCAGCTGAAAATATTGGAAACAATGGAAAAAAATCACAGAAACATCTGAAGATCAATTACATTATAAGAACAGTTCCATCACTTTTTACTATTTATTTGCTAATTTTTCTGCACACCAAGTTAACATTTAAGGACTGGAATTACAAATACAACAATTCATAATCTTTTAGAAAGGGAAGAATAATAAAAACTTCATTCAGTTAAATAACCAGAAAACCATTTACATGTTAATCTCTTTCAACAGCTTTTAAAATTTTATCTAAAGAACCTTTCAAGATTCATCAGATCTAATACATAAGGGCTATCCACATCACATGAAACAATTCAGTAATCACATGTGCATAACTACATTCAATGGAATGTGTAATTGCACTTCCTGATGAAATAATTCAGTAATAATATGCACATAATTGAATTCAATGGAATGTATAACTGTACTTGCTGATGTTCATAAATCATCACCTTTTTTTTTTAATGAAGTACTACCATAATACAAAGCCATAACTGAGACAGATATCATTGATAAGGAATAAGAACTAAAATATTCTCACCCTGTACAGCAAGATGGACAAGTAGTGCACTGTGCCCAAACACATTCCCTGCTTGGCAGATGTACAGACCAGAGTCCTGACGGTCAGTTTCACTGATGACCAACTGGGACAGCAGGCCTTTGTCAGTCTTTATTTCTGACACACTTGTCCTGCTGAAAAAGGCATAAACACATTTTTCAGAAGTCACTAAACTTTCAATATTTCAATCCAAAAATATAATAATGAAACATGTTGTAATGGCATAACTGTAACCTATCTAAATGTAACTTGAATAGGATCTCAAAATCTGACCCACAAAATTAAAAAATTTCAGTTGAAATATGTTGATTAAATTTAATTTGAACAGGATCTCAGAATCTGACCCACAAAATTGAAAAAAAAAAGTCATTTGAAATATGTTGTTAGTTTATATACTGTCATCTCTATTTCAGTTAACTTCCACTTTCCTTGCTAAAAACTCATATAAAACAGGTCTGCAAAAAATATTTTTTGGAAGTTGTTTGAAATTTGATAACTGACTTATGTACTTTTCAGCGCTGATTTAAAAAATCCAATCCATATTTGTTTCTATCGCATCTGGTTTTCTCACAAAATAGAGCGTATTTTTGGGTATAATAACAAAATTTAAGCAATTTTACACATTTTATCCAACGTTATAAAATTTTATTTTATTCATAAATCATGTTCTAAACTACATTTCCAGTGCACTTCATTTTCTCTTTAAGCTCATAAGTGCTTTCACTTTCTCTCACAGCTTCCTTTATCGCTTTTCTGGCTGTTGACTCGTTGAGGATCATCTCTTTTTATCATCCAGCAGTAGTCCACTGTCACGTTCCATCTTCCTTGATATCTTCTTTCCATTTCTTTGATGTCTTGGTGGAATCTTTCGCCCTGCTCTTCACTTACATCATCATGGTTTGCAGGGAAGTAGTCAAGATGTGAGTGGAGAAAATGAACTTTAATGCTCATGTTACAGCTCAGCTTCTTAAAGTTGTTGAGCATGTCTGCGATGATTGTCTTACAGCTTGGATCTATTTTGTTTCCTAGGAAACTTGTAACAACTAATATAAAATATGTCCATGCTCCCTTTACTTTTGTTTCCAAATTTGTCCACAAAGTTGGGATCTGTCATTAGTTTTCTAATGTCTGGTCCAACAAAGATTCCTTCCTTTAGCTTTGCCTCACATAAAGCAGGAAACTATCCACAAATATGTACATCTGAAACACTCCCCTTCTTCTGGCAATGCCTTAACATGTTGTTTCATCAGCCCCAACTTAATGTGAAGTGGTGGAAGTAACACCTATTTGGGATTCACAAGGCTTTTCCTCTGAACATTTTTAACCCCTACCTATAAGGTTTTTCTCAAGGGCCAAGCATTTTTTATGTAGTGTTGCTTTCTGTCTTTACTGTCCCATTCACAGAGAAAGAAAGGGAACTTTGTATAGCCACTTTGTTGACCAAGCAGCATTGAAATCTCTTTTAAATCATAACATTTGTGATCTGAATAGCAGAATTTGCTTAAAACCAGTTCAAGGTTTTCGTAACATTCTTTTAAGTGAACTGAGTGTACAACTGGTATAGAAGCTTAGTTATTGCCATTGTGTAGAAGTATTCCTTTAAGGCTTCTTTTTGAAGAATCAATAAAAAGTCTTCACTCATCAGGAGCACATTCTGTTTTGAAATGTGCCATAAGTCCATTAACATCACTGCAAAACACCAGCTCACCTTCTTGAGAGAAGAAAGATACAAACTCCTTTTCCCTCGATCGATACCAAGAAAAGGATGTACCTGGAGCCAACATATGTTTATCTTTCAATCTAGATCCTAAAACCTCTGCTTATTCTTTAGAAACGCCTAGGTCTCTAACTAAATCATTCAGTTCACATTGTGAGAATGGCATGGGATCAGTTGTGCCAGGATTGTAGCACTCTATGTCTTCTTCACTATTACCTTGCTGAGCCAATGGCTCATGATCATTTATATTATCCAAAGAATCTGGAGGAGAGGGCATTGGTACTTCAGGCCCATGAAAAACCGGGTGAATGGCTGATTGAATGTTAAGGTAAGAAATATCCTTTTTGTTTTTCAAACTGAAACCTCGTACATTGCGAGAACAAAAGCAGCAGTCATCACTATGATTTTTGGGCTCCCTCCGAACCATTGGTATTCCAAAACCTACTGACTGCTTATTACATTGAAACCATTGTCTTAGTTCTCCAACACACACTGAACAAACTTTGTGTGGGGCCCAAGGCTTATTGTGATCACCTAAGTTTATACCAAAATAGGCAAAATATACTTTTTCAACAAAATTGGAAATGTTTCATTGTTGCTTTTTAAATAGTTACCATAAATATAGCAGAGGCATCCTCTGGTAGCCACTGTCCATTGTCCATAAAACAACTTCACAACACAAGAAAACAGTCACTACTTTAAAGCACTAGTAACAACATGTGACCAGCACAGAGTGAAGAAGTACTGTGACATGAAGGATAATAGCAAAAGCTCACTGCTTGGTGGTTGCGGGGGAAGGGGCAGCATGACAGACAGGCACTGACATGAAAATACTGCTGGTTGCTCCTAATTACTCTTTATTTTATATATATCTAGTAAAAAAAGGCTAAATAATGCTTTGTGGAGATCCTAAAAACAAAAATTCAAACTCATTAGAGTGCTGAAACATCGAAAAATGCTAAATCTAGACAAGCAGTTTGTGAAACAACTGTACACGATGGATGTTTTTCACTATTTTTCCCGAAATCAGCATTGAAAACACTATAAAAATCACTTAATAAATTTGAAACCATTTTTATGTTGCAGACCTTTGTAATTATTCACACTTTTATCCCTGGTTCATGACATCCCTTCTCATTTAGGCACATCTATGACATATTACAATTCCATCCAATTTTTGAAGGTGAGGGTAATCTTTTTCAAAAATCAAACTCTGTTTTCTTAATAAAAACCAGCAATTACAAGCTCAGTTACGGCCAATCTCCATGTTACTAGAAGATAGTCCATCAGATATAAATTAACTGACATGGGACAAAGGCTGATTTCCTGTAGCTGGATACAGGTTGTGAGACAATACGACACAATGAAAGAAGTTAATGTTCATTTAATTCTGTAACCATTCTGGCAACATTACAATTTATAGTTTAAGGTGGAGGAGTAAAGCAATTGGAGGTAAACATTTTAGAAACTCAAGTTAAGTAATATATTTTTCACTTTTATGTAGTATTGAACTTTCTGTCAAAAATTACAACAAATCTGAATAATTTAGGAGTAAAGAAAAGAACTCATTGAATCGTGGAAATGCTGACTTGTCAACAGGCACACAAGAAAAGAAAGAAAGCTTTGGTAGACTTCAGATGAATCCTTTAATGAGCTAGAATATATCTAAAAACGAAGATGATGTGACTTACCAAATGAAAGTGCTGGCAGGTTGATAGACACACAAACATACACACAAAATTCAAGCTTTCGCAACCAATGGTTGCTTCATCAGGAAAGAGGGAAGAAGAGGGAAAGACAAAAGGATGTGGGTTTCAAGGGAGAGGGTAAGGAGTCAATCCAATCCCGGGAGCGGAAAGACTTACCTTAGGGGGAAAAAAAGGACAGGTATACACTCGCACACACACACATATCCATCTGCACATACACAGACACAAGCAGACATTTGTAAAGGCAAAGTGTTTAGGCAGAGATGTCAGTCGAGGCGGAAGTACAGAGGCAAAGATGTTGTTGAAAGACAGGTGAGGTATGAGCGGCGGCAACTTGAAATTAGCAGAGGTTGAGGCGTGGCAGATAATGAGAAGAGAGGATATACTGAAGGGCAAGTTCCCATCTCCAGAGTTCTGACAGGTTGGTGTTAGTGGGAAGTATCCAGATAACCCAGACGGTGTTAACACTGTGTCAAGATGTGCTGGCCGTGCACCAAGGCATGTTTAGCCACAGGGTGTTCCTCATTACCAACAAACACTGTCTGCCTGTGTCCATTCATGCGAATGGACAGTTTGTTGCTGGTCATTCCCACATACTTCACAGTGTAGGCAGCTCAGTTGGTAAATAACCCCAAAAGTGCCCCACCTGTGACAGGATACTTTCCGGGACTGGATCAGGAGGGAGAGGCAGTAGGTGCATGGAATAGGAATGTGACACATGGGCACCACTGAGTGCCTGCGACACATGATGATGATGACATTGAGGAATGGATTGACAGTGGGATGGGATAGAGGAAGGGGGACTCTTAGGTATATGGTTTATGTACAAAGGCTAGTGGAGACTGAGTATGGGAGGATTATGGGAGTACAGGATGTGTTCAAGGATGTAATTAGCTCCTGTGGGTGGAGGGAGGGTTTGGGGGGGGGGGGGGGGGGTGATGAGTATATGGCAAGTTGCAAGACCTGCAACATAATGGGAAAGGGAATTTTGTGACTGCAGATACGTGGTTTGTGGGCGGTATGCTAAATGGGACCAATTTTTTGGTCTTTAAGGAGTGACAGGTGTCAAGATGCAAGTCCTGGTGGTGTCAATGGGCTTGATATGGAGAAAGGTACAGATGGAGTCATCAGAGAGGTGGAGCTCAATGTCCACGAAGGTGGCTTGCTGGGATGAGGAGGAGCAGGTGAAGCAGGTAGGACAGAAGATACTGAGGCAGTGGAATAATGAGGATAGGGTGTCTTGGCCCTGGGTCCAGGTCATGAAGATATCATCAATGAACTTAAATCAGATAGGCGGTTTGGGGTTTTGGGAGGATAGCAAGGTTTCCTTTGCATGGCTCATATACAGGCTGGCCTATGAGTGTGCCATGCAGGTGCCATCGCATTGCTACAATATGTCTATATATGCCTTCTCCTCAAAGTCAGAAGTAGTTGTGTGACACGATGAAATTGATTAGATGTATTATAAATAAGGAATCGGATTTGGAGTCAGAAGGATGGTGGGAGGAGTATTGTTCAGTAGTTGTAAGGCCATGGACATGAGGGATGTTGATGTATAGATAGATCACATCCACTAGGGATCAACCTGGTAAAGGACAGGGGAATGGTAGAGAGTCACTTAAGGACATGGTTTGTATCTTTTGCATAAGAGCTAGGCTATACATGTTACTTTCAGAGGGAGCACAGTAACCAGTTACAAAGGGATGTCCAGGACTGTTGTGTATAAGGTTTTGGGAAGCTTGTAGGAAGTAGGTGTGCAGGGTCATCATCAGTGTGAGGAGGGAGATGGACTCAGGAAAAAGAATATGGGATGGGTCATACGACAGGTGCACATAATTATAGGCCTGTATCATTTAAATTAAACTGTTGTAGAATTATAGACCATGTTTTATAATATTTTTGGGGACCAAATATCTCCTCTGTAAAAATCAATATTTGAATCTTCCTCTTTTACTCCACAAGATCCACCGCATTGTAGACAATGGTGCTCAGGCTGATGCCGTGTTCCTTGGCGTCAGGAAGGCAAGTACATCTGCAGTTCCCTTCATTACACTTCGCTGTTCCAAATTGACATTACACTATGACACATACACAAATTTCAATACAGTGAACAGACGCATCAATGACTGGATGAGGCGGTGGCGGGAGTGGAGGGGTGGGGAGGGGGGGGGGCTGTGATTTGAACCATGAACACACAACCACAACATGATGATGGTCAACATTTCTTGATATTGCACATATTAAGTTTGAACTGATCACTATTTCTATTTTTCTTCTTTTTTCCACAGTTGAGTACACACCCTTCCTGTTTTCATGCTTGATCTGTGTTCAGTTTTTGATGGAATTTCCAATGGGCTAACTAACCATTAAATGTGAGGAGGGTGTGATGGGGAGTCTCTCTTATTAGAAACACTGCCAGCTTTAGAAAAGACACAGATCAAACCATAAATCTGGTACATTTGTTTGTCCAGCATCTCTGTCAATTGACATAGTTTGACATCTATATGTGATACATCATAGTGCATTCACTATGTCGTAACAACAGCCTGCACAGATGCAGACAAGTTATCACTCTTATCATGATCCACTCATGAACAGAATGACAAGAAACAAGAATATATGGTACAATACAAAATTACCATCTGACATGCACTTAATAGTGGATCACATAGTATGGATGTAGATGAGATGTGAGTGTGGTGTTAAATATTGGCAGTATACATGTGATGCCATGTCACACTGACCTGTAGCTGTGGTGCAAGCGTTGCCCATTGAACAGCCAGTCAACCTGGATGGGATGGTCTCCTGTCACATCACATTTTAGGGTAACCAGCTCTCCTCGACTGACTGTCACATTTTTTTCCATAACTTCAAATCTCACTGGTTCTGTAACATATCAGAATTTTAAGTTCAGTGACATTTGTAAAATTGCAGAAGAAAACTGAGTATCCACTTTGTATGCAAGTTACTGAGGACCTTTAGTAAAGATGCCAATAATCTACATCTACCACTTTTGAAATTTATTTCTAGACAAATGTGCGTAAAGTTTCTGCGAGAAATTGTAAGATTCTACAAAGACCATAACAGGCATATTTTTCCATAATAGAGATAGAGAAAATCTACTTATCAAGAGGTGGCAGATAGATACGGACAAAGGCACAAAATTACCACTATCAGAGCCCATATTTTTTTCTTTTGGCCAAAATTAGAAAAAAAATTGAGGAAAAGGAACAAAGCATTTACTAGTTTCTTTTTTTCTTTCATTGATTTTTCTTTTCTGTGCTTTTCATTTTCATTTCACATTTTTCTCATCCCAGATTGTTTATTACATACAGTATTTCCTCATTTCTGATATACCTACTACCTTGTCTTTCACTTCCAGGTTCTCAGGTCTTCAAACCTCATCCCATACCAACAATACATTTTTCTGTGTCAGATTTTTGCGTGTTACCTCCCGCACTTTTCCAGTGCCACAGGATCTTACATCTCTAACTATGAAACTCTACCCACCCCCACACTTTCCCCATTCTATCCCTGTTCGCACCCACTAAATCCACCTCTTCCAGTCACATCTGCCATCCCTCTTCAGCTTATCCACCCTTAAACCTGCTACCCACAGTAACATACATATATTTCTTATTGATTAGTTATTTTCTAATTTGACCCTTGTGACTTCTCACAAATTTTAGTGAGTTTTTGCCTTCCACTATCATCGTCTTCCTCAGATTTCATCTCGTTTTTTTCCCCCTTGTGCATCCATTTCGTCCTTTTTGTACTTTTCACACATATTTGGGTGTATTGTTTGCATAACTTTTCAGGCGTAATTCTACTTTCCTATGTAATTTTTCACATTTTTTGCATCACCATGGATCCATGCTCCTTCCATCTGCGTCAATACAGAAAAGTTTCCTTATTCCTAGCCAGATCCCAGTCACACATATTGTTCCTGTGTTGTTTCTTGGGTCATGAAATCCCCCCTAATGGTCTTACCATCAAATTACCCATCTCTGGTTGCCACCCCTCCTTCCACAATGACCTCCACCTGTTCAGATTCTGCCGCTCCCTAGCCCTCACCAACATAGCCCTGCAAAACCATATCAACCAAGCCCAATCCTCCTTGTAGTACCTTCTCTCCATCCACAAAATTCTCCTGCTATGCAAGCCCAAATTCCTGGAACCCATAACACATGTTGAAACCCTTGCCCTGCAGGACCTTGAGCAACATACACAATGCCACCTCAAAAAGCTCTCCTCCTACTCACTTCCTACTCCCGCCTCGGAATACCACTGTCCACCACTTTTACAACCACCTCCAAACTTTCCTCAACCCCCTCATAGCTGACAAACCCTGTCTCGCAGACATACTACATTTGCCCCACCCTCCAAAACTCCCCCCCACCACCACACAGAACCCAGAAACTAAACAGACAAACAACACAGTTACGAACCTTTCCTCCAGAAGCCTTAGTCTCACAGAAATATCAGTCCTTTTCAAAGGCCTCACCTTTTGCCCCACTCCCAAATTCAACCATGCTGGACTAGTTAAAGACCTTCTCTCCTTCTCCCGGTCCCTACAGTGGAAATACTTTTTTGCTACCAACACCACCAATCAGACTGAAATGAGAAATGTCCTACCCACTATCCTTCCCACCCCTCCTACTGTGGTATTCCACCATCCACCGAACCTACACAATACACTCATCCATCCTTACACAACCCCCAATCCCTTACCTCATGGCTCATACCCCTATAATAGACCCAGATGCAAGACCTGTACTATACATTCTCCTACAACCACCTACTCCTGTCCGGTCACTAACATCACCTATTCCCATCAAAGGCGCATTCTACGTAGGCATGACAACCAATAATCTGTCTGTCCACATGAACGGCCATTGACAAAGTATGGCCAAGAAACAAGTGGACCACCCTGTTGCTGAACACGTTGCAAAACATGATACGCCTCATCTTATGACTGCTTCATAGCCTGTGCCATATGGATCCTTCCCACCAACACTGGCTTTTCTGAATTGCGCAGGTGGGAACTTTCCCTGCAACACATCCTACGTTCCCATAACCATCCTGGCCTCAACCTTCGTTAGTCACTGTCCTCACCCATCCAGCGCCCTCCCTATTCCCATTCCAGCACTACACAGCCGTCATTTCACCACCACACCCAGTCTTTTAATTTCTTTTATTTCTCTCCTTTCCGCTACTAACCCCCTCACCCCTCTGCACTTTCTCTCCTGCCTTCCGTCTAAACTGCAACACTTAACTGTCCGCCACTCCCACCATACTATCCCTCCCCCTCCCTGCCTCAGCCTCCTCCTTACCCCCACCCAGTCGCCACTCCCATCATGCACTGGTGCTGCTGTTCACAATGTGGTCTCAGCTCTCTGAGACTGCTGATGTGTGTGCAAGTTGCATTTGTGTGTGTGTGTGTGTGTGTGTGTGTGTGTGTGTGTGTGTGTGTGTGTCTACTGCTGATAAAGGCCTTAATGGCCGAAAGCTTTAATTGTGTGAATCTTTTTATTGTGCCTATCGCGACTCAGCATCTCAGCTATATGGTGAGTAGCAACTTCCCTTCTCTGGTAGTGATACATTTTTCTCTGTCATGCTGAATAGTAAGTTTCCCTCAGTTCATGTCCTGGATGACTTTTCCTGTATCTTAAGCTCTAGTAATGTCTTCTAGCCCAATTCTCTCCTTTTGGCTGTCGAAAGAAGGAGCCACTGGCTCTGGAAGTTGGCAAAGTGTTTCCATCTGCTGCCACTTAGAAGATTTTTCTTTGTCCATATTACAAACATTCCTTGGTAATTCACCGCTTTGATAGAAACATGTAGGATGTGCATTTTCTTTTGGGATTCTCTATCGTTACTTCTATTAAATGTGGTTAAAATTATCATTTAACCTAGGAAAGCACAGAAGATCTTTGTCACAAAATAATGGAATTCCTTCCCTTCAGACAAGATTCACAAAGACCACTAGTGACAATAAATTTGTGTTTGGATGGGATCTGCCTTGAGCAAATACAATTTTTGAGCAAATACAATTTTTTCTTCTTTTACCCAGAAATGTTTCACTGAAGTTATAGCATCATCAACGTTTTTCTTTTATTTTCTTTCTATTGAACAACAAGAAAAACGCTCTTTACTATCTATAAATATATAAACTCCACTATCTATACATAATATATAAATCTGAGTCTTTTTAGGAAACATTCACAAATTTTAAACCAGACAAGATTCATTAGATATATCTCGTTAGCACATGCTGTGGTCTTTGTGGTTAAAACTATGTCTGCATTACAGGTGTTTTTCTTTCACAATTTATGAAATCTGTGGACAACTTAAAATGCAGAAAATTATTTGTATCAAACATTTGCAAGTCGCAATGTTATAAAGGTTAACATCATTTTCTTGAAGATTGTTTATATACGTTTGTTTGTATGTGTGCTTTTGTGACTTAGTGTCATCTGAAGGTTCTCTGATGGCACAGCACAAAGTTCCGTTGTGGAGAGCTGCATATTCATTCATCATTTCTTTTCATTAGACAATGATTTTCTGTGTTCAGTACTTTTCATCACCTACTAGTGGCTTTTTATTTTGTAGTGGGTGTTGCTGCTGCATTTGAGAATTTTTAAGTCTGTGTTTATGTTTGTTAGTCTGTGTTTCATTTCTGTAAGATGTTCTGTGGATGTAGAATGACAGCTGTTACAATGTACTTCTGTGTATCTAACTGCTTGTCTGTCCAACAGCCGGCCAGTGTGGCCGAGCGGTTCTAGGCGGTTCAGGCTGGAACCGTGCAACCGCTATGGTCGCAGGTTCAAATCCTGCCTCAGGTATGGATGTGTGTGATGTCCTTAGGTTAGTTAGGTTTAAGTAGTTCTAAGTTCTAGGGGACTGATGACCTTAGAAGATAAGTCCCATAGTGCTCAGAGCCATTTGAACCATCTGTCCAACACAAATAAATTGCAGTCCTGACATGTCAGTCAATAAAAACAAAATACATTGTGCTTGTCTGTATTGGTATTCATTGTCCTCAGTTTTATTTGTATTGAGACTACATCTACATCTATGTGATTACTCTGCTATTCACAATTAAGTGCCTGGCAGAGGGGTCAATGAACCAACTTCAAGCTATCTCTCTCTCTCTCAAATTGCGCACTGGAAAAACGAGCACTTAAAGTTTTCTGTGCGAGCCCTGATTTCTATTTTTTTATCATGATGATCATTTCTCCCTATGTAGGTGGGTGCCAACAGAATGTTTTCGCAATTGGAGGAGAAAACTGGTGATTGAAATTTCAAGAGAAGATTCCATCGCAATGAAAAATGTCTTTGTTTTAATGATTGCCGCTCCAATTCACGTATCACGTCTGTGGCACTATCTCCCCTATTTCGCGATAATACAAAACAACCCACCCTTCTTTGAACTTTATCAATGTCATCTGTCAGTCCTATCTGATACGGATCCCATACCGCACAGCAATACTCCAGATTAGGGTGGACAAGTGTGGTATAAGCAGTCTCTTTACATCTACTGCACCTTCTAAGTGTTCTGCCAAGGAATTGCAGTTTTTGGTTTGCTCTAACCACAACTTTATCTGTGTGATCATTCCAACTTAGGTTATTTGTAATTGTAAACCCTAAGTATTTAGTTGAATTTACAGCCTTCAGTTTGTGTGACTTATCATACAATTGAAATTTAGCGGATTTCTTTTAGTACTAATGTGAATAACTTCACACTTTTCTTCATTCAGGATCAGTTGCCATGTTTCACACAACACAGATACCTTATCTAAATCATTTTGCAATTCATTTTGGTCAGCTGATGACTTTACAAGAGGGTAAATGATAGAATTATATGCAAATAATCTAAGAGGGCTACTCAGATTGTCTCTTATGTTGTTAATATAGATCGGAAACAAAATAGAGCCTATAACACTTCCTTGGGGAATGCCAGATATTACTTCTGTTTCACTCGATGACTTTCCATCTATTACTACGAACTGTGAACTTTCTGACAGGAAATCACGAGTCCAGTTGCACAACTGAGGCGATATTCCACAGGCACATAGTTTGGTTAGATGATGGTTGTGAGAAATGGTGTCGAAAGCATTGTGAAAATCTAAAAATATGGAGTACGTTTGACATCCCCTGTCGATAGCACTAATTACTTCATGAGTATAAAGAGCTAGTTGTATTCCACAAGAACAATATTTTTCTGAATCCATGCTGACTATGTGTCAGTAAATTGTTTTCTTCGAGGTACTTCATAATGTTTGAATACAGTACATGTTCCAAAACCCTACTGTAAATTGATGTTAGTGATAAGGGTCCGTATTTCAAGGGATTACTCCTATTTCCCTTTTTGGGTACTGGTGTGACTTGAGCAACTTTCTAGTCTTTGGGTACGGAACTTTCTGTGAGCGAGTGGTTGTATATAATTGCTAAATATGGAACTGTAGTATATGCATACTCTGAAAGGAACCTGACTGGTATACAATCTGGACCAGAAGCCTTGCCTTCATTAAGTGATTTAAGCTGCTTTGCTACACTGAGGATATCTACTTTCTGTGGTTTCCTGAGACCCTCTATCCTAAGTAACCGCCCAGTGCCTTCCCCACAGCCCCTGCTACCTGTGTAGCTGCTTCCTGCATGTAGTGGACTCATGAACTATTAAGCAGAACGCGGAAAACCACCACCCGATGATGCAAAGTCAAGGAATCTGCAGCCTACACGGTCACACAATGGCCTGAGCCTCTGATTCAGATCCTCCACTTGGCTCTGATCCAAAGGACCACAATCGGTTCTCTCGATGATGCTGCAGCCAGTGAACTCCGCCTTAATCGCGGAGGCACGACTGGCCGTCTTTACCATTTCCGGTAGCTGCCTGCGAGAGAAGCTACTCCGATCCAAAGCGACACACGTCATTGGTGTCAACGAGGGCTACCACCTGCAGTTGGCTGCACCTTGTACTCTTCATGGCATCTCGGAGCACCCTTTCCACATCCGGAATGGTTCCCCCTGGTAGGCACACGGAGTGCACACTGGCTTCCTTCCCCTCCTTGCCAGCCATGTTCCTAAGGGGCCCCATTATGCACCTAACATTGGAGCTCCCAACTACCAGCAAACCCACCCTCTGTGAATGCCCAGACCTTGCAGGCCAAGAAGCTTCCTCTGGATCAAGGTGGACAACTACATTTGGCTCAGAGTCTTCATCAGCCATAGATAATGTCCAAAACCTGTTCGTCAAACAAACCGGGAAGGCCCTATGATCAGCCCCACAGAAAGTCTTTCACTGCCTGCCAGATTTTGGAATGGTCTCCCACTTGACCATGGGTCAGGGGTCAACCTCAGTGCAGACAGTACCTGGGGCGGACAGAGCAGTGGGACGGTCGGGGGACACATGGGTCATGCTCGATGCCCTTGCATCTCTGCAAACAACCGCGGTGTGATGCCCTTGACAGTAGCCTCAAGCTCTGTGACAGAAGCCAATACTGCCTGCAGCTGTGAGCGAAGGTTCACCAACTCAGCTCGCATCTGTACACAGCAATCACAGTGACTATACATTTCTGAACATTTTCCTGTTTGAAACTCGCAGAAATATGTAATGAATAAATGGTGCGCCTTATTAGCAGCAGGAACTTGCAGTGCTCTCTCACTGATGGGCTAACCGACACTGAGTTATCTGTTGTACGTTTTGTACATTATTTTTTGAGTATTTTGCCTGTATTGTGGGCTGCTTTGTTGTTGTAAGTGAAAGTGTATCTTCCACTTGTTGCTGTGGGTGTTTCTTTTTAACATGGGTGTTCTGCTTGCTTGTGTTCTGTGTGCTAACATTCTGTGCTTGTATGTTTGGGATGACCAGTTTGTTTCCGTGTTTTAGGTGCCCCTTTTCATTTTTTTTTTCTTCCAATTTTATGGTTCAGTTTGTCTATAATGTCTGTGTTGTATCCATTCTCTACATCTATTTGTTTGATTACCTGTAGTTCATTTTTGTTGTTGTATTCACTGAGTGGAATTTTATTCAGTTTGTGCAGCTTGTGTTGAAAACTGGCTTGTTTGCATGTAATTTGGTGGTTTTTGTGTATAGCTGTGTTGGTGGTGGTGACTTTCCTGTGTACGGAGAATATGAAAGACCACTTAAAATTGGTGTTTGTGGAATTATAGCACAATTCCATTCCTGCCCCTTGGTTATTATTCCTCGTGCAGCACAACAAAGATGGCCGCCTGAGCTGTATTCCTAAACAGTTTGAGAAAGTATATATTGCAACAACAAAGTATAAATATACAAACCTATTGATAAGAACCAAACTATAACAAAAACTTATCACATGATCAGGTTTGGTCATGAACATCACATTTATTTAGGATTAACTATAGGCAGGAATATAAAATGCAATTAACACTTAAATAGGCAAGATGGTATAGTCTGAATCAGTCACAAAGTAATGGAAAATTACAGATACTGTGTAAATGGCACTGCATGTGAAAGACTTCGGTGATCAGTTGCTAGGTTTTGCTTATATCTGTAGATCCTGAATGTGTTGTGTTAAGGAATGATATTGAAAAAACACTGACAATAACAGCATTATAATCATGGGGAAAAAGGACAAACATTTTCATTACCTAAACTCAAGGATATCTTGAGATTTCTTGTAGACAGGCACTTTCAGAATTTCAAAAAGATGTTAAAAACCAGTAAGTAAAATGAGCGCACATCAGTCACGGACAGAATAAGATTAAATTCAAATAACTTTTCACATGATCATTCATTCTAAGGAAAGAAACATGAAACATATTGCTTGCCATGCTTTTCATTTTATTCCATTAGTACATTTTTTTCTCTTGGCCTACAGAAAAAAACACCTTTCATTTAAAAAACATCAATATGCATAAAAAGTACTGTGTTTCATAACATATTGCTGTATCTTCTACCCTGGGTTGCCTTGGCAACTAAAAACAGGGGTAAAAAAGATTAATACAGATACTAAAAACAAACTGTTTCTATTACCATTGACCGATATCTCAACAACCTTACTGAGGCCAGCACCAATACTGTTATCTGCACGACATAAGTAGAAACCTTCCACCTCTGATGATGCAGATGGAATGAAAAGTGTCCCATTTGCCATCACAACTATTTGGGAGTCTGATGAATCGATTGGTTGGAAATCTGATGCTTTTCCACCTGTACAAAAAAATAAAAATGTGAATTTTTAATTCTTGACAATGAATTGTAAGTTCTCTTTAGCTTCCTGCAAAAATAAATATATTTTGTATACTAAGAGATAAAACTTCCTGATAGACTAAAACTGTGTGCCAGACTGGGACACAAACCAGGAGCCTTGCCTTTCGTGGGCACTGCTATGGTATCCAAGCATGACTTGCGTTCTGCCCTCACAGCTTTCCTCCCGCTAGTGCCTGTCTCCTACTTTCCAAACTTTTCATAAGGTCTCCTGTGTACCTACCCAATATGGCACACACTTTTAATCTTGCAGGAAGAACACCACACACTCTATCTTACAATGAAAGATTTATTCTAGAAACTAAGAGACAGATCTTTCTCCCAACCTCCCCTTCCACTTCATCCAAGTGCTTCCTCCTTTCATCTTGTCAAGTGCCATTTTCATTTCTTTCCATGTCAGGGACTATACTCCCCCCCCCCCCCTCGGAGTTTACTTCTACCTTACTTCTTTAGCGTATTATCCTCATCTGCAAGTACTGAGTGTTGTATTTCACAGACGACCCTGCTTTCGGATTTGAACTCAAGTCTGTTTACAATGTGATAATGTCCAAAGACATCAAGGAATTGTCAATTTGGTAATGAAAGGATGTGTGGGGAGGCTGGAAAAACATAAGCAAATTCAAATATATGTAGATTGTGGTAGTTATACGGAGATGAAGAGGCTTGCATAGTATAGACCAGCATGTACAGCTGCAAGCCGGTCTTCAGACTGAAGATCACAACTATTTGATATTTGCATCATCTGTGAAATGTCTAAGGTTACTGTTAATATTGTCTGAAAGACATTAACGGCAAGGGTTCTAATACGCTTCTTTGGGTCACTCCTTAAGTTACTTATACATCTGTCAATGACCCTCTATCCTGTTGCAACCTTCCTACCAAGATGTTCTCAATCCAGTCACAAATTCATTTGATATCACACATAAGCATGCTTGCATTCATAAGGGTTGGTATAGTACATTTTGAAGCTCAAAACATAATTCATGTACCTGAGTGCTTTGTCCCATGACATTCAGAATATCTTGCGAAAAAAGCGATAATTTTGTTCCACATGAGCAAAGTTTTTTGGAACCCATGTTGGTTGATATGGGGGGCACTCTGTACAACATACCTCATTATGTTTGAGCTCAGAATATGTTCTAAAATCCTACAAAACATGGACGTCAGAAATATTGGATGGTAGTATCACTTTCATGATCCTTCTTGTAGGCAAGCGTGACCTGTGCTTCCTTTCAACTATTGGGAAGTTTTTTTGTTCAAAGGATCTATGGTACTCTATGTTGAAACAGAGACTAACTCAGCTGCAAATACTGTCCAGAATCTGATAGGGATTCTATTAGGCCTGGAGCTTTGTTCAATTTTTGCGATTAAAGCAGTTTCTTAATGCTACTGATACAAACATTTATCACTCATCTTTGCAGTGGTATGAGAATTAAACTGAGCAGTAGTCCTGGAATTTACTTTGTAAAGGAATATTTGAAAATGGTTTTCAGCATTTCTGCTTTTGCATGGCTACCTTCAGTATCATTTCCTATTAGAGGTGGGTCATTTGTGAAGGAACAGGCCTACAGCGAATGGAAGAACTGAGGAACGATTTCTGGTAAATTGTCGTTCACCATTCACTTCGGTCAGTCCCGATTCCTGGAGCAGTCAGTCCTTGTGCCCTGAACTGTTGCAGCCGATCTTCGATCCAGGAACAGTTGCAGCCTGTCTTGTTTCCACCTCAGTCTTGTTATTTTTGGGTAGTCACTCATTCCACATTCCATTTAAACTTTACTACAGTTATATAATTTACATAAAAAATAAGTTGAATTTGATTTATGCATTTTTTCATACAGCAAACAAAGAAATCTACTTATCTCTTCATCGTTTTGGTCAACTATAGAAGACACATTTATCACCAGACAACTGTTTTTTTCTTTTTCTTTTTTTTGTTATTTGTTTCATCTGCTTGACTGAACAATTGTTTTTAAGATTTTACATCAGTTTTAATTGTAATGTAAGAAAGTTTACATAAAACACGATTTTCACATTTCTTCAAAAAATAAAAAATAAAAATAAAAATAATAAAAAGATCCATGACACAGAGGGCGCTTCTTATTTTTCAAGTTTGGTTTCAGTTCCATAGGAAAAGGGGAAGGGGTGCCTCTCCACTTGAAAACTAATATAATGACACAAAATTGTATTTATTTTTTATGGTATCTCAAAAAATATTGTTCAGGATTCTCTTGCTGGCGAAAAACTTTATTATTTTTGACTTAATTAATACTACATTGCTACATCAACTTTAAAAATACAATCTGTAAACCTACTATTTACTATGTGTGTGAGGTAAATATGACCGGCAAATCACTTATCCTTCGATGAAATGTCTTTTCCTGCCATAGAATCTTTAGGATTTGATCAATTTCTATTGGAATCTGTATGTACCTCCATCTTCTGCTTCTCCTAAATGATCCAGCATAATGACTGTTTTCATTTTTGATTCAGAAGATTAAGGCACGAAATTAATAGACAGGAAGCATAAGTGATACTTAAAAAAAAAAAAGGAAGGAAGATTGGGTTTAACGTCCTATCAACATCGAGTTCATTAGAGAGGGAGCACAAGCTTGGAAAGTACCAAGGACGAGAAAGAAAAGTGGCTGTGCCCTTTCAAAGGCACCATTTGCCTGGATTGGTTCAGGAAACACACAGAAAACCTAAATCTGGATGGCTGGATGCAGGTTTGTAACATCATCCTCCTGAATGCAAGTCAAGTGTGTTAACCACTGCACCACTTTTTCAGTTTTTGTAAAATTACACATGAAACATCACTATAGACAACCTGAAATATACATATCAAATTTTGAAAGAATTCTGAAAGCCAAATGTGAATTTTGGATCTGAAGTGACACAGAACCATCCTACATACATAGTGGTAAGGAAAATACAAACTGCAATCTGTTCTTGTGGTCACAGTTCAGCTTCCTCAAGGAACATAAACTCCTTCGATACCATACATAAATGGCTTTTGTTATCGACCACACATTATGTATCCCTCTGGAGCATGGAAGATACTCTATGACACCATTCCCTGAGAAGAAAATCTGCAGTTAACTCAAAAACTATTGTTATAATCATCTCATATATCCTATGCCTGCAAGGTAAATACAAAAGATAATTTTCCAAAATGTTTTTGATCAAAATACACTCACTTTCAAAATGGGTTGCATTTTATGCCATTGTGACAGAGACTGTGATTTGGTGCGATTGAATGTGTGTGTGTTTTATTTTCTGAAGAAGGATTTGGCCAAAAGCTAAATGTGTAACAGAGTTTACATTGTGTCTTACAGTGTGTAAAGATGACACTGGAGTTGCAGTTCTATCCTTTTCCTTATATTGTTGATTTAACAGGAAAGCGATTCAGTGTGAGTTTTATGGACAACTTTTTCTTGCCCTTTCTTTTGTTTGTTAGTTAAATGACTGAAATTTGTATAAAATTAGCAGCAATGGACTAGTAATGGATTTTTCTTTTCTTTTATTTGCAAATATATTTGTGCATAAGATTTATCATTACATTAATGCATAATTTACCGAGTTGTTGATTTTCATATCTGTTTCATCTGCCTGTTCTCACTCAGAAGTTCCCTCTCTGATCTTAATGTCATACTTTGAAGTTGCATTTCCATTAAAAAACAAAAATGTCAACTTAACTCCAAAGAGAACAAATGGATTACAACAGGAATTAGAATCTCTTGCGCAGAGAAGAGAAGGGTACACAATATAGCAAAGACACAGAACATGTCTCATGAATTTCATTTCCATTCTTTATACCTGAAGAATTACAAGAGGATCCTCAAAAATGTTGTAAGGAAAGGTAAAACAATGGCAGATGACAAATACAACATTCAAAAAACAAATCTAAAGCTATATGGGAAGTTAGAAATAACCAAACAGCAAGTGCAACCAAACAATATAAAAATATAAACTTGTATTATGGAGCACAAACAAATATTTTGCAAATGTGAGTAGTCAGTGAATGAACTGGAAGAATATAACAAAACATCACCTCCATCATCCAATAGCATGAGAAATGTGTCTACATCATTGTTCATTTTGCCCACAAATACTGAAGAAATTTTACCAGTTATAAAAACCTTGAAAACAGGATTCTCATGTGGAATTAATGGAATACCAGAAGCAATTATTAAAAAAATTCTGTCTTGCCTTAGCTGAACCCTTGACACACTAATGCAACAGCTCACTGGCATCAGGAACCTTCCCTTCATTCTTAAAAACAGCACAACTGAAACCACTGCTCAAAAAAGGAAATCCAGAAGACATTTCAAATTATAGATCAATAGCCCTACTGCCTGTATTTTCAAAAATTTTAGAATTTTTTTTTATAAGAGACTGTCCAATTTCCTAAATAAACATAAAATCCTCTGTCCCTCACAGTATGGTTTCAGGAAAGGCTATTCAACTGAGAGTGCAATATTTGAATTTCTTAGTGAAATCTATGTTAAACTGGATGCAAGTGAGTTTATGATGGGCACATGTCTTGATTTATTCAAAGCTTTCGACATCATTGACCATAATGCCCTACTGCATTAGTTTGACCTATTAGGAATTAGAGGCATATCCAATTAGTGGCTCAGGACATACCCACGTGGTCAAAAACAGGTGGTTGAAGAGCAAAATACTGATGATAACAAAATCAGCTACTACTACTATTCAGGATGTGAAAATGTGTAATACGGCATCCCTCAAGGATCAGTATTAAGACCCACTCTTTTTCTCCTCTATGTCAATGATCTTATGTACAATGAGTATTGCCAAACTACCTTCCAATTTGCAGATGATACAAGCTTCCTTATTAGTGGGAAAACAGAAAAAAACTGAAAGACTCTGCTATTCAAACAATGAACAGTGGTTCAGCTATAATAAGCTAATTATTAAAAAAGAAAAGAGATTAGCACTTAACTTCTATAATCTAAAAGGAAGGCACCACCCAAACAAATAAGCAGAACCAAGGGACAGAGTTCTTGAAAGTGTTGACAGCACAAAATATCTGGGACTCTGGCTCCAGAACAACACAAAATGGGAGGTACACACTGAATATTTACAAAGAAAACTAAGCAAAATCTGCTACATGATAAGGATCTTAAAAACTTGTTGCTACAAAGCCAGCCTGTTAAATGTACACTACTCATATGTGCATTCTGTAATTAAATATGGCATCATCTTCTGGAGCAAGTCAACAACAAATATTAAACTTTTCAGGATGCAAAAGAGGATATTAAGAATTATTGAAGGGGTAAACAATAGGAAATCATGCAGACCCATATCCAAAATAACGTCGGTACTTCCTCTTCCTAGTATTTTTATCTATGAAATGTCAGTTTTCATAAAACAATATATTGATAGACACGCATATATCTTATTAAAAAATGAAGATATACACACATACAATACAAGACAAAAATTTGATCTTTATATGAAAAAGGTGAGAACATAATTGCAACAAAAAGGCACACTACATATTGGGATAAAAATTTAGAATAATCTGCCTAGTCATATTAACTCAGTAAGTGAACTCAGTAGTTTTAAGGCTGAACTAAAGGCATATTTAACTGATCATTGCTTTTACAGTCTGACAGAGTACCTAGAAACCAAAAAATAAAAATAAAAATGACTTGTGGATATTGTACTTTGTATGTTTCTCTAATGTATGCTGCATATGTGATTCTTTGCTAAATTACTTAAATATCTAGTCCTTAGGAATGCAATACAAACTGTATTTTATCTTGTAAAGACTTAAACTATGTCCAACATCCTTGTATATATTGTATACATGTAGGATTAGAAAGGACTAAATAAATAAATTAATTAACCACTGATGACTGATTCCATCCACGTACCTTGGGCATTTTCTAACTACTCACTGATCAAAAATTGGTTATCTTACCCCACTGTAAGGGTCTTCAAAGCAACAGTATGTGCTAATTTGTCAAGGTTTTGAGGGAAAAAAAGGTCTTGTTTCTTTTCCTTGTAAAGTTTCAAAGACCTCCCTGCACATTTATGTAGCTGCTGGCATTGCTGATATAAACCTTTCTAATTTCAGTGTGTGTTTCTGAGCTCCTGTGTTGCAAATAATTAGTTTAGTTAAATCTTCACATTCCACACAGTGTGACACTTTAACTACACATCTATTTGCATACCCACAAATTGTAGAAGAAAACTATTAATGCTTGTTCAACAGGAAATAGTTTATTTCCAGTTATTTCATACTGTCATTGCCTAAACAAATATATACAATTTCCTGTAAATGAACTGCAAACCAAGACATTGAACTTGCTATGACTAAAAGCTTCCCTCAAAAGTGGTTGAGCATTGCGGTTGTCGGCACTGTGTCATAAAGAGGTTCTGTAAATGTTACTTCACCAATGAACTACTTCCCAAAGATGAACATGTTTGCCCATCTATAGTTCCTATACCATCCTTGTGCATCTGAACACTGACTTTGGTGCCACAGGCAGCCTTTAAAAAGTCTAGCTTTTCTATGGGTTTGTGAGAGGTCTTTTGATAAAATTCTGCCAAGGTGGCCATAGGAGGCCTCATGCATTGCCTTTTTCAAAGCTAAAAGCTTTTCAGTTCCAATTTCTCTATTTTTAGCCCTATGCTTTGTTTTACACCTATTAAACAGTAGTCACTGTTTCTTCAGAAGTTTTTATACAGACTCTGTACATCAAGGAGGGTCTTTCCCATCATCAACTGTTCTGTTAGGTAGGTATGTATGTATCCAGTACTTGGTCAGCTGTTCTTGTAAACTTCAGTCACAGTTCCACTAAATGCTCCAACTTAGAGATAAATGTTTTAGCTCCTTCATAAAGATATGACACAACTGGTTATTTATTGTTTACTGAACATGCAAATCTTTCTACTCATTTTAGTTGCACTCTGTACTTTGGTAGTCAATGGTCAGTGATACCTGTTTTGATGTAGACATGTTCAAAGAGCTCTGTTCTACTTGTTACCATTACGTCCAATATATTTTCTTAAGGTTCGGATTCTGAACAATTTGTTCTAAGTAGTTTTTAGAGAAGGGATTTAATACTGCTCATTACATGTAAAATTGTTGTTATTTCAATTGACTAATGGATGATTAAAGTCTCCTCCAGTGATGACAGTATGACTGATGTCTCTTGGAATTTGTGAAGTGCCTACTTCACATTTCTTACTGCTGTTGTTATATTAGTATACTGCATTATCTTAATGAAATGAAATAGAATCCCTGCCCACTATTTCTTCTTTTCAGTCCTATGGCCTGTTCCTCTTCTGCTGGTTATGAAGTAAAACATGATTCCTAGATATCCAAGCCAGGAATGTATATTCACCATGTCCAAGGTTCTCACTGAGACCAGCATTCTAAATAACAACAGAGACTTTTTGAAGCTCATTATTCATGTCTTGCAGAACCTGTAAACTGTGCTTGTCATAACCAGCTGAAAACTGTACTGTTTGACTTACCTTTTCTCGATTCATACAGACATTATGCTTCATAAATCTAAAAGCCTTCAGAGAAATGGAATGAGTCACATTATGCTGTTAACAGACAAAAGCAGTCACAATAAAATGCAAGTGTAAACGCTTTTGAAGTGTTTTTACAAGAGTGTTTTCTCACCTTGACCTTGCATCCAAGAAACAACTGGATGAGGGAAACCTTGTGCCTGGCAATGAACAAACAGTGAATTCCCAGCTAGAGTCGACACATCCTGCGGCTCCATCAACCACCGAGGAGCGACTGAAACAGAATATATGAGGATGAGCATAGTCTCCCGCAATATGTTTGGCTTTTTGTATGGCATCTCTACAAGAGAAAAAGCATAGTAATGTCAAAATCATTAACTTACCATTCACCTGCAACTGTGAAGAGTGGTTAGCACTAGCAGCATTGTTTGAAGCCACACAGGTGTATGTTCCACTGTGTTGTGAAGACAGCTTATTAAATATAAGCAGACTGAAAAATTCTCCCCCATCTTTTTCTGTGACCTGCATGGTATGAAGATTAATAATGATGGAATATGAAAGCTGTTCAAAGGCAAGCAGCAAGTTTGTAACTTGCTAATAGGACACGTTTGTTAAATTAATAGAGTACTGCTGTTCAAATTTAAATATCATGACCATTGTATTAGCATTATAGACCTATATAACAGAATAATGATCTAAGCTATCATATATTATACTATTTCTCATTTTCATTGTTTTCTGATTGTCTAGTATTTATAAATAGACTGATGTCCAAAATTAAAGCAGCAAACGAAAATTTTGCAAGGTTGCAGTTATTTTGCCGCAAAACAATTTAAACAGGTTATAGTACAGTACAAACAATGTAAAGAATACAAAATATCAACAACTGCAAAAAGTATAAAGGTAGACAAAAATGTTCCTAATTTTTTTCCAGCTTAATGGATTTGCACATACATTCCGACAACTGATTACTGTGCTCAGCATGGTGTTTGACCACCTCTAGTAGCAATAAAAGTGTGACGATGACAGGACATGCTGTGAATGATGTCATCAATCTCACATTGTAGCAATAACGTGCATTCTTCATGCTAAGCTGCTCGCAGTCTTGAAGAGTGGTTGGTGGATGCTGACGTGATGCAACCCATCTCCGTAGTGATCCCACACATACCCTATGGGATTTGAATCAGAAGAGTGAGAAGAACACATCATGGGTGCAATATCTTCAGTTTCCAAGAAAACATCAACCACCTTTGCTGTATGAGATCGAGCATTATTGTTCTTCAATACAAAGTTGGACCCACAGCACCTCACAACAACCACACATGAAGTCTCAAGATATCTTCACTATACCTGACAGCAGTTAATCCTTGATGATTCACCTGTACTATTTCATGAAAAGCTGTTCAAATGGTCAACATAATCTCTGCCCATACTGTTAGGGATCCTACTCGATATCAGTCTCTTTCCACAATGTTTGTGTCCTGAAATCGTGTCTCACATTCCCTCCAGATGTGAATCCATCGAGACTCACACTCTAGACCAATTTGGGACTCATCCGTAAGAAGAACATCAGTCCACTGTTTGAGCATCCAGGTGTCATGTTGATGACTTCATTCTGTACATTCCCTTCTGCAAAGTAGCACCAGAGGTACACATACAGAAAATCTATGACAATGAAGGCCATTCTGCCAGAGCCTTGTGTACACCATTTGCCTTGATACAACACGTCCAGTGGATGCTGTGAGGTCAGATGCCTATTGCCATGCAGAACTTTTTTTAAGGTAGTTACATTGTCCCTTACAACCAAATAAGTGTATTTTTTCGGATGTCACACGTGGTCGGCCCTGCTCTGGCCTCCGTGATACAGTTTTGGTCTCTATCAACTGTCACCACATTCGAGAAACAACAGAACAAATCACTTTAAGCCATTGGGCTGCACCAGTTTGCAACTGTCCTGCTTCCGTTCTTCCTATGGCTCTCCAATGCAGAGTGTCTGGCAGGCATCTTCTCTGTGCCATACTGTGATTGTGTACATGGGGATTGTGGATAAGGGACTACCTGATAAATATTATCCCGTTTGATGGGTGCCCTGATGTCATCACTGGCATGGTTGCCTGTTGACTGGAATGCCATTTTCCATGTGGAACATGATCGTACGGACATCTTTTGACAGTTTGCTGATTATATCGGTACTTAGACACAGGAAGGGGAAATAGCAGTTTGTCACTTTAACTTGGACATCAGTGTACATACTGGCCAAAATATATTCAGTATCTGAGAGGTAAAGGAGCATAGGTCCCATATCAGCTTAGGGCCATATTTATAATGGCCACACATGGTTTAATTTGTGGAAGAAGGGCAGCAGCTCTGTTGCACCCAATGGTCGATTTACACAGTATTAAATGGATGAATACTCATGTAATATTGTCTAAACTGACAATGAGCTCACGCAGGACTGCCACCCTTTTGCCACAAATGAAGCAGTGTATGGGTATCCCACAGAAATTGGACTCTTTCCCTCATACCATATCTGGCTTCAATATATAACACATATATATATCAAAATGAGGAAATTGATGAAACTGCCATGATCACTATCACAATTTTGGCCAAATTTAACAAAAACAAACTATAATCAAATTGCTCATACTTCCAAATTAAGATACTCAAAGGCATCCTAATCCGACTTTCTTTGTCAGTCTAAGTACTGATTTAACAACAATATGGAATGAATTGATTGCTACTCACCACATAGTGCTGAGTAGCAAACAAGCACAATGAAAAATTATGCTGGAAATATTTTAGCATTCAGACAAAGTCCTTCTTCTGAAAGAGAAAACTCACACATATTCACAGACATATTCATACTGTCTCTGGGCACTAAGACCTGACTGCAAGATGCAGGATTCTTTTCACTGTGGCTGTCTGAGACTCAATGCCTCCTCTTTGTGATGAGTAGCAATATATCCTTTCCATATTGTTGTTATTCCATCCTGGGCTTTTGCTGTTTGATTAACTCTTCATTTAAATTCATTCTAATACAAATGAGCAATTGTACCCTGCCATACTGGTGATCACCATTTGCATAGTGTGTTGGCAAAATGACATACAGATCTATTAAACAAAATATATGCTCACCATATAGTTGAGGTACTGATTGGTTGCTAGGTACTTAATTGTGAGGTTGACAATGTACATAAGATTTTGAAAAGTGTTCTTCTTCAGTGCTTATACAGAAACAAACACACACACACACACACACACACACACACACACACACACACACACACACACACAAACACACACACACAAACACACACACACACACACACACACACACACACAAATGTCCAAGAGCTAAGCAAAGTATTCAGTTTTGTTTATATTCCCATCAACTGCACAATACTACCTCAACTATACGGCTACATTCCTTCCATTATTTGCATTCCATACAGAACTTTCCGTTATCATATACACATAGTATAAGCTTTATGTGGCTGTACATTAGAATTTTCAGCAATTATTAGTTGGGAAAGACAACTGCATGATTACCTGGAGTACGTCCGGTATTGGTCCATTGTCCTTCAACCATGAGAATCGAATAGGGAGATCACCAGAAGAGACACTGCAACTTATCTGTGCTCTTGCCCCTTCTCGCAAGTTGGTTGGGAATATGAAAGGCATTACAATGGGTGGACCTAAAAGATAAAGGCACACACTCTGTATTTACTTGATTTAAAAACTGCATGTAAAATAAGAGACTATTTTTCTGATAAATGTATAAAAAAATAAATTAATGGGTTACAATTGATGTGTGGTAACAGTTAAAATTACTCTTCTTTTAAAAATAACTGAAATTGCGAAATTTCTAGTATACTTAAAATTCATATTATTAATTGTACAAACTAACTAATTATTAAACCTATTTCTGAATTTATATATAAAATAATGATATAATTTAGCGAAGATTCTTCTTTGGTAAAGAAAGTTTGTTAACTCTTTTACTTTGTAAACTCTTTGGAATAATGTGAGTACTGCAGAATGTAAGTAGAAGTGGCCATGCCTCTGATGGAAATTGACATTTTCTAAGTTTGTCACCAACTATGTAATTTTTTTTTAATTTGGAAAATGTAAAAAGAATGTGATGTTGAAAGATGTGGCAAAGAATAAAATTCAAGAATAATACAGGCAAATCCTTATCAATTATTTAGCCATCAAGACTTTACGAAATCAATATTTCAGCTGCAAGAATGTGCCCCTCGACAAGACTTTGAGCCATCGACAACAACAATGAGATAATCAAGATAAGTTAAAATTTATTCTTTTGTATATCTTATGCCTCTCAAAGATTTCAGAATTTGTGCAAAGGCAGAGAATCTTGATAGTGACACGTGGGAGTATAAGGTTACAAACCGCTTGTAGGAGGACAACTGACTAAATTTTCATATTCTGCTTTTGTTAAATTGTCATGTTCATTGCTAACAGTCTGAATGAAAGGTCACCAAAAGTAGGCTCTGGCAGCATTCAATAATCTGCTGCTAAGGATGTTACACATGGCAATAACGAAAGGGTCTGCTTACAAGAGGAAGTCCGAAAGTAACTACAATTCATTTCTTATGAACAAAGGGTAATAGTGGCACGTCCTCATGTTACATGCCACTACAACATGCTGATTTGAACAGTCGACCAACCATTATCTGTTTGGAGGATCTGAGTATTATAGGTGACAGCCAAAACCAGTAATTTCTTGTTGAAATTATTGTTGTTGGGCCAGAAAATAATACATTTACTAAATTTATCTTGCCTCTTTTATTTTTTTGCCAATTCTTTAGTTTTAGGTTCCTTTTATGCCAGCAAACAAAAATAATGCACAGGTGAGAACATCCAGAGAGTATGGTGGGTCACGGTTTACCTGTGGTCAAGAGCTATATGATACACAATGATTTTGGCTGGAAGCACTTCCATATATGAGGAGCCAACTGGGCATCACAATGCTCTCTCCTTTTTCATTTCTTTTTTCTTTTTCCTGCAGTGCACCACCACAAATCTAATCACTTGTAACTGGTTAACTATAGTATCCTGGTGAACAATTTTAAAGAATCATACGGGCAACATTTGTAACAAGAGGAGCCTAATGCTTTGCACTTAGGGCTCCTAATAACACTTGTTCAACATCTTAACTTGCAACAATCAAATGTACAAACTGTACAACTTAATGATTTCTTGGATCAATAAAATACAGTCAAGAACATATGATGAATTGTGACTTAAAAAGTGGCATTGCATTCTTTTATCTACACTATTGTGCAACACAAACTAAATCATTTAACTGGCATAGCACTGAGAGACAAAGTACAAAGAAAAAGCACATTATCAAACAGATAATCATCAGTATTAGTACGGAACTGAAATATGTTTGCAAGAGAATGCAGAATTTCATAAATTAAAATGAAAACATCATCTCAAGAATGACAATGAAAAACATGTACAGTCCTGGTGATGAGAAGAGTCACTCACATTTAAGGAAAATGAAAATACCCTAAACCCAGAAGGAAAGTAAGGTGTAGGCAGCAATGACAATTTTCATATGGAAAACTTATTGCTGCAACCTCTAGCACATGCTGTGTAGTGTAGTGGATAGCAGTGTTGGCTGGTATGTTACAGGTTACCACTTGAAACCCAACCACCAGCAATTATTTGTTTTTACATTCTGGAAGATTCTTGATATATATTACCTGTAGGCCCTAGGTCTGTAGCATCTGTATACCTGGAATATTCAATGGGTGCAAAATACAGGCATGTTTGATGTCTGCATAAATAACTATGCTCTACATCTAGAAATTAAGTTCTGGTTTGGCTATATTTTCATAATAAACATGGTTTCAGTGCTAAAATTCACTGATGACCCTGCCTTTGGATTTGGACTTGGTTGTGGTTTTGATGCGACACTTGTGGAGATGCAGAATATTTCAAAACATCTATATCATTGTGACTCCAACTAGGCAATGTAAATGCTGTCACCTTCATGGTCAGGAAACAGAATACAAGCAGTACATTATTTCTACCATCCATACATTCAGGAGACAGGAGGATTCCAGAACAGTAGTAAATCAACTGGACATTAGGCACCCACTAATGTTTTCTGAAGATGGAGGTCTGGACCCGACTAAAAATCTGAAATTGTTTGACCAAGTTACCAAATACAACAGGTGGTATGACATGAACTGTGGAATCAACCTGAAGATGCAAAGTAAACCTAATTTTGTGTATAGTAATATGCCTTTTTATTTGTATACCCGCTCATGTAGAAAAGTTTCTAATGATGAGAAAATACATGTATGGATCAAAGGACTTGGTGTAGAATGAGATGTAGTAGACTGATGGTACAGTTACATAACACCATACATCTTATTAACATACTAGTCACGGTTGATTTCTATTTTTCAGTGCTTTGAAGTGTTGAAGGGATATTGGTTTATGACAAGGTGTCACAGGAGAAATGGTCAACATTCAAAGATATCACTGGAATGGTCATTCAAACTAAAAAATTCTAGTAAACATGGGTTCTGAAATGCATACTTTAAGAGCCATGAGCATTGCTTCTTCTTCAGTATTTGAAACAAATCTTTTCTACTGGAAGATATTTGCTTTCCATATTCTGAGAGGTGGTTTTATGGACCAAAGCAAAAACCAAATGTCCAGCAACATGGGCTGTAATGTGCATACTTTAAGAGCTAAGAGCACTTCTTCATCTTTGCTACTGTGAAGCATATCTTTTCTGTTGAACAAGTGCTAGTAGCTCTTAATATATTCACTTTAGAGCCCATTTTTACAAATAATTTTTTCTTGTTTTTGTTCATAAATGAAGAAAATGCCTGTAGCACTGAAGATATGCATTTTGGAGACCATGTTAGTAGACTTTTTTGCTTTGAATGATTGTTCCTATCATATCCCTGAATACTGAGCATTCCTTCTTGGACACCCTGTATATGTGGTTCTTCGAAGCACTGATTGAGCTGCTGTAGATCTGTGAGTGACTAATAGAGTATACTGCTTAATGTCACACTGATCTCAATTCATCAGCAACATTTTTTGGTATCACTTTCATTGGTCTAAACCAACCAATATGCGCATTATACCTGTCAATTGATCATAAAATGTTACTTGCATAATGGAAAGGAACTTGAGGGGGCGCGACTGAAAACAAAATTAACTGTAGCTGGTCATTACAATGTGAACTCCACAGCTCGATGCTGCATCCCAAAGTGGAAAATGCTGTGGGTTTGTGGTGCTGATGTACATCATCTTGTATCTTTTATTTATTTATTTACTTCGTGTTCCGTATATCTCGTATTGTGAGCACGTCACATAAGATGTGGAACGAGTCAAACATACAAAAAGATACAAAACAGGTTTTCATTAAATATATAAAAAATGTCTACATAACTGCACATAGTTAATACAAAGTTTAGAGGAAAAACAGATATTGGACATATAACACCAGATTTCTTTGAGTGTTAATACAAAATTTCATGTTTTAATTTGGAAAAAAATTGCAAGCATATTTATTTGTTAACAAGATGGATAATTCTATCTAAATGCTATTTCCCTTTTTGCATCATAAAACTCTTCTAATGTATAAACAGACATATTTGACAAATATTCTTTTAGTTTTGCTTTAAAAAGAGATTCATTTTCTCTTAAACATTTTATCTGGTCAGGGAGATGGTTAAAAAATTTTCTTCCTGACCATTTGACACCTCTCTGAACAACTGTCAAGTTCTTAAGTTAACAATGAGGATTTTCTTTCCCTCTTGTATTATATTTGTGATAGTTCTTATTTGATGGAAATTGTGCAGGGTTCTTAATTACAAAACACATCAGCAAATATATGTACTGCGATACAATAGTCATTATTTGCAACTTTTTGAAAAGGTTACGGCATGATGTCCTAGGGGGTACTCTGCGCATAATTCTAATAGCCCTTTTCTAGGCCACAAAAATTTTCTTTGCCAAAGCAAAATTTCCCCAGAAGATAATTCCGTAATATATAACGGAGTGAAAATACCCATAGTATGCGGACTTCATAGTGGTTAAATGTCCAATGGAAGACATCATTCTGATAGCATACATAGCCGAGCTCAATTTTTTTAGGGTCTGTTGTATATGGAAGGACCAGTTCATTTTGCCATCAATATTTACGCCAAGAAATTTAGACACATCCATTCTTTCTATTGGTTGATTTCCACATGTTACATTTACTTCTCTCACTTTTTTTTTGTTTTTGTATGGAACTGGATAAAATTTGTCTTACTTGAGTTTAGAGAGAGACCATTAACACTGAACCAAACACTGAACCAGTAATCACTTCAGAGAGTGTGTTGTTAATTGACTCCTCGAAATTAACATCTGATTTTACACGCATGAAGATGGTGATATCGTCAGCAAAAAGAGTAAATTTGCAAGGCAGGCTTGCACACAATGGTAAGTCATTTTAAACATAGAAAACAACAGTGGCCACAGAATTTAGCCTTGAGGCACACCACAACTAATGTAAGTCCATTCAGACTGAGTGGAGGTATCCCTTGACTCATCTGAGCTGTTTAAAATTACTTTCTGTTTTCTTTCCTGTAGATAAGATTGCAGCCAGTTACCTGTGACACCCCTTATTCCAAGTAGTTTGGCTTTCTGCATGAGAATGTGGTAATCTACACAATCAAATGCATTTGATAAGTTGCTGAAAATACCAATTCCTATCATTTTTTGATTTAGACATTCAAGTACTTCATTTGTAAGTGCATACACTGCATCCTCAGTTGAACAGCTCCTTCGAAAGCCAAACTGGCTCTTGTTGATAAGTCTGTTCATTATGAGACGTTCAGTAATTTTATTGTGCATTAATTTTTCTAGAATTTTAGAGAAGGCTGTTAACAGTGAAATAGGGTGGTAGTTAGTGAGCTCAGCTCTATCACCCTTCCTGTGTAGGGGCTTCACAATGGCATACTTGAGTCTTTCAGGAAAAATGCCTTGTTGAAACGAAGCATCAAAAATATGGCACAGAATATCACTAATCCATTTACATGAAAATTTCAATAAATTATTGGATACGATATCTACTCCTGCAGAGTTATTACACTTTAAAGACCAGATGACTGTTTGAATTTCCTCTACAGTGATAGGATTAATGTACATTTCGCGTAGTATGTTGGAGTATGCATCCTGACATAAAGTCATAGTTTCCTCAACAGAGGGCCTACAGCCAATTTGTTGGGTTACTGAAAGGAAATGCTTGTTAAAAATTTCAGCCACACTTTTTTGATTTTTCATCATACAGAATAATCTATTTTGAGACTAAAATTCTGACATTTGTTTATGATTGCAAACATTTTATATCCAACTAAGAATTAGGGAGTAACTGAGACATCTAAACTACACAAGCAATACCATTTCCTGACAGTGTGACTGATCAATATAATATACATAAATTATCTTTATTTCTTTGTAGATCTAAGTAGCCTATAAAACATTCGCCAAGCTCTACAGTGGTTCATCAAATTTGTTTCGTGCCTTAGGAGTGCTTCAAAATGTGAAATTGAACAAAGTAATGAATAGTTAAGACTGAATGTGGGACGTACATTGAAACATACAGGCCTAATCCGGATCAAAGATGGCTTACTTTTGTGTCTACATAGTTTGGAGAGATTTGTTCAACATCATTACCCTGCACAAATGCGTTCCTTTCTTTTACTTGGTCAGTTGCCGCAGAACTCTACCAATGGGATTTTCTCAAGCATATTGCATGCAGAATTTATAACTGTATTAGAAAAGGTAAGTACAGCCTGATTCCTTGTGTCTCTGTGCCAATCCAGTTTTTGACATTTCTGTGACACTCTCCACGGGAGACAAACAAACCTGTGAGCATACGTGACGCCCTCCTTTTAATACGTTCAATATCTCCTGTTAATCTTACTTGGGATGTGTCCGACACACTTCAGCAATATGCCAAGATGTGTAGCTGAAGTGATATGTAAGCAGACTTCTTTGTAAACTGCCTAAATTTTCCTCGGATACTTAACTCTCGGAAGTCTATCTGTAGAGCTCTAGCGCTGATGAATACTCGATGAACAGGAAGAACAATAACAGTTCCCTTGCTTCTGACAGACAGGGTGAAGCAATGTCCCGTTCCCGTCTTATTGTGTTCTCAACTATGTACAGTACCGGCATTTCTGTATTCTCAACTACCAGGATTTCAGTACAAATGCAGTCACAGTAATTTTATTATCTTCCGCATGCATCGTCCATCTGTGGCGTGTATCTATGTAACTTTCAAACAACTGTTTCTACAGACACATTGTTGTAAGCAGTTTATAGTACCACTAAATGAATCTGTGCCCGTACCAGAGAGTCCACTTGAAAACTTTCTTTTAATTTGTTTCCGATTATTGCTTAAGAGGAAAAACAACTGTATTTGATACCTGTAATAAATTTGATATGCTGTGATATTAAACTTACTTTTTCAAATCACTGCTTTGCAGCACCGAAAACTTTGTAGTAACATATTTGTTTACACACAAGGCAGGAAACTTAACAAATGAAAACAATGGGCACTCTGTCTCACAATGACATCTATACTCCGCAAATCACTGTAAGGCGCATGCTAGATGGTACGTCCCATTGCACCAGTTATTAGGGTTTCTCCTGTTCCATTCTCATATGGAGCATGGGAAGAATGATTGTTTGAGTGCCTCTCTGCGCGCAATAGTTGTAATCTTATCCTCGCGATTCCTATGTGAGCGATTTGTAGGAGGTTCTTCTATATTCCTAGAGCAATCATTTAAAGCCCGTTCTTGAAACTCTTGTAATAGACTTTCACGGCATAGTTTACGTCTATCTTCAAGAGACTTCCAGTTCAGTCCCTTCAGTATCTCTGTGACACTCTCCTACAGATTAAACCAAATTGTGACCATTCGTGCTGCCTCTCTTGATAAACTAGAAATTCAATATCCCCTTAGTCCTATCTGGTACAGTCCCACCCACTTACGCAATATTTCAGGACCGGTCGCACGAGTGATGTGTAAGCAGTCTTCTTTGTAATTGATTGCACTTCCCCAGTATTCTACCAATAGATTGAACTCTACTACCTGCATTAGCCACGACTCAACCTATGTGATCATTCTAATGGCTCTGAGCACTATTGGACTTAACATCTATGGTCATCAGTCCTCTAGAACTTAGAACTACTTAAACCTAACTAACCTAAGGACATCACACAACACCCAGTCATTCTATGTGATCATTCCATTTCATATCCCTACAAAGTGTTACACCCTGGTATTTGTATGAGTTGGCCAATTCAAACAAAGACTCATTGGTATTATGGTCATAGGATACTATGTTTTTCATTTTGTGAAGTGCAACATTTTACGTTTCTGAAAATTCAGAGCAAGTCGCCAATCTTTGCACCAAGCTGAAATCTTATCAAGATCTGACTGAATATTTATGTAGCTTCTTTCAGATAGTACCTCATTATGGGTAACTGCGTCGTCTGCAAAAAGCCTAATTTTACTATTAATATTGTCTGCAAGGTCATTAATATACAACATAAACAGCAAGGGTCCCCAGCACATTTCCCTAGGACTCACTCGAAGTTACTTGTGCATCTAACGATGACTCCCTATCCAAGATAAGATGGTGTGTCCTCCCTACCAAAATGTCCTCAAACCAGTCACAAATTTCACTTGGTACCCCATATGATCGTACTTTTGACAATAAGTGTAGGTGTGGACCTGAGTCGCATGCTTTTCTGAAGTCAAGAAATGTTGTATCTACCTGGTTACCTTGATCCAAAGCTTTCAGTATGTTACGTGAGAAAAGTGCGAGTTGGGTTTCATATGATCGATGTTTTCGAAATCCATGCTGGTTGGCCATGAAGAGGGCATTTTGTCCAAGATATCTCATTATGTTTGAGCAAAGAGTATTTTCTAAGATTCTACAACAAATCCATGTAAAGCATATTGGACGGTAGTTATGTGGATCACTTCTGCTACCTTTCTGGTAGACTGATGTGACCTGTGTCTTTTTCCAAGAACTGGGCACGGTCCTATGTTCGAGCAATCTATGACAGACTATAATTAGAAGAGGGGCTAACTCAGACGCAAATTCAGTGTGCAATTGGCTAAAAGAAAATCAAGCTTTTACTGCCAGAATAACAGGATATGAAATGGTTAGTAACTTCTGTAGAGAAAATTTTAAAGGGGGAAGAACATGAATTTATGTCAAACAAGGAACTGAATATAAAGAAATCAAGTTCAGTAAGATAAAAAACATTGAAAAAGTATTTGAATATTGCGTTTGCAAAATTACAGACCTTAAAATAATTATTGTGTGTGTATACCATTCCCCATCAGGCAACTTTATGGAATTTTTGGACAGTGTTGAAAGTCTTTTTAGTGAGTTAAGATGTTCTACAGGAAACATTATTGTAATTGGAGATTTCAATGTCAACTTTAACATCAACTGTTTAAATGTTACAAAACTGACCAATGTCTTTTGTTCGCATAATTGAGAACCAACTATCTTTGAATTCACTAGACATGGAAAGAACTCTGAAACAATAATAGACCAAATATTTCTTGACTTACATAAACTAGACAATGTTGTAGAAGTGATTGACACTGGATTCTCTGATCACAAAGCACTAAAACTTAGTATAAATAATGTACTCTGTAAAAACTCTAGGCCAAGTGAGAAACACATGCACAGGAGATGTATTAATGAGGACAACATTAGGATTTTTAATTCCTTGTTGAAAAATACAAGTTGGGATCTAGATAAACATGATAGTATAGACATGAAGTTTCAGTCATTTCTAGCTGATTACAAACATAACTTTGAAATTGCTTTTCCCCTTAAGAAAATGAAAGTAAAAAGCAAAATTAACAAATGGATAACACAGGGCATAAGAAAATCTGGAGAGCAACTCAGAATGTGAAGTAAATCAGCAAGGCAAAATCCTGCTTTGAACAACGTGTTAAGTGTTATAGGAAATTATACAAGAAAGTATTTACTGTAGCAACAAAGTTAAATAATGATTCATATAACAATAGAAGTAATGGCAACAAGAAAATGAAATCAGTTTGGAAAGTGATCAATAGCAACTTAGGGAGAAGCAAAGTAAGAAACAACATTGTTATTAAAACTGAGGACAAAACTATAAATTATCCATTACACATTGCCAATATATTCAACTGTCATTTTACAAGTGTAGTTCAAAACCTCATACGAACCCAAAGTAGTACAGACATCAGTCATAACTTCACATTGAATCCCAAAACTATGTTTCTGTATCCTGTAACAGTACATGAGGTAGAGAATGCCAACAGCAAAGTAAAAAATAAATTATCCTGTGGCACCGATGGCATTCCAGACAAAATCATTAAACACAGCAGATATATTACTCCTCTTCTTGTAGATATAATTAATGCATCTTTCAGTACTGGCACTTTTCCTAGAAAGCTGAAACAATCAATTTAAAACCATTATACAAAAATGGGGATCGTTATGATGTAAAAAACTACAGGCCTTTATCAATGTTATCTTGTTTTTCAAAAATTATAGAAAGAGTAATGTATGGAAGACTCTCTACTTTCCTAAAAATAAGTGGAATATTGGTCAATGAACAAAATGGCTTACGAAGGAATAGTTCAACTGAAACAGCTATATACAACTTTCTAAAACTTGTCCTAAATCCAACTGATAATAACGAAGTAAATTGTGGGGTCTTTTTAGATTTATCAAAGGCCTTTGATGTTATTGATCATAAACTACTGCTTGAAAAACTTAGTTGCTATGGAGTCCGTGGTACTGCTCATGCATGGTTTAAGTCATACGTATCTGGCAGATGCCAGAAAGTAGAAATAGTTCATGATGGAAAGTCATACTTTTCTGGTTATAAGGAAGTTAATTATGGGGTGCCCCAAGGTTTGGTCTTGGGACCCCTGTTGTTTTTGATCTTTATAAATCACCTGCCAAACTATTTGACACAAGCTGATTGTGTACTTTTTGCTCATGATACAAGTCTCTTTATTAACGCTTATAATGAGACTGGCCTTAACAGGAAAATTGAAACAACAACAGTTGAAGCAAGTAAATGGTTCAGGGACAACAGTTTATTTGTGAATGAGAAGAAAAAAAAACCATTATGGATGAATTACAGACATGTTTCAAATTATGTGAAGTCCAATATAACTGTGAAGCTAGGCCAACAGAATATACTACAAACGCCAAATACAAAATTCTTAGGAATTTGGTTAGATGAACATCTAAAGTGAGACAAGCGTATAGATGTGTTCAATAAAAAATTAAGTAAATGTTGCTATGTATTTAGAATGCTCAAAAATTGCTGCAGTGATCAAACAGTACTGTGTACACATTATTCATTTATGCATAGTCTTTTATGATATGGTGTCATATTTTGGGGCAATTCAAGTCAGCAAAACGCTCTTTCATTATACAAAAACGAGTAATAAGGGTCATAAAAAGAGCAGCACCTAGAGATCCATGTAGGGAATTTTTCAAGGAATATAAAATCATGACTCTTCCATCCATTTACATCTATGGAAGTATATGCTTTCTGAAGTGTCACCCCCAGTTTTCTTCTTTAAACAGTGAGTTTCATGACTATACAACAAGACAGAGTAATGACTTTCACAGAGAAGTGCATAAGAAAGCCCAGTGCAACTAGATTGCAATATACCACCCGAAAATTCTCTATAGTGCTCTTCCCTTAAAAATTAAAAAGATTCAAATGCTGAGCAGTTTTAAAAGTGAACTCAAAAGAATGTTAATTAGTAATAGCTTTTACAGTGTTAGTGAACACATGAATTCTTCAGAAAGATAGCGTGCCTTCCCCTATCTTATACGTCACTCATATACAAACTTGTGTCGTGGGGTAGACTCTTTTATGTACACACAAAAATTAATTAATTTGTCAATATAGAGTGTTATAATCATTGTTTCTTGTTGCTGTCCATTATACACAGAATATATGTAACTTATTTGTGTCCTATATTCTTACAAATTTATATCATGTAAGCTATAATTGTTTTTGCCCATATATTTAATTCAGATTGTTCACTGATATTTTTTTTTACATAATATGTTGTTATTCATATTTTTTCTGTATGTAACATATGACAAATCCCATATCATTGTACATGATAAAACGGGTGCACAATAAATCAAATCAAATCAAACCAAATCTGACAGGGATTCCATCGGAACCTGGAGCTTTGTTCAATTGTTATGATTTCAGCTGTTTTTCAACAACACTGATACTAACACTCAAAACATTCATTCCTTCAGTGGTGCGAAGATTAAACTGGGACCATTCTCCTGGGTCTTCCTTTGTAAAGAAACATTTGTAAATGGAATTAAGCATCTCAGCTTTTGCTTTGCTACCCTCAGTTTCAGTTCCTGTCTCATTAACTAGCGACTGGACATTAATTTTGGTGCCACTAAAGCTTATACATGCGACCAAAATTTCTTTGGGTTCTGTGAAAGATCGATTGACAGTATTTTGCTACAGTAGTCACTGAAGGCATCACGCATTGCTCTCTTGACAGCCAAACACATTTCATTCAGCCTCTCTCTATCTGTTACCCTGCGCTTTGTTTTACTCCTATTTTGCAGTAATCTCTGTTTCTTTAGAAGTTTCTTTGCAGTGGGTGCATATCGTTGAGGTTCACTCCCATTATGAACTGTTCTACTAGGTACATATCTATCCAGTGCTTGGTCAACCATTCTTTTAATCTTGAGCCAGAGACCCTCTACACGCTCCTGACCTCTGCTTAAAGTTTCAAGTTCCACACTGAGATATAATACTACTGGTTTTTTTATCTATTTGGTGTAAGGATTGGACGATTGAACAATGGAAAAACGTTTTGTGGAGTGACGAATTCAAAAAAAAAAAAAAAATCACGGCACAGAATGTGGCGATCCGGTGGCAGGGTGTGGGTATGGCGAATGCCCGGTGAATGTCATCTGCCAACATGTGTAGTGCCAACAGTAAAATTCGGAGGCGGTAGTGCTATGATGTGGTCGTATTTTTCATGGAGGAGGCTTGGACCCCTTGTTATTTTCTGCGGCACTATCACAGCACAGGCCTACAATGTTTTAAGCACCTTCTTGTTTCCCACTGCTGAAGAGCAATTCGTGGATGGCAATTGCATCTCTCAACACGATCGAGCACTTGTTCATAATGCATGGCCTGTGGTGGAGTGATTACACGACAGTAAAATCCCTGTAATGGACTGGCCTGCAAAGAGTCCTGACCTGATTCCTATAGAACACCTTTGGGATGTTTGGAACGCCGATTCGTGCCAGGCCTCACCGACCGACATCGGTACGTCTCCTCAGTTCAGCACTCCATGAAGAATGGTCTGCCATTCCCCAAGAAACCTTCAAGCACCCAACTGAACGTATGTCCGGGAGAGTGGAAGCTGTCATCAAGGCTAAGGGAGGACCAACACCATATTGCATTCCAGCATTACCGATGGAGAGCGCCATGAACTTGTGAGTCATTTCCAGCCAGATGTCCGGATACTTTTGATCACATAGTGTACATTGTGTAAAATTTATGACGAATCTGCCAACCGTCTGGATGTTGTTTGTGTTGGTTTTGGTGGACACATGGACATTTGTGATAGCATAGCTAAGACTTTAAAATTCTGTGAGTTTTTTGCAATTTATATCGTGTTTGTAGCATGTTTTTATCAATAAATATGGAGTTTTGAAATCAACCTGAGTCCGATATAGCACATTCTTTATTTTCACTAGAGGTGTAAAAATGAAATACAACCGCACGCGACTTTGAAGGCATTAAGGGAATAAAAAATCTTGGCCGACGACAGCGAGCATCCTCTGTGAGGGAAATTGGGCGGAGTGCGGGGACATCGAGGCAACATGGAGCCAGGGATGTTTTCCAGACGTCGTGAAAACGTGGGGTGTTGTCAGTTGTGGGGTCGACGCTGGAAGGAGATATACGCCACACTGCATATACAGGTAGCTGATAAGGATGGGGGTGCGCCAGAGCAAGTGGTGCAGCCGAAGCGTAAGGGCATTGCGGTGTCAGAGGTCGGAGGACCCACTACATTTGGTGTCTTCCTGCTACATTTGGTCATCCTGATACATTCGGTGGCAGAAGCCGCCACAACACTTGGTGTCAATACGCCAGATGTGGCGTCTGATACCACAACAATATAGTTCTACCTCCTGCAGACACTCACTCACTCTCTCTCTCTCTCTCTCTCTCTCTCTCACACACACACACACACACACACACACACACACACACACACACACACAAAATGCGTGTGGTTTCTTTTTCCCGTTGTGCAAAATATACTTTCAGAGAAGATGAAATACTTTGCAAACATCTAGCTATTCAAAAAACACAAAACTATTTTCTCGTGCTCGAGAATACCACATCCATGCAATTAAGCAACTGTCTTGGAAATCGATATCCCTTGCAGGTTGCCTGTCTAACGCCTTCAAGGGGCAACAAAAACTTGTTTTCAATAACGCGCAAAATTATTGATCGAATTTATAAATTGAATATGCTGTCGTATGTATTCATTAAGAGGTACACTCTTATGTTAGAAGTTTAACACAATAAGACAATTATTCCAGTTAGAAACTACACATACAAAAAAAAAAAAGTTTTGCATCACCTCAGTTCCGAAAGTTCCGGAACCTGTACAAAAAATTGGAATAGAGACCAACATAAACATCAAATCCGCCCTTTTTATTGCTCATAAAAAACTCATTGCATCTTATACCTCCATACAACGAGATCTTCAGAGGTGGTGGTCCAGATTGCTGTACACACCGGTATCTCTAATACCCAGTAGCATGTCCTCTTGCATTTATGCATGCCTGTATTCGTCGTAGCATACTATCCACAAGTTCATCAAGGCACTGTTGGTCCAGATTGTCCCACTCCTCAACGGCGATTCGGCGTAGATCCCTCAGAGTGGTTGGTGGATCACGTCGTCCACAAACAGCCCTTTTCAATCTATCGCAGGCATGTTCGATAAGGTCCATGTCTGGACGAACATCCTGGCCACTCTAGTCGAGCGATGTCGTTATCCTGAAGAAACTCATTCACAAGATGTGCATAATGGGGGCTCGGACTGTCGTCCATGAAGACGAATGCCTCGCCAATATGCCGCCGATTTGGTTGCACTATCGGTAGGAGCATGGCACTCACATGTCGTAAAGTCGTTACGGTGCCTTCCGTGACCACCAGTGGTGTAAGTCGGCCCAACATAATGCCACCCCAAACAGAAGGGAACTTCCATCTTGCTGCACTCGCTGGACAGTGTGTCTAAGGCGTCCAGCCTGACCGGGTTGCCTCCAAGCACATCTCCGACGATTATCTGGTTGAAGGCAAAAATGCAACACTCATCGGTGAAGAGAATGTTATGTCAATCCTGAGCGGTCCATTCGGCATGTTGTTGGGCCCATCTGTACCGCGCTGCATGGTGTCGTGGTTGCAAAGGTGGACCTCACAATGGACATCAGGAGTGGAGCTGCGCATCATGCATCCTATTGCTCACAGTTTGAGTTGTAACACGATGACCTGTGGCTCCACGAAAAGCATTATTCGACATGGTGGCGTTGCTCTCAGGATTACTCCTTGCCATAATTTGTAGGTAGTGATCATCCACTGAAGTAGTAGCCCTTGGGCGGTCTGAGCCAGGCATGCCAGCGACAGTTCCTGTCTCTCTGTATCCCCTCCATGTCCGAACAACATCGCTTTGGTTCACTCCAAGACGCCTGGACACTTCCCTTGTTGAGAGCCCTTCCTGGCACAAAGTAACAATGCAGAAGCGATCGAACCGCGGTATTGACCGTATAGGCATTGTTGAACTACAGACAACACGAGCCGTGTACCTCCTTCCTGGTGAAATGACTGGAACTGATCAGCTGTCAGACTGCGTCCGTCTAATAGGCGCTGCTCATGCATGGTTGTTTACATATTTGGGTGGGTTTATTGTCATCTCTGAACAGTCAAAGACACGTGTCCGTGATACAATGTCCACAGTCAACGTCTATCTTCAGCAGTCCTGGGAACCAAGGTGATGCAAAATTATTTTTGATGTGTGTATATGTTTGTCTTGAGGTAGCAAAACTGACAGTGCACACGTATACGGACTTCATTCATCCAGTATTTGACACTGCGAGCTCCAAGCACCTTCCAACACATTTTAAGAAACTTTTCCTCCTTTTTCTCGCTAACACCCTGTGCAGATTGATAAAAGGAAAAAGCCTTATCGCTTACTACTTTTTGCTGTTCCGCAGTAAAATTTCAGCATCAGACATGACGTTGCAATTTACTAGTTCTTTAGTACTAACTCTGTTTGCCATACATTTCACGGACAATATCCCCATAATAATATCATTGTACAAGATCTACTTTAGGCGATATGATGTCATAGACATTTAGATGCCAGAGAAACTAGCTCCTATTTGGCGCACAGTAAAAACGCAACATCAAGCACGACGTTTTAATATACCTGTTTACTACTTACTCTGTTCGCAAGACACTTTAAAGACAGTATCCACATAACCCCTGAATGCACATGTAAAATTATAACACTGGACGACACATAGTTCAGAGGAGATGATGTTACAAAAACATTGAGATGCGTCAAAAACTACGAGGGCTATTCGGAAAATAATGTCTGATCGGTGGCAAAGTGGAATCCATTGTGAACCCCAACTTTTTTTTTTCAACAGTTAGCTACACCTTCCTCCTATTTCTCTACTTCGCTGCATAGCCACCTCTCCGGCTTAGACAACTGTCGTAGCATTGTAACAACTTCCAATATCCTCGTCTTACAAGGCAGCCACCTGTCCTTTTCGCTATTTCTCTACGCTCGTCTACAGCTCGTTGTATGTGCCTAAATACTACTGTCTTTATAGCTAGCAGTTCATGTGAGCGGGTATGAAACCCAGGGGGAGCCAATGACGGACTGTACTGTAGGTAATCAAACATTTCTCATCGCAAACGCTGCAGGAGCATCTTGATTGCCCCTGCAGAAAGTGGCCCAGAATTCTCATGAAGAAGGAAAGGCATGACTTGTGTTATGTGGATTGCAGAGCAGTAGGCGAAATCTCTGACCAGGCCTCCATGCTGGCGGGAGACATCATCGTGCTAGGCATCTTTGCGTGTCACTGTGCGCTCAGAACTGAAAAGCCTGACATGACGCGATCGGCATGCGTAGTTGAGACACTGCACAACACATCCGTACAAAGTTTCATCGGATTATTACTGTGGTCTCCATTTCGCACCCGATCGGATCTTATTTTTCGCTTAAAATGGAGAGCAAATTGCTCAGACAGTGTTAGTCCAGTTATAGCGTTAGTGTAGTTGGAGGACGTGCAGAGACACCAACAAACGGCTCCGACGGCTTCAGTGTGGGCTAGGATTTTCTGCTGAGGAAGGATGTTGCGCAGCTGAAGAAATGACGTGTTTATTGATGCTTGTTTACAATCATCTGGGGCAGTGCAATGAATATGTTGGCGTTTCCCCGGTGTTGCGGCCTCCAGCTGTGGACAGTGCTCCTCTGCTGTTGCGGTCACTGCTGTATCATCAAGCTCCCGTGACAGTGTGGCCATCGTCCATCACTCTGAGAACATCAGGCTGCGTTCCGCTCCAGGCCTCAGAGCGTAATGATCTTTTGTTGGCACCCCAACGAGGGCAGAGATGGCTGGATCCTCACGTCGTGCTCTCAGGACGACGGCCAAGTACGGAGATGTTGCTGGTGCCCAGAAGGTTAGGCAGCAAGCAGAGTTTCGTATCCTGAGGCAGAAGCATCTGTCTCACGGGCACAGCGTCTGGAGTAGCACAGATTCGACGTCACTTTACTGCCGATGTGTTCGACGAAGACAAGCTCGTTAGCATGTCCTTAAATATGCTTCCTTATGGTGACACCAACCGAGGTGGTGTAGTGCTTAGCACAATGGACTCGCGTTCGAGAGGACGATGGTTCAAACCCGCTTCTGGTCATCCTGATTCAGGTTTTCAGTGATTTCCCTAAATCGCTTCAGGGAAATGCCAGGATGATTCCTTTGAAACGTCTCCCTTGATTTCAGTCAGGCCTTCGTTATGTTTGATCACAGCCGATTTCCTTTCCCACCCTTAGATGGGACGTCAAATACTAATCTGCTTCTCTCTCTGTGGTGATGTCATGGTAACATGGGCATTAATGGATCGCTCACAAGCCGGTCGCGGTGGCCGTGCGGTTCTGGCGCTGCAGTCCGGAACCGCGGGACTGCTACGGTCGCAGGTTCGAATCCTGCCTCGGGCATGGATGTTTGTGATGTCCTTAGTAGTTCTAAGTTCTAGGGGACTTATGAACTAAGATGTTGAGTCCCAAGTGCTCAGAGCCATTTTTTGATCGCTCACAAGGGAAATTCCCCATCGTATCCCCTCGGATTTAGTGGTAAGATGGCCCAGTGGATTGCATGTCAATAGAGAACGCAGATCAAGCCTAAAAACAAGAAGAAGACGTAATGAACTGTGAAAAAAAATCAAAATAGAAACAGTGAACGATCCAAGGTTAACAAGTGTAGTATTGAGCCGCGGCGTCGTGTGTAAATGGTCATGCGCTTGCAAAGTTCGGCTCTCGCAGTCGTGAGGCGTGGACGTCCGCTGCGGCCCGCCTACAGTGGAGGTCGAGGGAGCGTTGTTTACTTCTCGCGGCGGTTTCGTGTATTGAATCCTCCTTATGAGCGAGCCTTGACACATTCTGCCGCCGGACAATGATCAAGATCTCATTCCAAGCAGAATAAGCACGACCAAGACCTTACGAAATTTCGAACCTTATACGGAGTTACTTGAGGACATGGTTGAGGAGCAGGACACTACAGTACACTGGCTGGCGCGCCCCACAAGTCGCCAGGACGCAGCGGCCTCCTTTTAGAGTTTTACAGGAACTACCGCCAATTACTGACACTTGCCCAGAAGTACAACTTCCTGTTGTCTTCCTCGAATGATTGCTCGTTCCTGTCCATAAACCAAACGGTGGAGCCTCCGTCAGTGACTATGGCCCCCTAGCGCTCCTGAACTGTGATACTAAGATCCTCACGCTGCTTTTGGCAGCACGTCGCCCGATAAATGGTGTTTACATCTTTGGGTGGGTTTATTGTCATCTGAGAACAGTCAAAGGCACTGTGTCCGTGATACAATGTCCACAGTCAACGTCTATCTTCAGCAGTCCTGGGAACCAGGGTGATACAAAATTGTTTTTGATGTGTGTATATGTTTGTCTTGAGGTAGCAAAACTGACAGTGCACCCGTATACGGACTTCATTCATCCAGTATTTGACACTGCGAGCTCCAAGCACCTTTCAACACCTGATCATGGTGTCCCATGATCAGGTCTCTTTAGGAGACGATTACAACATCCGGACTGCCTTATGTCGATCACGTGACATGATAGCGCTAGTGCGGACAGGGGTCTTGGCCGCCCTTGGTTTCAGTCAGGCCTTCGATATGGCTGATCACTCCTACCTGACAGCGGTGATGCGGAATATGGGATTCCCCGACAGCTTCGAGAAGGTCATGATGCATTTCCTCCGGGGCGCGACTTCTAGGATCCTGTACGATCGTCGGCTTACGCCGCGCATCCAGTACAACGATCGGTGCGATCCTGTACACTGTCGCCCTGGGACCGATACTTCGCGGCCTCGGCCAACGCCTCACCGGGATGACTCTTGGCGGACACACCTTCCGTTGTACGGTCCATGAAGGCGACCTGGTCCTCCTCCTGCGTAACGGAAACGACGTTCAGGCAGCGATGGAGTGGGCGGATTCCTACAGCGCTGCTTTGATGTTCGCAAATCTCGCGCGTTGCCTATAGGCCGTGGGCTCACCACTGAACGAGTCGCTGCTCTGTGAATCTGTGACGTGGTACGATGTCGGATATTGATTTTACAACCGACTTGCGGCAATCAGTGGCCCTCAACAGTAGGCGCTTATTACGTGCCAGCTATGTGACCATCAACTCCAAAGCCTGGACATGCTGCAACGGATCCGTTTTGCTTAAGTTTATGTCGCGTCACGAATCCCGCACATGGCCCAGACTTACCCCATCCTGCCGTCAATGGCCAGAGGCATGATGGCTGCACTGGATTCCTCTGTGAGTCAACGGTTGTTACTTAACGGCAGCTATGACTCCCTCACCCTCCCGAAGGACAAATGAGGCCTCAATCTCTGACATGTCCACCATCGAGCAACAGCCATCGTTGTAAGCACACATATCATGATGTGGCGACGCACTCCACCATGCCTCACCAGCTTACTGACGAGGGCTCTCACCTCGAACTCACTCATTGCCCCAGTGTCGCTGACAGCCGTCGCTGCGCCCTTTTTCTACTTGAGTTATTTGTCTCTTGAATATAACTACGTCAGGATCGTGCTTCTCCCTTCACGCTTACTGACGTCGAAGATAGTGTATGGCTCGCTGAAATCGTGGCTTCCGCCGAATGTGATTGAAGGATAACATCCCCTTCTCCGGTGGAATGCCGTGTGGTGTGCAGTGCACGCACCTACTCTTGCGTCGACCGTGCAGTCCACGTGGTATGTGACGGTTAATGGGAAGCAGGTCTGCCAATCGCGTCTCCACCGGATCCACCAGGTGCCATCACCACTATGTACCATGTGTGGCCTGCACGACGACGACAGCTATCGACTTGTGTGCGGCGGGTCGAGTGGTGTTTGGCTTCTGGTCCGCCAGATGCTGGCATTCATCACATGCACGACTCCTGGCAGCATCACCCCTCAAATGGTTCTCTTCCCAGACGTAACCTACTCCCTGCGTGCAAAGACCTGCTGACGACTTGGATTAGGGGACGCGCAATCCTGGTGGTAGTACCAAATCAGGCCTCGATTTCTGGCACTACATTAACGATCGCCATTGTGCAGTTGTTGGGAACCCAAAGTACCAACATTATTTCTCGAACTTTCTCCGGAGCACTTCCAACAAACACCCTCGCAGCTGGATCACCCATGCAAGGAGCAGCTGACATACGCCCATTCTTCCATTTTACAGATTCAGTCCTCTCAACGGTTGAACATCCGAGACGATGTGCATCAATAATCTACTGCTGTGTCGCCACCACGTGGGATGTCAAAGGCGATAGCCGGTCTTTGCGAGGACGTGCTTGTAGACGGAGATGGATTCGTGATAAAATACAGTAAAAAATAAATAAAAAATAAGTAAAAAATAAAATTAAAAAATTATAAAAGTACCTTCTTTGTACCCTCCTTTCCTGTTTTTTTTTTTTTTCCTTTTTTGGTAGATGTTATTGGGGTCTTTCGTGATAGGAGCCAACACCTGAACTAGTCGAGCTTTTCTTTTGGGGCTTCTTAAACATTTAGGGCAAAAGTGGAGGTGGCACTAGCTTTCCTTTCTTTTTCCTTTTTTGTAGTGTTAGGTGTTTATAGGGATGCGGGGATAGGAAAGAAACCTCACTCGTGCCATTTTTGTTTTTTTCACATTATGAACTGTCCGTCCAGTCATTGAAATGTTTGTTCTCTTTCTGTAGCCTTGGCAGTTGTCATACTATACTTTGGTTATGGAATATGGGTTATATGATAAGGATACGTTACCATCGCAAGTAAACGTGATGAAAAGTGAGAGCAGGCGAGATACCACATAGACATCTCACAGAAATAAAAACAACAAACAAATGGGTGTGAACTATGTTATGGCAAAGGAATTCAAGAGTCAAAACTTCCAAAACGGAACGCAACTTCAAAAACGTTACAAACGTATGTTTCGACAGAGCACGGAGAAACTGTGTGATTGTTATGACTACGATATGATTGTTAAAGTTGCGTTTATTTGTTGCAGTTTGTGTGACAAACAGTTGTATTTCCATCATTTCCTTTGAAGAGGTCACATTCACGTCCATATGAACACGTAAATCGGTCAAAGAGGCATGTCTCACTCACTCACCAGACACACAAATTAGGTGCGTCGGTAAGAGATTCTTGTCATAAGACACGTATTGTCATCAATGCCGTGTGTGACACACCAGACGCGTTTTCCGGTGGAGGATTCGGTTGAACTGTCGCCTTGTCATCAAACGCTTTTCGTTCCCATTCGAAAGCCACTTCCTTTCGGCTGCTAACAGAGTAGTTGTGCAGAATCAACGGTCATTATACACTTTGTGATCAAAAGTATCCGGACACCTGACTGAAAATGACTTACAAGTTCATGGCGCCCTCCATCGGTAATGCTGGAATTCCACAAGGTGTTGGCCCACCCTTAGCCTTGATTGACAGCTTCCACTCTCGCAGGCATGCGTTCCTTCAGGTGCCGCAAGGTTTCTTGGGGAATGGCAGCCTATTCTTCACGGAGTGCTGCACTGAGGAGAGGTATCAGTGTCGGTCGGTGAGGCCTGGCACAAAGTCAGCGTTAAAAAACACCCCTAAGGTGTTCTATAGGATTCAGGTTACGACTCCATGCAGACAAGCCCATTACAGGGATGTTGTTGTCGTGTAACCACTCCGCCACAGGTCGTGCGTTATGAGCAGGTGCTCGATCGAGTTGAAAGATCCAATCGCCATCCCCGAATTGCTCTTCAACAGTGGGAAGCAAGAAGGTGCTTAAAAATTCAGTGTAGGCCTGTGCTGTGATAGTGCCGCAGAAAATAACAAGGGGTCCAAGCCTCCTCCATGAAAAACACGACCAAACCATAAAACCACCGCCTCCGAATTTTACTGTGGGCACTACACACGCTGGCAGATGACGTTCACTGTGCATTCGCCATACCCACACCCTGTCAACAGATCGACACATTGTGTATCGTGATTCGTCACTCCACACAACGATTTTCCACTTTTGAATCGTCCAGTGTTTACACTCCTTACACCAAATTCATGTGCTTATAGGGAGAGGGTTGCATCTACGATAGAAGGCATCCGAGAGTGAAGGTGCAATTTTAATACGAAGTATCCCAGAATGGGGATGCATGCATCCTAGTCTTTAAAGACACGTTGTGTCATATTGCACGACATAACAAATACCATGTTGGATGAAATGATGGCATGTGTCATTTATACAATATGACTTCATGTATCATGTTACTTTCTTTGACACGACCCATTATATTACGTGGCATGAGTACTGATACTAACAAATAAAAAGAGCGAATATGACAAGATGTTGTGATTCAAATGTCTTTGAAGCTGCGAGACAAGTCTTAAGGCTTGATCGCTTCTTTTACATCCTTTACTCTGCCCAGGACATTTCGCGTTATTTGTGTTATGACAGGAAAAGTTTTCATTCTGGTAGCTATCTATTCAAGAATGTAGCGGTCGCTTCTTACAGGTGTTTAGCATTTCCTGTGGCTGGCCGCGGTGGTCTCACGGTTCTAGGCGCGCAGTCCGGAACCGTGAGACTGCTACGGTCGCAGGTTCGAATCCTGCCTCGGGCATGGATGTGTGTGATGTCCTTAGGTTAGTTAGGTTTAAGTAGTACTAAGTTCTAGGGGACTGATGACGACAGCAGTTGAGTCCCATAGTGCTCAGAGCCATTTGAACCATTTGAACCATTTCCTGTGTCTGTCTTATGAACTTATTTTTCAGTCTTCAGTTTATCTGTCTCAATAATTTATCGTATTTTTCCTTCAGCTAGTTTGAACTTGAGTACTTGTACTCTCCAATAGAACTTTAACGAGCTATTTCATTTTCACACTTCTTTATGACAGGGTGCAGACCCTTTATGAACATTATTTGCGTGTGTTAAGTCACTGCATATGCAACGATTTATCAGATACTTGAAATCATTTACTAAGTGCAAACACAGCGATGCCGCAGAGATTACTACCACTTCCATGTCGTTACTATTCAAACAAACTCCGTTATTTTCAACAGTACTTGTTTTCAGAATATTATACTCTTTGCATTTTCATAATAATTTACGTAAATTAATGGAAATTTCATGGCGTAATTCTATGTATTTGTTGTGCAAATATAATACTCTTCCGGTATACGGTTTTGATACATCTTTCAATTCAACGTTCTAATTTGTTTACTAAGTGAACAAGTCAACGATGCACTGATTCCTGTTTTAAGAAGCAGCAAGCCCAAAATGGAAACAAATACCAATCAGAGAACCGAAAACCTTGGTCTCGGTTTGGTCAACATAAAAAATACACATCTGCGAACTGAAAAGCAAAAACTGGGAAGCGAGGGAGGAGAAGCAAAATTCAGTGGACGTAATTTAGGTAATCATCCTTCTAGGCTTATTATCATAATTTGAAGAAACAAGCGAATGATATCAAAAGAACGCACAGATTTAGCGTAAGTGAACGTATTCAGTACAGTTTGATCATCTGTATATGACAACATAAGGTTTTTACACTCCTGGAAATTGAAATAAGAACACCGTGAATTCATTGTCCCAGGAAGGGGAAACTTTATTGACACAGTCCTCGGGTCAGATACATCACATGATCACACTGACAGAACCACAGGCACATAGACACAGGCAACAGAGCATGCGCAATGTCGGCACTAGTACAGTGTATATCCACCTTTCGCAGCAATGCAGGCTGCTATTCTCTCATGGAGACGATCGTAGAGATGCTGGATGTAGTCCTGTGGAACGGCTTGCCATGCCATTTCCACCTGGCGCCTCAGTTGGAACAGCGTTCGTGCTGGACGTGCAGACCGCGTGAGACGACGCTTCATCCAGTCCCAAACATGCTCAATGGGGGACAGATCAGGAGATCTTGCTGGCCAGGGTAGTTGACTTACACCTTCTAGAGCACATTGGGTGGCACGGGATATATGCGGACGTGCATTGTCCTGTTGGAACAGCAAGTTCCCTTGCCGGTCTAGGAATGGTAGAACGATGGGTTCGATGACGGTTTGGATGTACCGTGCACTATTCAGTGTCCCCTCGACGATCACCAGAGGTGTACGGCCAGTGTAGGAGATCGCTCCCCACACCATGATGCCGGGTGTTGGCCCTGTGTGCCTCGGTCGTATGCAGTCCTGATTGTGGCGCTCACCTGCACGGCGCCAAACACGCATACGACCATCATTGGCACCAAGGCAGAAGCGACTCTCATCGCTGAAGACGACACGTCTCCATTCGTCCCTCCATTCACGCCTGTCGCGACACCACTGGAGGCGAGCTGCACGATGTTGGGGCGTGAGCGGAAGACGGCCTAACGGTGTGCGGTACCGTAGCCCAGCTTCATGGAGACGGTTGCGAATGGTCCTCGCCGATACCCCAGGAGCAACAGTGTCCCTAATTTGCTGGGAAGTGGCGGTGCGGTCCCCTACGGCACTGCGTAGGATCCTACGGTCTTGGCGTGCATCCGTGCGTCGCTGCGGTCCGGTCCCAGGTCGACGGGCACGTGCACCTTCCGCCGACCACTGGCGACAACATCGATGTACTGTGGAGACCTCACGCCCCACGTGTTGAGCAATTCGGCGGTACGTCCACCCGGCCTCCCGCATGCCCACTATACGCCCTCGCTCAAAGTCCGTCAACTGCACATACGGTTCACGTCCACGCTGTCGCGGCATGCTACCAGTGTTAAAGACTGCGATGGAGCTCCGTATGCCACTGCAAACTGGCTGACACTGACGGCGGCGGTGCACAAATGCTGCGCAGCTAGCGCCATTCGACGGCCAACACCGCGGTTCCTGGTGTGTCCGCTGTGCCGTGCGTGTGATCATTGCTTCTACAGCCCTCTCGCAGTGTCCGGAGCAAGTATGGTGGGTCTGACACACCGGTGTCAATGTGTTCTTTTTTCCATTTCCAGGAGTGTAGATACCGGTACCTTAATAAATTACACGTTACTGGTAATCCTATGTGCCGTTTCGGGACAGGTACTTCTGCAAAATGATTCCATAGACAGGAAGATTTTCCTCCTAACTAGAGAATAAATTAAATGTTTGTAAATGTCAATCTTCAACTATTCACAATTTATATGACTGCTTATGGAACTTTTTAATTTTTGCACAACGATAATTACAAATAATGTAAGAAAAATTTCTCTGCATATTGCACGTCTTTTCGGAGACCCATTTTCTAGAAAAAAAGTTGTGTATTACTTCTGACAACCATATAAAAATGATTTTTTAGCAATGAACAGTGCCAATAGAACGATTTCAGTGCTTAAAGAATGCATCCAATATTTTCCTGTTAACAATTATTCCATTGAACCCTGAAGAGACTTTTTCAACAATCACAAGCGATTAAGTGTTAAATTTGTCAAAAGAAAATTATACTGTCACAAACAAAAGAAAAAAAGGAACAGTATATTTCTCTTTACTGTTTTGGTGAAACGCTTACAAATATGAAGAAAATATTTTTTTATGAGATATCGTTAATAGTCGTAATGATAAAACAGTACAGGATCGCATCCGCTATTCGAATAACTTTTAAAATTCCGGAACAGTTTTAATGTCGAAAATGTTATTTCACTCTTAAAATTGTTGGAGATATTAAAATGCTAAATTCGCAATGCGCTCGCACTGCGGTATATGGAATTGTTAATTGGACTATGAATATATTAAAATACAATGTTTTTAAAATGAGCTCTAATGAGGAACAACACACACGCAGACGTCACGCGTGGTTGAGGGTACCCTGTACCACCGTTAGTCATTTTCTTTCCTGTTCCATTTGCAAATATATCGAGGGAAAAACGACTACCTATATACCTCCGTACGAGCCCCAGTATCTCGTGTCCTATCTTCGTCGTTCGTACGCTCTATGTACGTTGGTGGCAGTAGAGTAGTTGGGTAGTTCGACAGTCAGCTGCAAATGCCGGTTCTCTAAATTTTCTCAGTAGTGTTCCTCGAAAAGAACGCCGCCTTCACTCTAGAGACTCCCATTTGAGCTCCCGAAACATCTCCGTAACACTTACGTGTCGTTCGAACCTAACGGTAACAAATCTAGCAGCTCGACTCTGAAGCTTCGATGGCTTCCTTTAATATGACCTGGTACGCGTCCCAAATACTCCAACAGTACTCAAAAATAGGTCGCACCAGCGTTCCATGTACGACTTCCTTTGCAGATGAACCAGTCTTTCCCAAAATTCCCCCAATAAACGGAAGTCGACCGCTCGCCTTCCATACCACAGTTCTCACATGCTCGTTCCATTTCATATCGCTTTGCAAACGTTACGCTCAGATATTTAAACAACGTGAACATTACGGATCTGTTTTTCCTACGCACCCGCATTAATTCACTTTTTCCTACATTTAGAGCTAGCATCTATTCTACATACTAACTAGAAATTTTGCCTTGGTCATCTTGTTCCCTGCTATGGTCACTCAACTTTGACAACTTACGGTACATCACAGCATCACTGGCAAACAAGTGCAGGTTGCTGCCCACCCTATCTGCCAAATCATTATGTAATGGTACACTCCTGTTGATACCTCTGTCTCTGATGAACACTCGCCGACGGGGACAACATACTGGGTTCTATAACTTAAAACGTCTTCGAGGCACTCAGATACCCTGAACCTATTCCATGTGCTCCTGCCTTCGTTAACAGCCTGCAATGGGGCACCGTGTCAAATGCTTTCCGGAAATCTAGGAACATGGAACCTGCTTATTGTTTTTCATCCATAGTTTGCACTTTTCTAAGGGCAAGCTGAGTTTCGCGTGAGCAACATTTTCTAAAATCGTGCTGATTCGTGAACATTAGCTTCTCGGTCTCAACAAAATTTATTATATTCGAATTAAGAATGTGTTCAAGGATTGTACAGCAAACCGAAGTTAGGGACACTGGTCTGTAATTTTGCGGGTCTGTTCTTTTATCCCTTAATATAGAGCAGTCACCTGCGCTTTTAAGAGGCCAATGCCGTAAAACCGAATTGTGATTGCATTCGGACCTTGTGACTTACTTGCTTTCGGATCTTTCAGTTGTTTCTCCACGCGAGGGATGCCCGCCCGGTGCCGTCTAAGGCACTGCTTTCCAGACGGGAAGGCTTGCCGGTCCCCGGGACGAATCCGCCCGGAGGACTGGTGTCGAGGTCCGGTGTGTCGGCCAGTCTGTGGGTGGTTTTTAAGGCGGTTTTCTGTCTGCCTCGGCAAATTTGGGCTGGTTCCCTTTGTTCCACCTCAATTACACTATGTCGGCGATTGCTGGGCAAACACTTTCTGCACGTACGCGTACACCGTAATTACTCTACCAAGCAAACATTGGGGTTACACTGGTCTGGTGTGAGACGTTCCCTGGGAAGGGGGGGGGGGGGGGGGGAGGGTCCACTGTGCGCCGAACCGCACAATGACCCTGGGTTCGGTGTGGGGAGGTGGGGTGAGTGGACTGCTGTAGCCTGTTGTGGCGATGTGTACCACTGCGGCTTACAGCGGGGACGAAGCCTCTCCGTCGTTTCTAGGTCCCCAGTTCAATACAATACAACACAATACTATGTCGTCCTTAGTGGAGTCTGTCCGATGTTGAAATGGCGGTATGTTTGTACGATTCTCCTGCTTGAACGATTTCTTGAACGCGAAATTTAAAACTTTAGCTTCTCTTTTGCTACCTTCAACTGCCACACCAGACTGGTCAACAAGGTATTGGAAGAAAGCCTTATGAATTTCTCATAGGATAAGAATTTTCTCGTGTTCTTCGCCACATCTTACCGTTAACACTAACAACACTAAGCGTGCAAAAAACGTACCTCGTGCAGCATTTTTTATTTACATCGTTAACTGTCCCAGTTACTGGCTTACGAAAAAACGTTGTTTCTGTTGGTATGAATCTGAGAAGTTACCGGAAAAAATGCAACGCCCACAAGGCCTAGACCATTTTGTTGGAAAAGTGCTGTGACAGATAGTTCGTCATTATAGGAGTACATGATAAAAAATTCAGACCAAACAAAACACACATGTTGAATAAAGGCTGTCCAAACAGTCGTTTCAATACACATCCTCTGGCGGCAACACAGTCGTGTGTTCTCGCATGCAAAGGATCATAAAGGCGGCGTATGGCATCCTGCAGTAGATTGTCCCAAGCATACTGCACCTTTTGTTGCAATTCGTCAGTGTTCCTTGCAGGCTCTGGAGCCATTTCACCACGCCCAATATGTTTCCAATCGGCGGCAGGTCTGACGCTGTTGCTGCTCACGGAAATTGTTTTCCGACCACAAAGGCTGATTGGCTATTTGGGGGATGGGAGCAAACAGCGAAGTCATCGGTCTCATCGGAATAGGGAAGGGTGGGGAAGGAAATCGGCCGTGCCCTTTCACAGGAACCATCCCGACATTTGCGTGAAGCGATGTAGAGAAATCACGGAAAAGCTAAATCAGGATGGCCGGGCGCTTGTTTGAACCGACGCCTACCCGAACGCGAGTCAGTGTGGTAACCACGGGGCCACCTCGCTCGGTCCCACCACAAAGAACTAGTTGCATGAGAGTAGCCATCTGTGGACGTGCATTGTCCTGCTGAAAAAGTACATACATCACCTTACTGCGGAAGAAAGGGCGGTAGCAGAGGGATAACAGTGTGCAATGTGACGGGCAATGGTTACCTTACACTGTAGAAACACAAGGCGTGACCGCGAGATCTAACTGATGGCTCTCCACACTATGAAGCCTGGGTTGTGACCTGTGTGGCATGGGCAATGCACTCCAGAATGGGCGGCTAACCAGATGTACGATGCACACATGTAGATCGCTTCCATCATTCTCATACAGACAGAACCTACTCTCATCACTGAAGAGGACAGAGAGCCATTCCACCCTCCGGTCGACTCTTTCACGACATCAGGGTAGCCGTGCTTGGCTGTGTCATGGTCTCGGTGGCTGTCTGGCGAGAGGCACAAGTGATCTTAGTCCTGCCGCTATCAGGCCGTTCGCAGAGGTCCTCGATGACAGAGCACATGCAACACGTGTCCGAATTTCTTCCCTGGAGGATTTTCGATCGGCCACCGCTGCTGGAACAATGCGTCGATCCTTAATTGCGCCTGTACTATGTGCACGTCCACAATCAGGTGTGGCAATGTTCCACAGATCACTGCTGAAAGCAGCAACACACCGCCGATACACTGTACCCTACATGTGCGTTATAACTGCCCACGTCGTGTTGTGCCAACTCCACTGTACCTTGAATAGATTTTTAAGTTTGTTTTATATGCCCGACTTCTAATTTCACCACACTAGTCTCCAGGGTTGACCAGTTATTGCCCGATGACAACACGCAATACAGTTTGTTAAAGCGGAGTTCGCCGTTATTAATTATGTTTTTAGATTTAATTTTATTACTCGTACAGAGACTCAACGTTCCTTTGTTTAACAGCGCGTCGTCAAAATAAGTATGAAATGATAATGTCTTTGCAATACATAATGTGGACTATTGAGTTAAAGTTCGTACTTATTTTGCCATTTTAGAGAAGAGAAACCTTAAGCGCTTCTGCTTCTATAGTCTCAGTATCAAATGTTCACTAATTTCAATTTACTTCCTATTTCAGTTCAGTATTTAACACAAATTATATATCAATGTCATTTCAGAGATATTACGTCGGTTCCACACTAATGGGTAACAAATAATTGTCATTTAACATCACTTTTATTAATAATCCTTTTTCTTATGACTTAAATGTTAATGAATGATCACTATCTAGAAGGAAACAGCGATTGATCCTAATCATGAGATAATAGCTTTTAATGAGCCCGCAATCGTTAATTAAATAAAAAGTCACGTTCAAGGATGATATACGAACAACTTTCGTTACGTCCGTTTTCACGTATCTGTCAAAACTAATCCTGTAGCCCACAATTCAAATTAACACTGACGTTGACCCCTTTTGTCGAAACATCGAATCGTAACTATTATGTGAAAGTTTATTCCAGTCCCCGAATCAATTCATTTCAGATACGCGCACGACCGAACAGCAGAACGGAACACAAACGACTTGTTTTAACAACCGAACAACGCAATGTCCGCCCAATGAACATCTCTTTGACTTTATCTTTTCTACTATCCTTAGTTAAATTATTCCTAATTACAATTTATTCAGCTATTTAACGAAAACATCTAACAAAAATAAAATAAATTTATCCCAACGTAAAGGATCCGTTATAGCGTCCACCCATCTTCCAACAACCCCACAATGCCACCCCATTCAAATGGTTGCAGTTGTTCAATAGGAAAATGTAATCGTCGGTGGGGCACGGTTGTACCTAGAATGAACGTTGCAATCGCTGTTCACCTCTAAACTCAGTACAGCTATCGCCTGTAAAATATAAACTTTCAAGGTCGGTAATACAACAATTAATAAATATTCCGGGCCATTACGCAGTGGTCAGATAGATTTCACATTAAAATCCAACGTTTTGTCCCCACCTGTAGAGTACATTTTTAAGGGCGATCTTGGCCTACTTGAGTTTCCGATTAGCACCCTGGCCCACTACTGCAAGAAAATTCCGTTTCCGCGTGCTCCCGGGCTTTGGCGTGACATAACGTGCTTTGAATACCTGGCCGCTATTGGCCGCTGTCAGCTGCTGTCGTCCACCGTTGCTATCACCTCTATGATGGTAGCAACAGACACATACACATACACATCTTCATTTTGACAAGTATCTCAATGGAATTAAAAAAAAAAAAATGGTTCAAATGGCTCTGAGCACTATGGGACTTAACTTCTCAGATCATTAGTCCCCTAGAACTTAGAACTACTTAAACCTAACTAACCTAAGGACATCACACACATCCATGCCCGAGGCAGGATTCGAACCTGCGACCGTAGCGGTCGCGCGGTTCCAGACTGTAGCGCCTAGAACAGCTCTCAATGGAATTAATCCAAAGATTCAGTTCACCACGTAGGACAAGGACGGCGGAAGATTAGATTTTCTTGATATGCCAATTTTCAAGAAAGAAGGTGGTAGTTTACGCCACTTGGTTTACCGAAAAACCACAGCACGCAGACCGTTACCTACACCGGGATTCGAACCACCACCCACAACAAAAGCGATGCGGATAGAGCAAGGAATTTTTGCGAACCAGAGCTGCTTGATGCGGAATTAAAACACCTCGCCAATGCATTGCTGGAGAACGGTTATTCGTCCACTGAGGTAAAACGCGCGTTAAAACCGCCTCGCAAAGATCGTAGTGATGCACAAGCGCCTGTTAAATCGGAAGTTTTCCTGCAGTTACTGACAGTATAGGGAAAAACCTTGACGAAACGGATCATCGCGGTAGTATACAAATCGTTCTTTTCGCCCGCTATACGAGACTGGAATAATAGAATACTGTGAAGGTGGTTCGCTGAACCCTCTGCCAGGCACTTAAATGTGATCTGCAGAGTATCCATGTAGGTGTAGATGTAGAAGCTACAGGATTACCTAAAACTGGCCAAGGATGCTGGCAAACCGGTGGAAAAAGCAGGAATTTATAGGATTCCGTGTAGTTGCAAGGAGGCATACGTGGGTACTACAAGAACAGTCAAAAAGCGACTAGAAAACCACAAAGGTAGCTGTAGAGGAGAAGAGATTGACAGACCAATCGTTGCGGAACATGCTTTGCAGCCAGAAGACCACTAAATTCATTTTGATAGGACTAATATACTGGCAGCCACAAGCAGATACTTTTTTTTTATCTTATTGGACTTAACTGCTAAGGTCATCAGTCCCTAAGTTTACACACTACTTAACCTAAATTATGTAAGGACAAACACACACCCATGCCCGAGGGAGGACGCGAAACTCCGCCGGGACCAGCCACACAGTCAATGACTGCAGCGCCAGACCACTCGGCAAATCCCGCGGGGCAAGGCAGATACTATGAAAGGCTGTACAGAGGGGCCATAGCGAGTTTTAAACACCGCAGGAATTTCAGTAGGACGGAGGCGGGCGAGAACTTGAATGACATCTGGATCCCGGTGCTGAAGAAGATGGGTAGGTATCAGTGGGCTGCTAGGCTGCTAGGAATAGCGGACGACTGCAGTCGACAACACCCAAGTGGTTCCGGATGTTCAAAGGATGTGACGTCATGTCACTGCTCAGGAGTATGCGTAAACAGAATTTTGCTGCAATCAGTAGCCAGCTAGTGTACGTAACGGACGCTCGAAGAAGCTACGAACCACACTGAAAATGTCCTCCGCAGATGAGTTTTAACGTTAAATCAATCCGACCACGGCTCAATAGCCTGAAATATTTTATTAATTACGAGTTATTGTCTGCAGAAAAATACCAGAGGGGGGCACTAAGGACCTCCTGAGCCCCAGCTGATAGCCGATGATGATGAAATGAACGTATGGCACTGATGGCCGGGAGTTTCCACCTGGGGAAGATCGGCCGCCGAGTTGGGAGACATGTCGATGAGAATGAAATGCTGATGAGTGCAACACAACACCGAATCCACGACCGGAGAAAATCTCTCACTTGGCCGGGAATCGAACCAGGGCCCACTGCGTGGCAATCAGAAGCGATTATCATTCAGGTAAAGACGCGGACGGTTATACCGTGACGTCATTGTCTTGTGTTGCAAGGCGCCACGTATGCCGTTTGTATATGTAGAAGTGTATGTCGTCGTTGTCGTCTCTTCTTTCCCTCGTCGATATCAGAACATGAGAAATGTTTATGTTTGAGTTTACCTATTTCTTGTTGACAACACACAACTACACGGCCACGGTACCACCTGATTCCAGAAAAGTATTAATATAGTATAAATATAATATTAATATACTATATAGTATAAAGTATAGTATATATAGTATAAAGATAGTGGGATTCGATGCAGCGTTATTTAAATGTGATTTTATTCTTCATTTAATCTTTGAGACTCTAAGAACCAGATAGTCTTAATCAAGCCCAAAACTCGACTTGTAACGAGAGCACGTACGACCAGTCTGTCAGAATATTAATACCACGTAAGTCTCTACACCACTATTAGAAAATATTACTGTTCATGAAATAACAAAATATACTAATAAACTTCTTTATATACTAATAAACTTCTTTATATTTTTCCTTTTATTCAATAAAATGATTTCAAATGTTTATTTTGCACTCACAAATCATTCACACCTCGATGTATAGTGAAAATTTGTCCATGAAAAATAGTACACGGATTCTGCTGACAACCACGTATGAGCTTTTGGGTTGCTAGGCTACTTCGACGAACAGGATTTATATTGGATTCTGAAATTGATCTTTCTAGCCAAACTTACGTCCTCCGCAATTTCTCATCAACAGTGGGATAACCATAAAATATTCTACCCTTTCGCGATAATTAAGAATTCGCGTAAACTGTATTTTCGTGAGTTTAAAGCAAGCCATCGGCGGCGCGAAAGCAGTCCTGATACGGCGACACACTCGGGACGCTTACTAGCCTGTCACGAAATTGACCTGCAAACACCTACAATCAATTCCAAGGCCATAAGTGGCCCTACAGGATTGTGTGCAATTGAACTTCGTCAAGTCAATTATTTCTCGAATCGGAATCACAGATCCCGACATTGACCGTTCATAAGGGCACAATTAACACTCTTTTCTTTATAAGAGTAAAAGAATGACGACACGTCATCGACATAGTTATTAAAATACACTACTGGGCATTAAAAGTAGTTCACCTCGAAGATGTGCTGCAGACGCGAAATTTAACCGACAGGAAGAAGATGCTATCGTATGCAAATGATTAGCTTTTCAGAGCAATCACACAAGGTTGGCGCCGGTGGCGACACCTACAAAGTGCTGACATGAGGAAAGTTTCCAACCGATTTCTCATACACAAACAGCAGTTGACCGGCGTTGCCTGGTGGAAAGTTGTTGTGATGCCTCGTGTAAGGAGGAGGAATACCTACCATCACGTTTCCGAATTTGATAAAAGTCGAATTGTAGCCTATTGCGATTGCCGTTTTTCTTATCGCGACACTGGCACTCGCAGTGACTGTTAGCAGAATATGGAATCGGTGGGTTCAGGAGGGTAATACGGAACGCCGTGCTGGATCCCAACGGCCTCGTATCACTAGCAATCGAGATGACAGGCATCTTATCCGCATGGCTTTAACGTATCGTGGAGCCACATCTCGATCCCTGAGTCAACAGATGGGGACGTTTGCAAGACAACAACCATCTGCACAAACAGTTCGACGACGTTTGCAGCAGTATGGACTATCAGCTCGGAGACCATGGCTGCTGTTACCCTTGACGATGCATCACAGATAGGAGCGCCTGCGATGGTGTACTGAACGACGAACCTGGGTGTACAAATGGAAAAACGTCATATTTTCGGATGAATCCAGGTTCTGTTTACAGATGCTCGCATCCGTGTTTGACGACTTCGCGGTGAATGCACACTGGAAGCGTGCATTCGTCATGGCCATACTGGCGTATCACCCGGCGTAAAGGTATGGGGAGCCATTGGTTACACGTCTCCGTCACCTCTTGTTCGCACTGACGGCACTTTGAACAATGGACGTTACATTTCAGATGTGTTACGACCCGTAGCTCTACCCTTCATTCGATCGCTGCGAAAACCTACATTTGAGCAGAATAATGCACGACCGCATGTTGCAGGTCCTGTACGGGCCTTTCTGGATACAGAAAAGTTCGACTGCTGCCCTGGGCAGCACATTCTCCAGATCTCTCACCAATTGAAAACGTCTGGCCAATGGTGGGCTAGCAACTGGCTCGTCACAATACGCCAGTCACTACTCCTGATGAACTGTGGTATCTGTTTGACTCAATGCCCAGATGTATCAAGGCCATTATTACGGCCAGAGGTGGTTGTTCTGGGTACTGATTTCTCAGGATCTATACACCCAAACTGCGTGAAAACGTAATCACATGTCAGTTCTAGCATAATAAATGTGTCCAATGGATACCCGTTAATCATCAGTTTTTCTTCTCGGTGTAGCAATTTTAATGGCCAGTAGTGTATTATTCGAAATGACCTCAAATATTTATCGTCATTATATTTTAACGGTAATCATAAAAAATATGATTTACTATCGGAAGATAAAACATAACAGATCGCAAATCGCACGTGACTATAAATGACAGTTTTGCATAACGTCGGGACTTAATCACGCAAAAGTATATAAAGAAATGGCCGAAGTCTCCATTTCTCCATACCAACTGACAGATACAAATAAGATATTCAAGATTTCAGAAATCAGTCCCGGCCTGTAATGTTGTACGGTGGCAAATGAATCACCAACACTACAGCCCTTCAGTATGCACAAATTATATCTGGCGTCACTGAAAACCATCCTTGACGGTGCAGCAATATTTTTTTCGGGCAGTGTCAGAGTCGAAGGGCATGAAAGGGAAGCAGTGGTTGGGAAGGGAGTGAGACAGGTTTGTAGCTTCTCTCCGATGTTATTCAATCTGTATATTGAGCAAACAGTAAAGGAAACAAAAGAAAAATTCGGAGTAGGTATTAAAATCCATGGAGAAGAAATAAAAACTTTGAGGTTCGCCGATGACACTGTAATTCTGTCAGAGACAACAAAGGACCTGGAAGAGCAGTTGAACGGAATGGACAGTGTCTTGAAAGGAGGGTATAAGATGAACATCAACAAAAGCAAAATGAGGATAATGGAATGCAGTCGAATTAAGTCGGGTGATGCTGAGGGAATTAGATTAAGAAATGAGACTCTTAAAGTAGTAAAAGAGTTTTGCTGTTTGGGGTGCAAAATAACTGATGATGGTCGAAGTAGAGAGGATATGAAATGTAGACTGGCAATGGCAAGGAAAGCGTTTCTGAAGAAGAGACATTTGTTAATATCGAGTATAGATTTAAGTGTCAGGAAGTCATTTCTGAAAGTATTTGTGTGGAGTGTAGCCATGTATGGAAGTGAAACCTGGACGATAAATAGTTTAGGCAAGAAGAGAATAGAAGCTTTCGAAATGTGGTGCTACAGAAGAATGCTGAAGATTAGATGGGTAGATCACATAACTAATGAGGAGGTATTGAATAGAATTGGGGAGAAGAGGAGCTTGTGGCACAACTTGAGTAGAAGATGGGATCTGTTGGTAGGACATGTTCTGAGGCATCAAGGGATCACAAGTTTAGCATTGGAGGGCAGCGTGGAGGGTAAAAACCGTAGAGGGAGACCAAGAGATGAATACACTAAGCAGATTCAGAAGGATGTAGGTCGCAGTAGGTACTGGGAGATGAAGCAGCTTGCAGAGGAGAGAATAGCACGGAGGGCTGCATGAGACCAGTCTCAGGACTGAGGACCACACCAACAACAACAAGAAGAGCTGAGGCTGGGCTACTCACTGCTGACGGAGAGCTGGAGCTCGCCGCGCGCCACCTCGCCCGCCGTGCCGCGCACCTTGCACACGTACGAGCCGGCGTCCACGCCGGGGTCGACGCGGAGCACGTGCAGCGCCGCGCCGCCCTCCCTCAGCTCGTGGCGCAGGTCCGCCTTCACCGTCAGCCCGCGCCGCTCCCACGAGATGGAGCTCACCGGGTAGCCGGAGTACGGGCAGCGCAGCGTCGCGTTCCCGGACTCCACGGCGCGCACCGGGCCCGGCGGCTGCCGCACGTACGGCGGCCCTGTGCAGCAACATGCGGCGAGCGCTGTAATGGGCCGCACCGGAGCGGGGCACGCAGAGTCAGCTCCAGCAGAACAACACAACACTGCAGTTTTGAATCACTTTACGATTCCGTACCCCAGTAGGTAAAAGCGAAATCCTCACACTTACACGATCATTTTGTTGTCTATCTGTCTCTCAAGACTCATTTTCTCTCACGAACGGATAGAGGTATCAAGTTGTAATTTATGTCACATGCTATGATCTATGGCCTGTTGGCGATGTGAAAAATTTATATTTCTAAGTCAAGATCAAAAGACGCGGCTATTTATGTCACATATTTCGATACTCACAAACTCACTCATCAAAACGTGTAGGATACTTTCCGTTGACCTAGGGCTATGGAAATTGACAAGAAGCGAACTTTCACAACAGAAACAAAGTAAAAATTCGAAAATTGTTAATTTGTAATTACATCACATAGAAAATATTTTTTCCATTTGTTGTCCGTCTGTTGAAACCCCTTTCTCTCAGGAACAGCTGGTACTAAGGTGTACGGTCTCTTGGCGGCGTAAAAAAGTTAAGCTTCTGCGTCAATGGGATAAAAAAGTATGGCCATTTATGTCACATATTTCGATTCTCGCAAACTCACTATCAAAATCGTTAGGATTCCCCTTGCCCTCGAATCACAAAATTTGTCCAGTCTGGACCCTTTAACCCCACAAACCAACCAACCAACAAAATTTGTCAAGAAGCAAGGTTTCACAGTAAAAGTAAAGCCAAAAAAAAGTCCAGAAATTGATATTTGTAGTAATATCATACAAAAAATATATTTTGTCATTTTCGTCCTCCTGTCTGCCTATCCGTCGGTTAAGACCACTTTTTCTCATAAGCAGATAGAGGTATCAAGTTGTAATCTTTTTCAAGTAGCAATTTATGGCCCTGAGTAAATAATTGCTTCTATGTTAATACAATCGAAAGATGCGGCAAAGTATTTCACACATTTTGATACTCGCAAACTCACTCATCAAACTCTATACATGAACTATCCGTATACATGTCGAGCCTGGTGGTCTAGCAATAAAGCGCTTTCCTGGAAACGGAGAGGTCGTGGGACAGATTTTTAGGTCTTAGTTTTACCTTAACCTTCACTTCTGAACGATGTGAGGAGTCGTCAGAAAACAACACGTGGCTCGGATTCCACGTTAAACTGTAGGTCCCTTTTCCCAGATGGAAGTAGTGTTCAACATAGAGACTTGCAACAGGCCATTGAGCTACAAGAAATTATTATTATTATTATTATTATTATTATTTATAAACTTAATTAACTTGTACGGAAGCCCCAGAGCGTGAGCCCTATTCGCGCTAATTAGACTTTTTTTCTGTTGTTTTCAAAAATATAGGTGTAACCTAGTGGATTTTATTCCACAGATTCAAAAAATTACCTTAAAATTCCTAATCATGTCAGCTTTTCTTTTAAGCCTTTTTTACACTAGTGGCTTTCTTGTCTCAGTCGATTACTCGTGGTAAGTAAGTCTACTGCAGCGCCCCTGGCGTTTTATTCCTGTAGCGACTCCCGTCAGTCATACGCTATCGTTTGCTTTTACACCAGCGTTTCCAACGTTTCAGCATTCACGGCCAAACTCTCAGCCATGATTTTCATTGGCCCGTCCGACCCCTCCCAACTGTCCTGTTAATGACAGAACCAGAATCGATGGCCTCTGTTCTCTGTCTTACAGATAGTGCGCGAAAAACAGATCGATTACCTCCGTCGAAAAACTGTTCTCTGCAACCCAGGCCCAAAGGGGTTACTAATAATTACTAAACTTATTTATAATTTAGAACTGAAAATCTAATTATTAAATGCAATGTGCAGTACCGATACAGTCCCACGTATAAGTGAACTACATAAATGTAAATGTGAATTTTAACTTTTTATTACATCAGAAAGTATTTTCCTTTGCTTTCCTTTTAGTGAATTAATCAGTTTTTGAATTCATATTTATCTTATTTTCGTTAAGCTCGTGCCTCCCATTCAGTGTTTTCACACCCTCTCTCACTTGGGGGGCGTGCCTCATGGGTTGAGAATCGCTGGTTTACACGGCACTGCCAAAATTGCGTGTCTGTGAGAGCTGTCTGCTATGCAGTTTGGATACTGAATGACGGAAGTGAGATTGTGAGAGGTCATCCTTTTTACGAAAGAATCGAAATGTAGTAACAGAACGTCGGAAAGAAAGTGATGATAGAGTTTACTAATGACAAAAACAAAATTATTAGGGCTATTGTGGCCACTTGTTCACAAATTGCCTGTTGGCTTCTGTCTCGAGTTCCTCGGTCGACGTTTGTTTGGCGATTTATCTGACGTTTCGCCAGAACAAGTGACTGATATTTTCAAAGCTTCACCCTCTGTTGCTGGTGTTGGTGGGGCTTGAAACGTGAAGCTTTGACAATACCAGCTGGTGGAACGTCAGAAAAATCATTAAACAAGCATCAGCTAAAGAAACGGAGACAGAAGCCCACAGGAAACTTGTTAAAAACAAAATTTATAAATGGGTTTACTTGCCAAAAAGTTAGCCTTCGACGACAGAAAGCTATTGACAATGTAAATCTGGCACGAGGTGTTTTGGGTGTGCAGGAATACCGGAAAACCAAGTATTTCGAGGGAATTCGGGCGCTACAGTGAGGAGGATAAGCGGGAGTACTTGTCAAAGTGATGTGAATGCTAATGGTGTATGTGGTTTTTTTGTGAGGATAGCTTCGAGAGTATGTTTTCTGGGAAAGCATACAGAGAACTGTTGCCGCAAGAACAAAGTTACGTTAGTCGTTACAAACCAAAGGGTTAAGAAGCCACCAGATAGAGAGACAGGATGTTAAGCATAAGAGTTTAACGGGGCCAGCACAAGTATTGTTAAAGTTGATATGATAAGGATAATTTATTAGCAAAGAAAGCGCATTGTCTTAGTTTGTAAGTACGGAGTGGAGAGTTAGGAGTGTGTGTGCGTAAGCATGGCAAGGTGCCTAGAAGTTAAATGTGTTTCATAGTATTCGAGGTAAAGAGTAGGACCAGTTCTGTTGGGAGATACTGTGAGATTAAGCACTGTGAGGAGAAATTTCAAGGTAACGATAGCCATAGTAAGTGTATGAGGAATATTGTAGTATAAATATCGGAGTAAAATGAATTTCTTAGAGCTTAAGAAAGATTGGAAGTATGGAGAAAGCCATGTAGGAGTAAGGAAGGCCCACCACACAAATGCAGCAGTCAACAAACGTGCTCAAGGATTTGCAAGGGAGCAGCTGTAAAATGTAATGTAGTAAATGTAGAGTGGTTAAATTAGGAACTCTGGCAAAATCTTGGGTATATGTCACTTTTGTCGTAAATCGATGGTGGAGGTAGTCACAGTGTGGAACCAGTCTTGAGCAATACCCGAGAGATCGAGTATACCCAGTGGAGGGCGGGCAATGTAGAGTAACACCCTAGTTTTGAGTGAAACATACGGGAATTCGTAACAACGCAGACGTGGAATATTGTATTAGCTACCACTGGCCACTAAGCCCAGTATAGTGACATATAGGCTATAAAAGCATGGGTCGCATGTTCGAATCTTGCCTCGGGCATGGATGTGTGTGATGTTGCTTAGGTGTAAGTGGTTCTAAGTTTTAGGGGTCTGATGACCGTAGATGTCCAGTCCCATAGTGCTCAGAGCCATTTGAATGATATAGCAACATGTCAACAAAAGGACTGCGAGATGAGCTAGCTGTGCTAGGCGAAACCTGCACCACAGCCATATAAATAGCTGTGAATTTTGAGGCAGATTAATTCATTGCTCTGATCTCCTCATTGCTATGAATTAAATGAATAGCAATGAGGAGATCAGAGCACATTCTATCATCTCATAAAACAAAAATCATTAAAATTCTACGAATCATCGAACGCATCACCATGCCAACTCATCAACTCTCTGGGAAGGGATGAAAACCCTGACCAGAGAGCACCAATCACTACTATCCATCGCCAAGTCAGGCGTTAGTCGTATAAATCAATACGCAAACATACACATAAATCATCATCGCCGCCGCCTCCACTAACATCATCATTGCCGCCACCTCCACTAACATCATCTACCCAGGGGAAAAACGACCCCTAACCAGTACCGTATAACCTCCGAATCCGTGCCACCAAGGAACATTTCGAAAGACAGAGCGTTTTCAAGGACGCTGGTTCTTCTACACATCATGGGCATAGACCCAGACATTTCATTTTCGGCAGATTAATTCACAGTTTACCAGCACCACCACAGCGCCAGAGCTATATCAGATGACGAGAAGACTGGACACTACCAACTGCAGGCATGAGTTGGAGGCTAGGTTGGGTCAGCCGTCTCCCACACTGAATCCACACTGTGGGGCTTGGTACCTCAGCACTGCTGACCTGAAGACTGGACACTACCAACTGCAGGCATGAGTTGGAGGCTAGGTTGGGTCAGCCGTCTCCCACACTGAATCCACACTGCGGGGCTTGGTACCTCAGCACTGCTGACCTGAAGACTGGACACTACCAACTGCAGGCATGAGTTGGAGGCTAGGTTGGGTCAGCCGTCTCCCACACTGAATCCACACTGTGGGGCTTGGTACCTCAGCACTGCTCACCTGAAGACTGGACACTACCAACTGCAGGCATGAGTTGGAGGCTAGGTTGGGTCAGCCGTCTCCCACACTGAATCCACACTGCGGGGCTTGGTACCTCAGCACTGCTGACCTGAAGACTGGACACTACCAACTGCAGGCATGAGTTGGAGGCTAGGTTGGGTCAGCCGTCTCCCACACTGAATCCACACTGTGGGGCTTGGTACCTCAGCACTGCTGACCTGAAGACTGGACACTACCAACTGCAGGCATGAGTTGGAGGCTAGGTTGGGTCAGCCGTCTCCCACACTGAATCCACACTGTGGGGCTTGGTACCTCAGCACTGCTGACCTGAAGACTGGACACTACCAACTGCAGGCATGAGTTGGAGGCTAGGTTGAGTCAGCCGTCTCCCACACTGAATCCACACTGCGGGGCTTGGTACCTCAGCACTGCTGACCTGAAGACTGGACACTACCAACTGCAGGCATGAGTTGGAGGCTAGGTTGGGTCAGCCGTCTCCCACACTGAATCCACACTGTGGGGCTTGGTACCTCAGCACTGCTCACCTGAAGACTGGACACTACCAACTGCAGGCATGAGTTGGAGGCTAGGTTGGGTCAGCCGTCTCCCACACTGAATCCAGACTGCGGGGCTTGGTACCTCAGCACTGCTGACCTGAAGACTGGACACTACCAACTGCAGGCATGAGTTGGAGGCTAGGTTGGGTCAGCCTTCTCCCACACTGAATCCACACTGCGGGGCTTGGTACCTCAGCACTGCTGACCTGAAGACTGGACACTACCAACTGCAGGCATGAGTTGGAGGCTAGGTTGGGTCAGCCGTCTCCCACACTGAATCCACACTGCGGGGCTTGGTACCTCAGCACTGCTGACCTGAAGACTGGACACTACCAACTGCAGGCATGAGTTGGAGGCTAGGTTGGGTCAGCCGTCTCCCACACTGAATCCACACTGTGGGGCTTGGTACCTCAGCACTGCTGACCTGAAGACTGGACACTACCAACTGCAGGCATGAGTTGGAGGCTAGGTTGGGTCAGCCGTCTCCCACACTGAATCCACACTGTGGGGCTTGGTACCTCAGCACTGCTCACCTGAAGACTGGACACTACCGACTGCAGGCATGAGTTGGAGGCTAGGTTGGGTCAGCCGTCTCCCACACTGAATCCACACTGTGGGGCTTGGTACCTCAGCACTGCTGACCTGAAGACTGGACACTACCAACTGCAGGCATGAGTTGGAGGCTAGGTTGGGTCAGCCGTCTCCCACACTGAATCCACACTGCGGGGCTTGGTACCTCAGCACTGCTGACCTGAAGACTGGACACTACCAACTGCAGGCATGAGTTGGAGGCTAGGTTGGGTCAGCCGTCTCCCACACTGAATCCACACTGTGGGGCTTGGTACCTCAGCACTGCTCACCTGAAGACTGGACACTACCAACTGCAGGCATGAGTTGGAGGCTAGGTTGGGTCAGCCGTCTCCCACACTGAATCGACACTGCAGGGCTTGGTACCTCAGCACTGCTGACCTGAAGACTGGACACTACCAACTGCAGGCATGAGTTGGAGGCTAGCTTGGGTCAGCCGTCTCCCACACTGAATCCACACTGTGGGGCTTGGTACCTCAGCACTGCTCACCTGAAGACTGGACACTACCAACTGCAGGCATGAGTTGGAGGCTAGGTTGGGTCAGCCGTCTCCCACACTGAATCCACACTGCGGGGCTTGGTACCTCAGCACTGCTGACCTGAAGACTGGACACTACCAACTGCAGGCATGAGTTGGAGGCTAGGTTGGGTCAGCCGTCTCCCACACTGAATCCACACTGCGTGGCTTGGTACCTCAGCACTGCTCACCTGCCGTCCATGCCTGCCGCCATCAGAACGCTGCCAGGGGGCAATGGGTTGTGTCTCACGAACGGCAATCTCCCTCATCTCCATGGTGGATGCAGGCAAGTCCCAAGGTGCCTGGCTGTGGGCATGCTGAAGTGGAGTGCAGTGGCCGATGCTGGAGTGCAGTGGCCGCTCAAGGACAGAACAGCTGATGTAAGGCTGAGTTGCTGCCGGCCGTATGTCAGCATTTCAGAGCACTGACACATGTACCTGTTTGTTGGGGCGGAAGCCAGCCATCCACTGGCTATCGCTAGTAGGCTGTGATGGATTGAGGCATATCTGCCTCACATTGTCAATGATGGGATGTGTAATTGAAGTATAATAAAATATTTGTCTCGATCCCCAGTCTGTCGCTGGGCCCAATGGCTCGTATCTCCGCTGCTCACCCTATGGAGTGCCACCTGTAATTGGCGTCAACCCTTCAACGTGGACAGTCCAATGTGTGTACAAGGAATGGTATACCAGTCACAGCGTAACAACACGGCATAAGGAAAGTGGTCGTAAACAGACCCTAACTGACAGATATAGCGGCGAGTGTCGTGACTTGTAAATGGCAATTTGTTTCATATCTGACAGGAATTGGTGCTTAAATGAATGCTGACCCATATCAAACATTCATGGAGGTGTATTTCGCCTTTGTAACTAAACAAAGGCAGTTTTTTGCCATATGCATTTCGCTTCTTTTATTTCTGAAGTATTCTCGGTGACCTGTAATACATGTTTGTCTTGTGGACATAATAAATGTGTTATATAGTAGGTACGAATAAGTTACTGTATTACATTTGCTCTTGTTATTCAAGTCCAGAAACAACTTTTGCAACACAAGTCTAGTAAGGTTAAATTATCATTTTTGATCTTGTTAATTCATGTGTATCATTCTGAAGTCTATATACATAGTTGGGAATCGATATGTTAGAAAAATCTTGGTTACATACTTTATAATACTACATACTACTTTCGAGACAGAACACTTTTCTTAAGGAAAACCCTTGACTTCAGTTCCAGTCACATTCGGGTGCTCTCTGTGGTAGATACAGTGATCATTAATCCATATATGTGCTTACGAGTGACAAATGTTCCACAACATATACCACTGACTTAACATGACAAGAGAGCATTTTTCTGCTGCAAGAGAACTATTGGGTTGCAAAAGTGCTGTTCACTGAATTACTGTCAAACATTTATACCTGATATAATTAAATATTCCTGGAGACACATCAGTCTCAAATTTACTTACGATAATGCTAGAAGTTTAAGAAATGAATTAAAATTATCGTAGATAAATTTCAGACTCATACGTTTCAAGGTAAATATAATTATATCAGCTCTATTGATTACCTACACCTGAGGTACAAGCAGTATTTCTCCATTAAGTCAAAGCTAGGGAAAGCCTCTGCATTAATGATGATTTAAGAAGAGCAAAATAAGTTGAAGATGTAAATTGAAGTTTGTGTTAGGGAAGACATTGGAGTAGGGTAGTCCGTGCGGCTATTCTACGTGTATTTCTGCGGTGGTGTAATGGACAGCAAACCCGCTTACTAAGGCGAGAATCGCGGGTTCTAGTCCTAGCTGTTGCACAAATTTTAATTCATTTCTTCAGCTTCTATCCTTATCATAATGTCAAACACTTCATATAGTACTGCGCACAAATCAACATCTGCTTGCATTACTTTGTTTTTAATAGCAGATGTAACTGTAAAAAATGGTTCAAATGCCTCTGAGCACTATGGGACTTAACTTATGAGGTCATCGGTCCCCTAGAACTTAGAACTACTTAAACCTAACTAACATAAGGACATCACACACACATCCATGCCTGAGGCATGCAACTGTACATGTAGAGAATTTCACACCCAGCAGTGAGTAATTAAAGAAGAACTGTGACAGTTCTAAAAAAAATAGAGTGCACCTTTAGTGCTATTGGCATAATGATCTGAGCAAAGAAAGGACAGTGTAGAATGAGAAATACTGACCGTAAATGTTGAGCCTGGCTTCATAGAACACAGTACCCATGGAGTTGGCAGCACTGCAGGTATACAGGCCTCCATCTTGTACACGGACTGACGAGATGTTCACGTGACTGATAACATCGCCAGCCTGATCAACATATTGCCCGATTGTGTACCTGAAACAAAATTAAGAGGTAGGAAACTTAGTTTAGTGCGTGTTCAAAAATAATGTTTGTTTCTGTGGCATTTAAGATCTTTTCCATTATTGGTTGCAAATACGTTAATTGTTCAGAATCCAAGACGTCGCATTTTCCAGTGACAAGACAGAGTACTGACAATTAATCACATATATGTAATCCGCTTCCAAGGTAAGAGGGATGTTATTACAGTTCACATATTTGCAGTTTGTCTTTATGAAGAGTTGAAAAGTGGTAACAGGAATATTAGTAGCCTATAAGCAATTGTAATGTTAATTACATTTTTATTTTCAGTTCCTTTAATGTATAGCAAGTTCATGCAGTATAGTGCGTGCAGACAGATTTGCACAGTAGCAAATTATGGCCTCTGCTACGCCTTCGAGGCCAGAATTGAATGCCTACCACAGTCCATCTAAGCTGAACAGGGTAGAACAACGGCTGATATTAAGAAAATATCTGCCTGTCTAGCCCTACGTCTAATCTATGCAAAACGGAAACATAAGAAAGCTTACAACTTGTGATGTCACCATCCCCGAACGAGCATTAGGCAGTGAGTCTAGATTCGTGTCAACAATGTTTCTATGATTTTCTGCTCTCAATTAGGCATCTCTACTGAGTTTTACCTGTATGGTCGACTTCTGTCAGATCATAAAATATTGCTACACCAGAGAGTAAGTTTGTGTCTATGATTGAATTTTTTTAAGTTCTACCCAGCGAGATGAGGGCAGCGAAGGCTAGACCTGGGCTGGTGTGCCAGTCAGAATGTCAACAAGGTGTGCCGCCGATGTAACGGACAACAGAGCACCAAGCGAACATTGCCACCCAACCTCCAAGTGAGGAAAGTAGAAACGCAAAGGCAGCAGTGGTTCATAACATTTTGTAACCTCAGCACCAGAGCTTATAGAAATAATCAAACGTTGCAGAAAGATCTGAGCTCTGTGCCCAAAAATAATTACTGAGTTACCATAGAAACATAAGCAGTGCTGACGAGACCGACAAGCGAGGGCAAATGCGATGATGAACCAAGAGCCAATTTGTCGTTAGTGTTTGCCATGCCCTTTAAATAACGAGACTTTCATAGCTCAAAGACACCCCCAGTCGTGAAGCCATCCAATCTGTGTCGCTAGAACCAGAGATAACGACGCTCTATTGAGTTTCAGTAAAACCACAACAAGCTGATCGACGATGGTTTGCCTGCCATCAGCTTTCTGACTTCCATACCGAGACGCAGACAGCCTGAAGCGTCACACAGCCTCCGTGCGCCATTGATGCCTGCTGGGACATCGCAGATGAGGAGTAGATTCACGCGCGGCAAATCCTCCTCCAGTGAGGGTGAACTGTGGATGATAAATAAGCTGTCTTCTCCGTGCTGCCCAGGAGTGGCATATTCGCGCAGCCCCTGGACAATCAGTGACTATTTTTGCAGTCTTGGTCGATCCATGGAGGATGATAACGGCTCACTCTTTGCTACAACTGACCTTCTGGTCCACAGTCGGCTGTCCTCATCTGAGTGTGCAAAGGACTGTCTACGGGAGCACTGAGATGGGAACCACATTGCGCCTCAGAGCATTCGGATGGATGGTGCCTTCCTGCCCCGAGCTGCCGCCAGCACAGCACACAACTGTGCCTCATTGACCTACGGCAGCGATGTCACGAGTCGACGATGAGGTTCAAAAATGGTTCAACTGGTTCTGAGCACTATGGGACACAACTGCTGAGGTCATCAGTCCCCTAGAACTTAGAACTACTTAAACCTAACTAACCCAAGGAGATCACACACATCCATGCCCGAGGCACGATTCGAACCTGCGACCTTAGCGGTCGCGCGGTTCCAGACTGTAGCGCCTAGAACCGCTCGGCCACTCCGGCCAGCGCTGATGAGGTGTCAGCACCTCTTTGCAGCACTCGCTTACGCTCGATCACCGACAGCTGCCCTGAGACACGTTATAACTCTGTAAACTCAATATGAGAAACAACTGTTGTAGCAGACACCACTGAGTCTCTGATGCTTTCAGGCATGAAATGGGCCACTCACCCACACTTCATGCCCAGTCTCCTGCACACAATGGTACCGGAGCTCACTGGATGGACACACTTGTGTCAGAACTGGCTGTCACCTCAGGACTGCAGTATCACTGGAACCACGCCTGCTGCCATTTCTGGGAAGATGGCTCGACTTCTGCAGGTTGCCGTTTCGTCAACGTGTGGTATGGCGAGTGCAGTACTTTTTTTTTTTTTTTTTACTTTAACGATCATAAGGACTGGACGAGTTTTTTGTTTTAAGTGTCTAGTTGTGTCGATACATAAAGGATAAAGGAAGTGAACGCAACCAATGATCAAAGATCGTGTGTATCAATTTTTACCATTTTAAATAGGTGCTGTATATTATTGTGATCCTACCTTGCCCATTGTCTTTAAGTATGTGGCAGTGATATTCATGCCTAGTCATTCTGTTGGAACCTTGAGTTGTAACAAGTGTATGATGGTAGTGTATTTAAGTTTCTGTGTCATCGTTTCCTTTTTTCCTCTTTCTTGGGTTTTGTGTAGTTGTTATAGGGTCAGTCTGTTGTCGATTCTACTGGGTGCTACCCTTGACGAAACACCGAGAATTTTATCGCCTGCAATTGCAGAGCAACTCGAAAGCATTAGGGGTACGCTTAACAAAGTAAAGGATACAGGTGCAGATTGCGTAGCTGTAGAGGAGGAAAAAATGGTTGTAGAAGAGAGAGGGAAAGATACTGAAAATACAAATTCTGAAGTATTTGAAGTGCCAAACGAAAGATGTGTGCGCTATATGGAAATAAATGGATGTGCTAGTAGCAACATGGGTGATACTGATTTAGATGCAGTGTTATCTATGCGACTGCGTGATACTGGTTCTTGAGCCATAGAGCCTGGGGCATGAGCAGGGAAATACATAGCCCACTGATTTGTGTTTCGTGCAGAGCGGAACTACAGATGGAGATTTTAAGGTAGATACTGTGGAGAATGCACCGTAAGCTATTGATGACGTTAGTTCTGTTGCGAATGTTATGGATAATGAAGTTTGACAGACATATTTATTTCCAAAGGATGCAGATTTGTCACCACTTGGGGTGCACCACCTTCGCCAAGGAGGGAAGGGGAAAAAGAATAAGGATGAAAAATATTTATAGACCTTAGGATTGAGCCAACAAGACTGAATTCGTTCATGAATAGTGTCTCAGGATCACGACAAGTTTGACAATACTTGCAATATTACAGGAAATGGGACAAGAGAAAAGTCAGGTAACTGTTTTTAAAAGCACAGTCAAATTCGGGGAGACATTTTTCCAGCCGAAGGAAAGAGATATAAGTGTTACATCATCGCAAGGGTCTATTATCATGAAAATACAACCATCTACACTGCATTCGACATGACTAAGGTTCAACGTCTATGATACAGTGCCAAAGAGCTGGTTTTGAAAAGAAACGGTACAAGGCGTAGTTAATCTGTAATCAACTATGAATTAAGAGAGGTAACTGGAGCTGAGGACCAGTATAATGTGTGTTGTGTTATGTAGGCATAGTTTTCAGGATGCGCGTTTTGATCAAATGTAAGGAGTACATTTGAATCGAAGACAAAGTTCCAGATGATATAACAAAACAGAAGGTTAAAAAACCACGTGACAGAATAAAGAAAACTGTAAATTTTTTGTAACTTGTAAGCACGAAAATAGGAATAAGGTAGCATAACTATGAAACGGGTTCAGCATTCTAGAATTTAAGGATAATGGTGTAGAATAGCGAACAAAGAGAAAAACGACGTGAGTCAGCTTTCATGAGGAAAATAGTTAGTCCAATGGGCACAGTGTTCAGTTATGTACATAAATCAATAAGATAGCTGCAGAAGACAACTAAGGACAAAATTCGGGACGAATGTTTTGGAACAAGGGAGGAATGATATGCCGCAGAATAAGTTCGTTGTACATGCTTAATTTTTTTTTAAATTCTACCTGGCGAGCTCAGAACAGAGAAGGCTAGCTGGCTTTGGGTCTGTGTGCCATTCAGAACGCCAGTAAGACATACCGCCGATGTAACGGACGTCAGGGCACCTGGCAAGCGTTGCCACACAACCTCCAAGCGAGGAAAGGAGAAACACAAACGCCACAGTGCTACATAACAAGGTAGTGTGAAGTAACATTTAGCAACTTCAGCGCTAGAGCGTCACTGCAATAATCAAACGTTGCAGAAAGACCTAAGCTCGGCACCCTAAAATTATTATTGAAAAAACATAGAAGGCAAGGAGCGCTGACGAGACCGGGAAGCAAGGGCGAATGCAATCATATGCTCAGAGTCACCGTGTCGTAGGCGTTTGCTTGGCTCTTTAAATAACCAGGCTTTCAGGGCTCAAACACATATCCAGTCGTGTTGCTATCCAGTCTGTATCCTAGAACCAGGGAGAATGACGGCCTGTTGAGTTTCACTGGAACCACAACATGCTTATCTGCCTTCCATTAGCTTGCTGACTCAAACACCGAGACGCAGACAACCTGAAGTATAACACAGCCTTGATTCTCCGATGCTGCCTGCCGGGACGTTGCAGGCGAGAAGATTGGTGCTTGGCCAACACTCCTCCAGTGAGGGTGAACTGCGGAAGATCTGTAGGCTACCATCTCCACACCGACCAGTAACTACACATTCGCGCAGCTGCCTGGCCAGTCTACGAACATTTGCTGCAGTCTTGGTCAATCCACGGTGGATCGACCAGTCTTCACGACAACCGATAGCCTGGACCACACTTGGCTATGCTCACCTGAGCACACGACAGGCTGTCTACGAGAACGCTCGGTTGGAAATTGCACTGTACAGCAGAACGTCTGGGTGGGCAACGCCATCTAATTCCCGTCGCTGCTATCAGCACAACACGAGGCCTTTGCCCCTGACCTAAAGCGGTGGCGTCACGAGTTGCTGAAAAGGCGTCAGCACTTTTTCGTGGCCAGCACACTAGCCTGGCCGCCGACTAGGGCCCTGGACCATTTATAAGTCCGTAAACTCAACCTGAGAAATAAATGTTGTAGCAAGTGCTACTGTGTCACTGACGTCTCCGGGCATAAACTCGACCACTTACCCACACTCCATGCCTGACCTCCTGCGTACAACACGAATTCAGTTCTCCAGATCACAATAGAATATTCCATCAAGGAAAACTGGAGTAACAAGAAACGATTTAGTCCTGTTCGACTGTGAAACTGTATGGACGTAAACGAAAGATACATGTACAGGATAGAAAAATTGCCATTTTGGCGTGTATAGATGAGTCAAGTATGACTGAGTTCCGGGCAGAAGAATAATTCATCTCTGTAAGTCGTATAACCAACGCAGCTGCTCTGCCTCGTGATGACTGGTGTTGTGTGATGTCCTTAGGTTAGTTAGGTTTAAGTAGTTCTAAGTTCTAGGGGACTGATGACCATAGATGTTAAGTCCCATAGTGCTCAGAGCCATTTGAACCAACGCAGCTGTTTTTAACGCTGTTGTGTTATTTCATCGCCGGGTATACTCAGAAGCTGTACCCTTATAAAAAAGCCAGTTTCCTCTCTGCATTTTTGTCCATGCCTAACTCCAAAACCTAAAGGTCGATAATTTCCAGCTCCTTTATGCACGAGACTAAAATAAAATTATTTAAGCTTTCTTATGGGAAGAGTACTTTCAAAATTCTTCTTTTTTGCAATAAAATGAAAATATATTGTTAAAATAATATCGCCTGGCACAGAACTAAAAGTAAAAGAATGCTGTTAAATTTTATAACCAAAGATAACAGCAAAGCCGGACGCCATTTGAACAATTTGGCAACTTCTCTGCTTGTCACCCGGTTACACCCTCTATTCACGTCTTGGATTGTCTCTCCGATGCTTTTGGCCCTGTCATCATTGTGGCAGCGACGGCATAGCACAGCGCTTCGTTGACATCTAGGTTGTTTGTCCTTGTTTTTAGAGATAATATGCTGCAATATTATTTGACTGAAGCGCTCGGCATGCTGAAACTCCTTGACGTTAGGAATTAATAACACTGTTCCGACTGATTATAGATTTGAGATTACAACCAGTCTATAGGGAATGTTGTGCCGCTGGAACTAATTTGAACTTATTATTAATATTTAAATAGCAACTGATAAACCATCGATTATAAACGACTTGATTACGACATTTGGTGAAGTAAATATCTCGCACAAGTCGCGAGTTCAGTTCATCAATGTTCTGATTGGAAAGTCGATACTGATACATAAGAAATTACAGTCTCATTGCTCTACCGCTGAGTGTTAACCAAGACCTAAGATCCGAAGGACGTTACACCCAGCGGCCCAGCACGAGGGGAAAGTTGGATGTCGTAGAGGGAGCGCCAGAGACGCATTCTGCAAATACGCAGGCTGGTCGATGCCCTAGCATTGTTTAACCCTTACAGACTTGACTTTTTTCTGGAGGAAAAAAAAAAATTTCGATATTTAGTAACGCACTTAGGTGATTTTTTAATGATTTTAGATGCAAGATTTATACAGAACTATATACCTGTATTCAAAACATACTTTGTACACTTGTCTTCATTCTAAGGACTAAAATAACTAGGAAATATTCTCTATTGTAATAAATAGCAAAATGATCATTCAGTAACTACCACGCAAAATAATTGCTATACAGTACTGGACACTGAGGCGTAGCCGGCCATAGTGGCCGAGCGGTTCTAGGCGCTACCGTCTGGAACCGCGCGGCCGCTACGGTCGCAGGTTCGAACTCTGCCTCGGGCATAGGTGTGAGTGATTTCCTTAGGTTAGTTAGGTTTCAGTAGTTCTAAGTTCTAGGGGACTGATGACGTCAGAAGTTAAGTCCCATAGTGCTCAGAGCCATTTCAACTGAGGCGTAGCGCCGTATACCGATCCTGCCTTAGAAGCGCTTAAGTGGGAGATGTCTCAGAACTGGATAGTGAGAGATGGTGACGCGAGACTGGACGCGCACGTAGTTTATGTATCAGCCGATAGAGGATAGTATTGGATAGGGGGGACTGTGATTTAGTTTTGATTGTGCCCACTAGAGTGCACTAAAGTAATATAATGTTTTTCATAAACTGTTCTAGTATTTTGATAAAGTGCTATTATGTCTTTTTGTGTATGTAAAATGTTATAAATGTGTTTTAGCAGTATGAATGACGCTTGAGTGTGGTTTAAGTTTAATATGAAGATAATTGTTTAACGAGTTATGTAGTGGGATTTAATGTGGGAACACTTCGAAGAAGTATGGATTTGGACAAAGGGGCTTTTGTAGAATAGATTTGTAAAGTAAGTTTATGGTGAAGGGAAAGTTAATTCAGGTATAAATAACAATAGTAGATAACTTTATGCATAAACAAAACTTCAGCAGATTAGATAATCACGTTGGTAAAAAGTGCAGTCGTTAGATTTACTATTTTGCGATTGGTTATTGAGGAAAAGCTCGGACTGACGCGGGAGAGTGTTGTTTTGCTATTGGCTGTTGAGTAAACTGAGCAATGGTAAAGCAATATTCTTCGCGCGCCTTTCTCTGCTGGTAGAGAAGACTTATAGTATTCTAGAGAAGAGTGGGAGCCTAGCCATGAAACAGTTCGGACCTGCGCAGTAGTAGTTCCGATGGAAACGATAAGTTGCCGGATCTAGCAGTGTTTCATACATCAAAAGTGTTGTCAAGTGACGGCATAATTATTCCGATGGGTGTGTAGAAATTTCTGAATCTTTAAGTGAATTTTGTGACCACAAAAGACATAAATTCCGCGTGGTGTGTTGAGCAGGTCGGTGGCTAAAAACTGTGACTGCAGTAAGTACCGACAGACGTAATATTTGTCGAGCATTCTCAATCAAAAACAATCAGTATTTTTGTAGCTATTACGGTTTCGGGAAATGCAACAGCATAAACTTGCTAACGTGAGTGAAAGGCATTGTGAGTGGCTATGTCAAGACTGGCACGCGCTTGGCAATCATACTTGTTTACCTAAGTTTCAGAATATATTAATTGAGGACAAAATTTCAAACCTGTCATTTCGAGTGAAAACGTTCTCCCGAAACGTAGATTAGTGACTTCAATTGCAGCCTGGTTCATGTCCAAATACAGCAGGTTTCGCTCGGCTTCCCTACTGATGATCTGCTGAGACAATGTTCACAGGTGGGTGCAGGTCCTTCGTAAAGGGACGGGAGGAACCGCACCGCCGTGTCGTGTTGACTGGGACTGACTGAGCGGTCGAGATGCAGCGGTCTCTATGCCGGCCTGTGTATTGGCCACTGTACTGACGTGGCGAGACGGTGGCGAACTCAATAGGCGAGTGCAGCGCTGCGTGACACTGCCTTCTATCGGCCATCGAGATCCATTTGGTCCGGTGGGCATTCAACTTCTGCACGGTCCAGTACCAGAATAACAATAACAATAAGGCATTATACAGTGGGATGTAGCGAACCAACCGCATCCGCCTTGTCCTGTGGTCACGCTACGTAGACTCGCTGATATTTTCACATTGATGCCCACCAGATGGCAGTACTTGCGCATGATGAAGAGTTTGAACATTCACCAATGTTTACCTCAGATTTCCATAGGGAAAAAATGCTTCTGCCGCAACTACGACAGGGTAAAGATTAATTTACTCGATTGTAGCCACACCTCGCAAAGAGCGTGGCGGACATTGCGAAACGCGCAGATAACTGAGGGACTCTTACAAACAATTGATGGGAGCGTCGACACGCGGAACCAAGAATTCGCACAGGGTGGGGAGTAAACTAAAGGACTGTGGAAGAAATCACGCTGGTTAAAAACTATTTGTTGGACAGTAACAAGCTTCCTTGTGAATCACGAACGCCAGCGTTTTAGATGAAACACGAACTTGAGATTGTCCAGACCTCAAGCAGAGACAGCCATTACAAGGAAGTGTTGTGTGGCTGCTTTCACAGAAACTAAGGAATGCAGAAAATATCGGAATAATATGCCAGCGACGCTGGGAACAGCCTTCACAGTGAAAACATGAGAAAGACGCCGGTTCAAAATGTTCACATGTATGTAAAATCTTATGGGACTTAACTGCTAAGGTCACCAGTCCCTAAGTTTACACACTACTTAACCTAAATTATCCTAAGGACGAACACACACACACCCATGCCCGAGAGAGGTCTCGAACCTCCGCCGGGTTCAGCCGCACAGTGTATGACTGCAGCGCCTAGATCCGCTCGCCTAATCCCGCGAGACGCCAATCGCCGAGTCACACATTAGGTCACGCAATACAGAAAATTTATACCCTGCACTGGGAAGGGTGGTCATGGAACGGCGATCAGTCATTGGGTGGGATCACAAATTTAGTCGGCCAATGACAATGCGTGAGGATTAGGTAAGATTAGATTCAGTTTTCGATCCATCGACTCAAAAAATGAAACGATTCTCGTGGGTGCGGAACATGTCAGAAAATATAAGATAAAAACATAAAACATTTGAATGTAATACTGTGCTTACTACCCTGATCATTTGTTAGGAGGATGTCGAAAGAGGTGAATACAATGTGGTAAACTGGAACAACTAATATTTACAGATTTAACACGCTGCCAGAATGAAACACTGTTAAGCAGTATTAATAAATTTCTCACACACAAAATACCTAATCTTGACGGTTGTGACGAAGTGCTGTAAGAACTGAAATCTAACAGACATTTTTGCTTAAGCTCGCTTAACAGTCTCTGTTAAGATATTCATCTATGGAGTAGATGGAGTTGCCTATCAAAAAGTCTTTCAAAATCTGTTTAAACCGTGCTTCGTCTGGAACCAAGTTTTTAATGGTTGCTGGCAGTTTATTGAAAATATGTGTTCCTGAATATTGGGCCCCTTTTTGGACCAATGTAAGTGATTTTAGGTCTTTATGTAGATTGTTCTTATTCCTAGTATTGATACTATGTATTGAGCTATTGATTGGAAACAGGGATGTATTACTTGCAACAAATTTCATTAAGGAATAAATATACTGAGAAGCAGTGGTTAGAATACAAAGTTCCTTGTACAGGTTTCTACATGATGTTCTTGAATGTACACCACAAATAATTCTTATCACAAGCTTTTTCACCCTAAAAACTTTTGCTCGGTTTGATGAGATGCCCCAGAATATGATCCCATATGACAGAAGAAAAGTAAACAAAGTATGCAAGTTTTAATATTTATATCACCCTTCATCTGATATCATTCTCACAGAAAGTACAGACTTGTATAAGCGCTTAAGCAATTCTGTAGTATGCCCTTCCAAACTGAATTTACTATCGAGTTGTAGTCCCAGAAATTTAAGACTGTCAACCTCTTCGATCTGCATGTCTTCATGTGTTATACACATGCTGGACAGAAATCTCTTACATGTTCTGAACTGCATATAGTGGATCTTCTCATAGATTAATGACAGTGAATTAGCTTTAAACCACTTATTAATGTCAGTAAAAATTTGTTTAGAAGCTATTTCTAAATCTGTACTTGGCTTGCTACTTATTGCAATGTTTGTATCATCTTCAAACAAAATAGACTTAGCATCTGGCAGTGCAACAGATGAGAGGTCATTAATGTAGCTTACACAAGAAAAAGCAATGGACCAAAGATGGAACCTTGAGGAACACCATATCTAATTAATTCCCAGTCAGATGAAGACCGACTGCACAAATATTTTGCAACGACACTCTTTATCTCCTGTTAGATAGATAAGACTCAAACCATTTCACAGCATTGCAGTGACACCACAGTATTCTAATTCATTTGAGATAATGCTGTGGTTCACACAGTCAAAGGCTTTTGACAGGTCACAGAAAATGCCGGTAGCCTCTAATTTATTATCTAATGAATTAAGTAAATTCTCACTGTAAGTATAAATAGCTTTCTCTACATCAGATCCCCTAAGAAATCCAAACTGTGATTTGGACAATATATTATTTGCAGTCAGATGCTTAAGGAGACACTTCAACACAACCTTTTCAAATATTTTTGAGGAAATCGGAAAAAGTGAAATTGGTCGACAGTCTGGTGGTATTTCTTTATCCCCCTTCTTGTAAAGAGGCTTAACTCCAGCATATTTTAGCCAGTCTGGAAATGTTCCGCTGATTAGAGACCGATTACACAAATAACTTAAGATAGAACTCAACTTGGATGAGCACTCTTTAATCAACTTCGTCGATATGTTATCACACCCACTGGAATACTTACATTGTAAGGATCTGATGACGGATGCTACTTCTTTGGGGGACGTGAGTGTCATTTCCATTTTAGTGAAGTTATTTTGTAAAGACTGGTCTCAGATACTCCAGTGCACTGTTCACCGAACCTGATAACCACAAGCTGTCAGGAACAGTAATGAAGTATTTTTTAATAGGTTTACAACACTATATGTACTTGTTTCCAAAGTCTCATTTATTTTTAGAGCTATCTGTTCCTCTTCCTTTTTGGCCCCACCTGTCTCTGTGTTCAGTATATCCCATAAAGTTTTTTTGTTGTTGCCTGATGCAATTATCTTTTTCACATAATGAAGCTGCTTCGATTTCTGGATTACTTGTTCAAATATTTTGCTGTATTCTTTGTAATACATTACAATTCAAACATCACAGCTGTTCATAGATAGTAGACGCAGTCTCCTTTTTGTCTCACATGATATCTTTATACCTTGTGTAACCCACGGTTTATTTTTTGACTTCTCTGTCATTCAACGAATCGTTGGAATTAGAGAGTGAGAAGAAGTGAAGAGACAGTCAATGAGAAAGCGCGTAAGCAAAATGACATGGCGACTCGTCCATCCATCACGTACATCCGCCTTCTGACACCGTGATATCACTGCTTCGGCCACGACCACACACGGCGACAACGTGGAGACCGTACCTGGGCCTTCGCTGGAAAGCCGTAGGTCGGCAATTACAGCTGCCGACGTACCACCTCGCCGCTACGAGGCGAAGCGCCGTACAGATCCTGCTTCTGCTACCAAATGTTGAAACGTGTGTGAAATCTTACGGGGCTCAACTGCGAAGGTCATCAGTCCCTAAGCTTACACACTACTTAACCTAAATTATCCTAAGGACAAACTCACACACACCTATGCCCGAGGGAGGCCTCGAGCCGCACAGTCCATGACTGTAGCGCCCTACACCGCTCGGCTAATCCCGCGCGGCCGTCTGCCACCGACACCGCCACTCGACGTGTGGTCACGGAGTATGGTTACATGATTCACTCCCCCATCCTTTCCCTTAATAATTAAGTCGTGTCCACGCCGTCTGATTTATGATTTTATGTATAAAAAGTACAGTAACTGAGCCGTACGCGGTTCGCGGTGATGCTGTTCATTGCTCGTCATCTTGTTTTTGTGGTTCCGTCGCCTCGTTTTTCTCTTAATTTGATTTACTGGTGTCACTAGGTTGCTGGTTTGCTCACCCGTGGCAGCGGCAGCGTTTATGGATAAGGGCATTGTTGTACCATCTCTGGAGCGACCGCTAGTATTTCTGGGTCGTCCTCTGTCGGATTGGGTTCAGTGGGGATTGAGCACCATTGAGGTCTGGACAGCCAGTACTCGCCCGAACGTTTCTGAGCCCCACAGTTGGTCATCTTGCGGGGGGCTTGGGTCGGTTCCTTCCTTGTGCAGAGATGTCGGGTGGCCAGTGGGCCGGTGTCCCTTCTCCATGGTTGGGTCCAAGCCAGTGCCTCCAGGACGTCGTCCGTTCGAAGGGAGTTGGGACGGAGCGCGAGTGAGGTCTGGACAGCCAATACTCGCCGACCGCTGGCGACACACACTTGAACTGTCCGACGGAAGGAGACTGGAGCGGGAACGACCGTTGGCTGATCATTCGGTCGGTCGTCTCATCAGGAGGCGTGTACTGGTCTTTTGACTGTTTCTGGGCCGCGTTATGTCATCTTGCCGGAAGTGGGTCGGTTTCTTCCTTGTGCAGAGATGTCGTGGCCAACGGGTAAGACTTACCTCTGCATGACTGGGTCCGAGCCAGTGTCCCCAGATCGCCGTGTATCCGAAATCTGAACGGACATCGAGTTGAGTCGGGTTGGATCTGCAGCGATCTCCGGACAGCCAAGACCCGACCGACCGTTGCCGACAGACATACACTACTGGCCATTAAAATTGCTACAGGCACGAAAATGACGTGCTACAGACGCGAAATTTTACCGACAGGAAGGAGACGCTGTGATATGCAAATGATTAACTTTTCAGAGCATTCACACAAGGGTGGCACCCGTGGTGACACCTACAATGAGCTGACATGAGGAAAGTTTCCAACCGGTTTCTCATACACAAACAGCAGTTGACTGGCGTTGCCTGGTGAAACATTCTTGTGATGTCTTGTGTAAGGGGGAGAAATGCGTACCATCGGCTTTGATAAAGGTCGGATGATAGCCTATCACGATTGCGGTTTATCGTATCGCGACAGTGCTGCTCGCGTTGGTCGAGATCCAATGACTGTTAGCAGAATTTGGATCGGTGGGTTCAGGAGGGTAATACGGACAGCCGTGCTGGATCCCAACGGCCTCTTATCTCTAGCAGTCGAGACGACAGGCATCTTATCCGTATGACTGTAACGGATCGTGCAGCCACGTCTCGATCCCTGAGTCAACAGATGGAGACGTTTGTAAGACAACAACCGTCTACACGAACAGTTCGACGACGTTTGGAGCAGCATGGACTATCAGCTAGGAGACCATGGCTGCGGCTACCCTTGACACTGCATCACAGACAGCGCCTGCGATGGTGTACTCAAAGACGAACCTGGGTGCACGAATGGCAAAACTTCATTTTTTCGGATGAATCCAGGTTCTGATTACGGCATCCTGGTGGTCGCATCCGTGTTTGGCGGCATCGCGGTGATCACACATTGGAAGCGTGTATTCGTCATCGCCATATTGGCGATCGCCCGGGGTGATGGTATCGGGTGCCATTGGTTACATGTCTCGGCTACCTCTTGTTCGCATTGACGGCACTTTGAACAGTGGACGTTACGTTTCAGATGTGTTACGACCCGTGACTCTACCCTTCATTCGATCCCTGCAAAACCCTGCACTTCAGCAGGGTAATGCTCGACCACATGTTGCAGGTCCAGTACGGGCCTTTCTGGATACAGAAAATGTTCGACTGCTACCCTGGCCAGCACATCCTCCAGATCTCTCACCAATTGAAAACGTCTGGTGAATGGTGGCCGAGCAACTGGTTAGTCACAATACGCCAGTCACTACTCTTGATGAGCTGTGGTATCGTGTTGAAGCTGCATGGGCAGCTGTACCTGTACACGCCACCAAGATCTGTTGGACTCAATGCCCAGGCGTATCAAGGCCGTTATTACGGCCAGAGGTGGTTGTTCTGGATAGTTATTTCTCAAGATCTATGCACCCAAATTGCGTGAAAATGTAATCACATGTCAGTTCTAGTATATTTGTCCAATGAATACCCGTTTATCATCTGCATTTTTTCTTGGTGTAGCAATTATAATGGTCAGTAGTGTAACTGGAGTAAGAACGGCCTTCGTTGGTCGTTCGGTCGGTCGTCTCATCGGACGACGTGTATCTGGTCTCCGACCACTTGTGGAAACTCTGTGTGTGTCGAACTGGCATTCGTCCTTGTTGTTACACAGTGATTTCTTTTACGATTGTTCGAGTTCTTGTGCGAGTGTTTAGTGGAATTGTGTGTAGCTTCTGTGACTTCCACTGAGGAGATGAATGATGTCTGCGTGCTGCAGTAGGAATAGTCGGTGGGTTTCGAAGAGCAGCGACGAAGTCTCCGCTGCGTTTGGTCAGGTCGACTCCGCTGGCGGCCTGGAAGGGAACTGGTTAAGTTGTTGGTTGGCTCGTCAGCTGTCCCAAGGTCGTGCTGCTGCACGATTGTTTAGTCTTACGCTTGGCTGCCTTTCTCACCTAAACTGTTGTTAGGGTTTCCCATCCAGGCCGACCCTTGGTACACTTCTGATCACCACTGTTCTGCTATTTGTGATTGTGATTTTGTTTGTCGCAAGTGCTGTGCCAGGTCTTCAGCCGTGTATTTATTTAGTCTGTTTAATGTTCAGTATATGGCCTTTAGACGTATTTTAAGATTAGGCTTTCAGCCACGTTTGTTTTAAAATCTGTGGCTTTCAGCCATAATTTGTAAATTCCTGCCTGCAAGATTTCTCTTTAATTATTTTGAGTAATTGTTTGGGCCTTCAGCCATCAAGATATTTCAAGTTTTGTTAAGATGGTTTTACTTTTTAATGTATAAATGGTTGTCTTTAAAGGCTGCCTTTTATTATGTTGAAATATTATTCGGCCTTCAGCCGAGGAATTAATTTAAATTTTCCTTAATATGGCTTTTAGCCGAGATTTGTAAATGCTTGCCTATTAAAGAAATTCCTTTGCTGATCTGAAATATTGTTTGGGCCTTTAGCCGAGAAGATATTTTAATTTTACTTAAGTAAGGCCTTCAGCCGTCTCTCTAAATCCTTGTGTTTTAAAAGGAATTGTTTAAACTTTGTTATTGAGAAGTTACTTGGGCCCTCAGCCGTGAAATGATCCTTGTTTTCTTTAAGAGAAAACTGTGCATTCATTTTTGAGGAATAAAGTTGTGTGTTCTTGTGAACTAACAGTAACTGATCTTGGCACCTTTCCACAACCTGATCCACTCTGTTCTGCGAAACAAGATTTCAGTAACGAAAGCTAATCATCTAAACAATCTGTTCCATTCGCTTATCAATAACTTGAAGTCATAACCTCTTGTTGTTTGAATTCGCTAAATTATTGGCGTTGTCTTGGTTTTTGTCTACTAACATGGGGCATTATAATTGGTAATCTGCATGTCAGTTTATGCAAGACAGCAAAGAATTCTCGATTCAGTGCATTTTTGAAGTCCAGCGTGGGGCCACGATCTGAGTTCATTATCACGTTTTCAAACACGACTCTAGAAGAATTAATAACGTCCCATACCATTGCTGTGAAATGCTAACCTCTTTGTGTGTGATGTCGAGTGCACGGATGGTGTGTTTGAGTGTACTGAGTGTGTTGAAAATGAACCGTATGAAGTGGAGGAATCTGTAGCTGGTGCCTTTAGTTTCGGATCCCACAGCCCCCTCCTTGTTTTGTGAAGTTGCTTTAGAACGTGTAATTCATTGTTGTGGATATATTGTTTCGCGTGTTCCATTGTTCTGTTTCACGCTACGAGCGTTGCCATCGGATTCGTCCTTTCTATGTCAGTTCGTTCTGGGCAGTAGTTTTGGTTTCCATTACGTTTTTGTGTGCAACTGAGGCTTGGTAGATTGATAAATATGGAAACCGTGAAGCCAGTCGAGGTGACTTTGGGTGAGAGTGCTGAAACGCCAGGAGCGTCTGAGGGCAGTACACAGATTCAGAGTCCAATAGATATAGAATCCTACAGGCCAATTGAGGAACGGCGGGGGGTGAGCAAGGAAACACAAGGCAAGTCTGCAGGGAATAAGCAGAGTCCACTGCATCGAATTCTCGCGATATTGGAAAGCCATACATCTCAGTTAACCGCCCAGAGGGAGGAGAATAAAACACAATCTGAAAGACTGGAAGCCGAGGTAAAAACTTTGTAATCAGAAGATAGATGGGCAGATCGCTGGAGTTAGTTGTGAATTGGGGTCCGAGACCAACAGGATACGGACGGATAGTACCAATAGCGTGGGCGAGGTGAGACAATTGCGCGAAGCGAAGGCTGACTACCTAGAAACGCTGGTAGAACCGAAGATGACTGACATCTTCGCACGAACAGATGAGGAAAGAAAGGAAACACAAACAAGAGTGTCAGTCCTCGAGCAAGAAGTGCCTGCAATATGACAACGTTATATCATAACGCAAGTAACGGTAACAAAATTGCCAGGCCGCGTTCCCGATGCACAGTTTGGACATACCACTGCCTAAGTTCGGTCAAACGCGTAGAACCTCAGCCGTGGCGGACTGGCGCCAGTAGTATCTCCGATATGATTACGATTGATTCCCTAGTGCAGAGGTTTGTCTTTGGTCTTGGGCCGGATGGAGATATGAGGGAGTGCCGACCGCGAGTAAAGGGAGGACACAACGTTGAGAGCGGAAGGCTGCGGTGCGCTAGTCGGCGATTGGCTGGCGTACAGAAGCGAAGACGGCGTGCCTGAGGCCTGCCGGCGGTTGTTAAAAAAAAAAAATGGTTCAAATGGCTCTGAGCACTATGAGACTTAACATCTATGGTCATCAGTCCCCTAGAACTTAGAACTACTCAAACCTAACTAACCTAAGGACATCACACAACACCCAGCCATCATGAGGCAGAGAAAATCCCTGACCCCGCCGGGAATCGAACCCGGGAGTCGGAAGCGAGAACGCTACCGCACGACCACGAGATGCGGGCCCGGCGGTTGTGACGTGGTTGTACTGGAGGCGGCGGGAGTTGCCTTGCGCTGTGCATTCTCCGGTAACCTCGTGAGCTGTGGATGTGCCTGCATCCTTGGAGGGGCACACTGTTACGGTCTTGCGAAGTGATGGTCTGGCATCTTCGCAAAATCGCCCCAGCATCAAGACACTCAGTTAAGTACGCTAATTACTAAGAGCGCTTAGTTAACTGTGATTATCGCTCTTGGTACAGTACGACGCTGCACGACGTGTGATATGATGCCTGTTCGATTTCATTTGAGGCCTCCCTCTACGCGTGTGCTCTGCTTCCGCATAATGCTGTACATTTGCAGATGTGTGTAATTTAAGTTCTAGTGAGTGCCGGTTCTCGTGAGCCAGCGCATTTCCCACTTTTTGTGTTTGTTTATCAAGTACTGTTTTACTTAAAGGAACCACTCGCGAGTGAAATTAATTGTTGTTTAGCCTTGATTTTATACAGTTAATTTACTGGTCAATCTTATATGTTACAGTTAAGAAAAGTCTTCTCCCTCCTGTTGTCGGGTGTGGTCTGTGTTCAGTGAATTGAGGCAGTGGGCCGGCCGTTTTGGCCGAGCGGTTCTAGGCGCTTCAGTCTGGAACCGCGCAACCGATACGGTCGCAGGTTCGAATCCTGCCTCGGGCATGGATGTGTGTGATGTCCTTAAGTTAGTTAGGTTTAAGTAGTTCTAAGTTCTAGGGGACTGATGACCTCAGCTGTTAAGTCCCATAGTGCTCAGAGCCATTTGAACCATTTTTTTTGAACAACCTCCGGCCGGCCTCAGGCACGCCGTCTTCGCTTCTGTACGCCAGCCAATCGCCGACTAGCGCACCGCAGCCTTCCGCTCTCAACGTTGTGTCCTCCCTTTACTCGCGGTCGGCACTCCCTCATATCTCCATCCGGCCCAAGACCAAAGACAAACCTCTGCACTAGGGAATCGATCGTAATCATATCGGAGATATGGCGGTGGTATGGCGGTGGTATGTCCAAACTGTGCATCGGGAACGCGGCCTGGCGATTTTGTTACCGTTACTTGCGTTATGATATAACGTTGTCATATTGCAGGCACTTCTTGCTCGAGGACTGACACTCTTGTTTGTGTTTCCTTACTTTCCTCATCTGTTCGTGCGAAGATGTCAGTCATCTTCGGTTCTACCAGCGTTTCTAGGTAGTCAGCCTTCGCTTCGCGCAATTGTCTCACCTCGCCCACGCTATTGGTACTATCCGTCCGTATCCTGAGGCAGTGGGCAACCGAAGCACAGGGCTTCCCTTTACATTGTAAGTTTGGCTGACAGTGGACTTCACCTGAGCTGTGTGTTCCTCTTTGGTAGCGTTTGCTTGGTTCACATTTTGATGGCCTACTCGACGTGGGGTTGCAGATGGAGCCACGTCTTGGTTCGAAGTTAATGGTTTCACCATTCGTGGTAGAACTTCGGCCTTACAACCTTGGACTTTGCTTATGCTGCCACACATTTATCATTGTACAGAGATGCTTATTACAGTCAGTCTCAATGATTCCTGTCAAATTGGGTTGGAAACCGTGGGCTACATGTAATGTTAATGGAAAGGGTCTTAAATAAGGTGTCTTAACTAGAGTTGTTTGTTAAAGTTATTTGTTAACTTGCTTATGATTTATGGCAAATGGCTCTGAACACTATGGGACTTAACTTCTAAGGTCATCAGTCCCCTAGAACTTAGAACTACTTAAACCTAGCTAACCTAAGGACATCACACACATCCACGCCCGAGGCAGGATTCGAACCTGCGACCGTAGCGGCCACGCGGTTCCAGACTGTAGCGCCTAGAACCGCTCGGCCACACCGGCCGGCGCCTAACGAAATGACGGCGGGAAACACATACCACAAAGGTTCGTGTGGCGCAATGACAGGCACAATTGTTTCAATAATGGAGGAAGCATTGAAGAAGGGAATAGGAGGGAGCGGGATAGACGCCATGGTCCACACCAGGCAGACTAAGGAAGGATCGAAGCGCTGGATGACGGTCGCCGATAACTGTGTGCAAGCATCACGTAATGAGAGAGTCCGTCAGAGTAAAGGAGATTCACCACAACTGACCCCACCTAGGGCAGAGGCGCGTGAGATCTCATAAGAGAATGACCAAAGACGATGGTGTGTCGCAGGCGACGCCCCGGTAGAGGAGGGACTTGAGATACGCAGTGTGTGGTACTGGCAGTCGTAAGCACAAGGCGACGTTGGCCAGTACTGTGATGACCCAGAGTTGCCTTAAAAGGCGGGCAATCGGTATCCCCTGGTTGTGACAATCGTGCTAGGAAATACGACGAGAGCACTGAAACCTGGTAATCAAGGAAAGCAGGATCCGGTTACGATTGGGCACGGGGCCGTAATCAGTTACTATTGGTTCCCTTTTGCAATTACAAGCCTTTATTTTAAAACGATAATTCCAGAATCAGCAATAAATAAAGATATTACACGATATTAATGAAGGAATAAACAACTGTGTAATTAATAGTGCTTTCAGTGCGTTACAATTTACCAAATGACTATAAAATACAGACACAGCAAATAATGTTTTAAAAACAAACCAATGTGATCCCAATTAGAATTTTAAGGCAAGTAACCACAGTCACGGCTGAAGGCCCTTAACGCCCAGAAAGGCAATTATAAAAAATTTGAAGAACATACTGTAAAAGAGCGACGCAATAGCAAAGGTTAATTTAAAAAAAGACAGGCAACTGATCATCAAATGGGTGAGACAAAATGATGGTAAACTTGGTAGCATAAGCATTTGAACCTGCTGTAACGCCAAGAATGGCAATTATATTAAAAATTTCAGAAACATACAGTAAAACAGCAAATACGATAATAAAACACAAGGACCAGTCACAGACGGTGCAACGGGAACTGATCTCTGAGAAGGTCCGGCAAAAACTACTTCCGCAAGCGATGAGATAGGCAGTCAAGAGTTGCACTCACTTCACAAGATGGTAACTCAGACTAGTGGTAGTGTAACGAATAATCTTGCTGAGGCTACCTAACGTCCAATAAACCAAACGCAAAGATGTAAAAATACGCCAAAGCTGGAACCGGCAGTCTGCACTACGTCCCCAGAATACTGTGCTCAGAGCGCCCGGAACGAGAAAGGGATCACTACCACCAAAGTAGAAGAATCGCCAACCAACCTACAATCAAGAAAGCTATCAAAACTACACCGGACAGCAGCGGCAAGGCGAGGAAACGTATACTGCCTTTACATTCACTAACCCCCAGGGCAGTTAACTGGGATGTTAGTGGCTACGAGGCAGGAAAAATACCGCTGTTTGAACTTAACAAGTAGTAATAAACTGAACCCAATAAATATTAATTAGAAGTCCAGGAAAGCTAATCAGATCCGCCTTCCCCAAGCACTCCACTCGCTGCTCTTCTCCTCGCCAACGCTACGAGCAGTAACACAAACCGAAGTCATTGGAGAATCGCAAGATCTCAGTATGGTGAAGGTTTTTCTACTTCTATACAAATGCACTCAAAGCTTGCAAGATCTGGTTTACGACGAGGTCGTGCACCCTCGTGACCACAGGTCTTCGATCCGGCAGTCCATGGGCGACGCCAGCGGTCCCGGCATGTTCATGCACTGCGCGGATCTGGCTCCTCCTGAGTTCCCCCTATCAAATTGCACATTGACACGACCCGGAAGAACAACAGCGTCGCCCCAAAGATAGAGCCATAGTTACTACATATCGATAACCGCCGCTGCTACCACTAGCGGACAGGCAACCACCAGAAGATAACTGCAAATCGGTGGCTTTTCTACCCTTTGCTGGGAACATTTCCTCGAAGATAGGAAGAATTCTAAAAAGATATCATATGAAAAGTATTTTTCGTCCGCCAGCCTAGACTGGAGCGCTTCTTGGCTCTGTTAGGGATGGCTTGGGTTTGAGGAAGCCCCCGGTGTGTACAAGATCCCTTGACACTCCACAGTGGCTTATATTGGTCAGACAATCCGGACCATTCAGGACCGATGTGTTGAGCACCAGCGGCACACACGGCTGCTTCAGCCTGAGAAATCTGCAGTGGTGGGACACTGTCTCACCGAGGGACACAGAATACTATATGACGAGACGCAAATGGTTGCCCCTGCATCTCGCTATTGGGACTGTGTTTTAAAAGAATCCATTGAGATTCGTTTATCTGATAATCTTATTAACAGAGACAAGGGTTACCTTTTGAGTAAGATTTGGAACCCGGTGTTATCTGACATTAAAAAACAACGGTCTGTGTTTCTATCGTCGGAATAATTCTCAATGTTTGATAGCGATATATCGATTTCGCCTGTTTCCGCCACTTGTGCGCTACATGTTTACTTGCGCTAAAGGGCAGTTACGGCACCTTCTCGCGCACGCGTTGTGGGCTTTCTGCGGCCTATATAGGGGCCGCCGCTTGCGCTGAGAAGTCAGTTACGGCGAGATCGTGTACCAGCACTCTCACCTGAAGATGGCGGCCAGGTGGGCGGCTGAAATATTGTGTCAAGATGACGTTATGATTATCAATTATTACGCTGGGAAAGCCTTCGTAATCACAGTGAGGGACGTGTTTGTGTTTCTATTAGGGAATCGGGATTTTCGTTTTCCTTTTCGAAGCGTGTGTGCGCACGTAGATGAGCCACTTTGCAATGGCTATGAACCTTCCGTATCTAAAGCTTCAAAAGACATAACAAGGTGCTGTGTGATACCTCTGCTGGTGGCTACTTCAGCAGACTCACAGCGCCAGCAGCCCAGCGCTCGGGGAAAACTTGATCCTAATAGAGCGAGCGCCAGAGATTCATTCTACAGACGCACAGGGGGTAGCCTGGCGCAAGCCCTTGCCTCGCTTGAGAAAGGACACCTTGCGAAGAGCCTGGCCGACAGTGTCAGCCGAGGGACCCCTGTAGACACAAAGCATCATGAACTCACACCGGCAGGCGTGTGAAACTAAAGAACTGCATTGGAAATCAGCCGGCTTAATATATATATACTTGACAGGAAGGAGGTTGTTTATTAATAATGAACGCTAGCAGATTCTTAGGCGAAGAACGAACATGAAACTGTCCAGGCCTCACGCAGAGAAAGCCGATACAAGGAAGTGTTTTGTGGCTAACTTCACAGCAACTAAGGAAAGCACAAAAAACATCGGAACAATATGCCACCAATGCTGGAACCAGTCTAGAGACTGAAAACGTGAGAAAGACGCCAGTGTCGAGTCACACACCAAGTCACGCAAGACGGAAAGTTTCCACCTTGCACTGGGAGGCGTGGTCATCAAACTGCGATGAATCCTTGGAAGGCATTACAGAATTAGTCCGCCACTGACAACGCCCAGAAGAGGAAAAACTGAACGAGTCGGTGAGCTGAGAGAGTGAGGACAAAGGAAGACGTCGGTGGGACAGTGCTGAAGCAAGACATGGCAACTCGTCCATCCGTTGCCGTCTTCTGACGTCGCGATATCGCTGCGTCGCCTACGGCCACACACGGCGACAAAGCGGAGGCCGTACCTGGGCCCTCGCCAGAAAGCGTGGGGAGCCCAAGGCCGCTACCCAATCGCAGCCGCCGCCCACGCACCGTAATATTCCATCGCCTGCCGCCGACAACACCATTCGACGAATGACCAGCGAGAACAGTGAGATGATTCACTGCCCCCTCCTTTCCCTTAATAAGTGAGTCATGTCCACCCCCATTCAAACGGACCCTCAGATTTATAATTTTATATAGAAAAGGTACAGTTACAAAAGCTAATACTTGATATTTTATTCGTCTAAGCAATATGCTCCATTCCCTTCTCAGTCCTTCAATCTCATAACCTCTTGTTGTTTGAGTTCCCTTAATTATTGAAGTTGCTCAATTTCTGGCTCCCAACGTGGGACAATATAATTACTAGCACGCATGTATTTTTATGCAAAAGATCAAAATAACTCTCGAGTAACTACAATCCTGCCGCTCAAGATGGGGCGGTCTCATTGGTAATTTGCATGCTACGTGATATCCAGATAATTTTGAAAGATTCACTACATTTTTGGCGCCCAACGAGGGGCTATTTCATTAGCCATCTAGATCTCATTTCATATCAGAGAACAGAATTTTCTCAACTCATCTCACGTCTGGCTCCCAAAGCTGGGAAAGATATTTCATAATATGCATGTCAGTGTATGCAAGAGATCAAAAAAATATCCATTTACTAAAAAAAAAAAATACGCGCGAGGGCTTATGCAGGGAAATGAAGGCGCCAATTCAGGAACAGAAAAATAAAACGTCATTTTTACTGGTCCCACTTCTCGAAACTGGTTCTCTATTTTTCTTCAATAATTCGAAACCACGTAACGACAATCGAGGAAAATATTTTTGTCTTCCACCACTTCAAAATTCATGGCGATACAATTCCCTGTCTCACCAACGCACATTTCGTTTTGGTTTCCAGTTGTTTTCGATGTTATACATCTGTGTGCAGGCAGCGGCTGCATGTGTCGTACTCGTGGAGTTCTCGCGGAGCACTAACCATCGGCTGCGAAAATCTGCCGCGCTGTGAAGGAGCAAATCGACTGAGAGCGACTTCACCGTGCTAACATGCACAAGATTGCTGTGCGCGAACTGAACACACGCTGCAGCCGATACACGGCCTTTGATGAAGGGATCGACACAGCAGAGTACGTCATGATGGACCCCGGTAAATAAATAAAAAATAAAATAGTTCGTCAACTTCCATGGCTGGGCGTACAGGTGAAACTTCTACTTCAAAAAATTTTGACTGATACATTTGATTCGAAGATCGCGCCTAGAGTGCAACACAGTTTCCTGTTGTTCTCTTTCTTCCAATATCTTTCTGTTGCGGACGTTGAACAGTCATCATATCGTTTTGTTCTGTTCTCTGTTGGATAAAAACATACGTTTGTTACGATACAGTCATCAGTTAACACGTAAGTAATACGTACCTTCATGTTGCTTAATTGTTGCAATGTTACATAATTTTTCACGTTGCTGCCCGTCCTAGGGAATAGAGACGCCATTTTTTGTCGTCTGCAGCTACTAAATATTGCTGTAGTATCTAAGGAAGGAAAGTTAAGGCCTGTAACGGAACAATTGGTATTTGAGCTATTTTCTCGCTTTATTATGGTTATTTATGTTGTTGCTACTACTTACCCGCTGTTACTTCTGCAAAACTTCTGCGTTAGTTACAATTACCTCCGTTTTTCATTTATGTTGTTTCACTACTTGAACTGTTCGAGAGAAATGTTAAGAAATGTGTTACTTGTGTTGAAAGTTGCTAATTTGTTGGTGTGTGATGGCAGTTGTAATGGTAGCCTTAACTTATCTTTACAACAAGTCAGGATGGAATCATGAAATTATTGTATTATTCAAGCAAACAGGGACTAAAGAAAATAATTTTTAAACATTTTCTCGAAAGTGACCGTTAACAGGCGTCAAGTAATGTACAAAATGCGTGTTTGACCATCAGCTGATTTTATTTTGAAACCAAATATCAACCGGTTTCAGTCATGGATCATCTTCACGGGTAAGGGTTAAAATGGTTTAACTCACCTCACTTGTCATTACTTAAATGATATGTAAAGCATGTCATGAATACACGACACTGGACTTTTAGAAGCAAATATACTGTGTGCACAGAGCACAGGACTTTTAGGAGGGAACGCACTAAGTGTACACAGAGTAGTCGCTCTGTGTACACTTATTATGTTAGCTTCTAAAAGTCCTGTGTCGTATATTCATGACATGCTTCACATATTATTTAAGTAACGACAAATGTGGTGGCTGTAGTATCCGTGAAGATGGTCCATGACGGAAAACGAATGATGTTTGGGTTTAAAATAGAAGCAGCTGATGGTGAAACAAGCATTTTATACATTATGAAGATCATCCCGACACGAAAATTGTGACGACTTGTAGTGATTT